>NC_138369.1:105274604-105333351 GCF_054177405.1 Leptonychotes weddellii | reverse complement strand
TTTCAAAGGAAAATCAATCTCTCGATAAAGGACATTTCCTCCTGCTCAGTTAAGTCCAGATCAACAGCAACTATCATGTAATGGATTTAAGGCAATGCACTGCAAGAAAAGGATGAGAATGTCAATAAAGCTTCTTTAAAAATCTTTCCATCCACTTGGACTTCAGAGAAGGCAGAAAATGAAGGCAAAGGGAAGCAATCTGAGCTGTGAATACATGAAGGGTGTCCATTCTCAGGTTTGACTCCTAGGAGCCTAAATTTGAAGCTGACTTTACTGCCTGGCCGTACCTGCTTGATCCAAGAGTGGACCTGATGTGGGTTGGATGACCAGATTCTGTCTCCAGAGAATTGGGAAAACCCTGCAATGTCGGTGGTCAGATGCACCAAGAGTAGCACCCAGAGAAAGGAGGCTCAAGCTCCGCTGCTGAGCAAAAACACCAGAGCTGCCCTGAGTCCTGCCTTGCTGAAGCCTCGTTGTCCAGATCTTCCTTAGTTCCCGTGAATTCTCCATCTTTCCTAATTTCTATCGCCTATATTCAAAGGAATTTTATAACTTGTCCAGATGGTATCTTTTCAAGTACTTAAGGATAGTTGTCATATCCCTCTAAACTTCCTTTCCACATGAAATGCACTTATTTTTTTAATTCTTTCCTCAAAATAATTTTGCTGGGGGAGAAAAATCCCAATCATCTAAACAAATAAATTTTTAAAAATAGAATTTAATCCCAAACCCCAATCCCAGTCTCCTTAAAACCTTGTATCAAGAACTGAACACAAGGCTTCAGGCATGGTATGATCAGCACAGAGTAAGACAGTACTATCACCTCCCCTGTTATAAATATTGTATTTCTACTAATGCAGCCACAGGTCATATTTGGGTTTTTCTGATAGACACATCATACTAATGACCTTACATTTAACTAAGTCAGTCATGTTTTTTATCATTAAAGCTGATATGACAGCTTAGTTATCCTGTCACTTTTTGGATTTAGGTATATAAACTTCTATTTACACCTAGCATATTTGATCTTACTTAATTTACTCATTTTTTTCCAGTTTACCAAGATACTTTTGGATTAGTAATAATTAATTATGTAATTCCTGTGTGCTAGGAAACATGGTAAACATTTTATATCTTTTATATTACTTCATTTTCACAAATATTCAATGAGAAATATGTTTTCCTGTCCCCAGCTTCCTCCACCCACTTCCCCCTCACCCTTGTAAGGGAAAACAAATTTTTTGATTGAAGTTAATTTTCTTAGTGGAGGTGAATAGCAATCCTACCAGGATAGAATTGTACAAATAACAGTGTATAAATTTTAAAAAACTAAAAATGCTGCATGAAAAATGTGTGTGTCCATGCTATGTGTAAATAGATAAGAACAAGAGCAAGTAGAAAGGTCATAACTAAAAGGATGAGATGCCAAAAGAACAATCCATTAAAGAAATAATAGATAATCTGGACTTCATTAAATTTTAAAACCTCTGCTCTGTGAAAGACAATGTCAAGGGAATTAGAAGACAAGCCCCAGACTGGAAGATCATATTTGCAGAAGACACATCTGATAAAGAACTATTATCCAAAATATACAAAAAAACTCTTAAAACCCAATAATAAGAAAACAAACAACCTGGTTTAAAAAATGGGCCAAAGACCATAACAGACAACCTCACCAAAGATACACACATGGCAGATAAGCATATGGAAAAACCACTGACATCATGTGTCATCAGGGAAATGCAAATTAAAACAACAATGAGATACCACTACACGCCTATTAGAAGGGCCAAAAATTGGAACCCTGACAATAGCAAATGCTGATGAGGATGTAGAGAAACAGGGACTCTCATTCATTACTGGTAGGAATGCAAAACTGTACAGCCACTTCAGAAGACAGTGTGGCAATTTCTTACAAAACTAAAAACATATTCTTACCATACGATCCAGCAATTGTGCTCTTTGGTATTCATCCAAAGGAGTTGAAAATTTATATCCACACAAAAACCTGCACATGGGTGTTGTTAGCAGCTTTATTCATAATTGCCAAAATATAGAAGCAAGCAAGTTGTTCTTCAGCAGGTGAATGGATAAATAGTGATATAAACAGACAATGGAAAATTATTCAGCACTAAAAAAAAAATTGAGCTATCAAGCCATGAAAAGACATGGAGGAAATTTAAATGCACATTATTAAGTGAAAGAGCCCCTCTGAAAAGACTACATATTGTATGATTCCAAATATATGACATTCTGGAAAAGGCAAAATTATGGAAAAAGAAAAGTGATTGCCGGGGGTGGGGGTTGGAGGGAGGGATGAATAGGTGGAGCACAGAGAACTTCTAGGGAGTGAAAATACTCTGTATGACATTATAATGATGGATATACATCATTACATATTTGCCTAAACCCCACAACACCAAGAATGAACACCTATGTAAACTGTGAACTTTAGGTGATAATGATGTGTAATGTAACAAATGTACCACTCTGGTGGGGGCTGTTGATAATGGGGGACGCAGTGCACGTATGGGGACTAGGGTATATGGGAAATCTCTGCACCTTCTTCTGTTTCGCTATGACTCTAAAACTGCTCCAAAAAATAAAGTACTTTTAATTAAAAACAAACAACAACAAAAAGAAATGAGTTTGAGAGAGGTTAGGTAACTTGACAAAAGTTACAGAACCAGCAGGTGGTGAAACTGATCTTTAAAACCCAAACTGCATTTAACTACTATGCTCTGGTGCTTCCAAAGTGTAGCCAAGCAATTGCTTCCCAAATGCTGATTTTCTTGATCAAGTTTTCTAAGCAGACTTTCTATATTTTCATTTATATCATTTTAAAAGAAGAGAGCCCAGTGGCAAGCTTTGAGAAACACTTTTAAAGGCCAATGTCATGTAAGAAGTTGCTGGGCCGATGTCAAAGAGGTTAGCAATTCTCCTCTAGGATTTTGATGGTTCCCTGTCTCACACTGAGGTCTTTCATTTTGAATTTATTTTCGTGTGTGGTGTTACAAGGTGGTCCAGTTTCATTCTTTCGCATGTTGCTGTCCAGTTTTCCTAACACCATTTGCTGAAGAGACTGGTTTTTTTTTTTCCCATCAGATATTCTTTTTTGCTTTGTCAAAGATTAATTGCCCATATAGTTGGTGGGTTTATTTCTGGGCTTTCTATCTGTTCCATTGATCTATGTGTCTGTTTTTGTATGAGTACCATAGTGTCTGGAAAACAGGATGGATGTTCCTCACAAAGTTAAAAATAGAAATACCATATAATCCAGCAATTGCACTACCAGGTATTTACCCAAAGGATACAAAAATACAGATTTGAAGGGGTACCTGCTTTCCAATGTTTATAGCAGCATTATCAACAATAGCCAAATTATGAATAGAGCCCAAATGTCCATCAACTAATGAATGGATAAAGAAGCTATAGTATATATACATACATATATATGTATACATACATATACAATGGAATATTACTCAGCCACAAAAAAGAATGAAATCTTGTCATTTGCAAGGACGTGTATAGAGCTACAGAGTATTATGCTAAGCAAGATAAGGCACTCAGAGAAAGACAAATACCATATGATTTCACTTACATGTGGAATTTAAGAAACAAAACAAATGAACATAGGAGAGAAAAAAAAAAGAGAAGCAAACCAAGAAACTCTTAACTCTTAATTCTAGAGAACAAACTGCTGGTTACCCGGGGAGAAGTGGGTGGGGGGATGGGTGAAATAGGTGATGGGGATTAAGGAGGGCACTGGTGATGAGCACTGGGTGTTGTATGTGGTTGATGAATCACTAAATTCTACATCTGAAACAAGTGTTGTGTTGTATGTTAACTAATTGGAATTTAAATAAAAACTTGGGAAAAAAAAGGCTGATGTCTTTATTTTAATCAGCACCCATGAGTGCATTAAATCCACTTTATTGAAATATTATGCCTCTCCATTTCTCAAACTTTTCCATCAGAATGAAGCAAGTCTTTTCCAAATCCTTGCTTAAGTCCACTTATATTGTGCCTACAATTTTTCCCTGAGAGAGCAGGCAAATTACTCTCAAAAAAAACCTTTCCAGAAAAAATTCAGAAATACACATCAAGGCTCACAAAAATGCCCTTATTCAACCATCTCATAAAATTTCCCTTCAGGAATATATGCCAAGGAAATAATTCAGCTTTTTGTACATAAGTATTTTTCTGGATTTTAGGTTCTTTTATGATTTTTCTATTTTTGTGTTCTGTGTTATTTAGAAAGGTAAAAAAGCAAGCATAGTAAAAACAGAATTACAAATCATGTTACAGCACGTAATGAACTGCTACACAGACGTTTAAATATTGATTTTGAAAAATATACATTGACATGGGCAAAATGTTCATGATAATACAAGTGAAAAATAAAGATGCAAATGCATAAAGTATAATGTAATTTCTAAGGTATATTTAACACATATAAATGATGTGTATTGCATACATATACTAAATAACTCAACTTTCCTTTGCTTCATTAGTCTGCAGGTCTAATGAATATATATATTCACATACATTTTTTACTGGGTTATCCAGCCTCCAGCAAAGCTGTCCCCAAGTATTTCCAAAATACTAAAAGTATTTCCAAAATATATATCTATATATTTCTGAATTCAAGTAATTTAAGTATATTTCTGAAATATACAGTTGACCCTTGAGTAACACAGGTTTTAACTGCTCAGGTCCACTGAGCATGTGGATATTTTTCAATAAATACTGCACAGTACTGTAAATATATTTTCTCTTCCTTATGATTTTCTTTTTTTTAAGATTTTATTTATTTATTTGACACAGAGAGACATAGCAAGAAAGGGAACACAGCAGGGGGAGTGGGAAAAGCTGGCTTCCCGCGGAGCAGGGAACCCGTCGCAGAGCTCGATCCCAGGACCCTGGGATCATGACCTGAGCCAAAGGCAGACGCTTAACTGACTGAGCCACCCAGGCGCCCCTCCTTATGATTTTCTTAATAACATTTTCTTTTCTTTAGCTTACTTTATTATAAGAATACAGCTTACGATATATTTAACATACAAATTATGTGTGAAATGACTGTTTATGTTATCAGTAAGGCCTCTGGTAAGAGTGGGCTATCAGTAGTTAAGTTTTATGGGAGTCGAAAGTTATACATGGCTTTTTGACTATGCAGAGTCGGTACCTCTAACCCCTGCATTGTCCAAGGGTCATCTGTATATTCAAGTACTTCAGGAAATGTAAGTATTTCTGAAATATATATATATATATGTATAATTATGTGAAATATATACACATATATATAGTGTGTATCATCTAGCCCCCTGGAAAACTTTCCGTAAGTATTTCTGAAAGTTCCATGGAAGTACACAGGAATTTGCTACTTTCACCACCACTCTACACTCACAATGTTTTCTCTAGGGCTGCCCTACCAAGCACTGCAGTCTTCTGCCAGAAACTGCCACCACTACCTTTCATGAGACACTATTCTCAAGTGACGACATAATGCTCAAAAAGAAAGCTTACAAGCTTCCAACAGCTCCAATTGATAATAAGTTCTACCTTCCCTAAAATATTCTAGATGCCTGTTTTCATGTATTATTTTCATGATGGTTCATTGATTGTCTGGAACCTATAGTTCAAGATACTGAAAGCTGTAGTAAATCACTAAGTCCCAAAAATGATTTGAACTCTCAGACATTTGTTATAGGGCATGCCAGCAAGATTATGACCTATATTTTCTTAGGATTTGTGCTTACCACCTGTTTGGACTCTGAGTATCTTACGTATTTTACGGTATCATTCAAGGAGCAATGTTGTTTTTTCGGTGGGTTTTTTTTTTGGGGGGGGGTTAATTGATCAATAAAGTTTATTGAGCGATAGTACAAAGCTCCCAAAGAGGGAGGGGACCCTAGACGGTTGCCCTCAAGGAGAAATGTTGAGGTTATATCACCAAGATGTTTATTCACATGCCTGCAAGATATTGCTAATATAATTATATCATCTATTTAAACTTATTCTTCCCATTAATTCACAACACTAATCATTTTCTCCACGAACCACTGGAAGGCAGCAGGGGTCATTAAGATTCCTTAGGGCATCTCTTAAATTTCGGTAGCGCCCCACAGGAATGATGAATAAATACCATTTGTACTATTTCTGTCTTAGCCATAAAGACATGAAATATCATTCTGCTGTTGTGTAGATTGTACACTGCTTGACAAAAGATAGCATGACATCTAAGGGAGTGCCATTTACATCCTAGTCACTACAGATTTGTATAAAATCTTTCATTATAAATAAATAATTACAAAGTTGAAATTATTATACATTGTTTTAGGAAGTAGAACATCTCATGTAAGGGAGTGACTTTGTCTAATTTACAAAAAGACATCATGTGAACTTCTAGCAGCCCTAGGACTAATCATAGTCACTCATAAATTCAATTTTGAAATGCCCTGGGTAATACGTAGATAGCTAAGAGAGGATGGGTTGATATAGAATGAGGCCACTAACTGAGAGAGAGGGAAAGAAAGAAAAGAATAAATTATACTTCAGAATTGGAAATATGAGACAGGAACTCAGAAAAAAAAAAATAAGGGTTGAAATTCTAGAGAGTTGAATTCCTAAGAGTAAATGAGACCAACCAAATAGATGTTGGACATGTGACAGAAGCATATACTCAGAGATGGGGAAATCAAGAATCTAGCCCTCTGAAGAGGCAGGAAGGGGAAAAGGGTATTCCGAAACGCAAGAGAAAATGGTCAGAGTATTAAGAGGACAGAAGAAATAATATCATGGAAACAAAAAGAAACTTTTAAGAGGAATAGACAATATATACTGTCAAGAGTAAAGACAGGTCAAGGAGAATAAGAATTGAAAAGAGTAGATTCTATGGAGGGATTGGTGTGGAAATTAAATTGCAATGAGTTGCAGAGGGAATGGAAAGTGAATATCTAATAGTAATAAATATAGACTGGATTCTTAAGAAATCCGGTTTTGAATCAAGAGAGATTATTGTTTCAAATGCAATTTTACATAGAAAAAAAATGCTACATGAGGGGTCAGCCTACAGCACTTATTTAGTCCATAACAAAATGCTGAAAGTGCAGATTTAGAATTAATGCTAGAGGAGAGAAATGCTGTTGCAACTCTTGTAATAAAACAAAACCAAAATAATATATGTTAATAATCAATTGCTTTGTATGTGTCTTGAATGCTGGTAGCTGGGGAAGAGAGGTGTTACTTAAGGATTTTGAGTTGGCGGATAGTTTTTATATAAGGGCTCTGATACGAACTTCCAGCAACTTCTAAGGTCTTAAGTTTTTTTCATTGTGCTTAATTTCACTTCTCAACAAATGACTGTGCTTTACTTTGATTTATCTCTGTGACTGGCATTAGTCCATAGTTTCCAGCTTTATTTGGAGTTGTTTAGGTATTTATGAGTATGAAACGGGAAGAGAAAAAAGGTGTGGTAGTGAAAAAGTATATAATGAAGACAGCTCAAGGTTAGTGTGGAGAAAATAAGTTTCTGTGATTCAAAGGCATTTATTTTTTTAAGTACCTTTATAGCCAAGGTGATCAAATCTTGAAACAGTCTGTGTTCTAATTTTTACTTAAAAGGAAAAGGGCAGAAAAAGCAAAATGGTGAAAGAGAAAGTTGCAAGGGGTCAACAGTGAAGGAAGAGTGAGAAGAAAAAGGTCAGCCTTCAACTGACCAAGAAATTAAATTAATTTTCCAGAATAGATGAGTCTCATAAGCTTTTCCCATGCTGCTGCAATAAAATACCTCAACTGCTCAGTGGGTAAAGTGAAAGGTGATGAAGCCTAGTCACGTACATTGTCATGGAGAGAAAAGTCAACTGTCAAAGGAAACTTCTTTTTGGATCTTAATGGTTTCCCAGACACAGGAAAACCAGACTCATTTAAAGACAAAATTGAGTGTTGTAGTATTTGGAAGACAATAAATATGAGGCATTACAAAGAAAAGCGGGAAAAAAGCTGACCAAAGCGAATTGCTTAATTCCTGCAGATACTGTACTGCTGTAAGGGTCTCAACCTCAAAGAATTTAATGGGCCTGAAAATGTTAACATCGATGATTGCTACAAAGTATATAATAGGAAATATTAAGGTAACAATTAAAAGGAGTCTTCCTTACTTCCCCTACCTTTCTTCCCCTGTGATCCCCCAAAAACCCTCTAGGCTCAGATTCCTTCAGAGATGAATTCTACCTAATATTTAAGGAATACATAATACTAGTTCTACACAAACTCTCAGAATATAAGACAGGAGAAAATACTTCTCAACTCATTTTATAAGGCCAGAACTATCCTAATCTTAAAACCAAACAAACAGATGATAAGAAAAGAAAATTACACGCCAATATCCTCATGAAAATAGATGTAAACATCTTTAACAAAATATTAGCAAATAAAATTCAGCAATATATAAAAAGACAATATAGCTTGACAACCAGCATCTATCCCAGGAAAGTACAATATTAAGAAACTAAAAAAAAAAAAAAAATCATATGATCATCTTAATAGATATTAAAAAAGCATTTTATAAAATGCAAACCTATTTCTGATTTAGAATTCTCACCAAAGTAAGAATCAAAGGGAAACTTCTTAATCTAACATAATGCTCAATGGTGAAAAATTAAATATTTCACCCCTAGGATTCCAACAAGGCAAGCATATGTACTTTCACTCTTATATTCAACACTATACTCAAAGTCCTAAGCAGTGCAATAAGGCAAGAAAAAGAACTAAATGGTCCATAAATTAGAAAGGAAGAAATAAAACTGTCATTATTCACAGACGCTATGATTATCTAAAAAATCTTAAGTTATCTACAAAAGAGGTGTTAGAACTAACAAATGAATTTAGTAAGGTTGCAGGACACAAGGTTAATAAAGAAATCAATTATAATCTATATACTAGCAAAGAACAGTTGGAAATTAAAATTTAATTTTAATAACATATGCAATAGCATCAAAAACCATGAAAACTTAGGAGTAAATTTAATAATAATGTGCAAGACAAGTCACACTGAAAGCTATAAACCATTGCTAATAAAAATACAAGAATCTCTAAGTAAATTGGGAGATATATTATATTCATGGATTTATAACTAATATGGAAATACAATGAAGAATAAAGTTGGAGGGCTTTTGCTGGTGTAAAGGCAAAAATATAGAACAACAGAACAGAGAGTGTCCATATATGGGCCCACACATATATGAACAATTGATTTTTGACAAATATTGGGAGGTAACTCAATAGATAGGAATAAAATTTTCAGCAAATGGTGCTGGAACAATGGGATAGCCATATGCAAAAAAAAAAAAAAATGAACATTGATTGCTACTTCACAGCATATATATACAAAAATTATTGTGAAATGTATCATAAACTAAAACATAAGAACTAAAACTGTCACACTTCTAAGAGAAAACATAAGAGAAAATCTGTGTAGCATTGGTTTAGGCAAAGATTTCCTACTTAAGATTCGAAAAACACAAACTATAAAAGATAAAAAAAGAATCAATAATTTGAGTTTCACCAAAATTTTAAAAACCTTTGCTTTTTAAAAGACACTGGTGGGGTGCCTGGGTGGCGCAGTCAGTTAGGCATCTGACTCTTGGTTTTGGCTCAGGTCGTGATCTCAGGGTTGTGAGACAGAGCCGCACATCAGGCTCCATGCTTAGTGCAGAGTCTGTCTGAGATCCTCTCCCTCTCCCTCTGCCCCTCCCCCCCACACTCACTCTCTCTCTCTCTCTCTCTCTCTCTCAAATAAATAAGTAAATAAAATCTTTAAAAACTAAAAATTAAAAAAAAAAAGACACTGGCAAGCTTCTTGTCCAGACAAAATGGCAGAGACTCATTTCTCACTGCTCCTCAACTATAAACTATACACATTACAACTGTAAACATTGAAATAACACAAGGGGCAACCAAAGGAGAAACCTGGAAGATAGTAAGGGAAACTAGTTTGGGATCCCAGGACTGGAGAATGACACAGGGGAAAGGCATCTTACCTCTTTTCCTACCCAGCAGAAGAAGGCAATCAAGATCTGGGGTTTCCCAACTCCCAACCTAGTAATAGAAGGCCGCCCAGGTAAGCCCATTCCAAACCTAGATGGAAATGAAGTCTAGATGAGCCTGGCACCACCGGTGAGGAGGATAGATCCCAGAGCTCTGTTCACAATAACTGGCCAAGGAAGCACTCTTCTTCCCCTCCAGGCCGGAAACTTCTCTCCTACAACTAGGGAAGTCAGAGCAGCAGAGAGCCTCAGCAAGAAGGGCCTGCCACAACAAATTGTACCGGGCTGGAAGCCTCTTTGTCTTGCAGACCTGAGATGCCCTTTTCCCACCAGGAGACACCAGCCTGCCCAGCCTGGGGAAACACTTTTACCCCATCAGCACCAGCAGAGCCCCAGATAAACCAGAAATAACAAAATAACACCACAGAGTGTCTGAAAATTGAACTGTCATTGGAACCACAGTTCACAAAAGTAGCCTGTGACCTGGATTCTAAACCTAAAGCCTGCTGAAAGAAAAATCTCAAAGAAAATTTTAAAAATACAGAGAATTGAATGAAAATACAACATATCAAAATATGTAGAATGCAACTAAAGCAGTGATGAGAGGGAAATTTGTTCCACTCAGTGTTTACATTAGAAATAGGAAAAGGACTCAAATTAATCATCTAAGTTCCTACCTAAACAAACTAGAAAAATGAAAGCAAAATAAACCCAAAGCCAAAAAGATGGGAATATTAAAGCATGACTAGAAATCAGTAGAATTGGCCATAGGAAATGGGTAGAGAAAAACCAATGAAACAAAACCTAGTTCTTTTAAAACTTTCAATAAAATTGATAAACTTCTAGCAAGACTGACAAGAATCAAAGAGAAAACACAAATCACCAGTCTCAGTCTCAGGAATGAAACAAGCATACCACTATAGGTCTTGACGCTATCACAAAGCATAGTAAGGGAATACTGCAAGCAACTCTTCTATTCAAATATTCATATACTCAAAAACTTAAAAGAATTGGACCTATTTCTCAAAAATCACAAACTACCAAAACTCAAACTAGATGAAATAGCTTAATTTATTTTTTAATCATTAAGTTAATATATTAGTGATTAAAAGACTCGCAAGAAAAGCAATCTCCAGGCTCAGATGGTTTCACTTGAGAATCCTACCAAACATTTAAAGAATTAACACCAATTTTACACAATTTTTTCCTGAACAGAGAGGAACAGGAAACACCTTCCAGCCTATTTTATGGGTATTACCCTGCTACCAAAACCAGACAAAGACAGTACAAAAAAAGAAACCTACTATGAACTTAAATGAAAAAAAAAAATCCTCACCAAAAAATTAGCAAATCAAATACAACAATGTATGAAAAAGAATTACACACCATGACTAAATGAAATTTATTTCAGGTAGTCAAGCCTGGTTCAATATTCAAAAATCAATCAATGTAATTCATCATATCAACACTAAGTATCCTTATTTACTATCCTTCCTTAATCATCAAGTTACAGGTAAAGGAGAATTGTCTCAACCTGATTAAAAGCATCTACAAAAGAATCTACAGCTAGGGGTGCCTGGATGGCTCAGTTGGTTGAACTTCCAACTCTTGATTTCAGCTCAGGTCATGATCTTGGGGCGTGAGATTGAGCCCTGGGTTGGGCTCCACACTGGACTAGGAGTCTGCTTAAGATTCTCTCTCCCTCTCCCTTGCCCTTCCCTCAGCTCACACTTCCCTCTCTCTCAAATAAATAAGTAAATATAATTTTTAAAAAAATCTACAGCTAACAGCTTACTTAAAGGTGAAAAACTGAACACTTGCAGACAAAGCTATGATATCTACTCTTACTATTCCTATTCATTGTATTATTGGAAGTTCTAGTCACTGAAAGAAGACAAAAAGAAGAAATAAAAGACAAAATGGAAAGCAAGAAATTAAACTATCTCTATTTGCAGATAACATGACTATTTAGAACTAATAAGTGAGTTTATCAAGGTTATAGGATGCAAGATAAATGCAAAAAAATTACATATTTAACACTGAACGTGCAAAAACTATACCACAATATCATTTATTGTTGCTTCAAGGAAAATGAAACACCTAGGTGTATATTTAAAACATATACAGGATCTATGTGCTGAAAATTACAAAATGCTGATGAAAGAAATCAAAGACCTAAATAAATAATATATTGTGTTCATTAATTGGAAGTCTCAATACAGTTTCAGTTATCCTCAAAGTGATCTATAGATTTGATGCAATTCCTTTTAAGATACTAGCACATTTTTCTGTAGACATAGACAAGCTTATTCTAAAACTTATATGGAAAGGCACAGGCCCTAGAATTGCTAAAGCAATTTTGACAGAGAAGAATAAAGTGAGAGGAATCACTCTACTCAACATGAAGGTTTACCATATAGCTACAGTAATCAAGACAATGTGGTGTTGGTGGAGGGATGCGGTCATAGGTCAATGGAACACAATAGAGAACCCAGAAATAGACCCACTCAAATATGCGTCACTGATTTTTGGCAAAGATACAAAAGCAACTAAATGGAGGAAGGATAATCTATTCAACAATTGGGCATCCATAGGCAAAAGAAAAAAAAATCTCAAACAAAGCCACATAGCTATACAAAAATTAACTCAAAATGGATCATTGACTTAAATGTAAAACATAAAACTATAAAACTTTTAGAAAATAAAGAGTAAATCTTTGGGATCTAGCATGAGGCAAAGAGTTCTTAGGCTTGACACCAAGAGCATAATCCATAAAAGGAAAAATCCATATATTAAACTTCAACAAAATTAAAAACTTTTGCTTTCAGAAAGACTATGTGAAGAGAAAGAAAAGACATGCTACACAACAGGAAAAAAATATTTGCCAACCACATATCCAACAAGCAATTAACATCTAGAAATACATAAAAACCTACAAAACTTAGCAGTAAATCAATAACCCAACTAGAAAATGGGCAAATAGCCTGAACAGATATTTCATCGAAGAGAATGTATGGATGACAATTAACCCATGAAAAGGTATCCAACATCATTAGCTCCCAGGAAAGTGCAAATTAAAACTATGATAAGATATCACTACACACCTATCAGGATGATTAAAATAAAAAATAGTGACAAAACCACATGCTGGTGGGAATGTAGACAAACCAGGTCAACCACGCACTGCTGGCAAGAATGTAAGGTGGTACAACGTTTCTGGAAAGTAGCTCGACAGTTTCTTATAAGACTAAACATGCAATTACCATATAACCCAGCAATTACAATTTTGGTGTTTGTCCTAGAGAAATGAAAACTATATCCATATAAAAATCTTTACATGAACTTTCATATCAGCTTTATTTCTAATAACCAAAAACTGGAAACAACTCAGGTATCCTTCAATGGTTAAAATAACTATGGTAGAAGAATTTTATGGAAAAAACTCAGCATTTAAAAGAAACAAACTATTGATACATAACAATCTTTAGAGAATTATGATGAGTGAAAAAAAATCTCAAAAGGTAACATATTGTATAAATCCATGTATATAACATTTTGAAATGACAAACATTAGTAGCTGTCAGGGGCTAGGAGGGGTGGGTAAGGATGGGGGAATCCATGCATATGGTTATAAAAGAGCAACACCAGGAATCTCTATCATGACAGAAGTGCTCTGATCTTCTGTATGGTGGATATCCAAAACTAGACACATAAAGAACTAAAAATTATAGAGTTATATCACACACACACATGTGCACACACACATATGTACAAGAAGAAAAAAGAGGAGAAAAGGGTGGGGAGACCAATTTCAAGTTACAGTTTGGAATAAAGTTTGGAATAGAGTCATCTCTTTGCAGGTTGAATAAGAGAGAGAGAATGCTGGAAAAAAATGGAAAAGCAAATCACAGAGAGTGAGACAATATTTCCAAAGCATATATCTGATAAGAGATGTATCTAAAATATACTTCAAACTTATAATAATGGAAAACAACAAACCCCATTTAAAAATGGGCAAAGAGGATGAACCCTTAACCAAAGAAGATAACACACGGTCAGTTCGACATCATAATGCATCATTAAAATGCAAAATAAAACCATAATGAGGAACCATTACACACCCAAAGGAATGGCTAAATTAAAAATGGCTCACAATATGAAAGGTTGCCAAGGAGGTAGAGCAACTGAAACTCTCATAGATCTCTGATGAGAATGCAAAATTGTGCATCACTTTTGAAAACAGTTTGGCACTTTCTTATCAAATTAAACACACACCACATGATCCAGAAATATCACTTCCAGGTAGGATCTCATTTCATTACCCGGTGATTTTTCACTTGCAGTGAAAACTATGTTGCAACGATCTGAATAAGGTACTCAGGGGCAGCAGTATTTGCTACTGCGTCCAATGTCAGCAGTTGTAGTCTTCACGTTCAAGAAAGCTGTTGAATAGTGAATTTTACCTCATCTTCAAGAAAAATACATATCAGTAAGAAAGAGAGATTAAGGAAAAACACCAGACTGAACAAGATATCAGACTGATTCTTTTTTTTTTTTTAAGATTTTTATTTATTTATTGAGAGAGAGAGAATGATAGAGAGAGAGCATGAGAGGGTGGAGGGTCAGAGGGAGAAGCAGACTCCCTGCTCAGCAGGGAGCCCCATGCAGGACTCGATCCTGGGACTCCAGGATCATGACCTGAGCTGAAGGCAGTCGCTTAACCAACTGAGCCACCCAGGCGCCCGATATCAGACTGATTCTTGAATGGGGCTTCTTTGAACTCAAATGTCTGCTTATTATAATCTAAGGAATAAAGTTAGCCATCAGTCCATATTACAGTGTTTTGCATATAGTTGATACTCATTTAATATATATATTTGGGGAATTAAACTAAGGTAGTTCAAGCCCCACTCTTTCTTCAAATCCAGTTGAATTCCTACATTTTACATGAGAGTTTTGCTGATTTCTTCCCCTACCACTAACCAACCCTCCTTCTTTCCACCAAACTTATTTCTTACTCCTCTAAATTCCAAGATTTCTTGGATGTTTCAGTCATTTGGAATTTTATATATGGCATGTACTTGCGTTCCACTCATACAAAAGTATATGGCACATCTCCCCAACTAGGTTGTAGGCCTAATATGCCCCATGATGCCTGAGAGAATAAATTCGTCTGTTTAATGCTCACGGTGCAATCTGGTTACTCTAACCAAGGAAACATTTTGTTTTTCTTGTTTTCATATGTATTCATCTTCCATTTATTTCTTTTTTAAAGACAGCTCATTTTTTAGGAGGTTTAGATTTACAGAAAAATTCAGATAGTACATGTAGTTCTACTATACCCTTACCCAACTTCCCCTATTAACTAACTAACATTTTACGTTAGTATGGTGCATTTGTTAGAACTAATCAACAAATATTGACACATTATTATTAACTAAAGCCTGTAGTTTTTTCAGATTTCTTTGGTTTTACGTAATACTTTTTCACTGCTCAAGGGTCCCATCCAGGATATCACATTACATGTAGTTGTCATATCTCCTTAGGCTGTTCTTTGCTGTGGCAGTTTTTCGGACTTACCCAAGGAAACCTTTTTAGAAATTTTCATCATGAGGTAACTTTTCTCTTAAGAATCACCCGGTGGCACCTGGGTGGCTCAGCTGGTTAAGTATCTGCCTTCAACTCAGGTTGTGATTTCCAGGTTCTGGGATGGAGCCCCACATCGTCGGGCTCCCAGCTCAGTGGGGAATCTGTTTCTCCCTCTCCCTCTCCCTCTGCCTCTCCCCCTGCTTGTGCTCTGTCTCTGTCTCTCTCTCATGAATACATGAAATCTTAAAAAAAAAAAATCACCCAAATCATGTAGTTTATTTTTATGACCTTTTAACTTTGTGGACTGTATCATAATCCTAATAGAGAAAAACAGATAAGAAGTTCACATGGCACACCAGACTGCAGCTTATCATCCTACAGAGTCATTCCCTAAAACACATAAGGGCAAAAAAACTAGTGCATAGAAACTTATTTCCAGACCTGTCTCTTCAGGGCACAGACTTGGCCCTTCCTTCCACTCTCCACTTCCACACTCAGGGTCATCACATGTGGTTGGGCAAGCCCGTTTACTTCACAGGCACCCAGGCAAGGGGCAGGGGATGGATCAAATCTAAACCCCACTATTCTTCTAAGCTATCGACTCATGCCTTGCCTCTTCCTGTAGGAAATGCTTTTGTCTAATTTTCACAGAGGTGCTATTTGGGCTGGAGAAGGTTGGGGTTTCCAAGTATAGTAGGTTCTACCACCTGTTGTCTCTTAACTTGACCAGCTTTTTAAATTGTCCAGAAAAACTCCAATGCCCAAGTTAGTATCATTTCATCTCCTACCCAAACTCCTGAAATAGCCTTCTGATTGCAATGCCTTTATACAACATTCTTTAGCATAACAAAAAAATGTTTTATTATCCGGTCTTGGTTTACCCTACTGGTCCTATCTGCCTTTGCTGTCCAACACGCGGACTGTGATTTAGCCTCACTGGGATATTTGAACAAAACCAGCTCTTCCATGCCTCTAGAAAATAGAGACAAAAGAAGCCCAAGGGAGATCTGGAGAATATAAGGTCAAAGGGACCTGTGAACCAGCTCCTAGATAAAACCAAGGGAAGTATCAAGATACCGACACAAACATGAATGTTCGATGTGCCTAATCATATATGGCAGTCAATGGCCTTCCAGGAGCAGCAGAATGTCTGAGAAGGCAATGGAGTAGCTGAGAGAGAGGCAGACATGAAGAAATCCTGTGCATGGAAATGAGAGCAGATTCAGCGGTGACCTGTGGGGGCCAAAGTCCAAAGAACAGACAGAAACAAAATCATGTCAGCACACGACTGGGGAGGGACAGCAACAGAGAGCACTGGATGGGGATGCCTCTCACCAGCTAAACCCCAGAGCTCAAACTAACCAGGGAAAGGGGTGTAGGGGCACTAAAGTGACTGAGATGGAGTCTTCATCACCAAACAAATGGAGGCTTAATATAGATAGTAATTATGTCATAGGAAAGTAAGGTTAGAATTCTTGGGTATCTCGGTTAGTAGACTCAACAACAAATAATTCTTAAGTAAATTAGAACTTATTAATGTTCTCCATGCATAGTGAGTCCTCAATGAATGTTTATTACAAGAGTGAATAAAACTTATAATAATTATTTTAAGCCATGCCCAAGTTCTGAAATTCTTTCAATTTTTTTCCAAAATGCTCCAGTTACCCACTAGGTGGCGGCCATTATCTGGAGGTCCTTACTTCCTGGGTTGCTACAGGATTTTTTTCCCTCGCTGGACCTACGGTTCCTTGTTTGCAGCTAGCAGAGATGTTTCTGAGTATCTCACTAGAGACTTAAACTTTTTTTCTAATGCAAAACTGCTGGATTTCCTCTCTAATCTTTCCCAGGCCGTCTCTGTAACTGCTGAGGAAAAAGACAAGTATCTAGCTACAGCTCATCTAAATACCAGAGCAGCTGCGGAAAACACATCCATTTCACTTTTTTTTTTTTTTAAGACTTTATTTATTTATCTGACAGAGAGAGACACAGCAAGAGAGGGAACACAAGAAGGGGGAGTGGGAGAGGGAGAAGCAGGGAGAAGCAGGGAGCCTGATGTGGGGCTCGATCCCAGGACCCTCGGATCATGACCTGATCCAAAAGCAGACGCTTAACAACTGAGCCACCCAGGTGCCCCCCGTTTCACTTCCTTAAACATGTTCTTTGGACACAGACTTTGCAGCATTATCCTCCCTTCTGCATATATCTCTCAGGCCCGTCTCATTTCTATGCCCCCCACCCTCCCTTTCTCCATGAGAAGTAATACTCTATTTTAACTTAAATATATTTGTTAAAGCTTTCTATTTAAAACTGTCTGAATTTTGGACAAGAACATAAGAAAACAGCTATGAGAAATGCCAAAGCAGCTTAGAAAAACTTACTTGGGAAACAAGCTTCTCAAAAAGTAACTTTAAATTTTTTAAAACATTGGCATTTTCACTCTCTGAAAAATAAAACAAAAATCTCAGTTACTTGAAGGTAAAAAGGTGAGGGACTAGAAAGATGAGTTGAAAGATCCTGGAAAGAGGAGAGTGAACAATGAAAGCTTAAATATGTTTAATTTTTTGTCCTGGACTTGGGAGAACACTAAATCATCATCCACGAGCTTTGGGGAATTTCGTTGTCCTCTTTCTGGGCTACTCACTACAGTGAGGCATCATCCCAGGCAGATTTATCATCACCCCCAGATTCCAAGATCTGAAGGCTGTTCCTTGCTGACTCCCAGCATCTCACCAGACTAGCACTCATTTCCCAGCTACAGACAACCTACTGTTTTACCTCCACCTCCTAGGGAGCTATAATTCCGTAAGTCCAACGCTTGCCCCCTTATAGACCTTAGCTGGACAATGACATCGCCATCCATTCAAGACAGAGACACGGGAATTCCCCTCCACTCTGCCTTCTCCCTGCCCCCTGCCTAATCAATCACCGGGCCTTGTCATTTGGATCTACTCTGCCATTTCCTTTTTCCATCCTTTCCACTCGATTCCTAATCTTCTCTTGGTTTAAGCCCTGGTCAGCTCTACTCTGAGTAATGCTGCAAACTCTAAACACATTTCCCTGCCTCGCCACCTTCCAGCTCCTCACCCACTGTCCCCAGATTGGTCTTTCCCCAACACAAGTGTGATCATGCAACTTAGTCCTGTTTAAACCTTGTCCTGTCTCTAGAATAAAAGTTCAAACTCTCTGGAACACCCTTCCTCCTCCTATGAGTCAGCCCTGGCCTCCTGTAATATCATCCACCACTCCTCCTGACCTGAACCCTGCATTCCAATCTTCTAAACCACTGATATTCACAAAGGGGCCCTCCTCCTCTATGCCTCATGCCCTAATTAGTGCTCAGGCTACATCCCTTCTTAGCAATATCCTTCTATCTCCTCCCTCATTCATCTAGAAAACTCCTCATCATTCTTCAAGACCCAGATCATCCCCCAAATTGATCATTTTTTTCTCTGTCCGGTCTTGGTACCTTGTATATAAATCTATCAGAGGGTCATTATCCTTTAATGCCAACACTGTGAGTCCCCTAATAGCAGGGATTGCTCCTTAGTTTTATGTTCTTTAGTGACCAGCACTGTGCCTAGCCCTACTCAGTACTCAGAATACCTCGAACAATGAATCAATGAAGAGGCAGGATATTATTGATCAAAATTTAGTGACTGTGTAATGAGACAAGGACTTTGCTAAACCTTTATAAACAGTATCTCATTTACTTCAATAGCCCGATGAAGTAAGTTCTATAATTATTCTGGTTGGCAGACGGAAAGTTTCAGGAAGTCAAGAAATACATGCAAAAACAATATATGCAAATTAAGGGCTCAGCGTCTTTGTTTAGTTTGCTCCGCCACGAGCCGAATCTCTCCACTCAAATCTATGCGGCTTCCTCAAAAACTGAATATGAGGAAATGCTGTTCTGACTTTCAAAAGTATTTTTTTTTTTTTAAAGAAAGTCATGGACTCTGTATGCTAACCACTTGAGAGCTTGACACATATTCCAGAAAAAGGGCAAAGGTGACTCTTAAGCCTGGTTTGTGAACACTTAGTGAGGGTCCTCTCACTAATACCCTTGGGCATTGCCAGGAAGCAGTATGGTTTCTCTAGGAATAAGCAATTCCCAACCAGCTTCCTTCCCTTCTGGGAGACAGGATGACTTGAACTTAAATCGGGGAACTAGAGTAGGTGTGTGGGGATGGGCGTGACTTGCCAGCATCCTCCCCTGCCCTGCCCCATTGCACAGAAGCCATGCCATGTTGGGTCTTGATGCCAGCTTCAGGGGTGAGGACTGTTCGGTCTAAACTAGTGTTTCTCCAAGTACTGGTCTGTAGAGCTACCATCTGCATGCTTGATAAAAATGAATTTCTTGGGTCACCTGGACGTCTCAGTGGGAGGAGGATGTGACTCTTGATCTCAGGGTCGTGAGTTCAAGCCCCACGTTGGATGTAGAGATCACTTAAATAAATAAAACTAAAAAAAAAAAAAATTAATTATTTCTTATTTTAGTGCTCAGAGATTCTAAATCAGGAGGTCTAGGTGCCCAGGAATTTTCTCCCAGCGGAATCAGATACAGGTAGGCCAGAACCACACCTCAGAACTTCATAAACATGTCTTGAAACCAAACATGAGATCATATCCCCTTGCTGGGAGCCTCAGTTTCAGCCAATCGGGATCTGATTTTTATCCTGGTAATGGTTCCTGAGTGCTAGGGTGACCAGCTGTCCCTGTTTGCCCAGGATTTTCTTGGTTTAGCGCTCAAAATCCACATCTCAGGATACCCCTTATTCCCAAGCAAATCAGGGTTATTGGTCACTTTAGAGGTGATCGAGGAGGTTGTTCCAGTCAAACTGGAAAAAACAGTCTTCTGTTCACACTTTCTTCCCCTCTCGCCCCCACTCTGGACACAAACAAGGCAGCATGTTGTCCCCACTGCTGTTGGCAGCCATCTTACAACCGCAAGGGAAGCTGGCCCGGGGACAACACACGGAAGAAGGTAGAACAAACTACAAAGGGCAGAACAGAGTCGCGGTCCTGGTTGTACATGCCTGGGGCCCTCCCTACCTCTGTGCACCGATTAATGCCCTTATTGTTTATTCCAGGTTGATTTAGAATTCCATCCTTGCATGCAAAAACATTTTAACCAATGCAGTTTGGCAAAACAGGGTGTTAGGAAGAAATATGACAAAGCCTCTTTCAGACAAAATGAAGATGTGGACTAAGAAACAGGATAGTAGGGTAAATCTGTCACTTTTGAATGTGCATAAGAAATTCTTCTGGGTTCTGTCTTATTGAAAGTTATGGGGAAAAGTATATGAAAACCTGAACTAATATATAAAATATTCTATGAAAGCTGGCCTAATGACCTAAATGTAACAAGATGAAATTTAATAGTCATAAATGTAAAGCCCTACTTTTAGACCCAAAACAGTAATTAATTTCATAAGTGCAAGATGGTGGAAACATGGCTTAAGAGCAACATGTGTGAAAGATTTAGGGATTTTGGTTGACTGTAAACTCAGTATAAGCCAACAGTGTGATGTGGTTGCCAAAAATGCTAATGCTGTTGTAGGCTACCTTACTAGAAGTGTAACAAAGATCTCCCTCAGGCCGCACCAGCCATAAGAACCTTTTACGAAACAGGATTTTTCTACTCTACAATCACCTGTGTTCTCCTGTTTAGTCCATGGGAATTCTAGATAACCTCCCCTACCAACTTTCTGAGAAACCTTTGGAGTCTTACTGTGAGCTTGTCCCTCTACTTTCTTTTTAGAAACTATCTCAACCATGGATTAAGCTAGCTGTCTGCTTTTTTTACATTCTCATACTCAAGCTACTAAACACTGAAGAAAATCAGATAAATGATAGCACTACAAATTCACCATCATTATCCCCAGCTAGACCCCTCCATACTATTCAATAATCTTTCATTATCCCAAGACAGGGCTCTGTCCTCTTCTCCATTAACTTTTATTCCTCTTCTTAAGACCCACATCTCATTTCTCCCTGTGGGCCTAAGCTCTTTCTTCATGAAAATGTAATCTGAATTAACATAGCCCTTGCCTTCATCTCCCTCAGGACCTCATCCTCCTGATTTTCTGCACATCCCCATGGAGTTTCCACCTCAAACTGAGAGATACTGAGACCTGGGGAGGCCAACAAACATCTCCAATGGGGTATCCTCGGAGGACCTCCATGTTTTTCATGAATCCCTTTGGTTCCAAGACCTCTGTCATTGCAGGACAAACAACTAAATTGCCAGGGTCCTCCAGATGTCAGGTAGAGCTGTGTTCCAACCAACACTATTACCTGGTGCCAGCTAGTGCTTCCCCATCTCAAAAAAAACAGATCCTTCAGCTTTTGCTGCTGGAGTCCCTTCAGAGGGGCTGGAAGTTAATGTGTCTTCTCTTTTTTACAATCCCCAGCTTCATCGCCCTCAATCCCACACTCACGCTGGGCAACCAAAACCTTCTTCTTCATCATTTCCCCAAATGATAAAACTTTCCTGGAAACTGGCATATATAACTGACCACGCCACAGGTCTGTTTCTCAAATTATGCATCGTACCTAGGCATGCCTCAGCCTAGCCATGAACACAACCTAGGTCCAAGATGAATCTCTTCCACCTGGAAAGCTAGAGGCCAATGAACAAGAAGTCAAATTCCTGGCTGAGCACATCTGAGCCTCTCTTCCCTGCCCTCCCAACTTCTCAGAAGGGCTCTCTTCCTATCTTCACCACTGCTCTGTGCCTGACTCACCTCATACCTGTTCAGAGCTCATTTCTCTCCAGAATATTCATCCTCTTGTAGGGAGGGAGGGATTTTTCTGTTTGTGCATATATACATACTCAAGTCTTGCCAAACCCCCTAAGAAACAATAGAACAAGAAGTTTTTTTAAAAAATCTCTTGACCCAATGGCATAAACTAATAAAAATGTGCCCTGGAGTAGAATCTAATGTAAATCCTCCTCCATAAATAAGCTCACATCTCTCTTTCTCCTTTGAGTATTAAAAGTAGAATTGGCTAAGCAACAGCAGTCTTTTTTTTTTTTTTTTAAGGGTTTGATGTGAGGAATATAGTAAAGTGAACAGAGATAGAAGCCAACTACATATTTTCCATCTTCTCTTCCTCCTTCTACAGTATTGGGGTGGAATTACAAAAGAAGAGAATGTAGGGTCAGTTTCCTGAGCCTAAGTGCTCTGGGACTGCAGCACATGGTAGGCTCTGAGCTGGCTGAAATTGGCCACCCCCTTCTGTCTGTTCCAGTGGGGCTTAGCATGGACAGACTTTTGTCAGCTTCAGTTACAGCTCCTCGGCCTCCCCAGCATGGCCACGCCTCCCCAGCATGTCCCCAATTCACAGTGGCTCTACCGTCACTTGGTTTTGCCCAATGTTGCCACAATGTGGCCTTCATTAGCTTCCCAATGCCTCCACCTCTTCTCTCCTCAGCCAATTTCACATTTCAACTCCTACCCTCATCTATGGGAACCTCTGTCACTGAGGTCCCCAGTGACCACCTTGTTGCAAATTCAACCAACATTCTCTAAGCCCTTTCTTACTTGAATTCTCTACAGTATCTGTTGTTGGTTTTTACTGATCTTTCCTTGAATGTTTTCTTCCTTGCCTCCCATGAAATCAGTGGTTTTAGTTGCTCTTTCTGTCCCCAGGCCATTCAGTCTCAGTGTCCCTAGTTGTCATCTCTTATTTCCTCAACTATTAGTGTTCCCCAAGATTCTGGTCTTTTTCCTCTCCTCTTCTCTCTTTGCCCCACTTTTGAGTGGTTGCCCCCCTCACATGGTCTCAACTAGCCCCTACAGACTGCCAACGTCCAAAGCCACACCTTTAGTGCCCATCTCTCTTCCGAGTTCCTAACCCACCCCCTCCCCCAAATATATGTTGAATATCCAGTAAGAGACTCCAGACCCAACATGTTCAAAATCGAGCCCCAAATCACAATCCTCCACCCCAACCCTAGGCCTTCTTCCCCTGTTATCTTTACCTCTGTTAATGATACTGTGTTCACATACCTGGGGGCATCGGGAACTTCTCTCTCTCCCTCACTCACCCACATTTCTTCTGTGGGTTAAAACCTAATGCCTTCTCTAGAGGCCCAGTGTCTACTGATTTAGTTCAGGTTTTTATCATTGTCTGGGTGGTGGCCACACACCCCTAAGAGGTCTCCTTAATGGTCTAGTATCCCACCCCCTCCCCACTGCCTGTCTATTCTCCTCACTATTACCAGATAACTGTTTTTTTCTAATGATAAGATCATCTCATTCCCTTGCTTAATCTTCTTTAGTAGTGCCTTCTCACAGACTTCACGACAAATGCCAAATTCTTTACCATGAACTATAAGGGCCATTATTATCTGCTCTTGCTTTACCAGCCTCTTACCAGCACTCTCCAACTCAGCCCTCATGCTGTAACTACAGAAGTCATAGTCTCAGTCGCGTGAGAATATTCTGCAGCATGAAAGAATAAATATATCAATAAATAGCCGAGAACAATACCTTCCTTCCCTTAAAAACCGTCAGTTCAGTTCCAAACATCACTGCTCATTGTGTACTCGTAGGTTTCTCCCAATGCTAGATTGTGTGGTCCCTAAAGGCAGTAGTGGAATTTTGTTCATATTTTTATCTCTAATGCTTAGCATGGTGCCTGGCCGTGTTGCAGCATTCAATAAATGCTATGGAAGCAAAAACAAAGGGGGATGGGAATGAGAGGAAAAAAAAGGAAAAGGCAAGAGAAAGAGAAAAGAAAAAGAAACAGGAAGAGAATAAAAAAAACAGAAAGAGAAAGAAAAGGAAGAGGGAAGAGAGGAGCGGAGATGGGAGGGGAGGAAAGGAGGAAAGACGGAAGGAAGGAAGGAAGGGGGGAGGGCGGGAGTGAGGGTGGGAGGGACGGAAGGAAGGAAGAAAGGGGGGAAGGGCTGTCCTTAATGGCACTATTTTACAATCTTTTCAAACCACATTCTTCTCTTGGCCTGTCTCTGTCTGTCTTACAAACACGTGCAGCCCCCAAAGCTTACCATGTAATTTTTTAATTAAAAAACCTAATAAAAGAATTTTTATTTGAGAGATAGAAAGAATATTTGTCCTAAAGTAACAAAGAATCTTGTTGGAGAGCAAGCATCTAAGCACCTGCAGACAGCTGAGGATTTTTTGAAGAAAAGGAGAAATGTTAGGAATTGAACAGAATTATTAACTTTCTGTCTCATTTATATTTGACCCTAGGTATATCTTTAGAAAACAGAAGAGAGAATATTAAAGTCCCCTGTCCTCTAATTGAATAATCTAAGTATCCTCGACTCTCAATTTCGACAAAATCAGGAGCCTGGAGTAATAACTGTTCCAAGATTAAATAACATTAAATCTCTCTCTTCCTGTTTTCTAATCTATAACTGACACCAAGGGCTAGCTCTTTCCCTTTGTCTTAAGTGCTATACCTCTCTCCCAGCAAATATGTGAGACCTAGGATATCCCGGATAATGATCCCGTCAGGTGAGGTTGGACATGGGGGAAGGGATTTGTGCTAAAGTATCCAGGAACCACCCCCGCCATTGCTAAAAACACTGTCATAAAATGCCCACAGCTCATACAAAGATCAGAGGAACTGCCCAGGACAAATTCACAGGCAAAGGTGAAAAGCCTTGGAATCAAGACAAAGTGTACTCTCTCTTCCAATAGCAGTCATAAAATTTGGGAGCTCATGAGCTGATGTTGAGAGAGAAAATATTACATTTTTGACCTTTAAAGCTTTGTCCAGAAACACATACTTTCAAGGGATTTGATTTGCTGTGTTGCCTATCTCTGGTTGCTGAGGAAGAAATAGAGAGATGAAATTTCATGAATGGCTCGATGAACTGCAATCAGTGTGGTGGAAGATGACTTCAAATTGCATGTATGAGAGTGAGTGACCAGAGTCAAGGAGGCGGAAGGTTGGCAGGACCCAGGCTGTCTTCCCTGGATGGATAGGACTTGGGACTTGACTCTGTAGGCAACGAGAAACCATTCATTGGAAGATTTTAAGCTCAAAAGTGAAACAGATTTGGTTTTAGGAAGGGGACTTGAGGATGCCTGGGTGGCTCAGTGGCTTAAGCATCTGCCTTCAGCTCAGATCATGATCCCAGGGTCCTGGGATAGAGCCCCGCATCGGGCTCCCTGCTCAGTGGGGAGTCTGCTTCTCCCTCTGCTTGCTGCTCCCCCTGCTTGTGCTCAATCTCGTACATGCTCTCTCTCTGTGACAAATAAATAAATAAATAAAATCTTAAAAGAAAAAAAAAGGAAGGGGATCTGGGCAGCAGGTAGAAGAGAGAGAATAAAGACTCAGAGAACAGTTGGGACATTCTGGCAAAAATCCAGAGTAGTTACGAGAGTCCAAATGTAGGCAGCAGGAAGGAAGAGTGGTGAAAAGATCAAAGAGAGAAAAGAAGAAACTAAGTAAGAGGAATGATATGGTAGTAGGAGACCTTTCTTCCCTAGTTCACCTGACTCCATCCAGGTGGTCTAACTTCACTAGCTGCTCCCCAACTTGACAAGCGCACAGGTAGGACATCTTCTGTTCTCTGTTCTACAGAGCCGACCATTTAAAGCAGAACTTCTCACCAGTGTTGTCTGTCAGCAATATCTATGGAACTTTTTAGCATTAATGCTTCATGGGCACCACCTCTTCTTGTTGTCAGTTCTCTTGATCAACAAAATCGCTGCTTTGAAATGAAATGACACCATTCAACACATGCTCCAGACATTAAAAAGATAAACTTCCCCTAACTCTTCAAAGACCTCACCACACCAGGCATTTTTTCAAATGTCCAACATAAAAATGAGCAAGCAACCTATTTTCCTGTTCAAATATTTGAAATGTACTTCTTGTTTTATGGTTATTTATAGTGTTCCACTGACTGCTTATGACATGTTTTCTTCGGGATATAATTAAAAGAAGAATTAGCAAAGAATAATGAAAAACATAAACTTGCCAGATTAATAAAATGGTATCAGATAAAATAGCATCCTTGTCTATCAGAATTACATCTGGTGGGTGTTGAACACTCAGCTTCTGGGTCTGTCTCTTAACATTCTTAGTAAAATTAGAAAGGAGCTAGAAACTGAACTGTATTTAGCTTCTCCAGGTATTTCATGTGTGTAGCCCAGGAGCCATGCTTTGGGAAACACTCTTTTGTACTTGGTTAGTAGTGTATCCAATAAAATGTCTCTGACTTTTGCCCCATCTACCAAGATTTTTTATTCCCTCCTAACTGAATCCAGCTGTCCTAATCAGTTTGGAAATCATGCTCATCAAAACTGTAAAGGAAAATCTTTTGACATTTTATTTACTTTGGGGAGAAAATTATGACCTCAAATACTATGGGAAGAACTGCAGACTATTAAACATCAGGAGGTCCCCCTCCCCATGCCCCAGCTGCCTCTGCAGCTAACTTCCCTGACTGGGGGGCTGGCCCTTCCACCTCCCCCCACCCACCCCCCCGCCGCCAGCATGGAGGGATTTGCAGAAAGGGCACTCCATGCTCATGGGGGTTACAAGATTTTGGTATTTATCATCAGATTTAGTGCAGGTTCTAACAGATAACAAGACGAGAGAAATGAAAAGGGTGGCTCTCAAGTCTGGGGCAGAAAGATGGGTCAGGAACCAGAAGAAACAGTCAGAAGATTCAGACAGTTAAGAGGGAACCCAGGCAGGCTCAGGAGAGCTATAATGGTCTTGAGTGGACACTAGGATCACCTACAGAACATAAACATCAACAACAACAAAATAATATTAGTGCCCGGGTCCCAGGTGAACTACATTAGTAACTCTGGAAGTGGACCCAAGGACAGGTATTCTGAAAGTTGTCCAGGTGATTCTATGTGAAGCCAAGGTTGAGATCCACTCCTCTAAATACCTCCTTTCTCTCAACAGCTTGTTGCCCTGACTGATGACATTCATGCTCTAATTGCAAATGAAAAGGATCAAATTCCAGTACCTTTGGTCAGACCTTATTGATCTTTCAAGACACAGCTCCAATATTACATTTGTAATGATGTATTTCGTGATCCCCACTCCAACCTCTTTCATCCTGTGTGCTCTGATACCCTGCATATATATGGTTTCATCACAGCACCTGTAAACTCCGTGCACTTACCTGTCTCCTTCACTGGGATCCCCAAGGGCATGATTAATATGCCTTCATATCCCCATCCCACTTAACATATTGTCTGGAAGGTAACAGACTCTCAATAAAAGTTTATTGAATTCTTAGGAACACAATAAATATTTATTCTTAAATACACATTTAACCACTATATAATTCATTTTCAACATTTATAAAAAGAAAAGATTGAACTATATTGTCTCTAAATCTTAATCCCTTTGAGATCCAAAATGCTGATTTTTTTTTCTCTTTGTATTGCATAAAATGTATACATATGATTCCAGAAATAATGCTTTAGGCCTGTATTTCCCAAACATTAATATGTACTCTACCTACCTGGGATCCTGTTAAAATGCAAATTATAATTGGACAGGTCTGCAATGAGGCTTGAGATTCTGTACTTTTAATAAGCTCTTAAGTCCTGTTGTTGTATCTGGTCAAGGATGACATTGCATAGCATAATTTTAGGGGATAGAGGCAGATCCTAGCCTTTCCTGAGTTCACATCATACATCATAAGGCAGATAAGTTACTCCTTAGCACCAGACTGCCTGGGTCAGATCCTGGCCCTGATACTTCTATTAAGACAATGAGTCATCTTAACATATTTGTGCCTCATCTTCCTCAAGAGTAACAGAGGAATAACCACGGGGTTTTTGTGAAATTAACGAGTTAATTCAGGTACAATCCTTACTATGGTGCTTTACATATAAAAAGCAGAATACATATTAACACAATACATATATATACTCCTTTCCAGTCAATTTGTTTCAGCAGTGATCATTTCTATTTGTCAGAAGCACTGATTTTTCTTTTTTAATCTTGAAAACAGTGAAGGGAAGATATTTTTCCTTCCTTAGACTGAAAAGCAAATACTGGATCCATAGACCAAGAAAAGATCAGAAGAGAGAAAAGAATTCAACTTGTCACTCTCCAGTCCCATCATTTCTCTGCTTTTTCACCCCAGCACTGCCCCAAAATACCTAATGTTACCATGTCAGAAAGAGTAAATTGCAAGGATTAAAACCCACAATAAAAAGAAACTCTGGCCAGAATATACAAATTGACACTCAGTACAGCATAAATAGCATAAAATCACACTATGCAAAACTTATTTCCTGACACTAAGATATTAGTTCTTTGGCGAGCCAATTGCTTTTCATTGAGGTGTATCAAAGTCTTGGGGTGTAGTCAGAATGCAAGGAAGATCACCCCAACCTGAAATAATTTCATAGCAAGCATTGGGCTCAGGTTCAAAGAAGGAGGAAGAGAAGCATCAGAGAGTAGAAAGAAAACAACAAAAACAAACAAACAGAAGGAACGCCTGGGTGGCTCAGTAGTTGAGCATCTGGCTTTGGCTCAGGTCATGATCCCAGGCTCCTGGGATCGAATCCCGCATCAGGCTCCCTGCTCCGAGGGAAGCCTGCTTCTGCCTCTCCCACTCCCCCTGCTTGTGTTCCCTCTCGCTCTCTTGTGTGTGTCTCTCTGTCAAATAAATAAAATCTTAAAAAAAAAAAAAAACGGAAAATCTGACATTATTAGGAGCCTTGTTTACCTCAAATAGGAGAAAGAGAGGGGCACCTGGCTGGTTTAGTGGGAAGAGCATGCAGCTCTGGATCTTAGGGTTGTGAGTTCAAGCCCCACAATGGGTGTAGAGATTACTTAAATAAATAACTATTTTAACAAAAAAGAAGAAAGGGAGGAAGAGAAAAAAAAAAAAAGGAGGTTCAAAACAATCATTATTGAGTCCTAACTATGTGCCAATAGTTTCAAGTATATTCGGGTTGTAAACATCCCAGAACACTCTGCGGAAGGCATTTTGAACCACACTTCACAGTTGAGGAACCTGAGAGGAGGGGGGGTCCTACTTGCCAGACCCGGATTCGGCAGAGCTGGGATTTGAATCTCCTGCCGGTGTACTTTGTATAACTCATGAGTCCCATCCCCTGAAACTTACTTGGAAAGAACCTCCAGATCCGAGCTTTCTCAGGTTAAAATCAAGTTTAAGGTCATATAATAAATAACAAGCCAGGACAAAGTGAAGCAGGAATGAATATATAAAACAGCTGAAGTTGTGCCAAAGACACATTCCACCTTTTAATAGTTTTCATTGAGAGAGTAAATCCTGGGATGCAAACAAGTCAGTTGGGCTTGTTAACCAGTCCTGTAGGCTCGATTCTCGCCAGGTGCTCTACGGTCTGGTCTGCTGCGTCCCTTCTTTTGTTTTAAGGTGTATTTGGAGAAGAGTGTCTGCCCTGCTGGGTGATACGAAGTGCAAAACTCACCAATAGCTTGGATTCTGCCCCTGGCTTCTTCCTGGACTAAAACTGAGGTCGCTTGGGTTGCCCGCACTGCTTTGATTAGTGTAAATTCCATTGGGCCTCTGAGCCCTTGTTAAGTGAAGGAGGTTAACCCAGTGGGAAAAATGAATTCAGGGGCTTGAAAGATGGTTGATTTAACACTCGGAGTTTAGTTAACCTAAAGTTCGACCTACTTACTTACTCATGTCTAAGCAAAACAGAAGAGAAAACTTAGCTTGTTGGTTTAATCTCTAACTCATTATGCCGTGAGACCCCTTTCATATCCCGATTTATATAATTCACTCATTACATTACCTACTTTCAATGCTGAACTTAACATGTTCCTCTTGGTTTGGCTACAATGAAAAAAAAAATTTTTACCCCTTGTTAAAATTTTCAGAAAGTCTATTTTTCACACTTGGAAAAGTCCAATTATTTCTTATTCGGTTTTAAGTTCCTGTGTTAGAAGAAAAAAATCACTAATAATGATACTGTTAAGGGGATCAAATAACTTGACAATGTTTCATCATTTTGGGTTTTCCTAAACAGAAAACTACTCCAACCGTTTTAACTTTATGCTTTCCACAGAATATATGAATAAGAGAAAAGTAAAAGTCACATTCTTTAATTAGTATGTCAGGAATTTTCAAAATGCTGTAAAGAAGTACTTGAAATGGAAAATGGCTGCAAATTCCAGGGTTTTTTTAACATAGCCTAGGAATAAGGTATTCTGATAAATAGATTATTGTCTATATGGTATATAGATTAAATATTTCCAAAGAATTATAATTTTCTGGACACTGAAGTGACTTGGAAAATATAATTTAATCTTTCTTTGATAAATCAGAAGATATTTTAGAATATTATACATTTTCAGGGTCACCATAATAGACACCAATTAATCCAATTTAACCTGTTACTGACAAAACACAAATGTCATTATTAAGTGAAATGCCAGATTAGTAGAGTGACCAATAAACCATACTTCACTGTAACACATAATGTTTTGGAAGATATGTCCACTGTTTGTATTTTTATTTAAGTATATTATTGAGAAATAACTATATTAGTGGTTGTGAACCTCCCACTCCACAGCCAATCAAAATGCAATTGCATAGGATTTCTTTGCCCCCTGCATATGGTCATTACAAAAGTGGGGTTTGGCATGACAAATACTGCCTCACCGAAATCCCATGTGACATTAAGAGCCAAACAAGAGCAGTGTTTCAAGTATACAAAAGCAAATCTGAGAATTTAATATTTTCTCATAAATTGATTCTCAATCTAAGTAGAGGAAACTTTGCATTCAACATAAAATTGGTAAAGAATTAAGCAATTGTTCTATATGCACTGGAAACAAAAAAACGGATAAACTTTTAAAAGTGTTTGAAGTCATTATAAGTCTTGAGAGCAAAGTGTCTGCAATATTATGAAAGAAAGCTTAACTTTCTCGTTTGGAGGATTTGGAGGATTTATCTGGTAACTAATATTGCTATCCTGACTACCAATTACGGCTGTTTCTTAAGTGGACTGCATTAATGCCATTAGTAGCATTCATTAAGTGCATTAAACATCCACCAAGCTCCAAAACAGAAATATTGCCTGGAACATGTGCATTCATCATGTTGATAATAAAAACAGGCATATTCTTAACCTTTCAGTCACAGAGAGATTTCTAAAATGTTAAATTCCTTGGTAATAAAAAAATAATCGGATGAAAAACTGTTTTGAGGGTGGAGAATAGTAAGGGCAGTCTGCACATAAAACAGATCAAAGGGAAAAACTCAAAAACCCACAACTTTGTGAATAAAAACAAAAAAAAAACAAACAAAAAAAACCCCACAACTTTGGAGGTACCTGACTGGCTCAGTCAGTAGAGCATGGGATTCTCGATCTCAGTGTCCTGAGTTCAAGCCCCACGTTGTGTGTAGAGATTATTTAAAAAAAAAAAAATCCCAACTTTTTAATTATAGAACAGTGATGACAAAAAATCAGAATTGCCACAGAATCATGGAAGAACTTCATGAAACTAATTACCTGGGAAGTAGTTTTGTAACTGTGCTTTCAGCAAGTCTTCATAATTTATTTGTGTGCTAATTATTGATTATCCCTATTATCATATAGGCTACATATTTCTACCTGGGTTTCCCAAAGCTCACCTTCAAAATATACTTTTGTTAAAATATGTTTATAATTTCAAAAACATCTCCTAAGAGTATAGTAATGTTTATACAATTAACTTGAAGAGATGTATTGGTTAATCAAAAGTTAAAAATAAAACATGAATATTACCATTTTTCTTTTTTTTTGCTCATTTTATTTTTTATAGGTAATTCATTTACATAGTATGACGTTCCGAAGCTAATAATATTTTACAAACTTCTATATATTATTGAGAGACATGACTATGCCCCAAACAAGTCCTAAAAATAGCAAATATCCGTCAATATCATGTCTGGTCTCTTCCACGTCTTGTTAAAATATTTCAGTCCTCTAGTTTGAACTCTGTGTAGCTTTGGTATTTTGAGGCGTAGCTTTAACCAATATGCAGAATGTCATTATGACATACTTTACAAACTCTGTAGTATTTAAATTTATATTTATAGACTTATGCCATCTCTATTCTAATGTGTCACACCTTGTAGGCACCAAAATGATGATTAAAATAAGTTGCTTCTCCCTCTCATTTGGAGAACATGGGTAAGGAGTGTAACATGAATTGGTAGATAGTGGTTTATTGAGAAAGGTGTGATAATATTGAGGAACATGCTCAGTTTTTAAATTCTTATGCTAAAAAAAGTATGCCTTTAAAATTTTAATAACCAAAAACCATACTCTGAAGAAAAAAATTAAAGACAAATTTAGAAAGCACTAAATCTAGCGTGGAGTCTAAACCCACCTTGTTACAGATGAGAGTAGGCTCAGAGAAAAGAAGCAGCTTGCTCAATTTCCCAGAACTAATGAACTAGACGCTAGAACCTAGTGTCTGGACTCCCAATCCTGATCTCATTTTGCTGTCAAAATTACTTCTTTTCATGCACTTTGCCTTTGAATGACCTACAAAGATGGTATATATTCAAATTATGAATAGGAGGTCCCTTTTATCTTTGTGGGAAGATATAAATAAATAGGTTTATGAAGGAAATAGATAAATTTATGGATGATATAATAACTTCAAGAAGAAATTAGAGATATTTGCAGGCTACCATCAAAATTGCCTCCCAGGTACCCCCGGCTCTCTACTCTGTCAAAATTGAGCTCACTTGATGGGCGCCTGGGTGGCTCAGTTGGTTAAGCAACTGCCTTCAGCTCAGGTCATAATCCTGGAGTCTTGGGATCGAGTCCCGCATCGGGCTCCCTGCTCAGCGAGGAGCCTGCTTCTCCCTCTGACCCTCCCCCCTCTCATGTACTCTCTCTCATTCTCACTCTCTCAAATAAATAAATAAATCTTTAAAAAATAAATAAAAACCTCCTCTTAAAAAAAAAAAAAAATTGAGCTCACTTGAGTGTTGGCCACACCTTCCAGTCTACTCACAGCTAACTGTCCTTCAAAGCTGACCAGCTCCACCCCCTGCTCTCTGTGACACTGTTTTGTCTTGACCATCTTTTTGGATTGCTTTCTTGATCTCTCTCCCTCTTCCATGTTTATAGCTCTTCCTTTAGGCCCTCCACTGCTCACTTAAACTGTTCTTTCATTATGATCTATCCATGTTTACTATATTTTTCTCTGTAGATGCTTCTCAAATTTCCCTCTCCTGCTCTTTTGTTGACTTTCATCCTGGCTTATATTTCCAACTGCTCGTGGATAATCTCCATTTGAATGTCCTGCAGGTACTTCAAACCCAACTTGTTTAATAATTTTTTTTCTCCCCTAAAAAAGATTTCCTGACTTCCTTTCTTCTGTTATCCTTCCAATAAATCAGGTTCAAAACCTTGGAGTCTTCTTTGATTCTTTTTTTTTTTTTTTTAATTTTTTCTTCTTCTTCTTTTTTCTTTGGAGAGAGTGCCAGAGCAAGCAGTGGTTGAGGGGCAGAGGGAGAGAGAGAGAATCTTAAGCAGGCTTCACACTCAGTGTGGAGCCTTAAATGGGGCTCAATTCCATGACCCAGAGACCATGACCTGAGCCAAAATCAAGAGTCAAATGCTTAACCAACTGAGACACCCAGGCACCACTCTTTGATTCTTTATCTATGTTTCCAAAACATGTTTTAAACCTAAACTTTGTAAACCTTCTCCATAAGTTATCTCATAGTCCTCTTTTATCTCACACCCTAGTCGCCTATCATCTAATACTTTGACTATTATATAAAACTCTGAAATCTTTGTCTTTCACTCCCCCCCCAACCTTGATTAATAGACCCATTCACATTACCTTCAGATGAGTTTTTGTATACAGTACTTCAAACCACTTGACATTTGTTTACTCAAACCCTTCAAATTCCCTCAGTCTACATACAAAGTATTTAATCTGGCATTTAAGGCCATACATATCCCAATGGTTTCATCTTCCAGGCAACCTTTGAGCCTTTTAAGGCCTGCTCCACACCACACACCTAATAACAGTGAAGCTCCAAGACACTTAGTTCTGAACCACTTTATCTGACCCATCCCAGCTGATTCACTCTGGCCTACTATGGTCCTTACAGCACTTGTCCTTGCAATTAAACCTTCCTAGAACTGATACTCTTTGCCATTCCTCTTTCAACTATTCAACCACCTCTCCTCAAGCCTCTTACCTTGACTGCCACGTTTAGCCACACAAGATAAACATTCTTCTTTATCCTGGAGCAGTAAACCTGGCCACTGTACTGTCACGTTCCTTCTCTCCTGTCTACTCTTGGGTTTGCTCTGTCTACTCACAAACTTTATACACAGCTACTTCTGGCCATGCGCCCTTACTCCTGGATGTGTAGGCAATGTAATGTCCCCTATGTTGGCTCAAACATTTCTATTTTTGGTTTTAGTTAATACAGGCTGGGAATGTCCTCTCTAACTCTCTTCATTGAGTACATTTTTTTTTTCTCACTTCATTGTCCATCAAAAGTACCTGAGCATTACCCATAAAGAATACTTTCTTTGAAATCTATAGCAATTATCAGATAGAAATATGATATGTGTCACAAATATAAACCACATGTCTAATTTAAAAATTGTAGTAGGCACGGGAGCCTAGGTGGTTCAGTCAGTTGAGCATCCAACTCTTGATTTCAGCTCAGGTCTTGATCTCAGGGTCATGAGTTCAAGCCCTGCATTGGGCTCCATGCTGGGTGTGGAACCTACTTAAAAAAAAAAAAATGTAGTAGCCATACTGCAAAAGTAAAAAGAAATAGATGAAATGAATTTTAGATTTTATTTTACCCAACATATCCAAACTATCATTTAAAACATGAAATATTAAAATGGTCAATGAGATGTTTCTACCTTCCTTTTTTTTTTTTTTATTCCTAAGCCTTTGAAATCCTAGGTGTATTTTATGGTTACAGCGCATCCCAATTCAGACTAGCCATACTTCAAATGCTCAATAGCAACATGACTAAAGGCCACAATAGCAGGTAGCACAGGTTTATCACCTTTGTTGGTTTGTTCAGTGTTTGGCACACGTTGGTTTGAAAAGTTAATTATGTTTCATGAATAGATAACTAGATTGTCAGTTCCTAAGGTATGGGAATTGCCACTACCAGAAGGGTTTGAATACAAGAATGAGTACTCCGTGCTGGAGCACAAACAATCTGACAGAAAACAAGCATCATGCACAGGGGTTATTACAATACATCATTATCAGAGTTAAAATAGAAATGGAAGCACGATGCTTCACAGTTCTCTACACCTCTCCTATATCTCTCAGACCTGCCCCCATTAAGCTGCAACCAAGGAAGAAAGTAAGGTCCCAGCCAAATAATTCTAAAGTTACTAATAATTATAAATATGATAAGTAAAGGGCATTAGGGAGCTCATAACTGGGAAAAACTCATCTAGCTCACAAATAAAATTTAAAATGAGACCTGAAGGCGATATAGGACAAGAGGAAATAGGAGAAAGAAGAGTGTTCTAGGCAAAAAGAACAGCCTGTGCAAGGACCCTGAGGCACGAGTTAAGTCGAGAAAGGACTTCAAGAAACTCCCCAGGAACCTAAAGCCTGAGCATGTCCCCTGCATGATACACAGGGCTTTATTTAGAACTTGAAGAAGTAAAAAACAGTGAAGATGTACCCTGTGTCTATCAGGGAATTCCTGAGAATGACCAAAAAGTTAGGGGCTGAGGTTTGACAAAGCATCAGGATCCTGTCTGAATGAGTTTTCTGGAGGTCTTATATTCTTTTCAACCTCCTAATCTTTGGGAGATGCAACAGAGGTAAAAGCTTCTTCGTCCCCTCCCTAACAATAGGATTTCTTTTTTTTTTTCGAAGATTTTATTTATTTATTTGAGACAGAATGAGAAAGAAAGAGAGCTCATGAGAGGGGGGAGAGTCAGAGGGAGAAGCAGGTTCCCCGCCGAGCAGGGAGCCCGATGGGGGACTCGATCCCGGGACTCCAGGATCATGACCTGAGCCGAAGGCAGTCGCTTAACCAACTGAGCCACCCAGGCGCCCCAACAATAGGATTTCATGAGCTGACATCTGAGGGAGAGTGCGGTTGGTCCCACTTGATTCATATTTGAGAAGTCAGAGGTGCCATAGCAACGTCTTCCATCATGAGCCGTTCCTCAATTAATTGTCTTGATGTTAAGATAAACAAAACAAACCTGAAGGACAGCTAGTTCTAGATCTCAGAAATCCACCTACTAAGTATGAACAGGAAGCCTAAGAATAGAATGAAAGACAAATAAAGCAGCTACATCAAAGTCTTAAGTTTTCCAAACTTCTAATCAATTAAATGTGACCAAAAAAGGCAATACTGCTATCGTTACCTATTTTTAATTCGCGTCTCCTATGCTCCCCCAAATCAATGGAAAAAATCTCTGACAGCTATACAGTGGAGTCACAGCAAAAGCAGTTTCTATTTTTGAATTCCTGCTTCCAATTACGCAGGCACCCTTTGGAATTATTTTCTCCACGATTTAAATACTGGTTGTTGCCCTGTTCCTTAGCCAGCATTGCATGATTCTCATCAAGCGTGGCTGTGTCTAAGAGGGAAAGGGCACAAACTTCGTAAAGCAAACATCATACCAGCGTGGCTCAAGGCTTGCTAATTGTTTTTCTGGCTGACCAAAGAATTCTACAGATGTTGGAAATGGAATCATTATGGAATCCCACAGTTCCTAGTAAAATTCTCTGTTTATGATGCCAAATCAATAAGATGTAGTCAGTTAGTACTGATTCCCAAAGCAGTGAATCAATGGATTATTTTGAAGTTACATATTTAATTCCCTGTTCAGTTGTATTGTGAGTTTATCAAAATCTTGCATAATCACTCAATTAGCCTACTATTCTGGGTCCAGAACTCCTGGGACACTCTCCAGCACATTTTTCTCTCCCATCAAGACAGTTTATTAAGTTATGTAACTTAACAGCCTAAGTGATTACTGAAACAAATGTCTTCTTCATAGAATTTTAAATCTGGCAATATTTAACTTACAAAAAAAAAAAAGTTGTGTTTTTTTTTTTATAAAGACCATAGTCCAGCAATAGCCATAAACCCAATACAGTTAACAATGGCAATAGTGAAAAACTTATGTTGCACATGATTCAGGACACTGCTACTCAAAAGCTTTTCTCTCATTCTTCTTTATTAATAAGATACCATTTTTTGTTTATTTGTTTGTTTGTTTTTGGCTTAGACTCTCTTGCATCTGGGGGAGACCAGGTGACCCGGTTCCAGACAATAGAACATAGGCTGAAATTCTTGGTATGGTTTCTAGGAAAGCTATCATCTTCCTAAGTGTAAGAAAGAAAGAAAGGAAGAAAGAGAAAGAAAAGAAAGAGGGAAAGACGGAGGGGGGCGCCTGGCTGGTTCAGTCAGTGGAGCGTGTGACTCTTGATCTCCAGGTTGTAGTTTCAAGCCCCATGTTGGATGTAGAGATTACTTAAAAAAGAAAATCTTAAAAAAAAAAAAAAAAAAGGGAAGAAAGAAAAGACCTTCCTTTCCTGCCTGGAATTCAGAAGTGGTGGCTGGTTGTGAAGCAGCCCAGATTTCTTATTATGTGAGAAAAAAGAAACGCTTTGTGTTCAAAGAAGAGTTGGCCAGGATCTGTGACATGTGGCTGAAAGGGCTCCTAACTGATAAACCACTCTCTGAGTCCAGGGCCGCTGTGCCACACGAGTCCAGGGAGTAGCATTTACTTGTATCCTGTACCCCCACGGGGTCCTATGGCTGCCAGATGTGAAGCAAGTTCTGGGGATCCAAAAATCTGTGCAATATGGATTCTGCCTATCAGGAGGTTAACAACCTAATGAGACAAATTTGTAAACAGACAGTTCCAGTGTAATGTTATCCGTGAAGCTAGGGTTTCATAAAGGATAGCACTCAAGTTAAAAAATGATCTGCTGTCATACAAGTTCGGTAAAATTACTCTATCTTCAATTGCACTCTGGCATATTAAACACGCTAAGGAGCCTTGTAACAAGAAGGCTACTAACTCCCTTTGACCTACTGTTTCTTAAAACTAATAATTAAACCCTTTCTCTCCTTAGGCAGTACCTCTTTTTTTTTTATTATGTTATGTTAATGACCATACATTACATCATTAGTTTTGATGTAGTGTTCCATGATTCATTGTTTGCGTATCACACCCAGTGCTCCATGCAGAACATGCCCTCTTTAATACCCATCACCAGGCTAACCCATCCCCCCACCCCCACCCCCCTCCCCAGCAGTACCTCTTAATAGCCTTCAGACTAGTGTTCAAAAAACACACTTGATGAAATGTTGTACTAAATGATTTAACAAAGTTATAACCTTAGTACTATGGCAAGTGTTACCCGTGGAAATGATTCAGCCATACTTAAATTATTTATATATGAGTCTCTTTAAAAAAAAAAAAAAAGCACATCTGTGTGTGTTGAATTAGGTCCCCCTAAAAGATATGTAGATGTCCTAATAATAAAACCTGTGCATGTGCCCTCATTTGGAAATAGGATCTTCAGAGATGTAATTAAGATGTAAATTAAGACGAGGGTCATACTAGATTAGGGTGAACTCTAAACCAAATCACTGGTGTCCTTACAGGGAAAACAAAGGATACCTAAAACAAAAGGCAGAAAGCCACGTGAAGACAGAGCTAGAGACTGGAGGGACGCAGCTGCAAAGGAAGGCAGGCCAAGGATGCCAGCGACCACCTTGAGCTAGGAGAAGCCCATAGAGCAGATTCTCTCCTGAGCCTCCGAGAAAGAATCAACCCCGCTGACACCTTGATTTTTGACTTATGGACTCCAGAACTCTGAGAGAAAAAAAAATTGTTTTTTTTTTTTTTAAGCCTCCTAGTTTGTGGTACTTTGTTACCTCAATCCTAGGAAACTAGTACACCATCATGCTTCCTACTTGGCTTCCATCAATTCTGTTTTTACTTGAAATTTTTCTTGGTACTTTGTCTCCAGCCTAGCAGCTCCAAGTCCAGAAGAGCTTAAGTCCTGACTCAGCCTATTTTTAACTCTTTAAATTTAGGCAGGTCACTCAGATGTCCTGAGTCTCAATTCTCTCAACTACAAAATAAGGACAGAAACTTGTATTCGTTCATCAAGTCATCTCTTTGACGAGGACTGATTGACTAGTAACTGTGTGCCAAGCACTGTGCAGGGCACACGGATGGATATCCCATAAGCCATTACTAAATCCTGCAAAGGAAAGGCAGGTGTTAAGAGAAGGCATAACCTGACTGCATAAGCTACTGTTGGAGGTGGTGGTGAGGATTACATGAGAAGTATGTGAATGTACTTTATGATCTGCACCTTAAAATACAAACAAAGGTATTATTATAAATAGGATCAGATGGATTAATGAGAAGGAATGTCCCTTTTCCCTCTGGTCAAACTGGTAAATATTAAGTAAAAATAAATGAATAAAAGCTCTTGCTGGGGTTTCAAAGGACTGGCAGGAGAAACTGTTGGAGGATCATAAGAGGGAATAGGAGGCTCTAAGAGATTTACATATTTATTGATCACTCATTCAAAAGCAGACCTGGTTATGCTTCTCTCAGAGTTTAGCCAAAACTCACCTATCATGTATCATAATTAAGTGAGATGGTTGATAATTGTTCCTTTTTTTCTCCAAAGAAGTAAAATGGACATTTGTGTTGAATTATCAGCTGGTTCATTTAAGAAAAATCAGTATATCAGGGCTCCTGGGTGGTTCAGTTGGTTAAGCGACTGACTGATTTCAGCTCAGGTTATGATCTCAGGGGTCTGGGATCCAGTCCCACGTCAGGCTCCACGGTCAGCACAGAGTCTCCCTGTCCCTCTCCCTCTGCTCCTCCTCACACTCTCTCTCTCAAATAAATAAATAAAATCTTTTTTTTAAAAAAGGAAATACCAGTATATCAATAACAGGAAGATAAAGTAGCTATTGGTATTACATTGGCAAAATGTATAACAGAACAAGAGAATAAATTGTCTTAAATATCTCTGAAGTAATGCAGCTGAATATTTGAAAGTTCAAGCCACTAGTACCTGCATGATGAAGATACAAAAAATCCTGCTCCATAAACCTGTCGGGGATCATCAACCAATTTCTTTGGAACCACCTAGCCATTTGAAAGACCTCTTCCTTGGCATTCAGAAGACTTGACTTTTCCAGTCTCATAAAGTAAGCAACCAAGAGTTTTCCATGCAAGGATAAGTACTTTCCCATGAAAACTTTATGAAGTGACATAGACCCCTCTTCTTTTAGAAACCAATCATGCACTATATGTTAAACCTCTCTATATTGAAATGCCCTGCACAAAGGTTTATTCTCTAATTAGAGTATACTGGAATACAGAAAGAGTCAGAGATGCAGCTCTGGATATGTGCAATGAGCAGCTCAGTCTCCTGGCCCAACCCAGACTTCCCAGTTTCATGGGTCAATAACTTACACTCTCACTTTTTCTTCCCAAGAGCTAAAAAAAAAAAAGCCACAAGAATAAATACAGAAATAATGATAATATCTGTTTCTATAAATAAATACACAAAAGCACATATTCTCGCTTATTTCAAAAAAGGGTTTGGGGCTGCTTTTAAAAATATTGTTATTTTTAAGTATATTAAGTTTTAATATCACATATTAAGGTTGTAATATCAAAACTAACATTTATCATGGCATGAATTTCATTCAAAAAAAACTTAAATTGTATTTCCTAAGTCTATTCAAGATTCAAAGAAAAGTAATCATAGCTCCAAACCTTGCCAGCAGTAATTCAAAATAAACTACCTGATCAGGAAAAGGGAGATGTATTTCATGGACTCAGGGAATCCTGGCAAACAAGGTTTATATGTTTAATGAGCATCCAAAAATTATGAGGAAAATATAGTGGCATGAATAATATTTGAGTTATAATTATATGTACTTAAGCCATGTCAATTATATTCTTTAATGGTCCTAATATCATCTATACTTCTGAAACTTTTCTGCTGTCATATCCTGATCTCTAGATCCTTCTCTTGAATACCCTCACGGCAGCTCTCATAGGGTTAACTAGTCCAGCTGAAATTAAAGTGGACTAATGTAGTTTGAATAGGGGAAAGATATGATTGAACAATAAGAGATAATTTGAGGGATGCCTGGGTGGCTCAGTCAGTTAAGTGTCTGCCTTCAGCTCAGGTCATGATCCCAGGGTCCTGGGATCCAGCCCCACATCAGGCTCCTTGCTCAGCAGAGAGCCTGCCTCTCTCTCTGTCAGCTGCTCCCCCTGCTTGTTCTAGGTCGCTCACTCTCTCTCTCAAATAAATAAATAAAATCTTTTAAAAAATAAATAAATAAACAAGAGATAATTTGAGGGCCAATCCATTCTACTCAGAGATGGAGGGGTATGGAGGAGAATATGGACATTTAGAGAAATCATGGGAATCACAACGGGATCTAGAAGGATCTAGAGACACACACACACCTATCATTCAGCTAAGAAGAGATGTAAATATGATATCCAATTATTTATTTCAAAACTTCGATTTCAATTACAAAATGTTAGTGTTGAAAAAGGCAGAGAAGATTACCACATTTTTCTCATATTTTACAGTCATCTTTGTCATTTTGGGATGCTATAACAAACTACCATAGATGGAGTGGCTTAAACAGCAAATATATCTTCGTCCTAGAATCTGGGAAGTCCAAGATCAAGGTGCTGGCAGATTCGTTTCTGGTGAGGGCCCACATCTGGTTTGTAGACGGCCGTCTTCTGTGTCCTCACAGGGCAGAGAGAGAGCTCTCATGTGTCTTCCTCTACTAAGGGCACCAGTGCTATCAGATTGGGGCCCCCACCCCTATGACCTTATTTAACCTCCTCACCGGCTCTAGCTCCAAATACAGCCATGGGGTGGGGGCACAGGAAGGGCTTCAACCTATGAAATTTGGGGGACACATACACTCAGTTCATAACAATAGGTGCATAACCAAGGACAGGAGAGGCAAAATTGCTTATTCAAGGTCATGGAGTGTGCAGAGTCCGTTGGAGATGGGCAAGCCAAAGCTTGAAGACCCCACGGTTAGGACAGGAGCCTGGCAGTGGGTGAGCTTGGAAAGGAAACTGACCTGGGAAGAATGAGCTCCTGGGGAAAACCCCCCTCCCTTTCTTTTGCTCCCCTTGTGGCCTAGGGCCTGTCACCCTGCAAGTCACAGTCACTTCCTTCCACTCCACATTGCTCTTACTGACAGCCCCAGGGTTCATGTTTGCTTTTTTGCTGGCAACCAGCACATCAGCTAATAGCAAATCCCAGCAATTCTTCATTCATCTGTGTACAGCCAACAATTACAAAGACACGCTCATTTTATTTCTTCGATCGCATGATGAAAACAGAGACTTTTCACTTCACTTTTTCCTCCCCTCTTGTATATTAAAATTCCACATTCTTCAAGGGGAAATGTACTTGAAAATGTAGATGAGGGGCCCTCGGGTGGCTCAGTTGGTTAAGCACCTGCCTTTGGCTCAGGTCGTGATCCTGGGGTCCTGGGATAGAACCCCATCGGGATCTCTGCTCAGCAGGGAGTCTGCTTCTCCCTCTCCCTTTGTCCCTCTCTCCACTTGTTCTTTCTCTCTTTCAAATAAATAAATAAAATCTTAAAAAAGAAAGAAAGAAAATGTAGACGAACAAACTAAATTTTTTATTTAAATGCCACCATTAAGGTTTTTTTTCTATCCACTACCCATCTTTTTTTTTTTTTAAGTAAGTAATTTTTGAACTTCATGTCATTAATATAATAAAATAAAGGCACAGGGCCAGTGTGTGCTGTGGCCCCTTGGCTTGCAAAGTGTCTCGTCTTCTTTTTCTCCTGAGGCTCGGGCTTCGAAGAGAACAAAGTAGTTCTGGAGTTTTCTCTTCCTTCCCCAGAGTCATTATTGTCTGAAGAGCAAAGAAAATAAAGCTGAATGTTGCTTCACTGCAGCACTTCTCGATCTTGCATATGCCTGTTTCATCTTGTGGTAGTGGCATTGTTCCCAGCTATGGGGAGAAGAGGCTCTTACCTGGAGTGCTTAAGCAAAGAGTAATTTATTAATACTCACAGAGCAGTCCATACGAATGAAAAGAAGTAAACAAAAGGAAGAAGCCCTTTAGGCATGTTCTCAACAATAAAGCCAATATTTCCTGTAAGGGCTGCCCAAAGAAACAGCCTTCCGTCTCAGGGCCCCCCCACCCCTGACCACCACCACCACCAACCCCCATCCCCATCTCTAAAATTTTACACTTTCTTCAGCTTTTTCTCATAGTCCCAGTCTATCCTGGGGTGAACTAGCCTGTCTCTGGTTAGTCACACAGAAGATTAGAATCAGAAGTATATGATATGTCATTTACTAAACTGTAATCAAGTATGATGGCTCCCTGGAGATGATCAAATATGAAACTGGTCGAGACTTTCCGCTTGTAATATAGATCCAGTACAGAAATGCCTGTCTGGTGGTTTGTATCTGGTCACTCGCCAAGGAGCTATTTTTTTCTCAGGTATCAGACAATTATTCTTTCTGCATAAAATTTTTTATTTTGACACATTTTAAGTGGAAATCCTTCTAAAGTGTGTAACAAGTTTGCATGATTTTACCGGTAGGGCAAACAAAACATAATTTAATTCGTTACCAGTCTCAAGATAATTAGCGTGTCTCTCGGATTAGGATGTTTCCTCACCGAAGAGATGAACAGCCTCTTCTACATGAATTGTGGCAAAACAGACAGCTACTAAGTAAAAGGACTTCTGAGTTGAAGGCCGGTGGTGGTCAGATACTTGGCCTCAGGACCTTCACCTGGGGCGCCGACATGATGCATTCTCAGAAGTTCTGGGAAGGAGTCCTATTTAACTCCTCCAGAGCAAAGACTTGGCACGCGACTGTAGCTACACCCAGAATTACAGATGGGGCTATCTTGTGATTCTGTGGGAAGTTTACTTCTTTACTTGGCTTGCGCTGCACAGTATGTCATTTTCTGCCCACAACTTGGTGAAAGAGAATTTCTCTGAGCTCCTCTCCAAGCATGTGTGTGCAATGCAAAGCAAGCCTTGTGTAACTTGATAAAGGACAAAGGAATAAGATTATCTATTCTCCAAAAATACCTTGAGCAATACAACCCAAAGAATGCTATCTTCAAGCCTATGCCTATTCCAAGTAAATGTAATCATCATCACCCTTGAATTAAGTGGATAATAGAAGGTTCTAAACACCATGTTTTAAAGTACTAAAAAAATAATTCAAACTCAGTCATAGTAATGATTATTGTATAATTTGAGCAAAGAGTTAATCTTTGAAGACTACAGATACTATGAATAATTAAAATATCTAGAAGAGAGACACTAATTAAAACCCATTCACATACTTGGATATAGTTTGCTAGAAGTATGTTTTGTTGCTAGATGTTGATAATGATATTTAAGAAGACATTATGAACATAAAGAGATTTACAAAGGTTATAATTCATACCATCAAACCCTCCTTTCCCAACTTCCTGCATTGTAGACTGATTTCACTTTTCTTTTTCTGAATACTAGATATATTTTACAAAACTTTGATCCTGTTCAAAATCCTGTCCAGGATTTTGGCTCCCTTTTTCCTAATGAAGCTCATATTCATTGTCTTAGCATTTTTTACTTTACCCCCTCTTTGACCCCAATTTGTCTTTCCAATTTAGTTTCCAACCCTTGCTATACAAACTTATACTCTCACATTATTAGACATTTCATCATTCCTTAAGAAAGCCTTGCACTGGTCTTGGGCCATTTCTAATGTAATCTCTGTGAAGCCTCTGTGATCCCTCCAAATAAGAGATTGGTCCTTTATCTGAACTTCTGTAGTCCTTTGTACTTCCCATGTGGCATCTGTCACATACGGTGTTGTATTGTTATCTGTATCCATCTTATCTCTCTTACTATATTGTAAAGTACCTTAAAGGCAGAATGGGAGTTAATTTCTCATAGGACTATCACTCACAATACCCAACATGGTGCTTTACATATACAAAATGCAAGACGATCAAGTGATATTACATATGTATGCAGCAGGTCACTTTCAGTGGCAAAATAACAGAAACCTAACTCACACTGGCTTAGTTTCTGAAAGAGGAATGTATTGACTCATATAAATGGCCAATCCAGGGATGCAGCTGACTTCATGTATAAAAGGATTGAGGGGCTCAAAGAATGTCATTACTGTTATCTCTCCTCAACTCTCTGCTTTTTTCTATATCTCTTTGTCTTCATTTTTCAAGGAGATATTTTCCACATGGTTTTCAAGAAAGGCACATACAACCTCAGGTCACATACCCCAGGGAAGAGAACTATTGGCTCTTCCTGGGTTTCATAAAGTTACACCAGATAGAGAAAGAAAGCATAGTTTTTAATGGAACTCAAAGACAAATGATAAGAAAGCACTCTGGACATTAAAAAACTGTTAAATTATACTACAAAATTACAAATTAACTTGCTAAGAATCTTTCAGACTAATGTAAGGGTTAGCCTTCCCATTTTTAAATTGTAGTGAAAATATCAAATCAGCAAGAATATATTATACAACTGTGTATTATACTCAATAGACACAAATGATATAAAAGCCAAACTCAACCACTGAGGAAATGTAGTCTAGTTGGTGGTTAAAAAAATTTGATGCATGACAAATAAATGAATATAAGACATGGTATTAACCAAATGCTAAAAATTGCAACACGGGTTGCCTGGGTGGCTCAGTTGGTTAAGCATCTGCTTTTGTTCAGGTCATGATCTCAGGGACTTAGGATCAAGACCTGCATGGGGCTCTCTGCTCAGCAGGGAGTCTGCTTCTCCCTCACCCTCTCCCTCTGTGTTCTCTCTCTCTCTCAAATAAATAAACAAAATCTTTTTTAAAAATTGCAACACAGATGATAACTTTAATAATAACTCAAGAGGGGCACCTGGGTAGCTCAGTCGGTTAAGCATTCAACTCTGGTTTTGGCTCAGGTCCTGATACTGGGGTTGTGAGATCGAGCCCCTCGTGGGGCTCCACGCTGAACGGGGAGTCAGCTTGAAGATTCTCTCCCTCTGCCCCTCCCCCCCACTCATGCACCCACTCTCTCTCTCCAAAATAAATAAATAAAATCTTAATAATAATAATAATAATAACTCAGGAAAGACAGGATGATTGTGGAATAGAATGATCTTTGAAGGTTTTATAGAGGTTGGGAAAACTATTTTGTTCAGTGAAAGATGGACTGTTTTTGAATTGTTAGAAGAGGGTAGGAAGAAATTAGGGTGGAAGGAAAGAAAATTAAATGGTCTAGAGGTAAGCATTCTATTTGTAGAGACATAATTATAGACAACAGCTCACTTATAATGGAGAATTCTTGTCAAGAATGAGGTGAAATGGTTATAGTGAAGTTAGCTTAAAGCAGATTTTGAATCCTGGGTCTCTGAGTTTGAATTTGATCTAGTTCTAATTTCTACTATATGTAGGTTTAAAGAAGAATTGAGAGGGAAATCCAGCTGCAGGTCATGATAAAATTGGAGCTCAGCCTTTGGAATTATGTTTCTACTGTGAAATAGGGGTCAACATTTCCATTTATGTGGGTTGTGAGCTGCACAGCCCTAGCGGGCACCAATCACATTGCAGTCTCTTGGGGTTGTGCAGTGCACAGCCCTTATAACAGTGTATGGCTGTTAAAAAGAAACCCACAAGCCCAAGGTGGAGTCATCTGACCCCAGAACAGTAAATGAGGACTTAACTGCAATTTCAGCTTCTCCAGGAGTAGAATTTTAAGCCAGTCAATTTAGAATTTTGTGGTCAGCACCAATGAGGTAATCTGCTATGGGCTCTCTCTATCACCCAAAGGAAGATGAGGTAATCCACCTAATAAATCCCTCTGCCTTTTCCTGTTAGGGAAGGTGACCTTGCCTGAACAATCCCTTCTTTTATTTTGCTAATAACTTCTCGTCCCACCCTTCCTATAAAAACCTTCCATTTTGTACAATTCCTCCGAGCTCCTCTACTTGCTAGATGGAATGCCTTCTGATACATGATTCTATTTTTTTTTTTTTAAAGATTTTATTTATTTATTTGACAGAGAGAGAGATAGCGAGAGCAGGAACACAAGCAGGGGGAGTGGGAGAGGGAGAAGCAGACTTCCTGCAGAGCAGGGAGCCCGATGTGGGACTCGATCCTGGGACCCTGGGATCATGACCTGAGCTGAAGGCAGACGCTTAACGACTGAGCCACCCAGGCGCCCGATACATGATTCTGTTAATAAAGTCAATTAGATCTTTAAATTTACTCCATTGAATTTTGTTTTGCTTTGTTTTGTTTTGTCTTTACATGGCCAATCTGGATGACTTTCAAGAAACAAAAGAACACATCAGTTTGACATTGGTGGAACATAGGTAGGTGTTAAGTAGAACTTAAAGAGAAGGTTGAAAGGTGGGGACTAGATTATGGATTGCCTCAAATTCCAGGCTAAGAAATACGGACTTTGTTCTGTGTTTAATGCAGGGAAATAATTGGGGAAGCCATTGAAGGATTTTGGATAGAATAGTGAAGTTGTGGGGTGCCTGGGTGGCTCAGTTGTTAAGCGTCTGCCTTCGGCTCAGGTCTTGATCCCAGGCTTCTGGGATCAAGTCCCACATCGGGCTCACTGCTCAGCGGGAAGCCTGCTTCTCCCTCTCCCACTCCCCCTGCTTGTGTTCCCTCTCTCGCTGTGTCTCTTTCTGTCAAATAAATAAAATCTTGAAAAAAAAAAAAGAATAGTGAAGTTGTAGTCAGTGTTTCAGGTGAATTAAATTTAGACTACAGGTTGGGGATATATTCAAGGAGCAGAAACTAGCAAATAGCGAACAATTAATAGATCATTTGAGTAGTGCAGAGAAGGTGGACCATAAGATAGAAAGCAAAGGAGAGATTTGGGAGGGTTTTGTTTTGGTTTGGTTTGGTTTTGGTTTTTAAAGAAAAAGAAGGAAAGGCAAGAAAGAGGGATTTTATGAATCTCTTATGAAAGAAGTATGTGCCCTGGGACCTATTATTATTATTTAGATAGAGAATAAAGGACAAAAATTACATTTCCTTCAGATCACTCCCAATGACTTTACTGTTGGCAGTTGTATAGCTTTTTACAGTAATTTCAAATATATTATTCCATTTGGTTATAGATACTTCTTGAAATCATGAAATTAAACAATGTCCTAAGCTTATCTGAAATATAGAAATTGCAATTCATTACCTAAAATAGAGTACAGTTTAGAATTCTAATGACAATTTTTCCTATGTCTATTTGGACCAGAAGAGAATGAATGGTGAGTAGCACCAGCATGTCAAAATCAGACTTTTCATGTGTTTTGGATCCCATTCTTCTTCAGGGAACTTGTTCCCTATCTTTCCTCTTCCCATCACTGAGTTGCCCTTCAGCATTTTAGAAAAACATTCTTTAACCACCTGGGGTATCTCCTCACTTTCCAACAGTCCAAGCTACTGGTACAGAAAGTGTACATTTCATGTCTCTTTGTCCTTTGCACTCAGTCACTTCTCAGTCCATCCCACCTCTGCAACTTTTCTCCCTGAAGATAACGCAAACCTCCTATTTGTTATTTCTATTGGACAATTTTCAGTATTTACCATCTTTGACCTCTCTACAGTGGATAATAGTTTTCTTTTCCTTCATTCTTTAAACTCCTGCCTTGGGTTCCTGGTCTCATTCTGTCTAAACTGTGTTGCCTCTATGCCCTTGACTTTCTCCTGTCCTTTCATGTTAATAATCCTCCAGGATTCCATCCTTCACACTCTACTCTTTCTCATTATATACACTTTATCTGGGGAATTTCATTCACTCCTAAAGCTTATATACTGGTAGCTGTCAACTCTATATCTCTAATCCAGATCTAAAGCCATGTATTTACAATTGGATGTTCCACACATGCTCCACAAAACATGTCTAACACTGAACTTCTTACCAGTACAAGTCTCTTCCAGATTTATGGAACCACCATTAATGCAAGGAACTATGATAGAAAACAGAGAGTGGTCCTTTCTTCTCCATCCTCCATGTGATAGTTAGTTTTATGTGTCAACATGATTGGGCCACAGGGTACACAGATATTTGATTAAACATTTCTGGTTGTGTCTGTGAGGGTGTTTCCAGATGAGATTAACATCAAAATTGGTAGACTTAATAAAACAGATTTCCCTTCCCCTATCTAATCCATGAAAGGCCTGAATAGAATAAAAGGCTGAGTAAGAAAGAATTCTTAATCTTGGCCTTAAGGTCTTCAACTTGAAACATCAGTCTTCTACCTTCGGACTCAAACTCAGCCTGAGACCTACATCAACTGCTCCCCTCGTTCACAGGCCTTTGGACTCAGACTGGAAATTTACCCTCAGTTCTTCTGGGTCTCCAGCTTGCTGATTGCAGATCTTGAACTCAGTCTCCCTAATCACATGAGACACCTCTTTCTATAGAAAAAAAAAAAAAAAAATATATATATATACTTTTGGTTTTCTTTCTCTGGAGAACTCTGACTAGTTCAGATTTTGGTACCAAGAGTAGATCTAGAGGACCACAATTTTAAGGAAGAGTAGTTGTGAGGTTTCTGAAATTGGTTCTCTAATCTCATTAGATTGAAAGATGGTAATGACCCTATTTCCAGTAGTGAAGAAAGTGCTGATAGTCCCTGGCAAGATCTGGCAATAGATATGCAAAATATCTTCGTTAGATATTCTAATCAACCACTTTAAGAAGTAAGGAGCTTGGTGACTGCATATATGATACTTTCAAATGTTTTTGCAAATCCAATGAATTTAATGAGGTTGGTTGGTTGCTCATAACTTTGCTGGAGAAAGTGATGAAAGAAAGGATGAGCTCAGGGATGTAAATTCTCAGTTCCAGTGTCACATAAATGACCTAAACACTTCTGTGTGTGCCCTAAAGTAGACCCTGATCTCCTGGAGCCTCAGGGCTGAGACTGTTGAAAAGCACAGAATTTCATCCTACAGTTGGCTGAATTACAACACTAGTGGAACTCCCAGCTCTACAGGGAGTCTACTGTTCAAATGAGGGCATTGATTGGGAAAGAATAGAATCCTGTAAATTGGAATGGGGACCTGTAGGAAGAGCCTGATGAGGCTGGGGACATTGAGCCTCTGAAATCTGGCTAGTCTTCTTTTTTTTTTTTTAATTTTTTATTTATTTATTTATTTATTTTTTATTCTTATGTTAATCCCCATACATTACATCATTAGTTTTAGATGATGGCTAGTCTTCTTTCCCAGTGTAAGTGGCCTCCTCACTCCCAGTGGTATTGGCTTCTCCAGCTCCCCCTTACTCCCCATTGGAGGGAATTCTGAGTTACCTGAGGAAACTGTAACGCTATGCAATACAAAGCTGATTCTCCTTAGGACCCACATCTACTGCCCCTCTTTGCTTCTAGACCTATAACTAGACTCAAATTCCAGAAGGTCCCTAAGGATGAGATACAAAGTGTGACCTATGAGGAGGTGTGCTACACTCCAAAAGAATTATGTGACTTTTCTAATTTATATAGACTAAAATCTGGAAAATATGTATGGGAATGGATACTGAGGGCATGGCATAATGATGGAAGAAGCAGAGCTGGATCAGGTTGATATTATCAATATGGGCTTACTAAGCAGAGATCCTGGATTTAACATTGTAGCTCAGGGAGTTGGAAAGGGTTCTAACAGTTTTAGTTGATTGGATGAAACATGGACCAAAAAGTGGCCTACTATGAGCAAACTAGAAATACTTGACCTACCTTGCTTAAATGTAGAGGGAGGGATTCAAACGCTTAGGAAGTTTGGGATGCAGATTTGTCAAATTAGTGGATTTGTCAGTTAAGGCTTACCCACTCTGGTTCAGGTGACATACCAGAGTCCAGAAGACACCTTTCACCACTACTCTGAGAAAAAAATTGTGAATAGAGCCCTAACATCCTTAAAGAGCTCTGTAATCACTCTTCTTTGTAGGCCAGTCCTTAGAGTGGGGACTACAGTCACTGAATCAGGACACCTAAATGCAATGGGAGTAATTGGATCCTGGGGTAGCAACGGCCAAATGGCAGCATTCAACCACCAAAGGCAAAGTGGGCATGGTTACCATAATGGATAGCAGTCAAGCAGCAATCAGAATAGTCTGACTTGCACAAAACTGTGGCATTGGCTGGTTGATCGTGGTGTTCCAAGAAGTGAGATAGGTAGGAAGCCTGCTATATTCTCACTTGATCTATCACAACAGAAAAGTTTTAGGTCAAGTAGCAAAAGTGTAACCTGAATCATAAAAATAGAGTCATGGCTTCTCAACCAATTCCTGGACTTGATCAATTTTTAGACCCAGAACCTGTTGAATAGAGAAGACACTGAGTCCCCTTGAGACAGAGTCCCTGTATACTGCCAAAAATTTATAATCTTTCTTCAAGCCTTCACCGAAAGGACCTCCAGGCTTTTACCAGGGTAATTGGGCATTGAGGAAAGAAAATAATGAAACTTTTAGGGATTACTGGACATTGGCTTTGAACTGACACACTAATTCTAGAAGACCTGAAATATCACTGTGATTCACCTGTTGGAGGAGGGGCTTATGGAGGTCAGGTAGTCTGGGGACTTAGCTCAGTTCCCTCTTACAGTGGGTCCGTGGATCCTTGAACCCATCCTGTGGCTATTTTTCCAGTTCTGTGATGCATAATTGGAATAGATATAATTTAGCGGCAGGCGGACTCCCTGCACTGGCTCCTTGACCTGTGGAGTGAGGACTATTATGGTGGGAAAGGCCAAGTGGAAGCCTCTAGAACCTCCTCTAACGAGGAAAATAGTAAACCAAAGCAATATTACTTCCATGAAGGGACTGCAGAGATTTGTGCCAATATCAAGGATACAGGTGTGGCAATTCCATGACATTCCCATTCAACTCACCTATTTGGTCTGTGCTGAAGACAGATGGATACTAGCGCATAACAGTTGATTTTGTAAGCTTTAACCAGGTGGTGACTGACTACAGCTGCTATACCAGTTATGGGTTCAAATTGTTGAGCAAATTAACACATCCCCTGATAGCAGATATGCAGCTATTGATATGGCAAGTGCTTTTTCTCCATACCTGTTAGTAGGAACCAGCAGAAGCTACCTGTCATGAACTGGATGTTATCTGACCCACCAAGCCATAAAGTTAACATGTACAACAGCACTCCACCAACAAGTAGAAATGGTATGTATGTGGTGTGTTTTAAATGTACTGAGACTCATTTATATCTCAGAATATGGTCCATCTTGGTAAATGGTCCATAAGCACTTAAAAAGAATGTGATTCTGTTGTTGAGTGGAATGTTCTATAAATGTCAATTAGGTCTTGGTTGATAATGTTGTTCAGGTCTTTTATATCCTTACAGATTATCTGGCTACTTCTTTCATCAAGTACCAGGAGAAAAGTGTTGAAGTCTCCAACTGTAGTTGTGGATTGGTCTATTTCTCCTTGTTCTATTAGTTTTTGCTTCATGTATTTAGAAGGTCTACTATTAGGCACATAATCATTTTGGATTATTAGGTCCTCTTGATAAATGAACCCCTTTATCATTACGAAATGATTGTCTTTCTTCTTGATAATATTTTTTTCTCTAAAATCGACTTTCTCTAAAAAAATTAAAAAATAAAGTAAAATCTCCTTTCTCTGTTATTAACATCACCACTCCATCTTTATTTTGATTAGCATTCTCACAGTCTATATTTTCCCTTTTGGGCATTTTTAACACTTTTTATTTTGAAGTAATTTTAGACTAACAGAAAAATTGCAAAAATCATTCTCCTTTACCAACTTCCCCTCACACAGAATGTCTCTTCAATCTGCCAGGGTTTTTGTCTCCTGTTGGGGAGATGGCCATGCTCCACCTGGGCTCCCCCTTCTCTATGCAGCAGCCTTCTGGCCAGACAGTCGTGAGAACAGTCATTACCTCTTTTGTTTTCTCTCTCTCTAGAAGCACTCTTTCCAGATGCCTTATGGATGAACCATTGTATCATATATTTTGTTCAGTTTTTTAGTTATTTCAGGCTGTAGTGCAAATCTGGTCTCCTTATACAGTATTTTGTATCTTGTTTTTGTTTTTTTCTCATTTAGCGTTCATCATATCATGGTCTGTTCTTTACGAACACAGGTTAGCAGATATGTCACCGCCCCATGCATATTTGCTGGGAAACCTTTGCCATTTTCCTTCCCCCCCCCCGCCCCCGGGCTGCTGGTGTGCTTCACTGCTGTGGTAGCCAGTACCTGGGACTCGGGCTGCTGTGGCCATTTTGCTGTTTGCACAGAGGACAGGGAAATTTCTGGGACTTCACGCCCCTCAACCAAACCCGTAATTAATGACTCCATGGAGCAGTGATATAAATATGCCAGCTCTCTTGCTCCTTATGGGAACAACTCTGAGTATGATCTAAACTTTTTCCAGAGCTCTTCTGAGTGAGCAAAAGTTCCTTTGGGATTGCTCATTTGCCATCCTTCCTGCTATCCTGATTTTTCATGAGAATTCTTCCTAATAACCTTCTTCCACATGAAAGCTTTCTTCAGGGTACCTTTCTGAAGGTTCCAAGCTAAACAACTAGTTTTAATGTCTGCTTAATATTTCTTTTAGAGATTCTGGACCCAATTCCAGCATGGGGGTATGTTCCTCCCACCCACAACACCAAGCAATTCTTGGACAGCAGCAGGCAGTCCGAAAACTCAACTCAAGTCTGGTCCTACCTAGGGGCACCTGGGTGGCTCAGTCGGTAAACAATGGTAAGCATCAGCCTTCAGCTTGGGTCATGATCCTGGGGCCCTGGGATCAAGCCCCTCATCTGGCTCCCTGCTCAGCCAGAAGCCAGCTTCTGCCTGCCACTCCACCCTGCTTGTGCTCTCTCTCTCTCTCTGTCAAATAAATAAATAAAATCTTAAAAAAAAAAAAAAAAGTCTTGGGGTGCCTGAGTGGCTCAGTCTTTGGGCATCTGCCTTCGGCTCAGGTCATGGTCCCAGGGTCCTGGGATGGAGCCCCATATCGGGCTCCCTGCTCTGCGGGAAGCCTGCTTTTCCCTCTCCCACTCCCCCTGCTTGTGTTCCCTCTCTCGCTGTGTCTCTCTCTGTCAAATAAATAAATAAAATCTTAAAAAAAAAAAAAAGTCTGATCCTATCTATCTGGAGATAGCATCAGATTTTACAGGTTGAAGGCTCAGTCCCACAAGACTGTACCCCGACTCCCAACCCCTCAGACACTTGTCTCAAGCTGTTACTTGTGCTTTTGACCAACCTGTTACAAATTGGAAGTTCCAACAACCTCTTACTTAAATTTGATTAATTTGCTAGAGCGGCTCACAGAACCCAGGAAAACACTTACTTACGTTTACCAGTTTATTAGAGGATATGATAAAAGATACAAATCAACAGCTAAATGAAGAGATCCATAGGGCAAGGTATGAGGAAAGGGTGGGGAGCTTCCATGCCCACTCTAAGCATGCCACTCTCCCCAAAGCTCCACCTGTCTACCAACCAGGAAGCTCTCTGAAATAAAGGACCAAAAAGCTGTCTTAGGTTTTTCTGGAGGCTTCATTACATAGTCATCATTGCCTAAGTCATTGCCCATTGGCTGATTCAATCTCCAGCCCCTTACCCTGACATTGGGGGATGGGACTGAGAGTTTCAATCCTTTAATTACACGTTTGGTCCTCCGGGCAACTAGTCCCCGACTTTGACCTTGGGTCGGGTCCAAAAGTCACCTTCATTCTTAACAAGACACCCATTTCACCTTTATGGCTCTGAAGCATTTTCAGGAACTGTGGATAGAGACCAAATATATCTGAGGAATATATTTTGGTCATCTGGATGACTAACTGTATATTTCTTATAAATCATTATATTGCAATGTTCTATTCTTTTTTTTTTAAGATTTTATTTATTTATTTGACAGATAGAGACATAGCAAGAAAGGGAGCACAAGCAGGGGGAGTGGGAGAGGGAGAAGCAGGCTTCCCACCGAGCAGGGAGCTCAATGTGGGGCTGGATCCCAGGACCCTGAGATCATGACCTGAGCCGAAGGCAGACGCTTAACCAACTGAGCTACCCAGGCGCCCCTATACTATTCTTTATATACCATTTATACTATAATTTATTGAACTATTTCCAAATAGTTCGGCATTTAGTTTGTTTCTACTTTTTTTACAATAACTAATTTTGTGATAATCATCTTTGTTTTGTTGTTGTCATTGTTTTAAGTTTATTTATTTATTTAAGTAATCTCTACACCCAACATGGGGCTCAAATTCAGGACCCTGAAGTCAAGAGTTATATGCTCTACCAACTATATTTCTACAGATAATTATCTTTGCAAATGTTTTCTTGAGTTCTAGACTACTTCCTATGGATAGATTCCTAGAAGAGAAATTATTGAAAAAAGGTATGAATATTTTATGTCCTTGATCTGAATTGCCAATTTGCCTTCCAGAAAATGTATCAATTCATAGTTCCTTTTGCAGCATATCTTTGTTTAAAATATTTTTGACCACATGAAGCCAATCTTAATGTAAACTTTTTAAAAACCCTTGCTATTTTTATTAGTTATAAGATTATTAGTATTGTTTTCATTTCTTTGATTACTGATATTGAATACTTTCTCACATATTTACTGGTTGTTTACCTGCTTATGAACTGTTTATGAACTGTTATCTGTTTATGAACTTTGCAATTTTTTATTATCTTAGTGTTTTAACAATATGCATACAATTATATAAAGTTGTTAGATCTATGTAATTTATGCAATCTATTTAATCTATGCAAATATTCCCTGTATATGTCTGCTTTTAAACTTTTTAGTATTGTTTGAAGTGTGACAATTTTGAATTTCAAGTAATCCAATGTATTTATTTCTTTTCATTTCTGGTTTCTCCTAAGGCTTCCCTACTTAGAAACTGCACTACATTTAAAATCAGATAAATTTTATTCTACATTTTTCCCAAGATTTTTTTCTTTCTTTCTATCTCTTTATCTTGTAAACTCCCCTGTAATTTATTCTGATCTTTGTCAGAGAACAAAAATAGATTTCATTGTGTGCTAAGTTTATTCACTCACTCACTTAAATGTGTTCAGTGTTTACTAGGTACTAGGCGTAGTGCTAGAGACATTGTTGGTAAAGGCAGATGTTGAGAGGGACACTGAAGTCACATCTGAAGCTGATGTGACTGGGTCTGGCTGGCTGGGTCTGCGGGACCCAGGGGGTCCCGCAGGACCAGCCAAAAAGGTCCTTGACTTTGTGCACTGGATAGAAATCAAACGTGAGCCGAGAGGAAGTGAGAGCAGAGTTTATTAAGAGAGAGAAAGAGTGTAGAGACAGAGCATCTGAGAACCTCAGAAAGGAAAGAAAAGTGAATTTTGTCTTTGCTTGGGGCCTGGGGTTTTTACTGGGGGTTGTGGTCTGGTGTGCAGTGTCTTCTCAAGCATCCAGGAACAAAGTTGAGGGTCTAGGTGCTCTCCATAAATCACTTATGCCCTGGAGCCAAGGGTCTTGATGAGTCAGTGGTCTCAGGAAACATTCATGACAACCCCACCTAGTTACTCCTTAGATGTTATTTATTGTGCTGGAAGTCTCAAAAAAAAAAAAATCATTAAATCCTTGACTTTCACAAAGAGGACATACACTCTCTGTTTTATAACGCACGTGTAAGGTGGGGTGTAGGTCCTAGCAAAAATAGAAGCAAGAGGGGGAGGAGCAAGATGGCAGAAGTGTAGGAGACCTAAATTTCATCTGGTCTCAGGAATTCAGCTGGATAGGGATCAAACCATTCCGAACACCTATAAACTCAACAGGAGATTAAAGAAAAGAATAGCAGCAACTCTCTGAACAGAAAAGGGACCACTTTCTGGGAGGTAGGACGTGCGGAGACGTGAATCCGAGGTGATATTCGGGAGGATAGACGGAGGGGGACGGGGCCTCTGTCGGCCACTACCGGCAAGTGATAGAGCAGCAGAACACAAAATCAGAACATTTAGAAGTCGGCTCCACTGAGGGACGTCGCTCCGGTGGCTCAGTGGGGGGTGGAACCCTGGTGGGACAGTGTGGACTCAGGACCCTCGGGGTCACAGAAAGACGGGGGTGCCTGAGTGCAGCAGAGCTCCCAGGTATCGGAGCAGGGAAGCCAGCTATAGAGACGGAGCCGAGGCGCAGGCTCTCAGCTTGGGGTTGCCATAAACCGTGATCCACGGCACAGTCGGGCCACTGCTCCTCCAGCAGGGACCCAACAAGCGGCAGATCCGGGGAGACTCCCCTTCCTCCCCCAGGAGGAGCGGTGTGAGAGCACACTGCAGGGATCTTCTGGGTTTGGAGACTCCACATGGGGTCGGGTGCCAGAGATAGAAATGCTTGGTCACATGCCAGGTGAGCACGGAGTGCGGCCAGAGACTGGGGAGATGGGAGTGATTGACTGCTTTTCTCTGGGAGTGCACTGAGGAGCGGGGCCCCACGTTCTTGGCTCCTCCGGGGTGGAGACTGGGAGGCCGCCACGTTCACTCTCGTCCTCCAAAGCTGAGCGGGAAGCTTGCAGGGAACAAAAGCTCCCGAGAGCAAACCCGGGCAGATTACTTAGCCCGGACTGGCAAGGGCGGGGCAATTCCGCCTCTGGCAAAGACATTTGGGAACCACAGCAACAGGCCCCTCCCCCAGAAGATCAGCGAGAACAGCCAGCCAAGACCAAGTTTACTGATCACTGAGAACAGCAGAACTCCAGCGCTAGGGGAATACAGCACATAGAATCCATGGCTTTTTTACCATGATTCTTTAGTCTTTCAAAGTTAATTTTTTTTAACTGTCTTTTTTCTGTTGTTTTTGAATTTTTCTTTTTCCCTTTTTTAACCACATCTTATCAATCCCTTTTTTAAAAAATATTTTTTATTTTTCATTTTTAGAATCATATTCTATCCCTTCATAGTAGTTAACCTTATTTTTGGTATTATATATACATATATATATATATAAGTTGCTCTCTCTTTAAAATTTTGGGATACAGTCTCTTCTAACAGACCAAGCTATACCCTAAATCTCTAGTGTATGGCTTTGTTCTAGTCTCCTGCCTGATCACATTCTCTCCCTTTTTTTT
>NC_138369.1:105199547-105274104 GCF_054177405.1 Leptonychotes weddellii | reverse complement strand
GATCCGAAGGGGTACATGCACCCCAATGTTTATAGCAGCAATGTCCACAATAGCCAAACTATGGAAAGAGCCAAGATGTCCATTGACAGAGGAATGGATAAAGAAGATGTGGTATATATATACAATGGAATTTTATGCAGCCATCAAAAGGAATGAAATCTTGCCATTTGCCATGACGCGGATGGAACTGGAGGATTATGCTGAGTGAAATAAGTCAATCAGAGAAAGACATGTATCATATGATCTCACTGATATGAGGAATTCTTAATCTCAGGAAACCCACTGAGGGTTGCTGGAGTGGTGGGGGGTGGGAGGGATGTGGTGGCTGGGTGATAGACATTGGGGAGGGTATGTGCTATGGTAAGCGCTGTGAACTGTGTAAGACTGTTGAATCATAGACCTGTACCTCTGAAGCAAATAATACATTATATGTTAAAAAATAAAAAGAAGAAGAAGATACCAGGAAGGGAAGAATGAAGGGGGGGAAATCGGAGGGGGAGACGAACCATGAGAGACTATGGACCCTGAGAAACAAACTGAGGGTTCTAGAGGGGAGGGGGGTAGGGGATGGGTTAGCCTGGTGATGGGTATTAAAGAGGGCACATAACTGCATGGAGCACTGGGTGTTATGCGCAAACAATGAATCATGGAACACTACATCAAAAACTAATGATGTACGGTGATTAACATAACATAATAAAAAAATTTAAAAAAAAAAAGAATAGAAGCAAGAAAAGGAGCAAAAACAGTTTATCATGGGGTTGCTTTAGCTTCCCTGTCCCAGTCACTCAGTGAGACAGTTCACTTAATTCATTACTGATAATGGAAGAGAGAGAAGGAAGACGTGTGTGAAATAATGCCTGCCCAGGGCTGAGTATTTTACTCTCCTTTTTCATTGTGTGATATCAACTCACTCCTTATAGAAAAACAGATCTTATGATCAGGGATATATTCAACAATTTTAAAACCAGCAAATGAGTAGAAAGCATCATTATCCTGAAGAGAAAAGATTTTTATGAGTTATTGAAAATATCCACCTTTTCCCCGTCTTAATCTAATTACTTAAAAGTAGCAATATATAACAAATTATTTTTTCCTTAAGCAATTTAAGATGATTGCAATAATATTGTTTATGCAATTTCACATTTTCCTTTTTTCATTTAATGTTATGAAGCATTTGTAAAAGTCATAAACTACTAAGTAAACATATCTAACAGTTATACATAAAAAGTTTTAAATGGACCAATTACTATTATTCAAAGCGGAGTCCATTTTTCTTTTTAAATAAATACATACTGTTTTACAGATTCTCTATTTGGGATATTATCATAGAACAGTGCCCATTTTGGGGGGTGTGCACATTTAATCAGAGTGAATTAATACAAGTACACACCACCTTAGGCCCTCAAACAAATTTCTTTTTCAATTAGCCAGGCAATCTTTTCAATTCTCTTCCTCTTAGTGACTCTTAAGACCATTCATTCCATAATTTATTGAGCCTCTAAAATGGAAAATGAACTATAATAGGGCACTGCCTTAAGAAGTAACGTTCCAGACATTCCAATGTATTTAATGTGACACTTCAAATCTTTAACCTATCCCTCTCTACTAGCTCCTTGAAGAAATTCTTGTGTGTGCTAATCCAAAAACAAAAGCCCCCACAGCAAACTTTCCCTCAACCCCATTGTCTCCCCAAGCTCCACCCAATCTATCTTCCTTTGCAGGCAAACTATCAAAAGCAGAGTTCACCCTACTACTCCTCTTCCCTTATTTACCTGTCACCCATTTATTCCCCAGCCCACTGTAATCTTCCACCCCACCCCTAATCAGTTCCTTCTACAGCCTCCTTGTAGTCTTTATCCCAACTTCCTTTTGGTAATTCTACCAATAATGCTCAAAGTTCTCTTCTTAATACCTTTGGTTTCCCTGTTACTTCTTTCACATACCTTTTCTTGATCACCAGTTCTTCCTTTTACCTCACTAGTCATTTCAACGTATGATAGAAGCCCTTAATTCCACTTAACCAACTCACTGGATGACAGGAGGCCTTCCCCCCTGCGCACTTCAGGGCTGAGGACTCCTGGCACTTAAACTAATCTCCGCTTGGCCTGTGTTTGCCCCCTTTACTGAATGCTTCATAGAAACTAGTGGTTTGTTCTAAAAGCTGTTTATGCAATTTCACTTGCTATTTTAATTATGTAATTTAATCAACTGTTATGTAAACTAATGAAATATGAGAGTGAAAAAAATGAAAGAGTTGTTTCTATGAAAATTAAGATAAGTGATTTGGAAAAGCTCCATAATGGCTGGTGTCCGAAAGAAAAATTGCGGTCAAATTAGGTGAAAAACAAAACCTTCCTTTCTCGACGTATTTCTAGAAAGAAAAAACTCCTTCCAATGTAGACGTATTTACATTGAATGAGTTTACCGTACAAATATCCTGAAGATCTTGCCCCACTCAACGAAGCTGAAACTGGAATCTGAACGATGTTCTTTGGCTTAAGTGGCTAAGCTGAGCTCCAACCAAAAACAGATCCCCACACAAAGCCAAGGCCTTGCCCTTCATCAAAAGAGAATGAAAGCAAAGTAACATTTCTATGTTTGGAGGGGTCTATGCATCACTTTTCTTTTTCCCAGCTTGAACTTCCTCTACTGATTAACCGATACCATTGCTTTCTCTAACAGGCCTCCTTCTCTAGAAATCATGATTACATCATGAGGCCTCCTGTTCTCTTGCTCTGCTCTCTCCTTGCGTAATTTAATTTCCAACCAGAGCTCCAATTTAGCCTTTAAATCAACAAGTACCAAATACACAAGCTCTTCACCAAAAGGGTCCATGGTTCGTTCATCATTATATCCTCCACCTTTCATTTCCCTCCCCGCATTGTGCCTTGCATACAATAACTACTCGAGAAAATTGTTGACATATAAAGCCTAATGAAAACATTAGTCCAGGGGTGCCTGGGTGGCTCAGTCGTTAAGCGTCTGCCTTCGGCTCAGGTCATGATCCCAGGGTCCTGGGATCGAGCCTCGCTTCGGGTTCCCTGCTCCGCGGGAAGCCTGCTTCTCCCTCTCCCACTCCCCCTGCTTGTGTTCCTGCTCTCTCTGTCTCTCTCTGTCAAATAAATACATTAAAAAAGAAAAAAAGAAAACATTAGTCCATAAATTATAACCCAAGAATTAGAAATCTAGCTTGAATAAGCGGATTACAAGAAAAGTCCCCTAATGTCATAATTCATCCCTTCTCAACTATTAAAGAAGCTCAATTAATAATTATGATTGGAAAATTATCATTTTAAAATGGGTAGCTGATTTTTTTTTAATCAACTGTTAGTTTTCCAGAAATGTACAAACAAATTTAGGTCGACAGTGACAGTATCACTACAACATTCAATTTTATTTCAATGAAGTCCAGAGTTTGTCTTGTTCTCTTGAATCCTGTGGGTTTATTCTCTCTGAAGCTAGCCAGCACAGATATGATTATCCCTTGCATTTTACAGATGAGAGAATTAAGGTCCTAACAGTTCCTGACTTACTGTTGACCTCACAGATAGTTTGTAACTTAAATGGGATTTGTATCCTGGCAGTAGGCATCTTGAGTCACCTTTGAATGTTCCTGAATCCCTTTACAATTGGGCAGGAGAATCAGGGACTAAGTAGCAAAAAGTGAAACTCTTCTATCCATAATTATGACTCATTTGCTCACCAGCCTGTCTAGGATTATGCCATTAGAGTTCAGTCCTTTGGCTTGATATATTTTCTCACAAAATTCTTGAAAGCAATAATAAGTTAATAATTCATCTGTTAATATCTCCCTATTAATTAATGTATTCAATTTGCTTTCCTTTGAATAACTGATTACTTGAAGGACAGTAATAGGTGTTTTGAGGAAGATTATTTTAGATTTTTATCCTTTGTCTTCAAGAAGGGAAGGACAATGTATATGTATGTGGGTGGGTAGTAGAGAGTGAGGGTCATAGTCCTAGACAAGGATCCTGGGAAACAAAAGGAGATTACTGGGATGTTGGATGCCAAGATTTGAAGAGTTGCACTAGAGAGTAGAATGAGAAGGAGCAGAATGAGGGAAGACATGTGTTTTTATTTCACAATTTTAATATGAGCTGAACTTAATGCTGAGGTAACTCGACTCTTATGATCTTTTTCTTTTTTTGAAAGTTTGCTCTACTTTATTTCTGAGTAAAACCATTGATAGTCCCTTTGTTTTGACTCAAAATATTCCTGAAACTAGAGCATAAAAAATATTTATGGAGCAGATTATGATTTCCCTTAGGAATAGTTCTGAAATTGAATGTTGAATTTCTGACCCAGGACTTAGCATTGGATACATCATAAATATGATCAGCCATGTCTCATGACAATTAAGAAATTACTACACATACCTATCATATAACATTAAAATTTTAATACCGATTCTATAAAATGGTCATGGATAAACCAAGCACATCTTTTATACAAAGCAATCCAATAAACTATACATTTTGGGGGGAACATTAAAAGTGTCATGTTTCATTGACTACTGATCTTCCCACCCTTTGTTTGTCTGAAATCTCTGAGTTACTGAAGACAGTGAGCTGGTGAAAAGCAGCCTGAATGAGTCAATGGAAGATTTGGGAAGTCCAGTTTACCTGAGTCTCACATATGGTCCTTTTCCATACATTCAAATATTCTATGAAACTAAACTCTTTTCGGGGCGCCTGGGTGGCTCAGATGGTTAAGCGTCTGCCTTCGGCTCAGGTCAAGATCCCAGCGTCCTGGGATCAAGTCCCACATCAGGCTCCCTGCTCCTTGGGAGCCTGCTTCTCCCTCTGCCTCTCTCTCTCTCTCTGTCTCTCATGAATAAATAAATAAAATCTTTAAAATATATATATGTTTAAAAATAAATAAATAAACTCTTTTCTAAAAGTAATATGCTAGCTATAATAAACATTAAGCAACAAATTCAAAATAATCTCTTACGCCACCTTAGAATTTGGAAGAGTTTATGGTATGCTAGATTGTCCTGACTTGGAAGGATGTTAAAGACATTTGAAATGAGAGTTCTTATTTCTTTAGTCTAGCTACACATCTACACATTTAGGGGCTCCTAAATAATTTTCATTTTTTAATTATGAAATAATTTTCATACTTTGTTAATCTGCTAACAATTACCAACAGGTCATTAGCAAAATTTTGTGGAAAAGGAGTTTCAAAACATCTCTCACAGAGTCCTCAAAAAAACAGAGTACCTTGAATGTAGCTTCCTTACCTCTCAAAACAGAGTATATATAAGTGGCAAGCAGGAAGCCTTGTGTTAACTAGGTGATAGCAAATGGGTGAAGTGGCAAAAAGGCAGAGATGGAGAGTGTAGTTTTCTACAGAGGAAAAAGGATAGTTGATTTCTGCAAGATTTACATGAAAAGGTTAAAGCTGTGCTTTATTAATACTGAAACACCATTTACAATTTTATTTTTTTACTGATATATAATTGACATATAACACTATTATTTTTAGGTGTATGAAATAATGATTCAATATAAATATTTATTGCAAAATGATCACCACAATAATTCTAATTAACATCCATCACCACACAGCTACAAATTTTTTAAAAAATTATTTAACATTCATCACCTTTTCTTAGGTGTTGATGTCTCTTGCAAACTATTGAATTCAATTTGTAGTAAAGAGATTTAATTTAAAAATTTCACAGACAATGGAAACTACTTACTCTAGGGTGGGTCATCTATTTTTATAAATTATACACCTGCAGTATCCCTCAACTATATTTTTCTTGCCTTCCCCTATTTTGAAAATGAACAAATTTTATTGAAATGATAAATTTAGTAAAACTGGAAAGAATGCTAAGGTTTCCAAATATTACCTTAGTCCTTCTCAAATGTAAGACCTTGAATCTTTAATTTCTTCCTGCCTTAGAAATAAAATATTAAACTGGTGAAATACCTCAGGATATATAATTTTAAAATTATATATATTGTTAAATATATGGCATATAGAAATATAATTATATAATACTATTTAAAAAATGATAAATAAAAGTAAAATAGAACTAACAATGGACCTCACAAGACCAGTAGAAATAGCTCATCTATTACAAGTTCTACCCAAAGGCAATGTTATGTAAATTAAATTTATAGGCCCTGGATAGCTTCCCCAATGTTGGCCTCTCAAAAGCTTTATACTGATATTTTTAAGAAACTAGCAGCATACTTCACCTTGGAAAAGTAATTTTATAAAGACACTGCCATTAGTGATTTTATATACTTCTGCATACCCTTCCTGAATTGGAAATAATGGATAAGTCCAGATAATAATTTTTGTTCTCTTTCAAATTTTATGACTAAAATATTGAGTTGTGTTTTGTGGCCTACATTTATTATATTCTGTAGAGTCAGCCAGCAGCTTTAGGCAAAGAATACCTTTGGATTCTGAAATCAGATGTAAAGGAATCAGATTTTTAAAATGAGTAATCATGTATCCTAGAAGCATAGGATTTTCCAAAGATTCTGAAATACAACTAAATATTGCATACTGTGTAATGTAGGAGTAATAATTTTCCAATCCTCTGTACAATTTCTTCCTTCCTTTCTCTCTCTCTCTTTCTTTTTTCCTTTGTCTGTCTTTCCTTCCCTCCCTCCCTCCCTTCCTTCCTTTTCAGTTAAGGTAATTTTCTCTCCTATTATGGGCCAGGATTGTTGCTATAAAACTTCATTTCCAGAGTAGTTTTGGTAGTACTTTTGGAAGAAGTGTTTATTTAGCAAATTGTACACTGATAATACTAAGGACTTTTTATAAGGAATTTTAACAAGGTTGCAGGAATTATCCAGTCTCAATTTTTAAGAGTAAAACTGAACGAGGGAAATTTAAACAGTGGTAGATTGAATAATGAGTAAGGCTATATAATATCTGTATGACAGAACAAAATTCTAAAACTTCCTTAAATAATTTTCTTTTTAAAATTTCTCATTTTAACGGACCAGACACAGTTTGTTATTATCATTTGTTTAAAAAGAATGAGAACTTGGCTTCCACAGGAGAAAGAGATAAAAATAGCAGTATTCTAACCTAGATCTACTGCTGAACTCCTTTCTGCATGTGGAATGTAGGTCCTAGAGCTATCACAGTCCCTTTAATAAACTTTAGTTTCTTTACCAAACTGTGAGGCTAATACTTAATCTGGGTGTGATAAGTGAGATAGTGTATTTGTAAATGAAAGCATTTTGAACAATATAATTATTGTTATATTGTAAGTTATTGTTTATTAGGGAAAAGCAGATGCCAGGCAAACTTAGTTTTCATGGTAGTATAAATGTCATAGACTTACTAGGTTGTAATGAGGTTTATTTTATGGTTTAGCATTCTCTAATTTCAGAGTCTACCTAAAAAAGTTCTGCACCAGAGACCACCTTTATGTTTAATTGGCTATGCAGATCTACCCTCATTTTGAGCACCCATTGGCTATTATTGTGATAACTAAAGTCTGGTTAGAATATCATAAAAATTATGCAGCATAAAATAAATTCCATGACATTTCTGAGGCATTTGAGAAATAATTTACTTTCTTAGAAGTCAGGTAAAGAGCAGAAACAAAATTATCATTTATGCCTAACCTCAATTTTTCCCCCTCAAGTACATAAAAAGAACAAAAGCACTGTTTTCTTTGAATTTGATTTTCTTTGAAGAGGTTTGTGGTTATTAAGTTTTACTTTGTTTTACATAGGGAACCTCTGTTGGCCTTTAAAATGTAATTTAGCAATGTAACTGATGTACAATCCAGCAAATACATATGACAAAATATATGCATACTTATTTCAGCCTCTGAGATTTGTTTTTAAATTATTCTGTTTGGAGCCCGGGGAAGAATATGAGATCATTTCTTTCCCCTCTGCCAAAGGCAAGCTGATTTCCCCAACCCACATGGACAGTTGAGCAGTAAGTCTACCGTGTTAGCGTGGCTGACTCTCCCGACTCATGTCCTGCCATCAGTGAGCACACACGCATTCACGCTAGCACGCGGGATGGGGCAAGAGTCCATTGGCAAGACATCGCCGGTTCGGCTACGCAGCTTATGCTGACGGTGTAGCTATGCTACGTGTCTGCCGCATCTGCCCAGTGGCTGGGGTAAGAAAGAAAGAAAGGGTATTTGGTAGAGTGTAAGCAGTTGCTCCCACCCACTCTCTCCCACTTATATACACTGTACTCCTCTCCCCACGTGCATTCCGAGTGCTGGGTCACGCACACACTCACTTGCACTCTCACACACGTGCGCACCGTAGCTCGCCCAGCCGCAAGCCGGGACACGTCGCCCGGGCACCCCAACCTCCCCGCCCCCGGCTTGGCGACCTCTCCCCATCCACCCGCGCTCCACGTGGGCGCACCCCGGCGCCAGGCGGCCGCTCTGCCCACGGAGCCCCCCGCGGGCCCCCGCGGTGGGAGGGAAGGCGCGGCCCGGGGTCGGACGGACAAAGCGGGCGTCCAATCGAGCCCCGCACTGCCTCCCCGAAGGGAGGGAGCGGCGGCTCGGACGGGCCCAATGAGCGGGGAGCCCGAGTGGGACTTCCTCCCGGAATCCCGTTGGCCAGAATAGCGGGGCCGTGGGTGACACGTAAGTTGGGTGGGAGGCGGCGGCGGCCGAGGTTCGGCAGCCCCGTCAGTGACACCGGCCCGCCGTCCCCCAAACCCAGCCGGGCCAGTCGGCCCCCGCCCATCCACCTACCCCCGCAAGCCGCGCACAGAGGCGCCGCCGGGAGCCGGGTCCCTTTGTTGGGCGCGCACCCCCTCCTTTTGGTGGCAACAAAGTCGCGCAGTGGGGAGCCGCCGCGAGGGGGCGGGGAGCGGCCGGGGCGGGACTCCGAGCGCCGCCGGGGGCAGCCGAGCCAAAAAGTGGGGAGGAGGAAAAAAGGCAGGCGGCGTCTGGGGACCGGCGCGGGCACAGCCCGCTCGGAAGTATGCGGAGGGCCCACTCTCGGGCCCGTGCACTCGCGGAGAGCCAGCCTCGCAAAAGTTTGGCGGCCGCTGCCCAGGCGGCGTCGATGGCTGTGCGCCCCGCGGCGCGCGGGGGCTGAGCGGGCGCCACTTCCCCTCGGGCCCCGCTTTTGTGTCTCGCGTCTTCTCCTCATGCTGCGTCCGGCCACCTCCTGCGGCGGCCGCTGCTGAGGCGCTCCGCTCAGGCAGAGGGGAGGAAGGGACGGCGGCGGCGGGGGCGGCCGCGGCGCGGGGTCCAGGCGGGACTATGGGAAACGGGATGTGCTCCCGAAAGCAAAAGCGGATTTTCCAGACGCTGCTGCTGCTGACCGTGGTGTTCGGCTTTCTCTACGGCGCGATGCTCTACTACGAGCTGCAGACGCAGCTGCGGAAAGCCGAGGCGGTGGCGCTCAAGTACCAGCAGCACCAGGAGTCCCTTTCCGCCCAGTTACAAGGTACGGTTAACGGGACGCGCGCGGCCGGTGGCCAACTTCGCCCCGCGCCTCCCGCCCCGGCTGGAAAAGTGGCGTTGGTGAAACGCTGGCACTGCGGGTGCCACTTCTGACCATCACGGACATCAGAGGCGAGCCCTGCAGGGCCGCCGGGTCCCCGAAGTGTCAAGGGAGATGACATCCCCATCTCCCACTTCCTCCGGCGGTTACGTTTGAAATGGGTAGCACCAGCGGCCGGTCGCGCCGGGCGTTGGATGGGACGGTGCCCACTGAGCGCTTTACCCCAGCGCTTGTCAGTGGCCCAGCTGTAGTCTGGGCAGGCCGACCAGTAGCCCTTCCTCCGTTTCTGCCAGCCCATCCCGGGGTGGGGCGGGGGGCATGGTCTCCGTTGCTGGGTATTCGCTTTGAGTTGACTTTGTCAATAGCATAAGAAATGGAGATTGGCCGTGATTATTCAAACTATGCTGTTTTTTCAAGGGAAATTTAGCCATGACCTAGCTGCCCAAACCAATGGCCCAATCGAATGGAACCTAGACCTGCTAGTTTCTGTTAACTTAATAGGGTGACTTTAGCGATGTTGGAAGTGTTGGAAAAGCCCACATTACTACTGTTCACCATCCTGCAGGTATGTTTTTTGGGGGAAAAAAAAGTTTGTCTTCCTGAGTAACTTTTAGTTTATCGCAGAGGTAAGGGTGTCTGTGTGTTGTGTATTTTACAGTTAGCCTTGAGAAGTCCAAGAGGAGAAACACAGTTTTTCATTCTATCAGATACAGTGAACACAACTTGAGCAAGACCTGCAGAAAGATTTAAAATTCCTATCCTTCTATTTTAGAATCTCATTTAATGTAAATTTCAGAAACATAAATGATGCAGGACTGCAAACTAAGCACCATGTGGTCTTAAGAGCATAGTCATCCTATACATATTTTTTTGAAAGCTTTTACTTGTACTTGTGTCTAGTTTTCAGCAGTCATGCAGTCTTCTCCCCAACCAAAAAAAATAATACTAGAAAGCTGTGAGTAGTGAAATGTTGACAGTCTTTGCTGATAATGCAAATATAGCTTATTTCATGTTACTGGGAAGATACAAGCTGGATGGATGTTTGTGTCAGGGTATGTGTATACAAATGGAAAACAGATGCCTTTTCGTTGCTTCAGCTATTTTGAGTGTTTTCTAGTAAAAAAAAAATAAAATGAGAGAAAATGACATGCGGCTGATTGCTTGGTCTTATTTTCTCTTCCCAACTTAGAAGAAAGGGAAGTATTTTTAGCTTACTGAAGCTGCATAGCCACAGGCAGTGAAAATATGTGAGCTGGGTTTGGTTCAAAAGGAAAACCTGTTTTGATACAGACTTAGGTTAAGAAAGTTTTTCTTTAAACTTGTTGAAATTTACCCATGACTTATTGTTGGTATACAAATTTTGGGTATTTATGTATTTACTTATTTTACTTAGAAGACATTAGTGGTTTCCCTATGAAGTTCAGTACAGTTAGACAAAGGGAAAAATTTGCCATCTAATACTACAAGGGCAGGACTGGATTTTCCCACATGTGGCTGGCAGGGGCGTGTATGGTGGACGATATGAGGTTGGTGCCTTGGTGTCTTAGTTTAGGAGACCCAAGCAAACAGACACGGTCAAGTTCACCAATACATCCTCAGCAGTGCACAGTGCCTGACACTCATGAAGGAATCAATATATATTTATTCAGTCAACAAACGAGCTAGTTATCCTGAACTGTGGTGAGAAGATTAATTCTGCGCTCTTTTGTCTGCTTTCTCAGGCTTCACTTCCCTGTTTCTGCTTTTTGAAAAGCAAAACAAAACAAAATAACAACGAAATATTTTGCCCAAGTAGAGCTTCTGCCTCAGCAGCCAAAGCTGGAACTGACTGACTGAGGCCCTGATTTCTGAGTCATGGCCTGTATTTGCAGTATTTCATCTTGAAAATCAATCTCAATTTCTTTTCTCCTTTTATTTGCCTTCTTTTGGTGGTGGTAGTGGGGGAGACTGGTGGCAAGTGGTAATAAAAGGCCATTAAAATTTACAACATTTGTTTTGTAGCAGGAGATGAAAAAATAGCTAGTTTGAGTGGACCTAACGTCCGTTTCTTAATGTATTTTGCCATTTCCTCTTGAATTGTGCTGCAACAATTATAATACGGTTATGCATGAAGAATTATTTCCTAAGCAGGCTATAGTTTCTTTTTTTAATGGATTCACGATTGACTTCTAGAGCATGTATTTTGTATTTCACATCTGCAGGCCATTTAATGAAGATTTTTCTGATGGTATGCAGCTTTTGCTTCCCTTTTCCAATGACAAATGACACTTTCCTCAGCAGCGCTATGTTGTACCATGTGCATAGATTTGTTTTGAGGGCATTAGGCTCTCCATTCTTAGGAATCGTTTAGTTAAGTGAGATCTCTTGACCTGGGTTGGATTAAGATCAGAGTTAATTATGAGTGGCCTTCTTTTAAAAAAAAAAAAAAATATATATATATATGTATATATGACTCTTGAAATGTTTAAGTAGTTTGGCCCTGTAATTTGAAGGTATACATTTGTTAAGTGAGCATATTTAGGTCATCTTCAGTTTAAGAATGGGTTGTACTCCAGAGATTATTTTGAGAGTAGGTTACGTCTAACTGCACGTGCCTTTTGTAGTAGACCCGTTCCATAAATAGGAGATGGTGAGGGGTGACCTGGGGCAAGTTCCAAGACTAAGCAACGTCCTCTCCAGTAAAAACAAATGTCTGTCTGCCAGCCAGTATGTCTCTCTCCTCCACTATCTCCCGCTTCTGCCACACATTAATTCTACTGAGTAGTGGGGCAGTGGTTACAACCTTTGACCAGCACAGTGTTTAGTTAACCTCTTAAATTTTTTTTAAAACTGCTTTCAGGTGGGCCATGCCCCACCCTCTGTGTCTATACACAGTGGTTCTTAGCTCTGACTGCCCCTAAGAGTCACGTGGGCAGCTCCCAAACCCAATCACTCACAATCTGTGGGGGTGAAACCCACATGGTGTCTTCCCCAGGTGATTACAATATGCAGCCAAGGTTGAGAATTGCAGCCCTGTAATCTTAAAACTGAGCCACTTCACACATTTACTTTACTTGCTTGGCCGCAAAGACGTCCGAGGGTTTTATTGTTGCTTTTACCCCAGCATGTGATTCAAATTCTAGTCCTGCAACTTTCTGTGTGAACTTGGCCCTCATTTTTCTGATTTAGACAATGGAGATTAGAATGATCTATTTCGTAGGGATAATGTGGGGATAAAATAATGAATACCTATGAAGCTCCTAGCACATACCTGGCACGCAGTAGGGACTGCTCATTAAAGATGATCTGTTATTATTATCATCATGGTCCCTGTTTGAGGTAAGATAGTTCACATCTTTCTCTTCCCAGGTTTGTCACGGGTAAAAGTTTTAAAACTGACAAAATTTGTTTTTGTAATTAGCTACCTCCTTTTATTGTACCTGATTGAACATCAAAGGAAACAGCTAAACGGACATGAATCCAAGTACTTTCCTCTGGAGAAGAGACCTTCACTGACAATTTAAACTTAAAAAATTAAAGTAGGGTTACTGATTAACTCTCTTCTGTGTCATATCAGATAAGAAGAAGGTGTAACTCCTAGGGTAGGCAATAACCTTGTGTAATAGGATCTGGAATAGAGATAGAACTAGTTAAATTTTTTAAAAGTAGGGGCAAATAGCCCCTCATTCCTGAAACACTGTATTACATTTTTGCAGTGCTTTTGGTCCTCCCAGTGATGGCCAGAAACCATTAAGAAAAGGCTTATATAATGTTTCCTACGCTCCTGTTCCAGATAAGTGTATTACAGCTATTTAAAGTAAAAAAAAGTGGGCGCCTGGGTGGCTCAGTCGGTTAAGCGTCTGCCTTTGGCTCAGGTCATGATCCCAGGGTTCTGAGATAGAGCCACCTGTCAGGCTTTCTGCTCATTGAGGGGGAGGGGGTCTGCTTCTCCCTCTGCCCCTCCCCTGCTCATGCATGTGAGCTCTCTTTAAAAAAAAAAAATTAAAAAGTTTGGTGCTTCTAAGGCTCATACTGTTATTTAAGTTAGTTGTCCCTTGCATTGTGTTCTAACACAGGATGGCACACTAGCCTGAGCGTGAACCTATCACATTGGAACTGGTGACTTCTTTGTTTTTAACCTACCCTGAATCTGCTTAAAAAAGAGTTAAGAGTCTCCTTCAGCTCAGGGCCAGGCTTTCTTTCATCTCCAGCGCGTGGTGCCTGGCATATAGTAGGCGCTCAGTAGAGAGTAGGTCTATAGCTTTGTGGTATTCTCTGCTTATGAATGTGCTTCTATACAGTGGGCAGGGAAGTGTAGTGGCTACAGGCTGAGGGGTCAGAATACTTGGGTTTCAAGTCTTGCTGTCTTTTTTTTTTTTTTTTACCGTCTGTGTGATCTTGGGCAAATTACTTCTCTGTGACCCACTTTTATCATACGTAATAATCAGAATAATAATGCTTATAATAGGTTGTCATGAGGATCAATCATGTTACCCGGCATACAGTGCTTGGAATTATAAGGCTTACATTTTGGACTGTACAACAGAGTGGTTCACAGAACTCAGTGATTTAGACCCAGGAGTGTGGGCTGTATGTGGTTAGGTATACTCATTTTCAAGTGCAAAGTTAGGCCTTAAAAACATCAACTAGATACTGTTCATTAGATGAACATTTTCATCTAAAAAATAGAATTAAATATTCTTTAACTTCAGTAGTTTTTATTTATATGTAAACCCCTGCCTTAAAATGCACTCCCTGAATAAAAGATGAAAGCTTCTAGGTACTTTGTGAAAATCTGACTCAATTAAGCGTTCTGTTAAATATATATGATTTGCACAAATTTGTAAGATTCTACATATTGTGTCTGCCTTAGTCATCTGTATAAATTGGAACATGCCCATATTGGTTGACCACATAAGAGAATTTCTCATTATTTGTGAGCCTTTAGTTTAAGTCCCAGATAAACTGGAAGACTTACCTTGACTTTATTCTCTTCTGCCTTTCCGAGGACAGTTTCTTATAGGGCTGGGGCACAAGACAGGTTTCAGCAACTGTCAACGAATGAGTGACTTGGCGTTGGAGAACTGATATGCAGCAGATTTGAGAGAAACTAAAAGAAGGGAAAGAGGGAACGGGACTGCTATCAGTTTATGACTTTTCAAAGCACTGAGGAATATTCTTGCTCACATGTTTATGTCTAAAAGAGAGAAACGGACTAGCGAAGGGAGGTTGGTTTTGGCATCAAGTACTGTTTGAATACAGATCTGGTGTTCACAGGTAGAGGCCTTGAACAGGCAAGAAACGCCTCTGGACTTCAGTTTCTTCATGTTGAACTGGGGATAACAATGTCTATTTTGCACACTTGTATAGATTGTAAATAATACATCCAAAATGACTAGCACGGGTCCCGGAGCACTACTACATTTATTAGGTGACCAGGACTGCTGTTGCTGGATTAGCATTGGACTGCTTTTTATTTTGCTCATTGTTTACTGCATCTAGTAGGCAATAGTGTTATTAGTTGTGGTATAAATGTGGCTCTTTTCAGAATTAAGTGCCCAACTTGGCTGAAACTTTTATTTAAGACATTGTCACTCTGTCTTTTCTACTGTATTGACCCTTTCTTTTCTTTTTCTTTTTCTTTTTTTTTTTTAAGAAAGAAAAGGCCTGTGTACACTTAGGTGGTATCAATTAAGAGTGCTCTTTTTCTTTTTGACAAATAAGTGTTTTTATTTTATCATTGAGGACAAAATGTTTTTACTACTTTTGCCAGTCAGTGCTTTATGGATTTTGTAGCTTCGGAAGTAAAAGTTATATATAATACAACTTTATTATAAAAGAAAAGTGGCAAACTATTTTTTTTTCCCTTTCAAGCCACTGTTATTTAAAGGGAATGTATTTTGATAGAATTTTGAAAATTTATTTGAAGAAATTAAATTATTTTATTTTTTTATTTTTATTTTTTTTTAAGATTTTATTTATTTAACAGAGAGAGAGACACAGTGAGAGAGGGAACATAAGCAGGGGGAGTGGGAGAGAGATAAGCAGGCTTCCCACCGAGCAGGGAGCCTGATGCGGGGCTCGATCCCAGGACCCTGGGATCATGACCTGAGCCGAAGGCAGACGCTTAACGACTGAGCCACCCAGGCACCCCGAAATTAAATTATTTTAAATACATAATATTTGTTGAATGTCTACCAGGTTCAGGTGCCGTGTTAAGCATGTTACATGCATTTTTTTTCTTTTAACAGTGACATAAGCACATTAATGTGAGTGAGCATTCTGAGGCTCAGAGGGGTTAATTAACTTGCTAGTGTCAAGGTCAAATCTAATGAAACTGAGCTTAGAACCCTAATGTAACTTCCCAGCCATGTTCTTTTCACAGTACTCCATTGCCCTCAAAATTATTTTCGTGTGTCTCATGACAATATCGATGGCTTGGGAAAGTAGGTTAGGTGGGTCGTATGAAGAGTCAAGATAAAATTTAGAATCAGAAGTAACAGGGTGATTATTTGATGCAGAGTGTAGGACATTTGCTGCTGTTACAAAAGGTAATTTTGGTTGACATGGAGTTGATTTTGGTTGGTATGCAGATGCTGCATTAAATAACATTGAATCATATAATAAAAACCTTAAGCCCTTTTGATTTCCCTTTCACTGTTTTCTTGACAAGTCAAGGAGAAACTCTCAGTTTGATGCTAGAATCTCTCTCTTAGATATAGTTACTCATTTGTTTTTCTCAGAGAGCTGAATAAGGTCAGCCCACAGTTTGATAGATGGAATTTAATAATTGTTTGTTGTTTTATTGCATTTTAAATTTACAGTCACTATATCCATTAATACCATGTAAATCATATTTTCCATTTACAAGGTAGTAGAGTACAGGGTTTTTGTTTTTTTTTAGAAGTTTGTTTTAGGGGAAAAAGTGAAATTTGGCAATCCATAGTACCTGTGCAGGTTTTGCATGCATAAAGTAAGAAGTCCTGTTTGAGTACCTGCATGTCTGTAGTTCAGGAATGCGTTAACTGAATCTGAAACAGACATTGAATTTTATAGCTAAAGAAACAGTTCTGAAGCAGATTAATCATTTATCATATATCTCAAGTCCACGTATCCTGACTTCCAAAACAGCATAGCATTCCTCTACTGTGCTCTGCCCTCTCTGGAGACCAGTACCCTCTTCTCAGTTCCAGCAGAAATGGGTGTTGCTATTTTTAAACAATGCTATGTATTTCTGAATGGCATATTTGAGTTCTTTGTTTTTATTGGCCAGTGAGTGCTTATTCAAAGGACATGCCAGTCATTGCCCTTCACTAATAAACCTCACTAAATAGACTCATAGCCTGGAGGGATGTGGGCATGAAATAAATTGTTCTTTAAAACAGTATGACATTTTAAAAAATATTGCCTTAACTATTTTTTTCATATATAAAATGTCACAATATGATAGATTGTGAATAGAAAAGTAAAAGATGGGCTGTCATTCTGAAAGATAAGGCATTATAGCACATTTGAATGACACTATTTCCTTTCTGTTGAGAGCGAGTTTAAGAAAAATATATAATCATTTTAGGAGAGTCGAACATTTTATTTCCCATTTCACATATCATTTAAACCCCTTCTTTAAGTGGAATTTTTATTACAAACAACAACAAAAAAATCTGCAAATCAAGATATTTAAGAGAGCTTTGACATTGCTTGTATGATCTTAACAATAGCTATGATGCTATATAGTAGATATTCTAAGCAGATTAAAATTGGGTGGCTGTTAATTACTTTTTTACTTAACTTTGTTATGTAGAATAGTTTAAGTTTTACATTAGTGAGATTAAATCTATAATCTCTCAACCTATTAACGCATTGATTTTTAAAAGAATTTTATATCCTTTTTAAAGGTTTGATGCTATAAAACACGTTAATTTGCACTGATGTCAAGCATCACTTTCATGAGAAGATGAAAAATAACTTGTCTTCACTATGTAGGTGAGCATCGGCTCTAAATCCAGAAGTCATCTAAGTTTGATCTGGGTGTGGGTGAGGCTCCTTGGGTATAGTTCCTCAAGTACAGTTCCTTGTCATCTCTATATCTGTGAAACTAGAGTCAAGATACTGACCTCAATACAACCAGCCTACAGCAATGAGGCTGGCATAAGATACCTACGTGTTCTTGTTCAAAAAAGGGTAACATGCATGGTATGTAGGAGTCACTGGTCCATAGCAATTCTGAAATCCAGCTAGGCAGATGTTCCTTGACTAAGTTTCCAGACCTGGGGATAATTCTCCATGGCTTTTGATTCTACTCCTTGGGCTGTTGGCTCTACTCTCTGAGTCATCTTTCCTTTTTTTCATGAAAGGTAGCATGTGTTTTGCAGCTGAGTTTTCTCAGCCTGCTGCCTGACAGTTGAATTGGGGGTTATATGGCCTTTTTTCATTTAGTACAGTCTCTGGTCCTTTCATTCTAAACCGGCAGGGTTTCTGCTGATCAAATCCTCTCAAAACTTTTGTCAGTCTCCTGTGAAACTTGGGGTTTACTCTATTAGACAAAAACCACACCCACATATTTCTTGGAGATAAATCCTTCTCTACCTGGGGCTTCTGCTGAGACAAGGGATAGGCAGTGACCTTTCCCTTTCCAAAGGCCTGTTGATAGGCTCTCTGTGTCATAACCTTAAGCTTTTAGGAGACTTACAGTCTGACTGAATAGCTCTTTAAGAGGCCACATTTCTGGGGCGCCTGGGTGGCTCAGTCGGTTGCACCTCTCCGATTCTTGGTTTCAACTCAGGTCATGATCTCAGGGTACTGAGATCGAGCCCTGTGTCAGACTCCATGCTGGGTGTGGAGCCTGCTTGGGATTCTCTCTGTCCCTCTGTCCCTCTCCCCCCCCAACTTGCCACATGCATGCTCTCACTCTCTCTCTCAAAAAAAAAGGGGGGGGCACATTTCTAAGGTCTTAACAAGGATTTCTGAAGCCACATCTTCTGTCTCATCTTTAGACCATGTATTCTCTGACAATTTTCTGGAATTGATCTTTGTGTGGAAGCTGTTTCTTAATTTCAGCATTGTTTGCTGTCCAGAGACGCTGAGAATTTTCAGAACTATCAAGTCCTGCCTCCTTTTTGTTCAGCAGTCCTTCCCTCAATTTATCTTCTCACAGTTTACTATAATCAGCAAGAAGAAACCAGGTAGCATCTTCAGCACTTTGCTGGGAAATCTTAGCTAAATTACCCAGTTCATTCAGCCCTTTTTTTTTTTTTTTTTACTTCTTATATAACTGCAAGTGACTGCAGGTTATGTAACTCTGCATAAGTGTGGGTATTGTTAAACCTTTTGCCACTACATAATTTCCAGTTTCCAATAAAATTTTCCTCATTTTCATTTATGCCCTTCTTCGCAATCTCTTCAAAGTCCAAAATTCTGTGAATATGTTTAAGGCACTTTGCATGTTGACTCACACTCTTCTTAAGGCCCATTGCACAGTTCCAAAGCTGTTTACCTTTCAGATTTTTGTGATGGCAGCACCCTATTCCAAAATCTGTATTGGTTATCCTATTGCAGAGCCAATTATCCCCAAATTGAATTGGCTTAGAACAACAAATGTTATCTCACAGTTACTATGGGAAAGTAATCTGGGCTTAGCTGGGTGATTTTTTTCAAGATCTCTCATGATGTTGCAGTCAAGCTGCTGACCAGGGTTTTAGTCATCTTAAAACTTGCCTGGGATTGAATGATCTGCTTCAGAATTCACTATTGTGTTTGTTGGTAGGCCTCAGAAGATCCGCTTTTAATCTCAGTCATCTGGGCCTTTCCCTAGGACTTTCTACAGTTCCACCAGGGAACTTAAAAAATGATAGCGGGCTTTCCTCAGGGCAAAAGATCCAAGGGAGAGCAAAAGAGAGAGTATGCAAGAACCTAAGATGAAAGTGAAAGTATTTTAATAACCTCAATCTTGAAAGTGATAACCCATCACTTCTGCCATGTTCTGTTCATTAGAATTGAATCACTAAGTTCAGTCCATGCTCAAGGGAAGGGGTTTGTGAGGGCCCGAATAACAGAAGGTGGAGGTCATTGGGGTCATCTTAGGAGCTGCCTACCACAAAGTGGCAGGTAATAATGTCATTATTGTCATTGTTGGCAGTATCATTACCAAGGTCATCATAAACTAACGTTCACTGAGCACTTGCTCTGTAGCAGGCACTGTTCTAAATTATTTTCTTGGATGATCCAACATAATACTTTCGTAAAAATGTGGTACCACATATTTTAATGTGATTTATTATTTAATTTGAAGTGTATTAGCAAGAAGTGGCATTTGAAATCATGGCACTTTAGAGAGAAATTATCTGGTATTTAAACCATTTGACCTGTAAAGATTGAAATTAAAAGAGTCCCATGCAACTCTCTGAAATATAAACCCAACTAGTAAACTGCCAAGGGAAATCCCATAGTGGAAAGGATCATGTCCTTGAGGAATTTCAAAATCTATTGGCAATATGTGAAAAGGTCTCACTCATACAATATTTGACTGTATTTTTTTGGCAAGTACATAAGAATGCAGTGCAGTGTGTTTGTTCATATAATATTTTTACTTCTGACTGTTCCTTCTGATTTTATAGACTGCAGTCCTTGGTGAAGACCTTGTTATTTGATGGTCAGAAGATAAATTTGGAAGGGATGGGTTTTACTGGTCTTAGAAAGATAAATATCTTTGATTTATTTATTTATTTATTTATAAAGATTTTATTTATTTGACAGAGAGAGACAGCGAGAGAGGGAACACAAGCAGGGGGAGTGGGAGAGGGAGAAGCAGGCTTCCCTCAGAGCAGGGAGCCCTATGCGGGATTCGATCCCAGGACCCTGGGATCATGACCTGAGCCAAAGGCAGATGCTTAATGACTGAGCCACCCAGGTGCCCCAATATCTTTGATTTAAAGAAAGAACATTAATTGCATGACTGGTGATTTCAACTTGTTCATTGGTCTCTTTGAAAATCAAGTTTAAAAAATTACAATAGAAGAGTATTCTTTCATAATATTAATAAAAATAGATTATAAGAGCATATTATGAAAAAGACATTAAATGTTTTCTAAACAATTGGTATTCCAAATTCATGATATGACCTCACCCTTCTTAACATATTTTAGTAATTACAAGTAATTTAGAAATTACGAGTAAATACGAGATCAGTATTTCTCACAACCCTGAGATCAAGATGGGAGCTGTGATCAGGAGTCAGACAATTAACCAACCGAGCCCCAAATATTTCTGTTTTCCATTTGACTTCTGTTATACCTTCCTAAATGAATTTCTATGAGAGATAGGATTGGGAAGTGGATAGGGAATATCTTGTCAAAATGTGTTTGAGGCCATATGCCATTCAAGAATCAAGAAGAGTTCTCTCCTTGTCAGTGAAAAGTTGCTGTTGAATTTCTGTGAAATTCTGTGAATTGCTTCCTTCTGCAAAGGAAGATGATTCTCTTCCTGCCCCACTGATACCTATGTGGGTGCCAGATTGCTGCCATCATATTCACTGATACTCTGGGCTGCTGTGGACATCTTTTCCTTTGTGATATTCACATGGATACCATTAAGTCCCTTGTGATATGTGGTCATGTTTCAGGATTTCTTTTCCTTTAGTCATGCCACTTTGAAGAATGAAGAGGTAGACCAGACAGAGCGGTGGGGAACAAAGCAAAGTTTGTTGAGTGATAGTACAAAGCTCCTGAAGAGGGAAGGGACACAAGAGAGTTGCCACTGGAGTTTCTAAGTCTAGGAATTTTTTTTTTTTTTAAGATTTTATTTATTAGTGAGTGAGAGAGCACAAGCAGGGGCAGAGGGAGAGAAAGAGAGAGAGAGAAGCAGACTCCCCTGCTGAGCAGGGAGCCCGACGCAGGGCTGGATCCCAGGACCTTGGGATCGTGACTTGAGCCAAAGGCAGATGCTTAACTGACTGAGCCACCCAGGTGCCCCAGTCTAGGGGCTTTTATGGGCTTGTTGGGCTGGTTTAATCCTGTTAACCCTCCATGAGCCTGTTACCCAATCAGGTTTTTGTCATCTATCACATGGGAAAGGGTGGAGTTCTCCTTCCAGGGTGTCATAAAATCCTTTTAAGGGTGGTTTCCTCTTAGGGTTGGGGTGGGGTGGGGCAATGGGAGGGCCTTGTTCCTGCCTGCCTTTCTTCCAGCTATCCTTCATCAGTCTTCATTCTATGTCCCCAAAACCAAAATGTAAAAAATTCTCTACATGTTCTACAATGCAGTATTAACATGTGCAGTGTGGTTCTTAGGGAGACTTAATAGGTTGCATAATTTTTTTTCTCATGTATCTTTTGCTCCATTGGTTGATTAGTACCCATTCGGATTAAGCTAGAGGATGTACTCTGTTGTTAAACTGTCCAAGGAAGTAGTAGCTACTAACCCGGTTAGCTAGAATGATGCTTTTGTGAGTGATTATCAGACTCCTTATTTAGACCCTAAGAAGTCTTCATCTGAGGGTCCCATGGTAGCAGTACTTTGAGTAGAGGCTGAGTCTTTAAAGAAAGACTACTTTGTTTTATTGTAGGCCTCCAGCTGTTCTCAAAACTGCCTTCTACCCAGCAATAGCTCATTCCTAAGGCCATATTGTGTGTCTCATCTGTGACCCTCTCTTCTTTAAGGGTGGCATTTTCAATTTGGGATCCATGGGGGTCCATGAACTTCCTGAAAATATATGTCAGCTCCTTAAATGTGCCTTTTTCCAAGACAGAAGCCATAGCTTTTATCAGTTCCTCAAAGCATCAGTGACCTAAAATAAAAAAGGTTATGGTTTAGGGCAAATTCCTTCTTCTGAGGTCTTTTTAAGTCCATCTTGGAATTTGAGCTCCCTTGGTCCTACCCCATGAATCCTCTAGAAAGTGGCTGAATTTGTAATGGGGTAGTCAGTGGCTATTTCCCTAAAGCCCTAATCTACTCCACCCGTCTCAAATTTGAGATTCTGATTAGGGACTTAAATGGCACTTTATATACTGCATTCCTAGAATCCACTAGTAATTGCTTAGTAAATAATAAAAAATACCTTGTAATTACATGAGAAATTTATATCTTCCAAATTTATATTCATGATATCATTTGGTCCTGGAAGCAAGATATAGAGAAAAGCAATACGCTGTATTATTACCATTTTAAATTTGAGGAAACAGAAGTCACACAGCATGACAGTGACACACTTGGGATTAATGTTCAAATTGCTTGAATCCTAACTCAGGGCCCTTAGTTATCCTTGGTTTCCAAGGTCCTCTCACCCTGGAACCAAAATGAGGTTTTAACAATATTCACAAAACAGAGTTTCTGACTTCACCTCTTCAGAGGGAACTCTATCCTTTTTCGATTCTGCTAAGCAGTTAAAAATATTCCCAGATGGTGACTCACCTGGCTAGAGGACTGGTCTCCTTGGAGTCCACCTGCCACGGTAACCAAACCAATGAGAGTTTGTCCACCTGATACACAGCAAGCCAGTATAAACTGACACTGGGCTTCTGCAGTGAAGAAAGACAGGCTGTTCATTGGTGTGGCACCACCCAGGAGAATGGACAACTAATGCTCAGAAGCCTGGAACTCTCTGATTGCTTGCATGTGAGGGTTTTTAAGGACAAAATTGGGGACAGAGGTCTTCTGAGAAGGTGGATGCTGTTGATTGGAGGCCCATGGGGTCATGGTAGCACATGTTCCTTAATAACTTATGGCGCCACTTCAATCTGGTCCCCCCATGGTCTGTTCTGTCTCAAGAGACTTGGAATCTGAGAAATATCTTTGTTCCATATGTGAGAGCTTTCATTAGTGCTGATTAATTACTTGTCCTACAGGTTCCTTTGAGTGATAAGCAAGCATTCCTATCCCTTGAGCCTAGGCCTATGTGTTCCTTGGTTGTCAGGTCCTTCCTGGGGGTGATAGGACCCCTAGTGTTCATTCTTACATCTGAACTGGTGAATTCCAGCTCCACTCCCTGCCCCTCCCCCCTTTGTCCACAGAAGATGCCAGTAGCTGCCCAAGCTGCTACTTCTGCTTCACCTCTGCAGCTTTCCAAAGTCAGTGGCAAGTTTACCTTTTTTGTTTTTTGGATCTTACATGCCCTGGAGGATCCAAGCAGGCTCCATAGGGACTGGGCCCCAGGGCAAGAAGAGTGATATTCACTGTGATAAACTTGGCTTCATTACTGGTTCCATCTATCTCTGGCACATTGCCCTTGACCCAGAAAGTAGGGTGTTAGGCTGTCCCTTACCTTAATAATAAGTAATTCTTTTTTTAGACTCCTCTGCATCCTGGGGTGTAGACAGAGCTTAAGCTCACACTGGGATCCTGCTTTCACCAGAGGCTGTCACCTCCTGCTAGCATCTGTAGCTTCACCTTGACTTCACAGGGGGGCTTTGAATCTCACCACTCAATTGATTCTCCAGCTGTGCTTTTTAGCTTCCAGATGTAGAAGTCAGATCACTCCTAAATAAATCATAGATTGGTAGAGCAGGAAAGAATGTTTATAGAACCCAGGTTGCAAAGAGTAGCATATGGATATGTTTTGGTTTGCCCCACACAGTGCTCTGAAAAATTTCACAGTAATTGTCTATACGGAAAAAGAAAGGTATTTTATGTAAACATCCAGATTTCTGACTGTATTTGAAAAGGCCAAAGATCCCTTGACACTGGTCTGCATTCCTGCATGGTGAGTGGCCCACATTTTGATCGGGGCATGTGGGCTTCAGTTGGCAGAAATTCTCACTGGGAATTCTGTATGTTGGACAATAACTTCTTTAGTTGATCAATGAAGAAAGTGAAGCTTCAAGAGATGGAATGATCTGACACTTGTGCTGTCCAATATGGTAGCCCCTGGTCATGTGTGGTAGAGCATTAAAATGCAGCTGGTATGACTGAGAAACTGAATTTCAAATTTTAGCTAATTTAAATTCAGTAGTTAAAACTAAAGCATTGTTGGGGTGCCTGGGTGACTCTGTTGGTTAAGCATCAGGCTTCTGATTTCTGCTCAGGTCATGATCTCGGTCCTGAGATCAAGCCCTGTGTCAGGCTCCACTCTCAGCGTGGAGTTAGCTTGAGATTCTCTCTCCTCTGCCTGTGCCCCTCCCCCTGCTCGTGCTTGCTCGCCCTCTCTCTCTCTGAATAAATAAATAAATAAAATTTTAAAAAAAATCACAAAACTAAAGCATTGTGAAATATTTTTCTGGAAAACACGACCTTATTGTTTTGGTGGCACTACATTTTGGCGAAGTGCTGTGTCGCATTCGATATTATCGGTATATTACAGTGCACATATACTTCTTACTTTTTAAAATGTGGCTACTAGAAATTTAAATATCACAAATGTGATTCACAGTGTGTTTCTATTGGACGGTGCTGATCTGACAGAGTTCACACAGACCCCCCGGTCTGGAATTTGTCAGCAGATATCCACAGTTCTAACCATACTTTTTCTCCATTACTAAAGTAGTGTCCTTTTTTTTTTTTCCATAATTCTCAAAACCTTTTTTCATTATAACATATACTCTCACAAACTCCTATGGGAATTTGTTTTTCCTAAATTTTACATGGTACATAATACAGAAGTGATTTTATGTAAAAGAAAATTTAGCTCTGTATATTAACAATTTTATAATAAAGCTAACTTTAAAGATAATAAAACTAATATTCATGACATATAAAGACTATTTTCAATTTTTTTCTCATTGTTAGTGACACATTTTCTCTGAATTATTTGTGTTAGAAAACATTTTTTTCAGAGGACAATTTTTAATACATTCAAAATAATATTGTGTTTGATTTTGGCACAGGTGTATATTAAAATGTAGTCTAAAATTAGTTACCTATTGTAACTTTAAAATAAGGCAAAATTACTTTTAGACCTATTATATTTTCTTATACATGGTAAGAAAGAATCAAATACTTTGCATAAAAAACATTGGGCATGTGAATAGCTCAGTCAAATCTAACACTTTTTTTTTGACATTTTAGTTATTGAACCATGAATTTTAACTTATATACATAAAAGTGCACAGATTGTAAGCATACAGCTTCGCAAACTTTCACAAACATGTTTGTGTCACCAGCAACCAGATCAAAACACGTAGCAATATCAGCAGCAGGTAGTTTTGTTGAGCCCCTTCAAGTCACTAACTGCCCCTCCCTCTGTGGATAATCACCGTGGATTAATTTGCCTGTTTTTGTACTGTACATAAACGAATTCAAACGATAGATACTCTTGTGTCTGGCCTCTTTTGTTTAACATTGTTTGTGAGATTCATCCAAGCTGTTACATGCAGTAACAGATTGTTCATTTCTCTTAGTATGCCATTAGAATTTATTCATTCTTCTATTGATGGACATTTGGATAATATCAATTCCTGCTGCTATGAATGCTCTGGTTCTTTTGCCTTATTTAGGACTAGCAGCTTCTCGATGTGCTTGATGACTATTTTGAGTAAGATGATGCCACTTAAGGACTATTTTGAGTGTATTTGTAAAATCATTATTATTGCCCCTCTACTAGTGCTAATTTAATATTCTTATGCATCTTGTCTACAAATGCTGGTCTATTATCAGTACAGATTTAAAAATATAACCCAAGTAAGAACAACTATAACTTAATGTTCAAGACACAAGCAGTGGTATCATTGTCCCGCCAAGTATACGCTGCCCATGGGACTGCCTGGGTATGAATTGGCCTATCGGTTCTCGTGTTAATTATCATTCATGCTCATTTGGTACATTTTTTTCCCCGTCTGTATTGTGTAAAGGGGTCATCTAAAATTAATTAAATTTTTTTTAAAAAGTAGAAATTACAATAGGCCCAATTACTGCCTTTTGCTAAATTAATTTACTGAAACATAGTGGCAATCCCACTAGTTTGGAAACACTGCCTCTCACTGGAAAGGTCCAAAGTATAACTGAGCATTCCGGAGGAATGGTATGGAGTTAACTCAAATATCTGGTGGGTAATTGAACTAACCTTAAAATTCCTTCTAAGTGGGGCGCCTGGGTGGCTCAGTCCTTAAGTGTCTGCCTTCGGCTGGCTCAGGTCATGATCCCAGAATCCTGGGATCAAGCCCCGCGTCGGGCTCCCTGCTCCGCGGGAAGCCTGCTTCTCCCTCTCCCACTCCCCCTGCTTGTGTTCCTGCTCTCGCTGTCTCTCTCTGTGTCAAATAAATAAATAAAATCTTTAAAAAAAAAAAACATTAATTACTCTTAATTAAAGACTAAAGAGTTGGGGCGCTTGGGTGGCTCAGTCGTTAAGCGTCTGCCTTCGGCTCAGGTCATGATCCCAGGGTCCTGGGATCGAGCCCCGCATCAGGCTCCCTGCTCGGCGGGAGGCCTGCCTCTCCCTCTCCCACTCCCCCTGCTTGTGTTCCCTCTCTCGCTGTGTCTCTCTCTGTCAAATAAATAAATAAAATCTTAAAAAAAAAGATTCCTTCTAAGCTAAAATTTTGTGATTTTTAAATTCTGAGATGCTAGCTTAAGTGAATAATAATGAAAATAATAATTACCTGTAGTGACTTCTACTTACTAATACACAATTTTCACAGTATCGCCTTGCTTTATTATATATAAATGGCAGAAAGGGCAATGACATTCTTGGAATTGATCCCTGAAAATCTCATTAATAATTACTTTTATAATGTGATAACTGAACTTCATTCAAATTATGACAGAAAAAATTAATAAAATATCTGTATAAACAAAAATCTGCCCCATTTTTTAAAACAACAGATTTCTAAATCCTTTAGGAATATGAAAAGATATCCTCCTAACCCAAGAATTAACAGATGATTCCCTTCTAGTTTCAGGCAGGCCCTGAAAGTATTAGTCCTCAAAAGTAATAAAATTGCACATACCAAAAACTTCTTCAAGACTTTTGCTAATTCATACTAGCTTCTCCTCCCAACATGAGTTAGTTCGCACATGAGGTTTTGAGAAACTGCTCAAACAAAACAAAACAAAAAACAGGCAAAAAAGTTCTAGAGTATATCAGACATTTAAGGAGGTGCTTTATGTTCAATTCACTTGGAGGACTGCTTGGTAAATTAGAGAAACATCTGAGGTTACAAAATTATAACTTGAATGTCTTAAAATATAGTTTATTCAGTTTATTATAGTTTATTTCTGGAAATTACACTTCAGTTATAGAACAAATGTCTTTCTATGACAATGTTTTTCTTAAAAAAATTCCTTTATTAAAAAAATCTGATTTTCTGAAATGGAAAATAGCCCAAGAAAATGACTATTTGAGATAGGTAAATCACAAAGGTGTGGTTCAGAGCAACTAATGTTACATGAGTCGTCGTGTAAAGATACTGAGAGTCAGTACACTAGTTTTTGTTTTGTATTGATTGCAAAATTTAGTGTCTTATAATAACAAACATATTCATGTTCAAGTTCTGCAGTTTGGCTGTGGTTTGGCCATCAGGGACTGGGCGTGGCTGGGCCTGACTTGCGTGAACCTAGGCCTGGGCAACAGGTTTTTGGTTAGTTTCAAGTAGACTCTGAATGCTTCCTTTCTACAGCCTGCTAAAAGGATTCCATCTACCTGGGGGTGCCCTCCTCAGTGGATTACAGGAGCACAAGAGGGTGAGTGTTAACATACAATGCCTCTTAAAGCCTGGGCGAGGAGCTGGCGAGCGGTCAGTGTTGTCCACTTCCCATTGGCCACACAAGTCACGTGGTCAATCCCAACATGAGTGGATTGGGATGCAGAAGAATCCTCTGCCTGTGGCAGTAAGTGCATAGTAGGGTGTGGATGTAGTGCAGTAGTAAGGGATGAAGGATTTAGAATAATGACTCCATCTACCCCATCAGTCAATTTCAAAATTGGTACAATGTGAGATAAAGGAAGAAAGCTGCTTTTATTTGCAGAATCATTTTGCAGTGATTTGATGTAGACTTTTTAAAAGAGTAATGTTAAATAACAATTTTAGTTATTTTTGTGTATTTCTTAGAAAAGGATATGTTTAGGGGCGCCTGGGTGGCTCAGTCGTTAAGCATCTGCCTTCGGCTCAGGTCATGATCCCAGGGTCCTGGGATCGAGTCCCACATCGGGCTCCCTGCTCGGCGGGAAGCCTGCTTCTCCCTCTCCCACTCCCCCTGCTGTGTTTCCTCTCTCCTGTTTCTCTCTGTAAAATAAATAAATAAAAATCTTTAAAAAAGAAGAGGGAGAGATAGAATATATGACTGCTCATTCACTGACATAGAGTAAGTAGAACTTCTCTACCAAAGCATTTCAACATTTAATATAATGATTTTAGCAGCAAAAGCAGATATGATAAAACATGGAATTATTTTTATATACTAATTTATGTGGGTTAAAAAAACTAAAGCAATTTAGAACATGGGCCCATGAATAGGATTGGGCATTTCAATTTTTTTTGTACACTCCTTATGAACATATGTAATACTTTTTTTTTTTTTTTAAGATTTTATTTATTTATTTGAGAGGGAATACAAGCAGGGGGAATGGGAGAGGGAGAAGCAGGCTTCCCGCAGAGCAGGGAGCCCGATGCGGGGCTCCATCCCAGGACCCCGGGATCATGACCTGAGCCGAAGGCAGACGCTTAACGACTGAGCCACCCAGGCGCCCCCATATGTAATACTTTTTTAAAAAAAAAATTTGGTGCATATTCACTGAGATTCTTTTGTAAAAAAAATTAAATGAAAAAATATTCAATTATTATTTATTTAAAGGTTCTAGCACCCACTGTGGTAACCATATATGTTTATACCCAAGGCCTTGGGAAAAAACTACAGAAAATTCATACATACAAATGTTCTTTTTTGTCTGTCTTTTAGAGAACTTACCTGATTTTAAACATTTCTTTTAAAAAGTTGCACATTCATGGGGTGCCTGGGTGGCTCAGTCAGCTAAGTGTCCAACTCCTGATTTTGGCTCAGGTCATGATCTCAGGGTCGTGAGATCAAGCCTTGAATCCTGTGGGGAGCCCTGTGTCGAGCTCTGTGCTGGGCATAGATCCTGCTTAAGATTCTCTTTCCCTCTGCCCGCCCGCCTGCTTTGCTGGCGTATGCACACGTGCTCTCTCTCTCTCTAAAAAAAAAAAGTTGCACATACCTTCCATTTAATGTGAGATTGTGTGTGTGTATATGATTGTATATATGTGTGTGTGTGTGTGTAATTGTTAATTATATTGTCCTCTTCAGTAAGCTAATCCTAATAGCAATTTGTTTAGGTTTTTACTTTTTAAAGCTTGATTTTTCATGTCTCAGCCTAAGAATATCAGAACTCTGTACTAAAAAAGGGAAGCTGAAGGCTGGTCCCTAGGTATACAAATATGGCCTTGATTTGGAAGTGGATATTTCCTGTGAGTCGTCCTGACATGCTTTTTGTGCACATAATAGAAGAAGCAGTAAGAAGAGGCAAGGTTTTTTTCTGACAAGTTCATTTATGTACTTTTTGTGGACATTGCCTGCTCAGAAAATTTGCAGAGTAGGAACATGTAGATTCTTGTTAAGCTCTAATAAAGCTCTAAGGCTCTATGAAACCACTGAATAGTCTGCAAGTTACTAGTTTAAGTATTCTCTTACTTAAATACTTTTCGTCATTAACTTTGTTCCTTTGGAAATACGTTGATGTAGAAGGAAAATCAGGCTTTATTTTTGGTCTTCCTCATCTCTTGTTTTATTACTTTTTTTTTTTTCTTTTTAACCTCACTAGTTGATTGCTTAAACAACTTTTTTTTTAACAGTCTGGTTGGCACCAATCAGAATAGACACTGAAAAGAACATTTCGATTGACTGCTTAATTCTTTCCATTTCTCACTAAATTTTAACTCCAAGAGGTTAGTTTTTAACTACCCCACCTAAAATTATTTTTTGAAATTTGAGGTATATTTCAAGTAGGTCATATCTCTGTTACCCTTTTTCTGGGGTGGTTCTGGTTTTATCTAGGTCACTCAAAAACCAGAACCTATTGGCATGGTGTAATCTACATGGATAAGTTTTTCATATAGTTGTGTTGACTCTTCTTTCAAAATATATATCCTGAATTGTGGGGCGCCTGGGTGTCTCAGTCAGTTGAGCATCCAACTCTTGGTTTCAGCTCAGGTCATGATCTCAGAGGTTGTGGGATTGAGCCCCACATTGGGCTCTGCGCTCAGTGCAGAGTCAACTTCAAATTCTTTCTCTCTCTCCCTCTGCACTTTCCTGCTAGTGTTCTCTCTCTCAAATAAATAAATAAATAAATAAAATAACTTATATATATATATCTATATATCTCCTGAATTTTACCAATCTAGAATATTTCTAACATCCTAGTCTGACCATCATCTCTTGACTGGACTAATTGTAGTAGGCTTCCACCTGGTTTTCTTGCTCCCACCCTTACGTCCCACATAGTGGTCAGTAGTTTACAAAGGTTATTTATTTATTTATTTTTTAAAAAGATTTTATTTATTTATTTGACAGAGAGAATACAAGCAGGGGGAGTGGCAGAGGGAGAGGGAGAAGCAGGCTTCCTGCTGAGGCTCCATCCTAGGACTCTGGGATCATGACCTGAGCCAAAGACAGACACTTAACCAACTGAGCCATCTAGGCGCCCCAAAGGTTATTCTTTATAAGATATAAATTATGTAATGCTATCTTCCATTTCTCTTTGGAGAAATTTCACCTCTTACTACTTTATTGTACTTTACTAACAAAATTCTAGCCACGTGGGCCTTTTAGCTATTTGAAGTGACACTGCAAGCTCACATTCTAATTCTTAGGGTCTTTATACTTGCTGTTTTCTCTGTCAGGAATATTCTTCCCTGAGATCTATTCTTCACTAGCTCCGATTTATTTAGGCCTCAGCTCAGATATCAAATACTAGAAGGGTAGCTGTATAATCTGTTGCTACATAAAAAATTACCCCCAAACTTAGCACCGTTAAGCAACAAGCATATAAATATTAGCTTTTCACAGAGTTCCCTGAGGTCATGAATCCAGGAGCAGCTTTGCTGGATGGTTCTGGCTCAGAGTCTCTCATGAGCCTATAACTAAGCTGTTGGCTGGGCTTCAGTATCTAAGAATCAGTTGGGGAGGATCTACTTTCAAGCTCACTCGCATGGTTGTCGGTAGGCCTTAGTTTCTCCCTATGGAATACCCTTGCATAGATTGCCCGAGTGACCTCATAACCTGGCAGCTGGCATCCCACAGGGTGAGGGATCTAAGAGAGGAAGAGCCCAACGTGGAAGCCATAGTCTTTCATAACCTAATTTTGGAAGGGAGATAACATCGCTTGTGCTGGATGCTATTAGTCACACCGACCAACCTATTACAGTGTTAGAAGGGAGTACACAGGATTTGAGTACCAGGAGGTGGGGATCACAGGAAACAGTCTGAAAGCCTGCCAACTACTGCAGCCCTGCCTCCCATTGTGATTTCCCTGGTTACTTTCAAGAAGCCTGCACCCTTCATATTTTTTACCTCTGAACAATCTATAGAAGTTGTAACTACATCTCTTCCTTGATATAAGGTAATACCCCATATAAGCAGAAAAATGATAATAGTTCTTCTACCCAAGTACTCTATCCCATTATTCTCCATGATTTTCTTATTTGTGCTGATGACTATCTGAAATGTTGTATCTCCAAGTTGTCTGTCTTCCTCTGTGAGATTATAGGACCTTGAATTCACAACACTGGTATTTCATGTCTGCTGTTTTAATCCTTGAGCTCAGAATAGTGTCTGAAATGTAATAGTTATTTGATAAATGAACAATAGGTTTGCCTTTTCAAGCCCTAGAAGTGTTTTTTTTTTTTTTTTTTTAAGATTTTATTTCTTTATTTGAGAAAGAAAGAGAGCGAGAGCGAGAGAGCACAAGTGGGGGAAGGGGCAGAAGGACAAGCAGACTCCCCGCTGAGCATGGAGCCCAATATGAGGCTCGATCGCAGGACTCTGAGATCATGATTGAAGTCAGATGCTTAACAGACCGAGCCCCCAGGAGCCCCTCAAGCCCAGAAGTTTTATGTTAACCATTTTATATGGAAATGTTTCTACATGCCTCCCTATATTCTAGAATTGAGTATATTGTATTGTGCATAAATTTCACTAGTTTAATATTTGCTGAGTTTACCTCACGTAGAAGGCACTGTGCTAGATACTCTGAAGTTACAAACACAAGTAAGACATGGTCCCTGCCCCCACAAGAGTCCCGTTAGTAAGGAAGGGCAGACTGTGGTGTGGGTCATATGAGAACAAGTAAACTAGAGGAGAGGGAAGAACTATAGGGCCCAGGGAATGATGACACTTGGAGGAGGCTACACAATGGAATGCCCTGTAGGTGTCTGAGGGTCAGTCCAGTTATTTTATGCTGTAATACTATGTTCCTTTTAGCACATTCAGAAGGTAAGAAGCAAAGAGACCATATTTTTTTTTTTTAAAGGTTTTATTTATTTATTTGACAGAGACACAGCGAGAGAGGCAACACAAGCAGGGGAGTGGGAGAGGGAGAAGCAGGCTTCCTGCTGAGCAGGGAGCCCGATGCGGGGCTCGATCCCAGGACTCTGGGATCATGACCTGAGCCGAAGGCAGACGCTTAAGGACTGAGGCACCCAGGTACCCCGAGACAATGACAATTGTCATTGTCCCAATGACAAATTGAGAAATAGAAATAAATAGAAATGGTAGATTTATTTATATATTTGTAACAATCATCTTGCTGAAATGACTAAAAATATATGGAATTGTGTTTCATTCTATGTGGTCATATGTAGAGCAGTGTGCCTGTGCATCAGGTAGCTCTAGACCAGTGTATCTGTGGAATTAGTTCTCTGAATAGTGATTATTTTGATAGTGTTCTCTGCTGTTAGCGTGTTCCTGTCATCCTTCTGTCTCTGTCTTCTTAAAGTTGCTTCACCTCATTGCTGTGGATTTGAAAGCCCAGTAACCAAACTTGATGGAATTATATATAAGAAGAATAAATAACTCTCAAAGTTTTCTTTTCAAAGAAGTTTTCAGGGAAGTGTTAATTTTTAGTTTAACCATTTGTGGCCCATTTTTACATCTTTCTAGTACTCTCCTCGTTCAGTCCCACTTCCCTTAATAGACAGGAGGTTATCTTACCTTAGGTTTTCTCTTAAACTTTTTGTCTCATGCAGTATATCAGAGTTGGCTTTAAAGTCAGACTGACTCATAGTTCTGCCAGATTTTAGTTTTATGTCCTTAAGTAAGTGTTGGATCTTTCTGAGTTCCATTAAAAAAAAAAAAAAAAAAGTCAGATCTTCCTCACAGGGTGAGTGTGAAGAGTAAATGAATATGGCCAGGCCCTAGAATGTGACCTAGAATGTGGCAGTCTGTTTCCTGCTTTCCTCCTTTGCCAGTTATTTCCCAGCAGGTTGAATAGGTTTCACACTCCATCACCTAGTGCCTCATGACAGATACCTTGGTAAGCAGCATCCATAATGCATGATCCCTTTCACAGGGATGTCCTGGCTTATCTCTGGCAGTGTAGGGCTGGGCCAGGAAGAGCAGGCCTGCAGGCACCTTTGTTTCCTAAGATTGGCAGCATAACTCAGGGAGTGATCCAAGGTTGAGGTTCACAGCAGAGTGGTACCAGTGACTTGGCCCTATAGAAAATCCAGTCTGAGACTGGCCATAAAAGTAAACATGCTCTTTAGGTATCCATCAGAGATTTGATCCCCATAAGCAGGTTTAACTGCTGTTTGGTATTTTATTCCCTACCCTGGGTTTACAGCAGTGGAACTCAGAGGCATCTCAGCCTTTGAGAAGAGTAATGCCATGGAGGTTTTATGGGAGGATGAATCACTCACGGTACATACTCAAAGTTAACAAAGCTTTCAGAGCAAGGAATTTTTTAATTAAAGTAAGTTCTACAATATCCTTGTAATTACTTACATTTTTCTACTCCCTCACATGTTTTCTCAGCTTACCCACCCTTGTGACTCATTCAGTAGCAAAATCAGTGAAATCAGCATTCTCTTCTAGTCATCAAGCAAAAGTGGGTCATCTCCCTGGCCTACTGGATTGTCTGGTATGCCCCAGAGAAGCTCATTTCAGCTGAGCCTCTCCTTGCTTCCATGTTTCCTTGCTTTCCGCTTGGACTGGCTTCCACCGACCATCAAGAACTCCTCACCATGGCCAGCTCCTTCACTCCAGGTTGCTCTTGCCTCAGTGTTGCATTTCTTGTATTCATTTACCTCCATGCCCTGAGAAAACTGCTAAGATTCAGCCTTTTTCTTGTAAATTCAGCTGAAATTCATTGGGTACCTATTATGTGCCACACGCTGAATTAGGTCCTGATACTTACATTATGGATTAGAAGAATGAGGTTTAGAAAAGTTATGTGTCCAGAATGACAAAAGTAATAAATGGTAGAAGGAATTTGAATGCAAATCTGCTGACTCCAAAGGCAGTTTTACTTCTAATTTAGCACACCCCCTGCCCCCCTTTCCTCCAGGCCAACGTTGAGAAACACTGATGATGTGAGCTGGAAGACTTCATTAGGTCATGCTTGAGTCTGTACCACTGGCCATCACCTCCTGTCCAGCTTTGGCAACTGCTGTAAGCGGCATGTGGCAGGTGTGCAGGGGCTAGGTCTATGGAATGGAGAGAAAGATAGCGTCACCGTTGATTTGAAAAAAAAAAAAAAGGTTGGTCTTAAAAGTAGATTTAGCAATTCAAGATAGAAAACCTCCACTCACTAAGGAGAGTAGACTTACTAAATTTAAAGAAGTTGGGAGAACTCCTTGACTTCAGTTTATTCAGAATATGGATTTAATCTTTAATCAGAAAAGTAGAAAGGTGTTACCTGTTACATTGAGTAAGCATTCCCTTTCAAGTTTTAAAGCTATATGCCTCTGTCTAGACTGGTCACAGAAATTGTTTTTTCTTTTTTCTTTTTTTTTTTTAACTTCTTACATAACCTTAATGAAAATGAAGGTGGTTTCTATGAGTTGAAAAATAGGTAGTTATTGATTAATTGCATTATTGGAGGGCAATATTAAAAATAATTCATTTTGGGTTTCACAATGTGATTTTTGAGTTTACCTTAGAATCTGTATTTGATGACATAGAAGATTACATCGGAGACTTTATTTTTTATTTATTTATTTTTTTAAAAGATTTTATTTATTCATGAGAGACAGAGAGAGAGAGAGAGAAAGAAGCAGAGGGAGAAGCAGGCTCCCCAGGAGCAGGGAGCCCGATGCGGGACTCGATCCCAGGACCCTGGGATCATGACCTGAGCCGAAGGCAGACGCTTAACCGTCTGAGCCACCCAGGCGCCCCTACATCGGAGACTTTAATGAAGCCACAGTGTGAACACCCAGCTCAGGAAGATGAGGAAACTATGCACTTCCCCAAAATTTGGAATGAATATAAACCTGGGTTGAAATTTGGACTCCATAATTAAATATTTGGATGACCCTTGGCAAGTTACCTAGCTACTTGGGCTGTTTCATTTGCCTATTCAAATAAGGGCTACACCTGCTTGCTTTCTGGAGTTAGGAGTCTGATGAAGGCATCTGTCTTGTGCCTAGTACATGGTAGACATTGTAAAAGTCCACCGTTTTGATTAGTTGATAAATGACAATTACTAGAAAAACAAAGTATTTGGCTTACTAATGGTGAGTTGGTAATTTCATTTTGAAGGAAAGGCTTCATAGTTCAAAATTTGCTACATTATATCAAAGGTTTTATGTAACACTAACTTAGGAAGTGAAAATAGAGACAGCCTAAAGCTCTAATGACACCCTTTTAAAATTCCCATTAAGGAAAGCAAGTTTAACATAAGACATGATGTTTTTAACAGGCATTTTTATTTTTCTCAGGAAGTATATTTTGGAATGATGTTTGAAAGGCTTCCATTTCAGTCGTTAATTCATTTTACTCAGAGACTTTGAACATCAAAGTCCCAAAACTCAATTAAGTGAAATAGTCAGGAACTAGAATATTCTGGTGAATTTAGTTGTCAGTGTTAAATAGAAAACTTACTACATTCTCCATCCATATGATTTCTGGTCTCTGTATTTAAATCATTCTGTTCAATTTGAGTTTATATTGAAAGGTCTGTGGCAAGTTTGTTTGTTTGTTTTTCTGGACAAAGGAAGGAAAATCAAAGAAAATCCTTTTTGTTTCAAGTTATATTACTGAAAAGCATTCCAAAATACACTGATTGCTTTACTTCATTGGTAAGAATGGTGACCATTGGAAACATCAGTTTTCTTCCAGTGCCAGAAATATAGATTAGATATAAAGAAGATTCAACTTAAATGAGCATAACAATGAACTGACTTATCAGTGAATTTTGATCTTTCCTTTCCTTCTGGAACTTGAGTGCCAAAAAAAAAAAAAAAAATCCACTCAGTTAAGTTACGGTGAAATGAGCATCAGCATAATTAATCGATAGGCTATAGACTTGAAAGAGTAGCTTATGTTTGTGTAGAAATTTGGAAAGTGCAGAAAATTTTTAAGAAGCAAAAGAAAAAAGTCATTGATAATCTCAACAACCAGAGCAATCTTGTAATACTTCAGGTTTAGTCTTTTTTTTTTTTTTTTTAAGATTTTATTTATTTACTTGAGAGAGAGAACACAAGAGCAGGGGAGAGGGGCAGAGGGAGAGGGAAAAGCAGACTCCCTACTGAGCAGGGAGCCCGACGTGGGGATCGATCCCAGGACCCTGGGATCATGACCTGAGCCAAAGCAGGCACTTACCTGACTGAGGCACCCACGTGCTCCCAGGGTTTAGTCTTTACCTATAGAATCAAAGGCAAATGGATGTGCAGTTCTTCTTCTTTTTTCTTTTTTTTAACAAGTTTAAGTTTTTTTAAACCTGCTTAAGTTGGTGTTTTGCTTTATGTATTCTTATTTCTGAGTTTTAAAGAAATTATAAGAAAAAATGGATGAAAAGAGCAGAAATAAAGCTTTCCTTTTATGCTTAAAAAAAAAAATCTGTCCTTAATCAGCATTGCTGTATCTTAATGGGTATACAGAAAAAGATAAATTATTTTTAAAAGTTTTTTGTTCTGGGGCACCTGGGTGGCTCAGTCGGTTAAGTGTCCGACTCTTGGTTTCAGCTCAGGTCATGATCTCAGGGTTATGAGATGGAGCCCTGCATCAGCTCTGAGCTCTGCAGGGAGTCTGCTTAAGATTCTCTCTCTCCCTCTCCCTCTGTCCCTCCTGCTCATGCACACTCTCTCTCTCTCTCAAATAAATAAATGTAAAAAAGTTTTTTGTTCTACAAGAAGTTGATATGTAAGTAGTAAATCATATACTCCTTTCAGAATTCAGTGGGAAAAAAATGTTCTAAAAAATAGGAGCATTCAGAACCCAAATTTTAAGATTTTTTGTTTTTTTTTGTTTTTTTGCCTTATTTTCTTCCTCAGAGTGTTGAATGAATTGTTTCATCATAGTAATTTTTTGTTTGTTTACTTTCAAGGTTTTTTTTTTTTTTGATAGTAGGAAATGTAAGCTTGACAGAAAAATGCATCCATGAATTATCAATATATCTTAACATAGATTAATTCCTGATCATTGACTTTGTGAGGAATATTTTGTGAAAGTTATTCTAATTCTATAATGCAGTATTATCAGATATGTATTTTTATCATATATATAGTGATATTTTATAAACTCATTTAGATTTAGAATAGAAATTAAGCTCATGGCAACCATTATTTCTTAGTTCTATAGTTAAGGAATTATAAAATTATTTTTGTATATTCCTGGTGAAATAGCAGGCCAGAAAATAATATGCTCTGTAAGATTTCATCTGTGTTCTTTTCAGATTCATGGAACTCTGGAAGAAAGATGATAGAAATACTCACTTTCTGCACTTCACATAAATATCATGTATATTTCCATATTGATAATGTAGAATTGTTCTTTCTGCCTTTTTTTTAGAGTCTTGGCCTTTTTTTCATTTCTTGAATGGCTGTGTTGTATTCTCTGGTGCATTTAGTATGGGGATGATTTACTGAATTCTGTCAGTTCCTTGGCAACTACATTTCAGATCAGAGGTTGTTTGGTTTTGGTTTTGCTATGTCACTTGTGTGTGTGTTTGGTAGCCTTGGAGGAAAAGCTAATAACTATTTAGTTCTGTTTTTTGTTTGCCTACATATACTACTAATTATATATTTATTTAGGTAACAGCTCAATGTGTATTCCTAGGTTTATTGCTTTGGATCAAAGGCTAGAATTCTTAATTAATAAATTTGTGGTGCTGAAGGGATAGGCTACTTGTAAGTACTGTAGTTTTTTCCCCCGCCATCGAGTAAGTAATAAAGTAGGCACACAATTATCTTCATTGAAAGTAGCACTCAAAAATGGGTTCTTTAAATGTTAAACAAAAAATTTACCTAATGTGTTTTCAAGATTCTAAAGCAAAGATGAGAGAACCGAGGATGAATATTAACTAAAAGTTGTCCTAATTTTTCTGTGATGATTTGTACTCAGCGTAATTACAAAATTTTTTTCTTTTATCTATATACTTCTATTCATACAGCTTGATGGGGGCCTATGTTGTATAAATGATTTTAAGGTAAATTTAAAGATAATAGTCTCTTTTCTTTCCCACAGTCTCTTGAATGACACCCACAAAATTACCATAGTAAGTGGATTCCTTTTCTAATGAAGTAACTCTTAAGGAATTCAGAATAATGGAACAAGACTATACCAAATCACCAGAAAGTTTAATACTTTTTAAGTAAATGCATTTTTAAATACTGTAAATGTAAGATGAACTAATGGCTAAAGAAAGGTCACTGTATCTTCTAATGAATAGACGGGAGTAATTTCTTATTAGCATCTTGTTCCCTCACAAATTACACGTGATTGGATGTAAAAGCTCTTTGTATATAAACTGTAAAGGGCTACACAAACATAATTTGTTATGATTGCTATGAAAGTAGGTTTTAAGAGACCTTTCTTCCCCCTGAATATATGAACACTCATTTACAAATATTTTTAACCTCTTAGTGACAGTTTTATTTACAAGATGATAAAGAATAGAGCTGAGATCTTTAGTGAAATAACTGTTTGCTCTTCCTGAGAAATTCTGATTTACACTTTGTCAATGGAGAAATAACATAAAAATGAGAGGCAAAGTGTCTAGTATGCTAATGAGTTTTATTTTAAGGGCTGTGGTTATAATTAGTTTTGTTCTCTACTGCTTGAAAAAAACTATTATTATTTGTAATAATAAATGTCAGTTACTTAAGTCCAAAGTATTATAAATATTGAATTGGTTGAATCTGGAACTAGTGAGGTTATTCTGTGCCTGAACTTCCTGTTTTCACCTACCTCCCAATTACTTGCAGCTGTCAAAATAATTTTAATTATTTTCAGATACTTTGCAAAAGAAAAGGGTCTTAAGCCCTTCAGCCAAAAAGGTGTTGCCCCTTCTCTTCTCCTCTTCCTTTAGAGCCCTGCTGGGTCCCTCTGTTGTAGTCAGGCCAGCATTCTTTCTGAACATCACCATTACGCTCTAAGATCTTAAACATTTATCCAGGTCATTCCACAGTTCTGATCCCGTGTCCTTGCCTGCTCAACCACATCAGAGAATCAGAATTTTAGAGCTAGGACAGGCCTTAGTGATCAGTTGGTAAGCCCTCTCATTTTGCCAATGATGAAACAGAAGACATTAAATAAATACTTCTCAGCTTAAAAATTAAACCCAAATCTCTGGACTTCTAGCCTTTGGCCCCTTCCACCATCACCTCTTGCCTGCAGATAAATGCAAGTAGGCATGAACAAAGTAACACTTGCAATCTCCCATTTCGGTGTCCAGGCTGTCCACCAGATATGCCTGGTTATGTCCCAGTATGTATAAGAGCTATTTTGGGGATTAAAAAAAAAGTTATTGTGGGAGACCACATTGAAACATATATTGGGCAGGGGAAAAATGAGCAAGCCCACTTCTTAGATCAATTTGCGATTAGAGTAGCAGTTGTACTTTGCTGCTTTTATTATTCATTCATTATTATTCATTCAGTGTCAGAAAAGGAAAACGTGTTTGTATTTTTCACAGCCAAATCTATGAAAAAGGAGAGCTCCACTATAGGACACCTTAAGTATGGCACAGGGTCTTAGCTTGTATATATGTTTTCAACTTTTTGAAAATCGTGGGAAACAGATAAATCTGCAATCGTGTTCTTCTGTCAAAAGCTTTTTCCTAAAAAAAATCAGAGCCTTTCTCAGCATTTTGCTAAACTGGGTCCTTTCTCGCTTGTATTTAAATTTAATATATTGAAAATATACAATGCCAATTTGAAATGATTTATGTATTGTCAGTGTCACCACTCTTCTAGTAATTACTGCAAATGCGCATGGTTAGAATTTTAGCACCGGAAGGACCTTGGCCACTCAACTGTCCAACTGCATTTTATTGCTGAGGAAACAGACTTAGAAAGGTGAAGTTTCTTGGTTGTGAGCATAGAACTGGTTAGTGTCAGGCAGCATGGATCTCAGGAATCTTGGCTCAGGCCAGTGGTATTTTCCCTAAATTATTTGAAAAATCCTCTAAATTATCTCTTGTCTCCATCTAATTCTATTTGTCAGCCTGTCTCCTTTTTCTTTGTTGCTTTTTTCTTTCAGTAGAATTCATCTCAGTCCTCTTTATTTTCAGTGGATTTAATCTGAATTCTGACTATGGAATGAAGTTGAGAAGAAAAATCGGAATTCTGACTCTAATTAGAATGCTGATACCATCAAAGATTTTTTCTTTTTTTCTTTCAGCATCCAGTCATGCTCCTTACTACAGATCAGGACTGTTTATTGACTTTTCTGTGCTTTCAAAAGTCCCCGTGTACTTTGTTAATTTAAACAATATAGATATATTTTTTTCTACCTTTGATAGAGAAGCTTTAGAGGTTGCCAGTGAATTCCCATGCTTCTTTTGGTGCAAGTCAGCTGTATCAAATTTAAAGTGTCTTAAAAGAGGGCTCTTGGAAGTCCACCATGATATGTAACCATAAGGCTTTACATACATAAATTTTATGGAACAGTTGATATGCAGAGTACATTATTAACATCACGTGCAGCCTTTGACCCTGACATTCATTTGTCTGCATTAGTTCAATCACTTAATAAACATTTAACAGGTACCCATTTTGTACCAGACCCAGGCTAGTGTCCAAATAATAAAGAGACCAACTCCCTCATAAGTAATCCACAGTGCAATAGAAGTGGCAAATCTATATATAAAATGATAATAAGACTGTGGGTAGAACTATGCCTAGGGCCCTGTGGGAGGGAGAAGGAAGGGCATCCATACTGCTCAGAGAGGCCTCCAGGGATCACAGTGAAGGCAGATGCTGATCATCTTGAGGGTTGGGTGTCATGTCATGCATGACCGTATTTACATGACGCAGACCAGTATGATGGAAGTATCCCAAGGACTGCTCACCAGGATATGCTTTCACAAAACCCTCTATATCCTTCTTGTATTATACCATCATCAAAAATCTCTCACTGTCACCCTCAAGCCCACAGCTCCTAGTAAGTAGTGTGCCTTTTCTTAAAGGATGAAGAAAGGATAACACTTTTATATTTGACCTTTGAGGGTCTCACCCAGTGATCCCAGCCCTGCTCTAGTTTAAGGACTTCTACGTAGTGTTCAGTGATTAATGACTAAATGGTAACTCGCTGCCCCAAGCTCAGTGCAGAAGATATTCCTGTTTAGAGCTACATGTGTTCTTTTTTTTTTTTTTTAAAGATTTTATTTATTATTTGACAGAGAGAGAATGAGAGAGAGAGCACATGAGAGGGGGGAGGGGCAGAGGGAGAAGCAGACTCCCTGCCGAGCAGGGAGCCCGATGCGGGACTCGACCCCGGGACTCCAGGATCATGACCTGAGCCGAAGGCAGTCGCTCAACCAACTGAGCCACCCAGGCGTCCCCACATGTGTTCTTCTTAAACCACTAGGAAAATATTCATTTTCTGTAGCAGAAAGTATAAGGAAATATACTTAATTATATTTTTATCCCAAAGGAAAGCTTAAAAATGAATGGCCAAAAGTGAAAATAGAATTCAGGCTATCAGTAGGAATTCCAGTGAAACTGGTAAAGTAACTTTTAGACATTGAGTGCTGACTTTATTCCCACAGTCCCTTATTTTATTATTATTATTTAAGTTCCCTCAGTTGTAACCATAAGTACTCAGGCAGTTTGGTGGCAGTAGGACAAAGATATGTCAGAAAGAGTAGGATTGGCTGTGGGGAATAGGCTGAGGTTCGCCTCAGAGGGATCCTTGTGTTGGTCTTAGACCTGTAAGAGATGGTGAAATGGCCCTTCCCAGCAAGGAACTTCTCTCTGCCAGCAACACGGGAGTTTCTTAGATTACTCTTTAAATTTCTCTGTGCTATCTGGATATTCCTATCAAACATTAAACATGTCCAACAGGTGACACATGATTTGCCCCACCCCAGGCCTCCTTGATCCTGGACCCATCTTTCACACGGTAGCCTAAGGCAAAAATATTTGTACCATCCTTGGATCCACTCTCATGGTGCACTTTGAATCAGTCACTCAGGCATTTTGATTTGATTTCCTTAAATATATTTTGTTTCTGGGCATTCTTTTCCCTGTGTCAATGATTATTGCATATGCTTGAATATTATAACGCAAGGTTCCCTTCATCCTGCAAAATTACTCCTCAGAAAAAGAGGGAGTGTTGTTGTATTAGAGTGAACACAAAGCCTCTGCTATTTCTGGGTACGTTCCCAACTGCTTTATTTTAAACAGCAGAGTACTGTGTGAGGAAGACACATGAGCCCAAAATGACCTCGTTTGATGTGGTTAGATATTTATGGAAGGCACCTGACCAATTTTTTTTTTTTTTTTTTTTAAGGATGAAATAGCACTTAGAATGGTCTATTTATTCCCAGGACTGTGTCCTCCAATTGCAAATGCAGAATGTTTTTATAAACAAGCCTTTTTACTACCAACCCCCCAAAAGCACTGCAGTACATTGGAGTTAACGATACAGAAAGCATGAATGTACACCTATAGGACAAATGAAACTATCAGCTCTCCTAATTTTTACCAGATGTCTGCAGCTTAGGATGTTTCCTGTGATAGCATCAGACCGAGATTCCACAAACGCTGTGTCTCCAGTGAAGTTGGGTATGCTTCAGAAAACTCAGAGGACTAAAATTCTGACTTGTGATACTACAGACACGGACGTCAGACAAACGCATGAAGAGTTTGAATCATGGTGTTTGGAGAGATGTGGGTCGAAAAAAAGTGACATATCTAAATGTGTTTTATATTTCATTGTGACTTGAACTGAAAATAACAAATACCCTTACCTTATATAAACAAGTATACATTCAGAAAAGTAGAGGAATCATAAGTATAGAGCTCAGTGGATTTTCACAAAGCAGACAGTGTATCCAGCACTCAGACCAAGAACCGGAACATTTCCCTCACCCAAAAATGCTCCCTCTTGTTCTCTCCCGGTCCCTGGCTGCCCGCCTCCTCCTGCCATATGCACACTGTGAACAGCATCCCATCTCCTAGCACCACGGATTAGCTTTGCTCGTTTTTGAACTGCTTATAAGTAGAATTATTTAGTAAGTACCACTTTGCTGCCTGGCTTCTTTCCTCAACATTATGTCTGTGAAATTCATCTATGTTCTTACAGTTAGTTTGTTCACATTGCTGAGTGATACTTAATTTTTTTCAACAACCGCAACCTATTCATTCTCCTATGGTAGGTGGTTGTGTTATTTCCAGTTTGGGACTATTATGAATAGTGCTGCTCTTAAGACTCTAGAGCTATGTGACTTCTGGTTAACTAAATTAATGTATTTGGTTGGGGACATGCCTAGGCATGGGATTTATTGGCCACAAGGTCTGTGTTTGTCAGCTCTGGCAGGCACTGTCAAACAGTTTTCTAAAGTGGTTGGACTGACTCACACATCCATCAGCAAAGTCTTGCCAACCTTTGGTATTGTCTGTCTTTTAAAATTTTAGCCATTTTGATGGGAGAATGGTGGTATTACATTATGATTTAATTTGATTTCCCTGATGATTAATTTAGTTGACCACTTTTTTGTACATTTAATCACTGTAAGAATATCTTTAATCACTTCAGAATATCTGTAAGTGTTAGAATATCTTTCACTGCTCTAAAATTTTGTATATTCCAGTTGGGAAAACAGTCAACTTTTTTTAATTGGATTGTCTTATTGGCATAACTGGAGATCATCTCATATTCAGGCAATATGGAATTTTAACCTTCATGTTACTTTATTTTAGGTTATTGCAATGACCTCCTAAACTAATCCATCAACCTCGACACTCTCTTGGATTCTCTATCTTCTGCACCACCCATAAACTTATTTTTTGGCAACCATGCAGATCTGATCAAGTCAATGGCAGCCCTGCCTCACTCATTCTCTCCCCACCTGCCCACTTTCCTATCATCCCTATGCTAAACAGCATTTCCAGAACTCCCTTATAAAAGCACATGGAGGGGGGGCAGGTGGTACACACTTGCTAGATATTCAGATTCTTGGGTATCTTCCCTGGAAATTCTGATTCAGTAGATGCAGGTTGGGCCCCAGGAATCTGTGCTATTAAGAAAGTTACTCTTATTCAGTTTGAGTAATACCATAAACAGATTTTTTTTTTTTAAATCTTATTTCTTTATTTGAAAGAGAGAGAGAAAGCAGAAGCAGGGGGAACAGCAGATGGAGAAGGAGAAGCAGGCTCCCTGCTAAGCAAGGAGCCCAATGCAGGGCTCGATCCCAGGACCCTGGGATCATGACCTGAGCCGAAGGCAGAGGCTTAACCAGCCACCCAGGCGCTCCCAGATTTTTTGTTTTTGCCTCAGTGCTCTTGCATGTTCTTTCTCCACTGTCTGTATTTTTCTGTCTTCTTTCCTCCATTGTCATCTCTCAACATCCACACAAGATGTTACTTGTAGGAGTCTTTCCTGCAGGCTGAGTAAATCACTCTGTAATCCATAAATTGCTTATTCCAGATCTTCCTCACAAACCTATTTCACTAGTAACCTTCCCCATCTCAGCTGATAACATGCACTGGTTTTATTCTCAGTATAAATGCAGAATCTGCCATAGCCTGCACATTGGTCCTATTCTCCCATTACCTCATGCCTGGATTACTGCAGAAACCTGCTAATAACTGCTTTCCCTGCTTGCATCTTGCACCCATGCGGTCAGAGTGATCATTATTTTAAGATCTAAGTCATCACTCTGTACTCCTGCTCAAACTCTCCAAAGCGTTTTAGAGTAAAAGCTAGAGTCTTCACTAGGTTCTATGAGGCCCATCCCAATTTGTCCCCTTTCCCACCTTCGCCCTTTGATCTTCCAGCTCACTCTACCTCAGCTACCCTGACTTCGTACTTGTCTTAGAACATCCCAAGTGTGCTTGCCCTGTAGAGCTTTTGCCTTGCCCATTCCTTATATCTAGAACATTTTCCTCTAGATGTCTGTAGTAGTAACTTGCACTTTTATCAAGTCTTGGCTCAGATGTCTTCTCCTCAGTGAGTCATGCCTTGAATACCCGATTTAGAAATGTGACCCATCCTCCCCATACCTCCAGTCTCTTTTACCCTGTTCCCAACCCCCTCCCCCTGCCGCTGACACTCATTAGCTCCTAATCATTTATATATCTGCTGGAATATGAGCTCCCCAAAGGCAAATATTTTTTTTTACTGTTGGGTTCATAACGTATTTCCCAAATATCAGAACCAGTGCCTGGTACATAATAAGTGTTCACTGAATACTTGTTTGATTTGTTGAATGAAGTATTCAGGATGCAATAGATATGTAACCTTAAATAATATCTCTGTATAAGCCAGATTTTTATGAAACCTTTTCCAAGATATATTGCATAATTTCACATCTTGAGGTGAAAATGTGACATTGGGAGTTTGGATGAAGATGGGGTTGCTTGTGTACTGTTGTGTTGATTTGAAGAAGTCAGTTGTAGCCTGGCTCATCCTGCCCTCCTTGTGGTTATGCTCTGCCATGCACGTTTATACAGAGTAAAAACCTCTTAGGGGTTGATACTTGAGTACTTTACTTTAGGTTGTTTCCTCTTTGCTGGTGTTGGTGGAAGTGTCCATAGAGACAGGTTCCCATGATGAAATCAGATCACTTAGGAAAATGAAATGTCTTTTCTGTTTGGTTCAAGCACATCAGTTTTGAAAAGTATATGCATAAATGCATAGTCCTTTATAAAACCAATGTGCTTTTGCATATTTTAGACCATCTAAAGGGCATTCTTCTACATCCTTGCACCAATTTGGGATGACCAGAAGCCTCTCTCCCTCTTTCTCTTTCTCTCATTCATTATTTCCTGAAACACTGGGATGCTGTCCTGCTAAGATCTGACTGCTAGATAAGAAAAGTATTACTGTACAGGGTCTATTTATATACATCTAATTTTAGAATAATTTTGCTTCTATAAACTGTGAGTCCTTAAGTTTCTAATATATATGCATATGTATGTATAATTTATATATATAATTTTTGCTTTGTAGAGTGCAACATTTTCATGGGACAGGAGGATATTTTTCCTCTCCTCTTACAAAGAGAGTCTGTTTAAAAATCTGCTGGAACAGCAAGTCATTATGTCAGCTCACCTAACCTTTGGTGAGCTCTAATTGTCTTCTTACTGTTTTACCTGACTTTGCCTCTTCTCACAGCCTGAATTTATTGATTATAAGCTTTTTATAAGAGTCAGTCCTACACTTTTGTGTTTCCCAAGGTGCCTGGAACACTGCTGGGCTGTAATATAATAGCTCTGAGGACCTAAAAGAAGAATCCTTTCATGAGAAGTGAATAGATTTCATCTAATAATAAGAATGATTATTAGTAGCTCACCACTTGAAAGAAGACTCGTATGAAGAAATATATCTTAAGTCAGCTAATGTAATCCTTATTTGAAAAAGCCAAATCTCTGATAGTGTCATGAGGGAAAGCCTGGGTATAGTTTTATCCAAAATAGAAAAGGCAGTTAAGCACCACTCAAATCATGGTTAAAATTTCCATTTGAACGACTTCATAAACTGTATGCATTAGCAAACTTAAAAATAGACACTTGTGTGAGCTATTATAGGAACTTTATTGTGCAGCAAACAAAAAAAAAAAAACAAAACAAAAAAACCCCCAGAAACCCTTCAATTGCCATGCAGTAGAAAAATACCTAATCAGACTGTCCTTTTTTTCTCTCAGCATCCTGAAAGCGTCTATATTCCAGGGCTATGATTTAACTAATGCTAATCTTATGAGCCTGCACATCAACAGATAAATTTATATTTAATCTCTATTCTGTTACTTCTCTCTTCTCTGCGATACACGAGTACTAATGAGCCAACAAATGTGGAAATTTAGTTTAAAAGTGCCTGGACATAAAGGATGGCAGACAAATGAGCAAAAGTATGAAGTCTCTTCTAAATGCACTCATTCATTTAACAGCTATTGAATACCACTAGATATTAGGAACTGGGGTATTGGGACGGAAGTAGTAATGAAGGTTTGGGATATAGAAGAGGAAGTTTAAGGAGATAGCCAATCCCAGCCTTCGAGGCACATATAGTTCATTCATTCATTTCTTATTTATCGAATGTCGAATCCAATGTGCCAGGGATATAGGAATGAAAGAAGGCAAACTGGAAATTCTTACCCTGACTAAACTTATATTCTAGTGGGATAGAAAGGCAATAAATAAGACAAATTAAGTAAAAAAAAAAAAAATACCATAGAGTGTTATGTGCTAAGGAGAAAAATAAAGTAGGAATGGAGACCAAAAGTGTTGAGGGTGGGGAGCAGGTTGCAATTCTCGGTAGGTTGTCCAGGAAAGGACTTGGTGAGAAGGTATCCTTTTAGTAAAGATATGCAGGAAATGAGGGAGTCAGTCGTGCAGGTGCCTGGAGAAGGAGCAGTGGAGGTGCCAGCAAGAGGCAGTTCAAGGTGCTGAGGTGAGAGGGGGCCTGGGCTGTTCAAGGAGGGACAGGCTGGAGCAGGACAACAATCTGGTGAAGCCCTGAGAGGGGGTTGGGTTTCACTCAGAGTGTGATGGGAAGCCACTGTGAGGTTCCCCCCCCCCCTCCCCCGCCCCCGGCGTGGAATGTGAATATGTAATTTAGTAAAGGGAGCTAACCATAGGAAAAGGTTAATTAATAATTGAATTCAGCTATAAATTGTCAAGCAGACTGGAAAGGTTAAATTGTACTAGAAGATGTAAAACTAGGATGAGTGAGAAGTAAAAGCTGGACTTAACTGTGAGAGATCATAATGAAGTTATGAAGACAGTGCAAGAGTCAGGCTAAGCGCCGACGGCAGACTTAGGGTGCCCTTGCCTGCCCCCTGGGGGCTGGAGGGAGGATCCAGTGAGATCCTCAGAATGTCGCCACACTCTTATTTTACTTAGTTGTTTTATATGGGTTATTTTCCAAGGAGATCTCCTCTGTTCTTTCTCAGACTCCTTATGAGGTAAAATGATGAATAAGGAAAGATAATTGGAAAACTGTATCTATGATGTTGTCTTCTTGTTAATTACCAAGTCCTTGTTCTACAGAAGAGGGGGCGGCTGTCCTCCGTCCCACGTCTGGTGAGTTAGAACCACAACAGAAAACTGTTCTTAAAGACTGTAATAAATATCTGCTATTTTAGGCCTAAAAACAAAGACAAAACAAATCTTCAAAAGTATTATGTTCTGGCAACTAAGGTGATTTCAATTTATCTTCCTTTTTGTCATTCCTTTTGCTATCCTACTTAAAAATCTTCAACCACAGGGGCACCTGGATGGCTCAGTCAGTTAAGTGGCCGAGTCTTGATTTCATGATCAAGGTGATTGTGATCTCAGGGTTGTGAGATTGAGCCCCGCTTCCGGCCCCTAATTCAGCACAGAGTCTGTTTGAGTTTCCCTCTCCCTTTCCCTCTGTCCTTCGTCCTGTTCTCTCTCTCTAAAATAAATAAATAAAATCTTAAAAAAAAACAAACCTTCAACCACAATTGTCAAAAGCACAGATTTTTTCATTTTAATCTTTATCCTCTGTAAAGTGATAAAGGTAATTGCAATTCTTAATGTTTTCACAAGTTGAATTGTGTGACTTTCATACAGTTGTTTGTTTTTTATAAAGCTAAAACCTTTTGTTATTGTCAAGACTGAAAGCAAAATTTTATGGGCTGTTGCTTCTGCCAAAGAAACATTGCCCTCTCTTGGCTTAAGGTGTTAATGCACTTAGCAATGTTTTCTGTCTAATTTTGGAGTGTTGCTTTTTAATTCTGAATTGGAGCAGTTTGCCCTGAAATGTCATGGATATGTATTTTGCCCATAAGTGGATGTATACAGCTAATTTCTCTTGTGACTTTCAGAGGAAGTCAGAGTTAAAATGGAAAATTGCTGTGGGAAGCTGGCATGATTTTAAACTCTTGAGTGCTTGGAGGAGGAGTAAAACCTCTTTTGACATTCTCCACTGCATGGAAAATATTAAACTCCTTTTCAGGAAGCAGGGGAGATGATGAGTATTACGCATTTTCATCTTTTTCTCATGGGTTCTTGTGATTCAAATCCTATCCCCATTGCAGTGTTACTCTGCATTAAAAATCTTGAACGCCAAGATTGAATCATTATTTTTGTCCTTAGTTTTCCTTAAACTTGTCTGGTGCTTTGAGAATATTCATTATGTACCTTTTTTGTTGTAGAGGTTCTAGCAGTATTAGCTCATCTTCACTGATGCCCTTGACTTCAGAGTATAAATAGAAAAATAGAGATAAGTGACAAGGATTGATTAGCGGATCCTCCTTGTAAGTGAAACAGTAAACCTATCTAGATAAATCACTAGCTCAAAGGCCTGGAAAATGCATGTTAAAAGAATTAAGGGGAGTGTGGGTGTATGTGTGTGTGTATGTTTAGTTGATAGGGAAGTTTTCTAGAAGAACTAAAAGGACACGAAAAATTCTATCTGGTCTGTTTTACTGTCTTTCAGTTTATATTAAAAAAAAGGCTTATGAGTTTTGGAGCTGTTGGACTGATTATTTACTTCTTTTTTTTTTTTAAGGGAAAAATTTCTTTTAAGTAACAGGGAACCGAGATTAATATTTTATTGCCTTTTCGAGTCCCCCGCCCTCTCTCCATATTATATATATATATATATATATATATATATATATAGACACACACACACACATATATATATATAATTACTTCATTATTATTAGACTTTAATTGTAGGTTTGAAAGCCTCTGATTCCTTCTCTGGCAATCTTAAGCCACCACAGATAGGAGAAAAAAGTATTTTAGGATTTTCTAGCATTTACTCTGTGCCAGGTGGTGTTCTAAGCACTTGGCACATACTAACTCATTCAACCCTGACTTCCACCCAGAGACATAGATACTGTCATTATTCCCATAGACGATGTCAGGAAACTAAAGTACAGAGAAGTTCAGTAGCTTGCCCCATAGGGAATGGATCTGGGATTTGAGTCCAGACACCAGACTCCATGCTCTCAACCACTGTGTTACCGCCTGCCTCTTTCTTTCTCTGCCTTTCTTTTTCGAATTTGCAATTCCAAGGGTGAATTTTCACGCCCACTTTCCCTTCCCTAATGTGGTGTCCTCAGCTTATCTTTTAAGGCTCCTTTTGGCTTTGTTTTCCTGAACTTGAGGAAGGAACGGCACTTCTCCCACCTCTCGCCTCTGCGAGTTGCTGCTGCTCCCTTTTCTCCCCTCCCCCTTGCTGGTGGTCTTCCACCCTGACACCATTTCTGCGTTCTTAAGTTATTTTACGTCAGGACTAGAAACTGGTGCTCTACTAATGGCTTGACCAGTTCTGAGTAAGAAGACATGAATAGTACGACTACCTCATGGTTTGTGTGTATATCCTCTCTTCCTGTTTACCTCATCTTTGTTCACTGCTTTTGCAAAACCATATTCTTCATGCCTTAGATCTTGCTACTGGTGATGCCATCTTATTCATCCGTGAATATCTCAAGATTTCTCAAGACCTTTGAATTTTGACTGGAATCCACAAACATGTCCTTCTCTTTGTGGACATTGTGTAGCATCTGTTTAGGTTATTGATGAAAGTTTGTAACTGTGTATCCAAGGATTTTCTGGCTTTTGAGACAACACTGCTATTAATATGTTGAGTGTGTAAATTCCCATTGAGCATAAAACTGTCAAAGACAGTTGTATGAGTCAGTATGATAAGTGGGTACTTTGGACCAGCTGTTGGCACATTATCTACGTGACCGCATTGCTGGGAAGAGACTAAAGAATGGAGCACTGTCTCCCACCCTCTCATCACATCCCCTATACTCCCTCTCTACTTGCTGTAATCTAGTGGACGCTCCACTCTTACTGAAGATGAAATAATACTGATGAGTTTTCTGCTTCCCAGTGCAAAGACAGTCATTACCTGATTACCAAGTCCCATACAAGCCTGACTCTGCAACAGCAAGATTGTAGTGATTGCTGCTGTATCTTAAGTAAAGAATTTCACCAGATTGTGATTTGCAAATGCAGCGTTCCCCTCTATTATTTCCCATCTATCATTACCATTCCATAATGGTAATGGATAGGTGGTGAGCAGTCCTCTCCTGTTTGTCTTGTTGATTATACTGCTGTCTTTTAAAATCATGGGTGTTTCTAGGCTGGAATCGCTTCCCTCTAGTGGTCCTGACTACCAAGGGGTCCTTGGGAGCCCCTAAACTTGGGCCCCCCCCACCCCCACTGCTACTTCAGTTCCATTGGAAAAAAGATCTTGACTATTCTTCCTGTTCCTTTCTTTGAAAGTGATGCACGTGCTTGCTAAAATCATCTGTGATATATCCACTTTGTGCACCACAATTCCATTTTAAGTGGCATGTTTATGTTTCCGTGACCCTACGCAGACCTGGGAACTTTGGCCAGTGGATTAGAGGAGAGGGAGTATATTTCCTTCCAGCTGGGGGGCTCAGGTGTTCCTCTGCCTTCCTATTCTTGCCTCTGGGATATCAGGATAGCATTGTAATAGACCTGGTTCCCTGTACATTTTTCCCACCTGACTGAAATTCTCAAAGACTGTAAGCATGCAGTTTAGGGCGTGGCTTAGTGAGATCCTTAAAGTGCTAATCTTTTTTTCCTCTGCCGTGTTCCAAACATCATTCCAGATGATACTGTTAGTACCAATTCAAGGAACTTCTTGGTTTTAATAGGCTTTTAGAAATCGGCAGAGGGACTTATATACCGTACAGATTTGTTTGGAAAAAAATGTAATTTCTCAACAATGGACTTACAACCAAGCTTTTTGGAGTTCAGCTACCTTTAGCCCAATTTCCGACCTCTGTGCCTTTGTCCCTGTGATGTCTTCCAGAGATGCCTTTCTCCCGTGGCACCCTTTTCTATCAAATTGCTCTTCATTCTCAAAGCCAGCCAAGAGATGAGTACCTCTGATGACTACCTCACCCCTCTCCCATCCAGAGCTCATCCTTGTCTTTCCTTGGGCTTAAATATACTTTTATTACGCTAAATGTATTTAGCTCTAATTATATAAAAATTACCTAACCTATCTACTGTGTTAGGCTTGAGCTGCTTGTGGCCAAGGCCCATGTCTATTCATTTTGCATTTCTACACATAACGTGGTTCCAGATACATAGTAGGGGCTCAATAAATGCAGACTTATATTGGATCCTTTATAATAATAGCACGGGGAGGGGGGGTAGGGGTCATCTGGCAAAAAAAAATTGAACCCGGACGGAGAAAAAGACTGGGACAGGGATTGTTAGGATGACTTGTGGGAGGCTGAGGCTGCAGGGGAAGCTGAGATTGGGGCACACATGCTGTGGGGGAGGACACCATGCCAGCTCGGGTGGTGGCAGGCATTCTAAGGGGGTGTGCACAGAGAGGTTAGCAGAAGTGTGAGTAGAGGTAGGGGCTGTGGTAGTTGTAGAGGGAGCCCTGGAAATGGAAAGTTTCTGTGGGATGGCAAGATGAGACATGCAGCATGGGGAGAAGGTGGAGGACCCAGAAGATGCTGGGCATGTTGGAAGGAGGACAGCAGTGGTTGGTAACTGGCAGCTGGGACACTGGGGAAAGGGCAGGCAGCAAGGAGTTATAGCAGGTGTGAGGGAGGGGAGTGGCTGTGACCTTGGCCCTTTGGGATGGCCAGTAGTGCTGGGCAGCTGGATGTGTTGTACCTGGCAAGTCAGTGATTGATGATTAAATTGTATCTTAGGTAGCCAAAGGCAGCTAAAGACTGGTCGAAGAACCAAATGATATCTTGGGCTTAGTCTGACAAGGAATGAGATCATAGGTGACCATAATGCTGCACAAATAGGATTCAAAGCATACCTCAGAAATTCAGTTTTTGCCTTTTTTCCCCTTCTTTGCCTTTTACAAACCACTCTGTGAGGCTGGGTTTTCTGTCCCAGAATGAAAACACAGACTTGGATACTTCTCAACTTCTCTCAGATTAAAAAAAAAAGTATTTGTAACTTTTATCCATAAACACAGTCTCGGTCTAGTAAGTATTATGTCTGGTCTAGTCCATATGCATGCATTTTATTATATAAATAAAATACCTATTTTCTTATTTTATTCATTCAAAGGCAGAGCTTTTCCCACTCTTCGAGCTCCTGTTTGCTGTAGATGTGAAGCCAGAGGTGGGGAAGAGAGTTCTGATAAGCTTCTCCTCCCTGTTTTTCCCCTAGGACATCCACACTTCCTCTCTACTCGCCAGGCAACGCTGGCTTCTTCAGAGTAGACAGGGCAGGTAGGGGGAACCGTGGTACCATGGCAGATGTGAACCTGACTTTCATAGGTTCTCTGTAGAGTCCCTCCCTCTTCATTTCTCTGGCTCTCTCACCTGTGTTTTCCTTGATGTGGGGGAATACACCATCTCTTTCATGCCAATGGGGTGCTGAGGTTTTCTCACGGGTCCGGCAGCCTTAGTTCCGATTCAGATCATGTGGACTTGGCAGTACTTAAGGGATACCTAGGTGGAAAAACCCTGGAGTCTTTAGGAAATGCTGTGCTAGTACCTAAGAGAGAGGTGGGAGCTAGAAATATAGATGTGGGGCTAACTGCTGTGCAAACAGTGGTAGAAGTCAAGAGGGTGGACACATTTACCCAGGAAAAGACATGGAACCTCACAGAGAAGGTTTTGAGAAGGAGGAGAAGGAGCAGGGGCTGGTAAAGAAGATGGAAGGAAACCTCTTTCAGAGTATTGCTTAGTATTGCTGCTATAAAGGGGCAGACCGTGCAGAAGTCAGCTCAGACTGTTGTGGTTATTTTTTACCCAGCATGTGGAACTTATAAACGCATACATTTTTATTTTAATTGTGAAGACCCTAAAGTGTTTACCCCCCATTTTGAAAATTGATGTGAATTTTACTTTAGAATTTCTAATTCTTTGCAGACAAATTTTAACTTTTTTCTTTCAGTTGTGTATGAACACAGATCAAGATTAGAGAAATCCTTGCAAAAGGAAAGACTTGAACATAAGAAAGCAAAAGAAGGTAAATATAAAATGCAGTTTGTATTCTGTGTTTTTATCATACTTTGAAACATCATGTGCTTGCTTTACTTTGTTGTTGTTGTTGTTAAGAAATGTCTCAAATCAACCCTAAGTCACTTTTATAGGTAGACAGAGAAAGTCAAGCCCTATGTTTTGCATTGTACAACACAGTAATTCCTGCTTAAGACTGGATTCTGAATCTTTCATTCAGTGTGCTGCAACCTTGGGGTAGTTCGCATTATTAGTTACACATATTCTATCAGAAATAAACAGCTTTTCATCTGGATATTACACACATATGTTACTCATACCTGAAAATTCTGTCCATAGATAGTAAGTAACAGCATGTTGTCCAAAATATGACAGATTTTATACATTCATATACACACACATGTGTACATACATACATATGTGTACATTTACAACAATAAATTGATCACATTGTATGGCGTCTCTTTTTTTTGTATGGTGTCTTTTAAGTTACGCACTTATTTTCATCTTGTGAAGACTTACTGGCACAGCTGATCGGTTCAAATTGAAAAATTAGCATCTAGCACAAGCATTGGGCAATGCTATTGATTTTTATCAGAATTTTTCTATATCGCATAGGCTTTATACAGCTTGTTCTTTGAAATTATCCGCATTCTTATTTTTACTTATTAGCTCATGTTTTGTGAAATCTTGTGAGGAAATATAAGTTAGGTATTCTGTCTGACTATGTTGGTGTGGGGTAGAGAGAGGGAAACTGAGAGGCAGTATGGGTTAGGATGTTTTACTGACCCTTGGATTAAGCCTGTATGAGGAATAGGAGTTTAACATCATGAAAATGCTTTGATGGGATTTGGATTTTCCTTGTCTTTAAATCCAGAGTGATTTTATAGAGCCATCTAGTGGATAATAAAGCTTTAAGAGCATTAAAGATGGTTTCCACTGTTTGCTTTCTCTTTTCGAGTCCTGAATGATTTTAGCGTGCCATCTAGTGGACAGCAATAAATCATCTCTGTCTTTAGGTATGCCTCTTTTTTTTTTTCTCCTAAATTTCAAGGAGAGTTAATCACAGAGTGCACATTCTAAATTCACTTCTAATTAATTGGTTATAATGTGTATTTTCTTTATTCAAGATATACAGCTTTAAAATAAAGCTGAAAATTATGTAATAGTTTTTTTTTCCAACTCTTTCTAAAAAGGCCTTAAGAGGCAAAATAAAGTATGTTACCAAGCAGATTGCTTTTATTTTTATTTTTTTTAAATATTTTATTTATTTATTTGACACACAGAGAGACAGCGAGAGCAGGAACACAAGCAGGGGGAGTGGGAGAGGGAGAAGCAGGCTCCCCACCGAGCAGGGAGCCCGATGCGGGACTCGATCCCAGGACCCTGGGACCATGACCTGAGCTGAAGGCAGACGCTCAACGACTGAGCCACTCAGGCGCCCCCAAGCAGATTGTTTTTAAAACTAAAATATTTTTCACAAGTCTGAACAAAATTTGCTTTTATTCTTTTGAAAATTCCATGATGAGTTAATCACACCCAATTTTCACAATTTTTTATTTTCTAGATTTTCTTGTTTATAAGTTAGAAGCACAAGAAACACTAAATAAAGGAAGGGTAAGTTTTGGATTTTTTCTTGATTATTTTATGAAACTTAAGGAGAGGGAAATAATAGTGGCAAAATCTTTTACTATGTTGATCGTTAGGACCGAAAGGCTGAAATATACACACATATGTATATGTATATGTGTGTGTGTGTATACACACACACACACACACACACGTACGTATATATGTATGTATGTATTTATTGCTGCCCAAAAAATCCTGCAATGTTACTGTCACTTGCACAGTCCAAATTAACTGGAGAAAAGCAAGTTTTTCTGTTACTCCAAGAAGAATATATAACCATGACTTGAATGAAACACTGGCATTTTGGAGTATTAAAACTGAGAAGAGTCAGTTCCTCAGATAGCTGGGAGACTGTCAGCTTTCAACTCTTACCGCCTTTAAAAGCCCCAGCCAAAACTGTGTGCTTTCTGTTGTGTGTTTCATAATGCAGTTTCTTTGTAAAGTAAAAGAGTAAAGCAATAAAATAAAGCAATAGAGTAAAAATGCAGTTCATCTTAGAAATGGTAAAAAAATGAAAGAAACAACTGGTTGCAGGTGTGCTTGTGCTGGAGCCAAAGCAGGGGTGTGGGGGGTCAGATAGAAGAGCCCCACATGGGGAGATAAAATGGTTGGGTGTCTCGTGTACACACTGCTCCCGGCTGCCCAGGACTCTGCACATGCGTGAGGTCCACGTGTCAGGCTGTTCTGCTGGGACACACATGTACACCACTGGAACATGGCTTAGGCTCAAGTGTCAGTCCTGGCTCTGCTACTAAAGGAAGTGTTTGCCCTCAGCTTATTCCTTATCCTTTCTCCATTTCTTCGCTCTGTGAAATGGGAGTCTCATTTGGGTAAAGTAATATATGGAGAATTCCTTACGCACTGAAGCTCAGGGAAGGAAAGTGCCTTTTCTCTTGCAAAGCTTGCGAGGCCTGGACCTAGTCCCCTCCGAGCACCTGGCACAGTGTATCAGCCATGCACAGTGACAGTGGCTCAGGACAAGGTCCTTGTGCATCGGAGCCTCGGTTCTTCTCAGCTTGAGAGGGGAAGTAAATCATTTCCAGGGCCCCTGCTAAGCTGCTTTTTTACAATTCCATGTCTTGCTTTTTCTTTACTAAACTCTAGCAAACTTAGAGGAATGTTAAGACTTCATTCCAGCCATTAAATAAAGAGATGGCTCTAGAGACATCCTGGTTCAAGCATAGAATTCATTGTAGCTTATGTAAGTGAAATAAATGGAATTCTTCTGTTAAGTGCATTAAGCTATGTTTAGCAAGAGAGCCAGATTCATTATCTTTGTGTTAACTATTTTCTTTTCAATTTACAGCAAGATTCCAATAGCAGATACAGTGCGTTGAATGTGCAACATCAGATGTTGAAAGTGAGTAATTTAAAGTTGTTCCTCATGAATGCATGAATAAAAGAATTAACTGAGTAACTTAAGTGATTAAGGAAAGCTTACGAAAAATTGATCTGTATGGTAGGATGGTACATTAAAGTCATATTTCACTAAAAATGCTGTAGAATTGTAATGTTCCCTCCTCTTACCACCCAATTACAACAATCCTAATCATCTTATTATACATTTTCTTATAAATCTGTCTGGTCACCTAATTTTTAATTTTATTCTCTTTCTCTTTTAAGGCTTTCTTGTTTGTGTTTGCTTGCTTAGTTTCTCACAGTGGTTTTCCTCATATGTTTCTTTTTATCTTAGGCACACTGGAGGCAGTAGAATGATTAAACGCCTCCTTCATGTTACTAATATTTCATGTGTCCTTTTACCTACCACAGGAACACAATTTATGTTTAAAGATTCTCCTTCCTTGGTTCTTGGGTAAAACTCATTATTGTGTGTCGAGAAGACTTGGAACGAGAGAGAGTGGAGGGGAGAGAGTCATGATTTCTGTCAAGCTAGGAGAGAGGAGTGGAGCCATCAAGCGTTCTGCCCAGCAGGAAAACCCTGCCACAATCTCCCCACCTCCAACCTCCCTCCCTTGCCCGCCTCGCTTTTTGTTTGGTGTTGTCTTTCCTCCTGTATCAGGAGAACAAGTGCTTTTTATTGAAGCCAGAACCGTTCCTAGTATCAAGAAAGTAGTGCGTGGATTAAAGCAGACCACCCTTTCACATTAGCATTTGGAGACTGTGGGTTTTATCTAGACTGTGATTCCAGTGTAGTAGTATGATGAGGAGTAAGGTAAATAAGAATCATTCTATAAACAATGTATTACTTCCCCCAAAGGGAAATAACTCTTTTTTTTTTTTTAAACTAGGTTACCAGGAAGGCTGAAAATTAAAGAAGGGAAATAAAAAAATGTTGCTCGGAAAACATCAGATTGAAAGAGGAAGTCTGGAATAGCCGTGGAGGGATAATTTTTCCGTCCGCTTTACCTTGTTTCCACAGCAATTTGAGCCCCTGGGAGTTTCCCCAATCCTTCCCCTTTCCATCTCCCATGGCTAACTTCTAACTTCTTGTTAGAACTTTTTACCGATGTTCAAAATTAAGGAGAAAATTATTTCTGACCATGATCCCAAACCCTTGATTTGAAATGTAAGGGAAATGCAGGGGAGCTGCCCCAATTCAAAGCAACCTGAGGAAAACAAAGCCTCCTGCTGCAACTGTTCTTTCTTGAGAGAGAAAGGCTCTAGACTGTGGTATAATTTAGAGAATGTACATCTCTGCTCAGGTTCTCATCTTTGCAGAGTCAACACGAGGAGCTGAAGAAACAGCACAGCGACTTGGAGGAGGAGCATCGCAAACAAGGAGAAGACTTCAGTAGGACGTTTAATGACCATAAGCAGAAGTACCTGCAGCTACAGCAGGAGAAAGAACAAGAACTTTCTAAGCTAAAAGGTATTTGGAAGTCTGATTAGCTAGTTTATATGGAAGTAACTACTCAGTGTAATGTTTCAGTAAAGCAATAGAATCGTGTTTGTTTGCATGGCAATTGATTCACATTTACCATGTGGTGCTTTACCAGCCACTTACTTCTTTGTAACATTTCACAATTATCCTTATCTCTTTGGGTTTGTTTAGGAAACAGAATAGAATACTTGGTGTTTCTCAATGGGGCACATTGGCCACATCGGGCACGAAAGTTCTCTTTTTATGTGTGTTGTAAGATATTTAGTATCTCTGACCCCTACTCACAAAATGCCATCAGTGCTCCACATTCAATGTGATGATCAGAGTCGCCCCATGCATTTCCTAATCTCCAAGGGGCCAAAAAACTACCTGTTGATCACTAGTAGTAGCTTTGAAAAGCTCAGGATCTAGAGTCAGACTGCCCTGGTGAGTCTTGGCCTCTTCAATTTCTAGTTATAGGACCATGGACAAATTGTATGATCACCACAGGCCTCATTGTCATCATCTGTAGAATTGGGATATTCATAAAAAGCTATTCAACCTTGTAGGGTTGGATTAAATAATTTATGTAAAGCACCTAGCACAGTTACTGATATGTGATCAGTGTCAGCATGAGGTTTTTTCATAGTATTATGAAACAAATTGTATCACCCTGAGTATATGTAAATTCTGAAAAAGGGAAATATTCTACAATCACCTATTCAGCTGCTAAATAAGTTTGAAGTGTGAGAATTGGTTTAAAAAGTCACATGGTGCTTGCGAAAAAACAATGGTGAAATCCGAGGAAGGTCTGTGGTCCAGTTAATTATACTGTGCCAAACAATATTTTTATTTTATATAAGATATCATCGTAGAAGGAAGCTGAGTGATAGGTACTTTGGTCCTCTCTGTATTTTTATTTGCAATATTTTGTCTGTAAGTATTTCACAATAGTAAGTCATAACGAAAAGGCACATGAGAGTTAAGTAGCCATTGAGGCAGAGTATTAAGGGTTAGGGTGGTCTTGAAAGTGTTGGGCCAGGTGTCAGCAGATGATACCCGAGAGCTGTAGACGTGCAGGGGCATTGGTTGGCTGTTGGTGATATGGCAGATGGTGGGGGTCGTTAAGATAACAGACAGAGAAGCGTCCTCACAAAGGAAATATAAAGCATGTTTTCTTGCATCTCCTCTATATTCCTTTCTTTGAAACAAAGTGCATTTAGAGCAAAATTTTAACAAATTATATGTAGAAGTAATAAATCAGAACCGTGGAAAATAGGAGGACACATGTATGCGAGTTCTGCGTACTGAGATAATTTAAGCCTCATAACCTGGTCTGAACTTCCTGGTAGCCACGACCGAAAGGGAAATGCAGTAAGTTTTGGGGCTCTTATCATCAGAAAGAAAATATACCTACCCTGTGCGTGGGGCAAGGCAGGGAGAAAGACAAGGAGAAAGAAAGAGAAGGGGTGAGAGAGAACTGTATTTCTGGTATCAGTTAATTTTTGGAAGAAATTTCTCAGAGGCCTTAAACAATAGGGTGTGACAGTGCCTTTGACACTTTACTGAGCAGTTTCTACGTCAGCACTTTGGTTTGATTATGATCCTTTGGTAAAAGCTTCGGATAGTGAGTTAAAGCACATGGTGACAGATGCAGGTCAGTAGTGACAACTCAGACGTATAACCCAGGTAGTCTCGGGTTAAGTTTAATGTGATACCAGGAGGGAATTTAGAATTCCTGGGAGATAAACTGGTAACGTAGAAGCTTAGATAATTATTCTTTTCATTTCTGTTCTAATAATAGCTGACACTCAGCACATGTTCACCATGTGCTAGTACCAGGTGAAACTTTTCATGCAATTATTTTATTTAATTCTCATAACAACCTGTAAGCAAGGCATTGTGTTTAGCCTAATTTAACAAAGGAAGAAACTGAGCCTTCATAAAGTTAAATAACTTACTCAAGGCAATACAGTTAAGGCACAGAAGCAACTGCCATTAAGTTTATGACCTCAAACTCCTTTAGAAGCTAGCAGTTTGGGTATTTGTGTGTGTGTGTATGCATGCGTGCATGTGTGTATGCATATGTGTGTGCGTGTGTGTATGTGTGTGAATGTGTGCGTGCAGGTGTGTATGTGTGTACGTGTATGTATGCATGCGTGCATGCATGTGTGTATGTGTGCGCGTGCGTGTGTATGTGTATGCGTGCGTGCATGTGTGTATGCACATGTGTGTGCGTGTGCGTATGTGTGTGAATGTGTGCGTGCAGGTGTGTATGTGTGTGTGTACGTGTATGCATGCATGCGTGCATGTGTGTGCGCGTGCATGTGTGTATGTGTGTGCATACGTGTATGTGTATGTGTGAATGCGTGCGTGCATGTGTGTGCGCATGTGTGCGTGTGTGTATGCGTGCATGTGTGTGCGCGTATGTGTGCGTTTGCGTGTATGTGTGCATGCATATGTGTATGCGTATGTGTGTGCGTGTGCGTGCATGTGTGTATGCGTGTGTGTGTGTGTGTGTGTGTTTACTGAAGCCCTCTCCAGCCAACAACACACTGACAGTCCCCTTGGATCTCCAGTGGTGTCCTATTTTGACCTTTGCATCAGAACCTTTCCCACCTTGTTCTTGACCTCTCCCTTACACCTAGTCAGCCATCCAGAGCTCAGGGGTGAGGCAGAGATGATAAAGGTGTAAAAGTGGACAGAAAATAGGGTGAGAGATGGGGGCGGGCACTTTTTTTCAGTGCTGAGTGCCACGTCGGAGAGCTAAGGTTTTGTCTGAGGAGGGTGGCTGCCACCCAGGGATAATTTGCTTGGCACACTGTAGACCCAGACCTGCTGTGTCAGCATCATTATTAACAGCCTCCCCTTTCACTTTCAAAGGTATCTCCCATTGAAAAATGAATTATATTGTCACCTGCCACCATTCAACTTCTGCTGACTCTTGTCACATGAGAATTGGCCTCATGTTGCCAGATCTTAGTAGACCCAGATCCTTGATTTTTAAATGGTGCCAACTATTCATATGTGGAACACTCTGCATAGGCCAACACTGCAGGGGCCAGGAGAAAAAAAAGAAAAGAAAAAAAGTGTGAACTGGATTCAGCCCCGGGGCTGCCAGTTTATAACATCTAATGGCCAGATGCAGCGAAAGTAAGAAATTCACCCAGTGGGTAGGAGAGGTGGGCCTGGAATCTTTAAGTCACTGAGGCTGTTCCCTGAACAGTAGGCTTAAGATTGGAGAGATTAGAGGGCTTCACTGAGACAGCTACAGCCTCACATTGTAGGCCTGGGAAAACTGTCCTATCGCTATTGGAAGGGGGAATTTGTATCAGGCAAGAACTCAGTACCAGGGGAAAGAAAATATACTTAGAATTTTTAAGCAGGTAAGTGGGGTTTCTCTCTGTCTCTTCTTTTATTTCTTGAGTTGTCTTTGCAATTGAAATACCTTTTGGGGTCCATGGAAATTATTCATGCCATGAGAAATAGGGTTTGTACTAATTTTGATAACTTTAATTTGTGGAGAGACTCAAATCTTATACCATCCCTGCCTGTTACATTTTATTCCTGAGGACTTGCTTACTACAGAAATACTTCATTTTTAACTCCTGAGTAATTAGAAATCCTTAACTTCCACACTGTGTAGCTTCCTTAAAAGTATTTAAACTACCAAACCAGATTGTATTGGAATGGCAAGCTGAATCCATGTCACATCCCAAAATGATAGAATTTTTGTTGATTTGATATACTATACTGTCAAAATTCAAAACAAATCCTAAAAATAGTTATGTGAAGTTGTAGATATGACAATAATGGAATCAAAAGCCAGAAAAATCTCAAGGCTTTATGCATAATTTTTTTTCTCCACAAATAGAAACTGTGTACAATTTGAGAGAAGAGAATAGACAGCTAAGGAAGGCACACCAGGACATGCATACACAGCTTCAAGACGTCAAGGTAAAACAAACCTGGGCATTTGACTGCTTAGTATTGGCCTGCTTTACTTTGTAGAATAGCTTTACAAGTCATTCCCTAATTGACCTGCATTCAAATCCACATTGTTATTTTGGACTTTGCATAAACTGGATTGTGCCCACTACTTCTACCGCATCTGCATTGTAAGCTAAAAGATGGTCTGAAAATCCAAACATTTTCATTAGTACCGAAATGATTCTTTGGCTAGATGGTTGCATTTTAATAAGCTTTTTATTTATAGAGGTTTGTTAATAATGAAGTATTTGTTTCTTTGGTTTTGATTTCATTGTAAGGGATTGTGATATTTAGGTAGCACGTTTTAGATTTCAGAATACTATCTTATTATCTATCGTCTTCTCTCTACAATGATTTTTAAACTCAGCAAGTGCTGCAAGAACAGCAAACAAGCAGGCAAGCAAGCTACGTTTGGGTGCTCATAGCACTGTCAGCCGAAGAAGAATCTGTCTTAGAATGTTAAATCTCAACATGTAAAATTCTTTTTTGTGTAGCAACAGCATAAGAATTTACTCTCCGAGCATGAACAACTTGTAGTGACTTTGGAAGACCACAAGAGTGCGCTAGCTGCTGCACAGGTTAGACGGGTAGCAGCCTCTATGGGTTCTCCTTACAATCTGCTTAACATTTCCCAATTCCTTTATGCATGTAGTCTCTTACAAGCCAATCTTCAGTGAGTTCTTAGGACAGAGCTCTCCTGATCCTGAGGATCATGCATGCTTTCAAAATTCAATCAAGAGAATATTAAATAAGCCTTTGATTATTTTTTTGCACTGGTAGTGTGGTTGGTACCTATGACTATTTCTACCCTCCACCAGCCCCTACATTCAATGGTCAAATGCTTGTTTAAACCACAGAAATTATCCCATATATATGGTCTTCCGCCACTCTCTGACCTGTGGTAACTCTTCTTATAGATCTATAGGATTTTATGATGCTAGCTACCAAATAAATTATTGTCAGACTTTTTCTTCCATCCCTCCCTCCCTTGCTTCCGTAACCCAGCCTACACACACTCCTTTTAGGACTAGCCTTATGTGTTCTTGGCCAAATTACAGAAAATAAGAGATCTCATGTCAATGGAGAAGGAAAAACAAGAGTCGTAAGTTCCGTTTTTCAAAGCCTAGAACAGTCCCTGGCACAAAGTAAGCCCTCAGTGGTTATTTACTGAATGTACAAACGAACGAATACAAGTGTTGGAGAGCCTTTTAAAGAATACCATACTGTGTTTTACAGCTTTCTAGGAGAAGCAAACAAACAGGAATGGCTAGCTTAGTCACTAGGTTTGTACTTCTCTTCAGTTGGAAGAATTAAGAGGAAAACCAGCTATCTGTCTTTACCAGGAGACCATTTTTTTTGTATTATATTTTGTCTTTATAAAATTAGGAAAAGTATAACATGCTGGGCCTTGACGCATCTCATTGGCTGTAGCATCTGTATTTGTGGGACTCCTTTTCAAGGTAGTCATTGATTATCCCCCTATGAAACTGTGCCTGTGTGGTAATTTTTTACAGGTGTACAGATTAAATTGACTTTAGGAGATTATTTCATTCAAAACCCTCTTTATAAAATTTTTACCAAATACTATTTTATTTGAGGCTGCTTTTCATGCTGAAAAATGTGACAAACCAATTTGAATATTCTGTGTGCTATGATGGCCACAAATACTAGACTAAGCAGCAATTTGAAAATCCAGAGAAATGTAAATTAAAATAATGCATTTAATGACCAAGACTGAATTCTGTAGTAAGCACACCGGCAGTATTATGGACAAGATTTTGTAATGGAAAAAAATATTTTTATGTAACTTATGTATAGTATTCTATTTCTTTAAAAATATATTCTGCTCCTTTGAGAAGGGGCTCAAGTTGTCCTGCCCACCAACCACCCCCTTTAAATCATTATGCCAGAACTAGGTGTAGTACTTAGAGTCCCACCTCAGATCCCCATATTAATACTGCTTCAAGCATCTACATTTCTTATGTAAATCATCTTATGAGACTGAGACTTGACATCCTGATTTTTTCTTAAAGATTTATTTATTTATTTGAGAGCATGCATGGTAGGAGGGGCAGAGGGAGAGAGAGAATCTTGAGCAGACTCTGAGCTGAGCATGGAGCCTGACACGGGGCACGATCTCACGACCCTGAGATCATAACCTGAGCCGAATCCAAAAGTTGGACGCTCAACCGACTGAGCCACCCCGGTGCCCCAACAACCCAATTTTTAAATGTAGTTGAGTGGGGGGACAGCAAGAACAGAATAGAGGGACGTGTGGGTGGCTCAGACAGTTAAGCGTCTGCCTTCAGCTCAGGTCTTGATCCCAGGGTCCTGGGATTGAGTCCCACATCGGAACCCTGGCTCAGCAGGGAGCCTGCTTCTCCCTCTCCCTCTGCCGCTCCCCCTGCTTGTGCCCCCTCTTTCTCTCTCTGACAAATAAATAAATAAAATCTTTAAAAAAAAAAAAAGAACAGAATTTTGAGTTTACAGTGTGTCAAGGATCATCATAAGAACTTTTTATACAGGACTTTAATGTTCACAGTCAACTGAGTTATATAACATTGTGTCCTTTTTATTTTTTTTAATTTATTTTTTTTAACATTGTGTCCTTTTTATAACTAAATAAAAGGAGGTCAAAGGGAAATAAAACAGCTGGCCCAAGATCAGCGACCAGACTGAGCTTAGAGTTTAGGTGCTCTTGACATCACGGTCATGTGTAACTCTTAAACTGTTGTTTTTGGAGACTATCCTGCATCACAGTTACCTGGCCTTGCCCCAGACCTACTGAATCATAATTTCTAGGGTGAGGGGCCCAGGAGATTGCACTTTTAACATGATCCTTTCGTGGTTCTCAATTCACACTAATATTTGAGAACTGAGCATAACTGCGTTCAAATATAATATCTCTAGGAGGAGGAGAAAGAAGAAATATTTATTAAAAGTATCACTATGTGGATGTCTTTTTTAAAAATTTTCTTTGGGGACGCCTGGGTGGCTCAGTCGGTTAAGTGTCTGCCTTCGGCTCAGGTCATGATCTCAGGGTCCTGAGATCTAGTCCCGCATTGGGCTCCCTGCTCAGTGGGGAGTCTGCTTCTCCCTCTGCCTTCTGCTCCCCCTGCTTGTACTCTCTCTCTGACAAATAAATAAAATCTTAAAAAATAAAAAAATAAAAATTTTCTTTGACCTCCAAAGTTGGTTTGCAAATGTTTTGATAGATTTCTGGGATAAGGGCCACTATTAGCCATATGGCATACCTTTGTACAAATTACAAGGATGCACTCCTCTGAGATAGATTTAGCAAGAAAACTTCTTCACCTTTGTGTGAACTGGAAAAAAATAAAAAGGCCCCCCTTCGTTGGGGTGGAAGAGCACTCTGCCAGGGTGCACGGCTAGGGCAGTGGGGGTGCCAGCTGGGTTCCAGCCTCCACTCACCCGCTCTGCTGTGCCCACTGGCTGGAAACTTGTCCAGAATGGATTTCTGTGTTTCTTGGATGTGTTTATGTAGGTGTGTGTTTATACACACAGCATTTCTGTTTTAGGATAACAGTGTTGGTGCATATGATGAGCTAAGTATGAGCAGTGTCTATTGATTTTCTTAGTGAAGGTATTTGATTTTTTTTCTGTCTTTCTAGCTCCTTGTATTAAAAATATCGTGCATGCACACACACATACACACCACCACCACGTATACACAGATACACCTGGATGAGTGTATTATAGTTTAATACTTACATTAGCGCCTTTATCACCTTACAAGAAAGGAGGTTCACAATTGAGGAATAAAAATCTAGGCTCATTTCATGCCTATGCTATTGCTTTCCTAAATCTTCAGAGCACAATACCAAAAGCATTCTGGAAAGTTAGGGACCCTATTTGAGCACAGGTTGATGGCGGCGGGTGGGGTGGGGGGGGTAGGTGGCCTGAGTGATTTTATAAATAAATAACTAAATATATATATACTTAGTTACTTATTTTGAACTTATGATTCCTTTTCACTGAAAAGCGTTACTCAGACCATATTGGTAAAAGATATCTGCACTTGTATTTATATAATTGTGTGAATTTTTAAACAGATTTTTTAATGCTATAGAACTGATTGCAAACTGTGTTTTAATAATGATATTTATACCAGAAAGTTATTTATAAAAATTCTGACTGTTTAACATAGCATGAAAAGCTAACATCTGTCTTAGATTTTTTTTTTCTCCGTTCCCTTTATATCTAATTCTCATTTGCATGTGCTTAAATATGGTTAAGCATGTCCAAGTAAGAATAGCTAATGCATGGAAATAATCTGCATATTTTTCCTAACTTGTACTTAGGTATAATATTTTAGTCTAGTCTTCCAGTGAACCCTAGTGTCCATCCATGAACGATATCTCTTTCCCTCCTCAAATTGTACAATTTGTATCCAATTGTGCAATTTATACACAGACACAAGTTGCAGAATATAAACAATTGAAAGATACTCTGAATAGGATTCCAAGCCTTCGAAAGCCAGAGAAAGCAGAGCAGCAGAATGTTACCCAGGGGACACATTCTCCACGAGGTGACAACACAGCGAGGGAGGCCGCAGCCGGAGAGCCGGAGGTAAGAGGCGTGAACTGGTTTTCTGTGATGGGGTCACTTTCCCCGTCAAGCTGTTATCAGGTGAACTGCTCTAAATATTGCCAACTCTGCCTCCAGAACAGTGGTTCTCAAATTTTAGCGTATATCAGAGTCCCCACCAGAGCTGTTAGAACGCAGATAGTTGGGCCCTAGGCCAGAATTTCCAGTTCAGTTATTTTGGGATGAGGCCTGAAGATTTGCATTTCTAACTGATTCAGCTGGTCTGGGGAGGACGCTCAGAGAACTACTGCTATAGTATTTTCTGGGAAAGACTTTACTGGCTTTATTTTTTTGGAAGGGGCTGTTGTATCTGAATTTTTATATTTTCTTTTTGTTCTTGTTGTTTGGCTTTTTGGCGGGTAGAGTGAGAAGTTTAAATGATCATGAGGCTGTTCTATGACAGCCCACTCAAGTATTACAGTTGGTAATATAGTTGAACTTGATGCAGTGCTAGGTCCACACAGAACAAGCCAAAAATTGTATTTAAGAGGTCTTTATAAAACTATCAAAGGTATGAGTGCTAGTCTCTTAATCCACTTTTTTTTTTTTTTTTTTTTTTTTGCATTCCTGCTCTTCATAAAAATTGAGCCTTGCTTAAGAGTGTCTCCTAAGTGGGACATCAAAAGTAGGGTCACCCTTATCCTCAAGTCTAACATAGTTGTTTTAATCACATGCATAATACAAATGGCAAATATGGGTGTCTTTCTCCCTGAAAAAGTTGTTTTTAACAGTGAATGTTTGAGAGTGTGTGTCCTGCATGACCATCTTACGGGAGTCATTAAGTTGCTGTGAGTAGACTTGATCGAAGTCTTTAGTCTTGCAGAGCATTCCTTCACAGACAGAACCTTCTGTGTCTTCATGGACCCTTCTTTGTTACTATTAAGAAAACATGACCAGATCCCTGGCCTGGGAACTAGTCCTCTTCCCTGTCCTAGTCTGACTACCTGTTTCCTGGATTAATTAATCTTTTAATGACTCAGACCTTTAGTTTTTTCATCTGTGAGGTGGAGATAGTAGTTATCTGCTATAACCTTTCTCACAGGAATTCTGTGGAGATAAATGGCAGGTATTTGAAAGCACTTAAGGCTCTTTAGAGAAATATTTTATATTTCTCTAAGTCAGAGCAGTATTACGTCCAACCTGCCAGGTATGTGAGGACGTTGGTAAGACATACATCTCCAGAAGTTGTCCTCAGATGTCTGAGAGAGGACTTTCTTCCTCCATTTATTTATTTACTTATTCATTCATTCATTCATTCATTCTGATTTCTCAGTTATAGTTCTGTCAATTTAAGAAGAGGGCTTCCCATTTATTTCAATTTGGAGGAGCAATCTGACCAAATAAGTTATTTTTCCCAATAAATAAGGTTGGAGGCGGGAAGGAGTGATAAATTTTCGTATGATATTATATCATCTTTTTTTTTTGCCCCTCTTTTCTAAGTAATGAAGATCACGTGGAAATCTCTGAAATTTTAAATCCAGGAACACCAATTTAAACCAACCAATTTTAGAAGAGGAGTTCTCTGTAAAAAAAGACATTTTTTTATGTTGAATTTTATGTATTAACAATACAAAATATTTACAAAGGATTCCCTCTGATTTATGAAGAAATACTACTCTAATGTGTTAAAAAATATTTTATTGTATGGGGCACCTGGGTGGCTCAGATGGTTGAGCGTCTGCCTTCGGCTCGGGTCATGATCCCAGGGTCCTGGGATCGAACCCCACATTGGGCTCCCTGCTCCTCAGGAAGTCTGCTTCTCCCCCTCCCTCTGCCACTCCCCTTGCTTGTGTTCCCTCTCTCGCTGTGTTTCTCTCTGTCAAATAAATAAATAAAATCTTTAAAATATATATATATATATTTTATTGTGTCTGGTTTAATGGGCACAAATATTTTTAGCTAACATGGATGCCTATTAGTAATGGCATTCTTTTTTTTAATTAGTCAGTAAAAAATAAACCCAACTCATCTTCAATTTGATCTTGTCCTTCTCTTTCCAAATCATTATATTTTTTAAAAGTTCTATTCTTAATTTAAGTAAGCTCTACACCCCTCCCCCACCCGTGGGGCCAAACTCACAACCCTGCGATCAAGAGTCACATGCATGTTCTGGGCGCCTGTGTGGCTCAGTTGTTTAAGCGACTGCCTTCGGCTCAGGTCATGATCCTGGGGTCCTGGGACTCTCAGGTCATGATCCTGGAGTCCCGGGATTGAGTCCCCCCATTGGGCTCCCTGCTCAGTGGGGAGTCTGCATCTCTCTCTGTCTCTCCCCCTCTCATGCTCTCTCTCTATCACTGTCTCTCTCAATAAATAAATAAAAATCTTAAAAAAAAAAAGATTTTATTAAAAAAAAAAAAAAAGTCGCATGTTCTTGCAACTGAGCCAGCCAGGTGTCCCACTTTTCAAATCATTATTGAAAACAAAATTTACATTGAAGAAAATTACATAAACACCTCATCACTTGAAGGTTGAGGGGTTTTTCCTTTTTGTTTTAAGGGAAAACAGGAGTTAGATTGCTTTTGAGGGACGGGTCTGCTGAGATGTGGTCACGTATAGGCTTTACTTTTAAATTACTTACTGTATTCTTCCCGGGATGAAATTGTGCTTATGTTATCTCTATTTTATAGGTGAGATTACAGAGTGAGAAGAGTTAAGTGACTCCATTGCAGCCATACTTTTCAGTCAGGACTCTGTATTTCTAGACTCCAGGATTTTGCTTATGTTGTAACCCCATAGACATGGTAATAAAGAGATTATATCACTGCTTTCAAAATGGAAGAGTGTCATTTCCAGTGATGTGCTTGGCCTAGGTGTCTCGAAATAGTGTTGGGTGGCAGACACATGAAGCAGTTCCTAGAAGAATGGAAGAAACAAAACTTTACCGTCCCACCCGGAAGGAGGCGGAGTTTCAGGCTCTGGCAGAGCTGAAGCAGCATGAAGCTGAAGGCAGAGAGCCCGAGGAGCGGCAGGTGGAAGAGGAGCATAGAAAGGCCCTGGAGGAGGAGGCGATGGAGCAGGTCGGGCAGGCCGAACGTCTGGAGGAGGAGCATGATCCATCACCCGAGGAACAGGATCGGGAATGGAAGGAACGGCGTGAACCTCGAGAAGAAGCCAACCTTCTGGGAGGGCACGCGCCCAACGAGGTACGAGGTCATCCGCTTCATGTCCACCAGGGTTATGTTTTGTCGGCTGGGACGGGGAGCGTGGCTTTGTTCTTAAATATTGAAAAAGCCTCCCCATAGATGACAGTCCCTAAAATAAAATCTGAGTGAGTTCGCTAAATGTTATATGCACGTATTTTAGTTTTCTATTGTCATGCTCATAGCATAGCTGCCCAGGTACCTCAGAAAGGTGCCTGGGGGAAGGAGAAGGCTGTTGGTGTGTGTATTTTCTTTGTCAGTAGTTCCAAACAAGGGAGCTCCGTGCTGCCCTCCCTTGAGCAGTAAGAGGAGGGATGAGCGCCTGATGGGGAACTTCCTGGAACGTGCTCAAGTCCCATGGGCATCGTGAGGCCGAGAAAGGTCTCATTTTCTGTGATCAAAAGTCTCCTTCTCCCTGTTCATTTACTATCAAATGGTAGGTTGGCTTTTGCACATTCATCTTCAAGGTGGTTATTGTTGTCAAAAGTCTGATCTTATCACTTAAGGATGCCCCACTGGGGGAGTATGTATGTTTAACCAGGCTCTGCTCAGGCTCCCCCTACAGAGCACACCCCTCTTACATAAATAAGGTTTTCTCCCTTTAAAAAATCCATTATTATTAGAAATCATACTCATAAAAGAACTTGAAACAACCCTGAACGCAGAAGCTGAGCTGTCTCTTCTTCTGCTGTCTCTAAACGGATACCTAACGGTGGGCTACTTAGCCTTTACATAGATGCTGATCACCTTTTATTTATGACTCTGAAGTTGCGTTTGGCCCCAGACTTTCTAAGACTTCAAGCTGGTTGAGGCTTTAGGCTGAGTAGATGTGAAGGCCTCTATCTCACTTCTATATTGTTGCAAACTTAGCATGGAGAAGCCTCTGCCGGTCTTGTGTCCCTCATAGCTTTCTTCAAAAGTAATCCCCCTTGTGGGTTTGATTTTCCTTACCCCTGCACCTTCTTTCTGTTGGTGAAAATTGCGTGTGCTCATGTTGGTTGAGAGAGAGGGTGGCAGAGGAGAGAGCAGCGGGTAGCTCAGTGGGAAGCAGAGTTTAAGAATTCCTGTATCAGTTTTTCCTTTCGTTAGAAGGTATTATGTTTGCCCTCATTCTCTTTTTCTTTGAAGAAAATGGTTCTCTGCCTCTCCACCCTTACCTGAAATTTGGCTTTTTTTGCTTGCTTGCTATGGTTAACCGGAGGCTGGCTGTGCATTCTTAGAATTAATTGGTGTCCCTGCATCTTAAACTCTTCATGGAAAATCCTTAGCCACAGCTTTAGCCCACAAATTGCCCCAACTAATGGGAGGTCACCAAGTGCCCCCTTAGGGCAGAGCCTCTTGAACATAACATTTAATTAAGGCCCCAAACTGATTTTTTTCTGTTGTGCCCTCTTCCACGTGAGAGGGAGCACATTGAAAATCTGCCACAGTGCCAGGAAATCAGGAAGATCAGTAGCTGAAAGAAGCCAAGGGCGACTAAGGGAGTTGGGAAATAGGAGTTCTGGCTCTGGGTGACCTTGGAGCCAGGGTGTAATCACAGTTCACCCGACAGATGGGGATTAAGGAAACAAGCCAGCCCTGCCTCCCGAGTTTGTCGTGAGAATCAGAGGAAGAGAGAACCCAGAGGTCCCGACTACCCTTGCTCAGCACCTGCTCGTTTTCCCTCAGGTATATCCTTCAGCCAAGCCGGTCACCAGGGTCCGGTCGCCGTCTGAGGAGCAGTTGGAAGCGCGGAGAGTGGCCGGCAGGCGGGCGGAGGAGGCCCAGCCGCGGAGGGAGCAGCAGGAGGCTCTGCACCAGCAGAGGTTGCAGGGACACTTGTGGAGGCCGCAGCAGCAGCTTCTCGCCAGAGAGGTGGCCCGGCAGAGGCAGGCCGGCCCACAGGAGGGGCGGCCGCAGCCCCCGGAGCAGCCCCGGTAGCCTCCTCCTGATGGGCGCAGACAGCCCCTCCTCTTGTTCTCTTTGGTTTTATTTATTTATTTATTTTTATTTATTTTAAAGATTTTATTTATTTATTTGACAGAGAGAGAGACACAGCAAGAGAGGGAACACAAGCAGTGGGAGTGGGAGAGGGAGAAGCAGGCTTCCCGCTGAGCAGGGAGCCTGATGTGGGGCTCGATCCCAGGACCCTGGGATCATGACCTGAGCCAAAGGCAGACGCCTAACGACTGAGCCACCCAGGCGCCCCGCTCCCCTTGTTCTTATAAGCAGGTGGCAAACAGTTTTGTGTATTTATTACCTGTGAGCTTGGGTGTCTCCTGTGGCTGGGGCAGAACAACAGCTTGAGAATTAAATTTCCAAATATTTAATTTCTAAAATAATCAACATTTTTAACCCCTGCTTAAAAATATTAGGTCTCCCAGCTTAGTTTAGGTCTCAAAATAACTAGCAGATTTTGTGCTAACTTTATTGTACTTTATCACACATGTTTTATCTCTTTTAAAGTATCCTTTGAAATTGTATCTGGAATCTTTATGAAACCTAATAGCACAAGGTTGAAAAAAAATTTATGACTTTTTAAAAAACGTTGAAAAATTTGTTTATCGCTACCTTTAAATATAAATTACTTATGGCCAGTTGTGCCACTTAATCTGTCACTGAATTGATAACGTTTGTGTCCCTTACAGGCAGCAAGCTCATTATGATGCTATGGATCATGATATCGTTCAGGGAGCCGAGGACCAGGGCATCCAAGAAGAGGAAGGAGGTGGTGAGGCTTCTTAGATGATGGATATGTTAATAAGATTACTTGGTAACATGTAATATCAACTCAGAGTAGTGCGCACGTCTGAGTACACACAAAGGAGATCTGTGTACTGTGTGTCTTTTGTTGTTGTTGCTGTTGTGTTTTTAGTATTCCTCCCAACCAGTGCACATTGGTGGCCCAGACAGCTCGAGATCATCTATTTCCTTTCTAATGTTTTTCCCGTCGTTTAAGCTTTTTTGTATACTTTTTGTATACTGAATTGTTACTTCTGACACATTATCATAGGGCTGTTATACTCTGGGAAATGGCTCCATTTTCACCTTACCTTGGAAGCCTTTGGATCATTGCCTTTAAAAGTTTTTCAAATTAAGGCAATAGTAGCTTTCACTTGTGGTGAGCATTTCCTATGTAATTTATCAAATATCACTTACTGTATAATAGAACTAGAGAGTAACAGTCTCTCTGGCAAATCTAACACTCAGATATGTATCCTTTTTTTAAAGAGCCTAAAAGAAGATGATTACCCAAACTCCCTCTATAGCCTGTTCTGATATTTTATAGCCCTTCTAGTCAAGAAATTGTTTTCCTTATGTCCCCCTGTACAGCACTTTAAGGTTTTTTGTTCCATTATCAGTAAGACGAGAGAACAGTTTGTTCTCTTATTTATTTAATGAATCCCTTGGTACACTTGAACCTGATGGTAAGATACCTTGCATCCTTATTTTCTTTTTCTTTTTTTTTTTTT
>NC_138369.1:105189333-105199047 GCF_054177405.1 Leptonychotes weddellii | reverse complement strand
CTCTTACATCTTACTTAAAAGGTTGTTTGTTCTTCTCTTTGTATGCTCTTATCTAAATTCCCTTTATGGAAATATTTTTTTCCCAAAGCTGCAAGTAAATGTCTGGTGGCAGCCCTCATCAGTGCCATATCAGACGACACACGATCAGCTGGATTTGATTTGAGCTCCACAGATGCAGTTGTTCTTTCTTTCATTTCCTGAGACGTTTTTGGTTTCTTCTTTTGGTACCTTGCTATTTCCTCTGATATTACCAAATTTTAATAATTTTGGCAGTGTCCAGTTGACTGGGCTTTCTTTTATTGGGAAAGTTTTGGTTATTGTTTTTTGCATAACAAGGGGGAGAATGCAGCTGCTGTTATAAACATCTGTTTCAGAAGGTAAGAATGGTGTCACTCACCCACGCCATCTCCTTAGACACACGGTCTGGGAAAAGGACATAGGTTCCTTCAGAAAAGCTGAGATATATGCCACATGGTAAATTAACCTCTCTGGAGGAGAGATTGGGAGAAATGGTCTGGAGGAAAGCCCACCAGTGGCTTTTCTTTGAGTGGAAGGGCGGAATCCTGTCTGGTTCATCTGCACTGATGTTAGTTCCTTCCATTTTCTAGCCTATGAGAGAGACAACCAGCACCAAGATGAGGCAGAAGATGACCCAGAGAATGGACATGAGCCTCAGGATCAGGGGCCCCACGAAACCGATCCGGAATCTGAGGCAGATGTAAGTGTCCTCTCTTTTGGTCACGACACTTGGAAACCCCCAAAGCGGAAAGGAAACTTGAAGGTTTGCCTGACGCCAGGCCTCTGGCTCCAGCTCTGGCTCCAGATGTGTCTGTTAATTTCGTCAGTGCCGGAGGAAGGTGGCTTGCATAATTACATGAGCAGTGTTGTTAACTGTAAACTGGGGGCATGTGTGTGTGATGAGACCGGCTCAAAAGTTGTTCTGGGTAAACATAAAAGGAGTTTCCCTTTGCCAACTTTAATAAAATTAAAACTGAGAAAAGCAAAATTGAGAGGCATTGAAATATGTAGTCATTCTGAAAGATGGAAAAAAAAAAAAAAAGCAAGTGTGGGAGTTACAGAACCGGAGAAAGGAAATGGACCATTATGGAGCCTGTTGAACAGTCCACTAGCGTGTTATGTATGTCTTGTGACTCTGTCATCTCCCACCAGTCAGGCCCAGCAGTCAGGGGCCATTTTAATCAATATGTAGATGGATAAGGATGCGTGGCTTGAGAAGTAAAAGAAAAATCTGCTCAGGTGCCATGGTGCTATAGAAAAATTAGAATATAAATTGGTAGAGAACTACTAACCGGGAGTGTTCTTTGGGTTTACCGAAGAAGGACCCTGGACTCTCAGTTCAGCTGTGTGGCCCAGGACCTGAGGCAAGCAAGGGTCCAGTGAGCGTGTTCTTGTGCAGATGTGTAGAGGAGTTTCACTGCTCACTTTAGCTCTCCTGTCATCTTTTTTTTTTTTAATTTTTATTTATTTGACAGAGACACAGTGAGAGGGGGAACACAAGCAGGGGGAGTGGGAGAGGGAGAAGCAGGCTTCCCACTGAGCAGGGATCCCGATGCGGGGCTCGATCCCAAGACCCTGGGATCACGACCTGAGCTGAAGGCAGATGCTTAACTGACTGAGCCACCCAGGTGCCACTCTCCTGTCATCTTTTGCTAGTAAATCAACCACCATGTTTATGAAATCCAGTCTATGCTACCATATGGGTCCTGTTTGTATGGAAAGGAGGATCCATATCCTTCCTTGGTAATCATTGAGAAAGGCTTCCTGATAGCTGCCTGAAGCCCCTTGGATGGAAATGGCTTTTCTACTTGCGCAGGGATGTGGCAAACACATTCGCCTGCAGCCTGTGGATCAGGACTTGTGAAAGTATGCTCAGGAAAGAGCAGGAGCTCCAGAGAGCAGGAGAGCCGGAGGGAGTTTGAGACTGTGAAAGGGCAAGAGAGTGTCTTGCAAGAGGAGCAAGAAAGCAGTGTGTGCCTGACAGGGATTGAGGGGCAGCAAAAGGATGCCTGTTCCAGTGCCCCCCACCCCACCCCGGGAGGTGCTGTATACTTCGAGTACTGGACTGTGTAACCCTTTACTTTCCCATCAGCGGTTTACAGAGGACCCGCTGCTGGCCTTCCTCCCATCCGTTCTTTTAATTAGAAATTGTTAGCCTACTTGTCTCTCTTTGTCTCATCTATTTTATTTTTTTTTAAATTTTGTCCAGCTTCATTGAGTTATAATTGACCGTCTGTTTTATTTGAACATAACAACCGTGCCTATTAAACTTTACTTGTTACTTGGTTAGAGTGGGACCCAGTGTGTACGTTTTGTGGGCATTTGCAAAAGCTTTTGGTACTTTTTTTTCTGAAGAGAATGTGTTAAATTTTTCCTGTGTTTCCACACAAATTATTGATAATGCACGAAAACAAATCTATAGAATGAGATTGTGGAGTAATTGGCGTTGTGTGAAGGTGATGATTTGTCACCCTGTATTCCCAAGAAGGGCGTCATCCGCACTTGCATGAAGTGTATAACCAGGGGTGTGCACATCATAAGTCAGCTGAGACTGCGGTGCGCCCTTGATTATATTCAAGGCCCCGAAGTGAATTGAAGTAGAGTCCTGTTGTCTGGAGAACAGCAATTAGAGACTCAGTCTCACTCTGAGGCCTCATCTCTGGGAAGCATTTGCTGCTTCCGTTAAGTGTTCTGTTGGTGACCCTGGAGGCATCGGGAGGCTCCTGCAGGCATTACCGTATCTGCCCAGCTTGGGCTTTAAACTCTGAATCTTTATGAGGACATGTATTATTTTGAAAGGTGCTTCAGGAGTTTGAGTGGAAAATAGAGATAATTCTCAAGTTGATCATATGAAGGGCATTTGTTGAACCCCGTCACTGAGAGCTGCCGGAGCGGGGTTAGGGAGGGATTTTTCAAGATATACTGCCGGAGACTGGGTTAGCCCCTTCTTGTCTCCTTCACAGCCCCTTTCTTAGGTTCTTTCCAGTGGGGCCTTCTCACTCTTCGACGGTTGTCCACCCACTTAACGTGAGAAATCACTGGCAGAGGAAGGTTTGTCTGTATAAAAATCAACATACTCATGAAAGAAGTTACAATTTGCCTATCTAAATCTCTCATTTTAATGATTTCTCCTACTTGGTCTTTCGGCTTTTATTAGCTGTTTTTCTTGTTGTCTATTTAGTTATGCTCACATTTCTTGTGACAGAATTTGGAGGACTGTTTTGGAATCGCTTGCAGAAAACAAGTGCTGTTTGTATTGCATTCTGATTCATTCAGCCTCTGACAAATAAAGCAAGTTTTCTCTTTTGACAGTGGGATGTGTACTTGCGAGTCCTGGCAAGGATGGATCTGCACAATCTGGTGGAGGACGATTTCATTTTCTGCCAGTGTGTGTGTGGCCTTTCAAATGAAATTAAGTTTGATCCTGGATTTTGAAGTAGTGGTTGCTTTTTATTAAAATTTTGCAGAGGGCAGCTGTAGAGGATATAAACCCAGCAGATGACCCTAATAATCAAGGCGAAGATGAATTTGAGGAAGCTGAGCAAGTGAGAGAAGAAAATTTGCCAGATGAAAATGAAGAGCCAAAACAAAGTAATCAAAAGCAAGAGAATGCAGAGATGGAGGAGCATTTGGTGGTAAGCAGACGCTAGTGCAGAGGGTGGTTTTAACCTGGGCATCTTAAGAACTGCCTGGTTTATGCAAAAAGTTAGTCCTAACGCACGCTGACAGAAGGTTTGCCTCTTTGGTTGGGGTTTAGGCCATTATGTGAAACGATATGCCCCCACTCAGAGAGAGAGGGTAACACACCTCCTAGGTTTTGTGTTGGAAAGGATTATTCATCATTTCCTGGCCACTGATGCATTGCAAGTACATTTTTTATGGCTGCGAGCTTGCTCTTTGTCTCGGTGTACTGTAAAACACATCTCCAGTGTTCAGTAACCTGAGCTTCCCCTTTTGTTTCAACAGATGGCAGGAAACCCAGACCAGCAGGAGGATAATGTTGACGAGCAGTACCAGGAAGAGGGAGAGGAGGAGGTAGGGAGGCGGAATGCAGGAAACTCGTCAGGATGCTTGGTGCATCGCACTCCCCTTAAGTGGTGGCATCGGCTTTGACACGCCTTCTGTAGACACCTTCAGAAAGACATAGGCGGGATGAGAGAGGGTGCTTGCAAGAGGAAATGGACCGTGGAAGTAGAGACATTTGGTTAGGAGGGGACAAAAACAGGGTCATAAAATCCTTCCTTCTGGTTCTCATTAGAAATTTTGAACTGAAAGAAGACATTTGGCCTTCTAGGAATGGTGGACTTAGGTCTATGTGATCTCTGTAAGAATATTTTCTCCTGTTTGTTTCCCTCATAAAAGGTAGAAGAACAAAGCTTTGCCTATTGAGGGGGGTCTGGAATGACCCCTGTAACTTGCTCTGTAGACATTGCCACAGTTCTGCCTCACAGCGGTGCCCGGCCCCACAGTGTCCGTCAGAATACACTTAACGCCTTCCAAAAAAGTTTTTGAGTCTCTACTTTTTGCCTGTCTTACCTCCTAAGAATTTAGTGTCATAATGAAATTTAACAATAAAGAAAAGGAAAAATACGTAAGAAGCTCAGTTGAATAAAATGCATTTGGGTGGAATTTCTTTTCTTTTTTTTTAAAGATTTATTTTATTTTAGAGAGAGAGAGCATGGGGTGGGGAGGAGCACAGGGAGAGGGAGAGAGAATCTCAAGCAGACTCCATGCTGAGCGCGTAGCCTGACACAGGGCTCGATCTCACAACCCTGAGATCATGACCTGAGCCAAAATCAAGAGTCGGCTGCTTTAACCAACTGCACCACCTAGGCACTCCATGGGTGGAATCAATCTTTCTTTCTTTCTTTTCTTTTCTTTCTTTCTATTTGATTTATTTATTTGTTAGAAAGAGAGAGAGAGAGTGAGCACAAGCAGGGGGAATGGCAGGCAGAGGGAGAAGCAGGCTCCCCACCGAGCAAGGAGCCTGATGCGGGTCTTGATCCCAGGACCCTGGGGATCATGACCTGAGCTGAAGTCAGATACTTAACCGACTGAGCCACCCAGGCATCCCTCCATGGGTGGAATTTCTTAAATTTCATTTTAGTTTACTTTTTATTGTAAACTTCTGGCAGATTATTGTTAATTAGTTTCAAGGAGCACCTATCATGGTGACACATCTGTGTAAGTGATGGATGAATGCGAATGGTTGGAGCTGGTTAGTCACAGTGCTCTGCTGTGTGGACCACTGAAGCTCCATACCTGGGGATATGCTCTGAATGAGGCCCTGTGTTTAGTCTCTCTCTGGCCCAGTAAAACTCTGGTTCAGAGGGGTTTGTCAGCCAGGCTTCCTGCCGACATGGGGCTTTAGCCCCAAGGGGGACTGCATGAATGGATGGACAGATACCCCAACCCCTGGGGACCCTGCTCAGAATACATGTGCTACTATACTCGTGTACATAGTTCCCTGCGTTTTCAGTTTTGTTGAATTTGTCCTCCACTTCTCAGAGCTAACGCTAAAATTTGCACTTATACCAGAGAAACAGAAAGGGATGTTGCTCTTTACAGCCATTGGCAATGTATAGCTCTAGTCATGGGCACTCTGGCTTGATCTTTTTATTCTTTCTCTGTTCTCATCCTGCTGTTCATCCTGATCAAGATCCTGAGCTGTGGTATCACAAGAGAGCATTAGGAAAACTGGAAGCCTTGAATATTAAGACATTTTGCAAGAAAAAGGTATTCATCTGGACTTGTAACAGGATGTCTGGACAAATATTATTCTGTTTCATTATGTCAGATGCCACATATCTGTGAGGGATTAAAAGAGAGGAGGTTCACTTTGGCTTCTTTTTAAAAATGCAGAAGGGTAAACATAAAATTTTAATCCGTATTTACTGATTACTTTTGTACCTTCATTTTATGTCAGTTAAAGTGGAGAGAGCACTCCTGTGATCCAAGCGGGGTCAAGGATAGGGAAAAAACAAAGAGACAGGAAGGGAAGAGAGTGGTGACAGGCCGAGGTGAGGACTGCTGCTCTTCGTGTCCCTCAGGTCGGCTGAGCCCACCGGAGCCCTTTTTTCTCCCTGCAGCGGGGCCTGCGTCTCTTTCTCTGGTTCCCTGCTCTGAATTCCTGTCTGGCGTCTCTGCCCCTCTTTCGGACCTCCTCTTGCGTAGGCTCGAGGTCGTGCACCCTGCCATGTAGGAGTGCTCTCAGCCTGCCTTTCTCCTTCCTCGGGTGACTCCCCTCTCTGCCCCTGAGTGGCCCTTACACAGACTGTGGTGCTTCCTTGGGCAGTTCCTGCGATGCTTAGCTATTGGATCTTCCCACCTTTTCCCATTGTTCCCAGTTCTTCCCTGGAGGAGGGAGAAGAGTGGTTCCCAAATATCATTTAAGGACTAGTAATAGAGACGAAGTTCTCACCAGACTGCAGCAAAATGAGAAAGAAAGGAATGCAATACGTGAGAACCCATTTCATGTTTATAAGTGATGCACGTGAGACATTTGTGGGACACTCCGAAAGCCATGCAGGGCCGGGTCATACATGTCCTTCTTTGCATTGAGCCTCAGAGTACACCGACTACAGGCCCATTGCTGTCATTGCTTCCCCTCCCGTGAGTCCCACGTCACCTGACTTCCATCAGCATTTGCTCCTAGGGAGGAAATGCATCTTGCTGGGGTCCTCCCATCAGACTTGTGACTTGAGCTCAGACAGTGGGACCCGAGATAAGTGGATTTTTTGGACATTTGCACTATCCCTGCCTTCTTTTATCTTAGTTCAATAGCGTTACCCTTCTACGACATAAAAACAATGGGTATGAACAAGTGTTCATGGCTCACTGCTTGGGACATTCATGTGGGCATCCCATCCCCGTGTTGCTTACTTTCCAGATTTTTTATCTACTTACGAGCAAACAAGACAAATTAATGGCATTGCCAGAAAGTGCTATGGGTGCTTAAAAGTGGTTTAAATGTTCAAAAAGATATATGTTACATAGATAGATAGGTAAGCTTGAAAACTCTGAATGCTCATTTTCTCCAAATACAATTGAAAATAGATGGATCTGCACACTCGTGGGAGAGCACACACAGGGTCGCTCAGCTGCCGGTAGGGGGACCGCCAGCCTGTGAGTCACCACAGCACGGAGTTGGCGAGGCGCACAGCTCCTGCTAACTGAGACTCAGCCAGCTATGGTGTCCCTCACGAGAGCTGCTGGTGCCGAAGGCCTTTCCTTTGTCCCACTCCATCCACATCTGTAGATTCTAGCAATATGCACTACTTCAAGTTCAGTCTTCTGGTTCCTGTCTCATCCCATGACATCTTTGATGTGAAAGCCAAAGCCCATTTCGGACTCAGTAGATCCGTCTTATTTTGGCGATTAAACTTTGCTACATCACATAGGGACCATTTCTAAAATGCCTAAGACATTAGATTTCAGTGACTAAAAATGAGTAATGAGGAACAATATTGGGAAATCTTTGACAAAATGTTTGCGTCAGCTTTATCAGGGTACTAAAGAGGGTCGAATGTGGAAGACATAATTGGTGTGTCTCCATTATAAAAGAGTAACATTTGGCTTCTGTTATTAGTCTAAGCATATCTGAAAATTAGAAACTCCATATCATTTTGTTTCTTTTCAGTAATGCCTTTTAAGATGAGTTTGCATTACTTTTGTTCCAAACACAAAGAATATATTACCAGAATAATAATGTATATCTATAAATTTGAAAATTACAAAATTTTCATTTGTGGGTTTCCTAGATTAAAGAGTAATTTACATCAGGGTTTCTTACCTCAGATTCTATTGACAACTGATAAACAACCCAAATTTTCTACAATAGATCTCCAGGGAAGAGAAGAAAGAATTTAGGTAAGGGTGTTTATCTCTCTAGCCAGAGACACTCTTAACCCTGCACTCACTGTCACTCAAGCTAGTAGCTCTCAGTTTTTGCTGTGGCTAAGAATCACCTTGGAGAGAGTGTGTGAAAGGTACAAATTCCTGGATCGGACCTTACCCTTGGAGATTTTGATCTTATCTGTGCTGGGGACTAGGAATCAGAGCTCCAGGAACACACTGTTTGGAGAAGCATTCCTAGAACAGGTGGCCACAGGTGGACTCGGGAAGTCTGAACCTCCTAAAAATTCTATGTTACATTATGTGTATCTGTGCCTATTTGCTTAAATTTGCATTTCTTCCCAAGGTCTTAAAAGGGTTCATGACTCCCCTCCCCCACCATAAAATTAAAAATCACTGATTTTTATCAAACCCTTTTATTTTACAGATAAGAAATTTGAGCCTTAGAGAGGTTAGCTAAGTTTCTGAAAGTCATACAGCTTGTTATTTTTGCAACCATGATTAGAGCTCACCTAGATCTTTAACTTCCTTTTATAAGAAATGTGGGGGCTGGAGGAATGAGTTAGGTGATACCTCAGAGAAGCCAATGAATCCAGAGTGTGGGTCATTCTACAGGAAAACAAGTCAATAGCATTAAGGGAAAAAGAGGGGAGCAGAACTGCTGTTAGGTATAGCCTTTGTTTGGATGATGATTAGGCCAAACCAAATGTAAATAGACAGTTTTGGGGTTTTTTTGTTTTGTTTTTGTTTTTTGTTTTTATTTATTTGACAGAGAGAGAGAGCATGAGCGGGGTGGGGGCAGGGAGGAGTCAGAGGAGAGGGAAAAGCAAGCTCCCCACCGAACAGGGAACCTGATGCGGGGCTCCATCCCAGGACTCTGGGATCATGACCTGAGCCAAAGGCAGATGCTTAACCAACTAAGCCACCCAGGTGCCCGACATGTTGATAATCAGGAAAATATTAAGTCGGAACTAGACATTAGATGATACCATGGGATTATTTATCAGGCGTGATAATGGCATTGTGGTTCTATAAGAAAAATCCATTGTTTTTAGGGATACATACTGAGATGGGTAAGGATGAAATTACATGATATCTAGAATTTTTAAGAATAGGTCATCAAAAAAAAAAAAAAAAAACCACACTGATAGGTGATGCAAGGGTGGCAACATTGAGCTAACTTTTGAACCTTGGTAATGGCTGTAAGGAGTTCCTGAATTATTTGCTTTATTTGTATGTGCTGGCAAATTTTCGTAATAGATTTTTATACAGCTAGCATTTGGGAGCCATGGTTTAAATCCAGGTCTCTCTAAATCTACAGCCTGTGTTAGGGTTTGGCAGATTATAGGCCTCGGTCCATTTTGTAAGTCAGGTCTCATTGGAACATGGCTTTTTGTTTACGTATTGTCCAAGGCTGCTTCTGCACCCCAACGGTAGGGTTGAGTAGCTGCTCCAGAGACTTTATGGCTGAGCAAGCCTGAATATTTACTAAGTCTGGCCTTTTATAAAAAAAAAATCTGTGGACCCTGGTTTATACATTCTTTCCCACCATATTGCAGTTTCAAGGCAGTTCCTTCCCAGCCCCAACTAAACCAAGTTTGGTGTTCACTAGTATATTTTCATTATTAAGACTACGTAAGACGTGGGCGCCTGGGTGGCTCAGTTGGTTAAGCGACTGCCTTCGGCTCAGGTCATGATCCCAGGGTCCTGGGATCGAGTCCCACATCGGGCTCCCTGCTCTGCGGGGAGCCTGCTTCTCCCTCTCCCCCTCCCCCTGCTGGTGTTCCCTCTCTCGCTGTGTCTCTCTCTGTCAAATAAATAAATAAAATCTTTAAAAAAAAA
>NC_138369.1:105147514-105189233 GCF_054177405.1 Leptonychotes weddellii | reverse complement strand
GAGCCTGTAGGTGAGACTAGGGTGTCTTCTCTTTAGCTCGCACCACTGGGACATGTGAATACAAAAAAAGCCTTATGCCACTGTCCCCAGAATGTATTTATTTGGTTCTATTGTAGTTTAGGGGCTGTGAGTCAGGCTGACGTTGGGCTGATTAGAAGAGGTTCAATAAAGCTGGGCTTTGTCTAGGCCTCTTTGAAGGGTCATCTTTGTCAGCTCTTAACAAGCCAGGTTCCTACCAAAGCTCGTGTGGTGGGTTGTGGTTCATTCCTCTCACACCTGGGCTGGACACTTTGAGGCAGCCTTAATTTGTTCCTCTTTAAGTGTAACACCTGTGTGCTTTCCTTCCCTTGCCCATTTCTGGGATTTTTAACACCCCCTTCCCCACCTCCACCCCCAAACTGGTAATTCTGTGTGTTATTCAGGAAGACCTACTCTTATACCACTGTCCTAGGACAGGTCAGGTTTTCTTTTAGTCCCAGGACACTACTTGATGCTTAATGGATGGGCAGCAATTTTTTTGAAATTCAAGTGACTTCAATCTTTTGACATGCATACGGTTTTCAAAATAGTTAAGTTAGAAAATATATTTTACCTTGTATTTTTGTGGAATGTAATCATTAAATAGAGGTTATTTTGCAAAAATATTTGGGTACTTTCTTTGATATACATTTTGAAAAAAATAATTGGGATCAGTGACAGACACGTAATAGTAATAGCACACATAAAAGAAAACTACTTGAAACAGAAATGTCATGTTAGAACATTGAAGAGATGTAGGGATTTGGGGCAGTTTAGTAACTATTTCATGAAGAAATTGAAATGATTGTGTTCTATGTTCTAGATATTTTAGCCAGAGAACTTTATTCTTAATTATAGGATTATATATATACATTTTCTCTGTTTTCTACTACATCATGTATAGGTAATGGTGTCTGTTTTCTGTGCCTTTACAGAGCAGGTATTTTTTGCATTGATTCACTTATTCATTCATTGACTGATGCATTCACCAGTATTTATTAAGCAATTGCCATGTGCCAGGTACACATCTAGGTACTAAAGACAGTTGAGTAAGACAGATGGTTCCTGTCATCCTGGAATTTACATTCTGTCAGAGCCTTCAGACTTCTGCAGTTCTCGCATCTTCTAGGTTGGCCTGTTAAACTGCTCCCATTTTAATTTTATAAGCTGAATTTCCTCAGGTGTTATACTTGCAGGGTTAACACTTATTTAAAGAAATGAGAAATTCAAACACAAAAGTCCTAGCTCTGAATCAATGGCATTGATTTTTTGTAGGAGGTGTATTATACATCTCTTCGTAGCTAATAGACAAGTTAAATCTTTGACTCAAAAAGACTTGTTTTTTTTTCAAATTTATTTTTAGTTTAATTTTGTTTCTGCTATTTTTAATGAGCTGTTTGGAGATCAAAATGTTGCAAGTGTTTAAATGATAAAAAGGGTCACCTAGTATCTCTGGTTTCTTTCAGGTTCAGGAAGATTTGACTGAAGAGAAAAAAAGGGAATTGGAGCATAATGCTGAAGAGACCTATGGTGAAAATGAGGAGAACGTATGTATGGGCCAGAGATGGCTCCTGCTCGTGTGCGCATGCGTGGGAGATACGTCTGGTCAGTTGGGTAGAGATACCAGCGGGCACGTCTCAGGTGCCGAGCAGTTTAACAGGCCAACCTAGAGTTAGGAAAACCTGTGACAACGTGAAGATTAGGAAAGACTAGCGCCATGGCCTGTCGGAACTTATTCCTCCAGTCGTTTCCTTTCTCTAAAAATGAGTAACTTCACTTTTTTTTTAAAGGGGGGAATTATTTATATCACTAGCTCTATACCCTACCTCTTCGTTTTCCCTTTTTCTTTTACCTTTAAGGCCGATGAAAAAAACAATGATGGCGAAGAACAAGAAGTTCGAGATGACGACCGCCCCAAAGGCCGAGAGGAACCCTATGAGGAGGAGGAAGAAGAGGAAGAGGACGGGGCCGCCGCTGCGGAGAAATCACGGCGAAGAGCGGAAATGTAGCGGCGCCCGACCGCACGGACAGTGCGCAGCCAACCGAGTCTTTTCAAGCTGCTCAGAAATAAATCTGCCTACTGAACTCTAGGATATTTAATTACAAAAATTAAGAATTTAGACTTTTTTTAACTTTTGTATTAGAAATGCTCATACATTTATATGAATATATTTTGATAACCTAGGTTAGAGCTTCTTTTATATTCAAGCTACACACGAACAAGAAGACAAACAATAAAGCAACCCTTAGCCTTTGAATCTCATTTTTCATAGATAATGTGATGTTGGAAAGGGCACCGATTTTGTATATTTCAGCTTGTTACTTCTCTATCTTCTAGTTTCCAGGTGTTCTGTTGTTTGCCTTTAATAAGATACAGGATTTCAAATAGGGAATACTGCAAAATGCTGTATAGCCTTTAAGGAGAATGGCCGGTTTATTAACTGCTGCCTTTCTGAGGTTCTTGTGTATAGTTCGGATGGAATTTTCACCCCTCTGTCTCTCGAATAAGATCCACGTACAGACTGACATAAATTGGAAAGGCATTTTGGTTATAAAGACACTTTTTCAGACTTCTCCTATCAGTTAGAAAAATGTTTGGCTTTACTTCAAATCACAGCTGTTCTCGAATTAGATTTTAAAATGAGATGGTACTAAAACTCATGACACAGTATTCTGGACTTTGATATTCCAGTATTCAAACAAGGTAGGACACATCAGTGTATTAACCTTCCTGAAGGACTGACACCTTGTTTAGTAACTAATTTAGTGTGTGTGGGTGCTATTTTCTACGTGCGCACCCATTCAGTTCTTTTTTTTCTGAAATCGTCTAGTGATATCCTTGTTTCAATATCTAGTTCTCTACAGTAATATAGATTTCCCCCATAAGCTCTGTTCCTCAATATGTAATCACTTTGATGACAAGTATGAATATGAAGGCATTCCAAATTACACAGTTGAATAGGGTTATTTTTTGAAAACTATACAGTGAAATACCCATGGTGATATGATAGACCATCATGACTTTTCTGTTTGCTGGGATCGGAGCCTGTGTTATGCCCATGTATGGCATTTTAATGACTACAAAAGTCCCCTAAAATAAAAAAATTAAAAATCAAAAATTTCTTTTGGGATCAAGACATATTTGTCTCTCTACATAAAGATTTTTAAATATATAGAATTAGGTTATATAATTCATATGTGTGTGGTTTTGTAATAGTACTCAAATTAATAAGGACATTTAATTTCTACCATTGTTGTATGAATGTAATGTTAGTTTTAAATAACCACACTCATGTATGATTTTGATTATCCCAGTGGAGTGATTATGTATGTATGCATAGGAATGTTTTGTTCAAATGTATTTTGGATTTTCAATAATCATAAATCAAATTTTACCTTTATGTATAAAAACCCTTTATGTAATGTAAAATGTATAATATTGTACATAATATTCAGAATACAATTATTTTGGTAAATTAGTTTGTATTTTTAATGTCCCAGTTGCAGTATTTAATTATTTGAACCATATTGAAACTTCGTAATAGTCAATAAAGCTATAAAATGTGGTAAATCTCTGTTGAAGTCTGTGATTTCTTATTAGTTTCTGATCCTATTGTTCAGTCCTCTTTTATATGGGGAAAAATTTTAGAAGGTACCAGTATAGATTAATGAATTATAAAATGCCTTTCCAACCTTTTCCTACTTTCCTTATCTCTCTCTCTCTCTTAACTGGATTGGTACTTGATTTTCTTTCCCCCTCTCCTAAAGAAAGAGCTAAGAATTGTCATTTTATGTGAGCTAGTTCTTGGGGAAGAAAATATAAATAGATAGAGAAATGTAAGAGACTGTCATGTGAGCACACACGAAACAAGGAAACACATTTTAAATTCCCTCTAGGAAAGCAACCAGCCCAAACCATTCTGCTCTGTATGGCACCAAGTGTTTAGAAGAGAAGTAATCAGTCAGAGTTGAGCTATATTAATGAGATGTGCAGAAATAAAATGTCACTTGTATTTATCTTGCCAATTAATCTGTGACTTTTGGTGCAGTCAATAAATCAAAGGATTTGGGCCCAGTGACATAATCAGAAGGGGGGAAAAAGGCACAATTATTAGGGACAAGGACAGTGGAACACAAAAAAACTACCTTAGTACAATGTAAGGACTATGTATTTGTAAGCGTGATTTTAAAAGATCCTGGAGGAAGGGTATATTCTGAACCACAGGTAAGTCACAGCAACTTACTTTCATAAAGGAAAATTACTGACATTTATTGAATGCCTTCATAATGCAGGCAGTGTGTGAATAGGACCCACTTTATCCCCACAGCGATCCTTTAATGTTGATGGAATCCCCCTTCTCACAGCTGAAGAATTTTGCCCTCCTGGAACATTTGACATTATGTAACTGCTTTAAGTTCTGTTTTGTCTTCAGTCCTCTCATGATGTTGCGGTACATCTCTACTGTGGCATGTTGCACAGCTGTTAAAAAAGTCAATTTCTAGTCTCGAATCTTCTTTTGCCTTCTATTGTACTATCTCTTCCTAGTTTTCCTCTTACCATCCTGGCTACCTTATCTCAATCTTTTTTTTTTTCAGGATTCTCTTCTTATGCCTGCCCTTAAATATTAGTGTTCTTCAGCTTTTGTCCTAAAGGTCTTTCCTCTACAGCCCTCTCCCCATTGATGCCTTAGACACGTGTCTCCCGATTTATTTCTTCAGCCTAGCTTTCTATGACTCATTCCGCCTCAAATTTATAATTTTCAAAGCTGAATTTGCCTTTTTTCCCCACCAAAAACCTGCTTCTAGGTTCAGTATCCCAGTTCGCTAAGCTTCCCAAAACAGAAACAAAGTTTGTCCTTAATTCTGTCTTCACTCCCTACAGATGCTACCAAAATATCTTTAAATTTGCCCTTTTTTTTTTTTTTCCATCCATACTATTCTGGTTCAGGCCACTGTTACCTTTTACCTGAACTATTACAACAGTCCCTTAACTCTCTCATTTGCTCTTTCCTACCAATCCCTAAAATCTGTGCCAGTGTGACCTTTCTAAAGGTAACTAACACTCCGCCATTATAAAATTATTTAATAAATTGCTCTTCCACGTAGGGAAAATTCCCAACTCTTTAATAGAACCTACATAATCATGATCTGGCCCCACCTTATCGCTTCAACCTTCTGATTTACATTCCAGTACTGAATCATAAATCTGGCTCCTTTTTATGAAGCACATTCCTCTCTTAATGTCTTAGTAACCAGCCTTTACCAATGCCAAAGCTATTGTGTCGTTAATTTAGGATAGCTGGTGTCCATTTTCTCGGTTGTGTGGAGTCTATGGAAGTAGAGAACAAAACTAACCTACAAAGAGAAACCAAAAGCACAGACAGAGGTGAGGGTTGTGCCATTTTTTCAGTCCCTATATCTTGCCATCCTTGATGCCAGCCAAGTCTACCCATAGCTTGATTAATGAGCAAATAAATCCTACTTTTTCATTTGAGCTAGTTGGGAATGGATTTGTCACTTGCTATCTGAATATTCCTGACTAATACTTAATATTCAGTTCTTTTAAATCATGCTTTCTTGTATCATGGTAAATTTACTACCTACTCTCCCCAGAAACACTGTTCAATTGCTATTCACTCTCTTTGCCTGACTCATTGCTTTAGGTGTCCCCTTAGATACCATTTCCTCTGGGAAGGGGATACCCTCCACTCACCCCCCGCCCCTCAGTCTAGGTGGCATACCTTTTCTGTGTCCCTCTGTAACATCCTGTATTTCATATCCCAGTACTTACCACAGTGAATGGAAACAGCCTATAACGTAATCTATACTCTTCTTGACATACATGTTCGGTGAGGGTGGAGACCTTATTTCTCTTGTTTATTGTTGCAATCAAACACCAATACCTTCAAATATTCAATATTTACTAGATGAATGAATATCTTACATTCCTCATCTAAGAATATTGATTATTTCGAGATGATACAATGAATAAGTGGCAGAGCTAGGATTCCTTCCCAGGTGAATCTGATTCCAATGTTAATTCCAAATATAGCGGGGTTGAATGGATCACTATCCAGTGTCACATTCTGAGTTTCATATATTAAGAAGGTGTGCTTTAAATTCTGTAAAAACAAATCTAGTGGGAGTCAAAAATTTTAAAAAATGAGCAAAATCTCAGCCATAGGGTCTTAAGGAGGAACCAAGAAATTGGAATTATTTGATCAGAGAAAGATACATGGTCAAAGGAAAATGTAACATTGTATGTCTATCTTCTTAGAAGCATCCACTGTAGTGTGAGGAATAAAGAATTTTTTGAGAAACAGGTTGGTGGAGTTACGAAATCTAGAGGTTTTCAAATCAGAATACATTAATCAATTAAGACTTAAAAGAGCCCCGCCCAAGCCAAGGATTAGATGCAATATTCTCTTAGAATGTCCTTGGGTCTTGTGACTGCCTGCTGCAGAGGGCCAGTTGGTATGATGGAGTAGTCCATGTGTTCATCCGCTGGTTGTCCTTTTGTCTGCATACCATTCCCCTTCTGCTCTTCATTTGTAGAAAGGCCTAATCCTGTAACCACAAAATTGGTCCCCAAAGCAACCATTGTTCCTCCTTTTTTTAAGATTTTATGTATTCATTTGAGAGAGAGAGAGGAGACAGAGCACAAGTGTGTGTGGGCCAGGAATCCAGGAATGACTTGTCTGGGTGGTTCTGGTTCTGGGTTTCCAATGAGGTTACATTCAACTTGTAGTCTGATGGCTAGACAGAGCACAAGCAGGGGAAGAGGTAGAGGCAGAGGGAGAACAGACTCCCTGCTGAGCTGGGAGCCCTATGTGGGGCTCGATCCCAGGACCCTGGGATCATGACCTGAACCGAAGGCAGGCACTTAACCCTCTGAGCCACCCAGGCGCCCCCTTCTAGGATTTCTATATGAGGCTTGATAAGAGAAATTCTCTCTGGCTGCTGACGGTAGAAGGAAATATACATTTGGAGCTTCCAGGAGTCATCATCCTCATGACCTGGAGAACACCCAGTTGCAGAAGGAAGAAATGAAGCTAATACAGAATGAGGGGCAGGACTGGATATCAGGGAGGAAGAAGAAAAGTGGGAAAGGGAGAGAGACAGAGACAGAATGATAAGGAGAATGGTATTCAAATTCCCAGGTTCTGACTTCCTTTGGTTTCCCTCCCTTTTTTTTCTTCAGCAAGTTTGAGGTTCATTTCAATCACATACAACCTAAAGAATACTGATTACTTCAGCATTATATATAAATTACAGTATTCTGTATCAGCTTTATTTCTTCCTGCTACAACTGAGTGTTCCCAGGTCATAAGAAGTGAGACTCCTGGAAGCTCCAGATGTATATTAAATAGAGAGATGATAGATGATAGATAGATAGATGATAGATTAGATAGATCGATAGATTAGATAGATTGCTAGATTAGATAGATAGATTAGATTGATAGATTAGATAGATTGATAGATTGATAGATTAGATAGACAGATAGATGGATAGATTAAATAGATAGATAGAAGATTAGGCTGAGAGAAAATCCTTGGCATTAACATTTAGTCATATTGCCCTAAAGGTAACAAGTTTTAATAAATAATGACATACTTTTTGCCAGTCTCTTGATCTTCTTGTTTTCTCTTGAATCTGTCTTTAAGTCCCAGAGAATCTGTGTTGAAAGCTGGGGATTATTTTAATGACGTTAAGAATACTCATATATCCTCCTTCTTTAGTCTACACCAAAGATTGGCAAACTTTTTCTGTAAAGGACCAGACAGTAAATCTTTTAGTTGTTGTGGACCAGAGACCCTCTTCTGAAACTACTCACCTCTGCCATTGTACTGTAAAAGTAGCCAGAGACAGTACATAAAGGAATGAGTATAGCCGTATTCCGATAAAACTTTGTTTACATAAACAGAAAGCATGCCAAATTTGGCCTGCAGACTGTAGACATCTGTTATATATGACCTGAATGCTTGCTGTAAAAACAATTATTTCAATAGAAAATAGAGCATTTTGGATTTTCAGGTATCGTAAGGCTTTCTATTTCTTTCCTATAATCTCTTCTATTTTAGGTTGGCAAGCATTCAATATTATCTCAGCTGCTGCATTTGTACACTATTTTAAGTAATTGGAATGAAATACTTTTGTCCTTCACCATCTTGGCTGACCTTGTTCTTACCATTCCCTATATGTTACTAATGGAGCTTGAAATTAAATGTCATTTCTGTTTGTCTGTTAACACATACACAGAATTCCGTATAAGGTACATGCCTTTAAAAGAACTGATCCATTGGAAAACATGGGTTTGAGCAAGATGAGATGACTTCTTTTGATCTGTGTGTTCTTTCTCCTTTTAAGACTTAAGGAATGAGAACCAATTACCACAACTGCCCATTAATACATTAATGATAATCAAATTTGTGATCTCGACTCCAAATGTTTTTTGGGAGGATGGGGGTTTCTGTAGGTGCTCTGATTCTTGTTAAGTTTATGTATCCTAATAGAATTAGACTTCTTTTTTTCCATAAAGGCAATTTGAACACCTTTACCATCCCTTAGCTCTGCCAATTACCTCCTGTGGTGGTTTTAAGGTTTATCCACAAAATCTGTAATAGTCATCCCTTTAAGAGCTGGAATCTAGTTCCCATACCCTTGAGCATGGACTAGACTTAGTCACTGACTTCTAACAAATAAAATTGAAGGAAAGTGATGGTGTGTGACTCAGAGATTAGGTCACAAAGACAATGCAGCGTCCTCCATGTTCTCTCTTAGAAGCCAGCTACTGTGTCATGAGGATATTTGAACAGCCTTATGTTGAGACCTACGTTTGTGTGGCAAGAAACTGAGGCCTCTAGCCAGCCAACAACCAGTGAGAAACTGAGGCCTCCTGTCCACAGCCACCTGAGTGAGTTTGGAGCAGACCCTCCAGCCCCAGTCTAGCTATCAGACTACAAGTTGAATGTAACCTCATTGGAAACCCGGAACCAGAACCACCCAGACAAGTCATTCCTGGATTCCTGGCCCACACAAACTTGAGATAATAAATGTTTATTCTTTTAGGGTTTGGAGTAATTGGTTACACAGCCGTAGATAACTAATACATCTTCTAAGGAGTGTTTATAACTCCAAGTGGAGAGACCAGGGGTGGATATGATGTGCAGCTGCATGGTGGAACTGGGCATCTAGCCAGTTGCTTTGCTGGAAGTCAAGTCTAGATGCAATGGTGACAGAAGATGAAGTTCAACTTACTGAGTTAAATAAATTTAACCGAATTTATTTGTTCGAATTATTAGATTATTTTTTAACACAGTGTTACTCAACATGGATTCACAGCCGAAGAATTTCTAAACTAGTGATACCTGGGCTCCACGTCCAGGGACTCTGAATTACTGGCCCTGGGGTGTAGTCTAGGCATCAGAATTTTAAATTTCCTCAGGTGTTTCTAAAGTGCAGCTAAGATTAAGTTAAAAGTAGGAAAGGAATATTCCCTCCCCAACATCTCCCTACCAGATTATAAATTACAATTTAAATTCTTGGATTTCTATATGAGGGCTTGATAAGAGAAATGCTCTCTGGCAGCTCTGATGATTAAAACAAGTCTCAGACCAAATCTGCAAAGCACATATTTATAGGCAAGCACACACAGACATTAAGCTTTCCTGAATTCTCCATGAAGCACAGATCCTTATCCTTTTAGACATTCTAGACAGGCAAAAGGTGTGAAAGAATTGCTCAGGACAGATTCTATAATATCCCAGGCACAGAATTCAGCTAGATTTCTGGCCAGATCCTGCACCTGACAGACTTCCTTAAGAGGCCCAAGTCCTCTTGCAATGGGTGCTAGGCTCACCAGGTGCTCAGACCTCTCTTGGGGGAGGGGGAGGGGCCAGTACCTATACAAGACTTCCTCCAGTTCACCCACCGATTTTGAAATACAATTCATTCATTTCTAGAATGAAAAAAAATGTCTTTAATACCCATGGTACCATCTAACAAAATAGGGCTGATTTAAGTGAAGAGTTAAGTAAAAGATATTGTGATAGTGGCTTCTGGAGGGTGGGCCCTGATGAGACCACCAGTTCCTCAGCCCTGGTTGCATATCAGAGCCACCAAAGATACTTTTTATAAAGAGTCCTGTCCTGACCCCAGACTAATTAAATCAGAAACTCGGAGGGTAGAGCCTGGGCATTGGTCTTTTTAAAAGGCCTCTCGATAAGTCATGATCACGAAGGGTTAGGGTGGCAGGGAGGGGCAACCCTAAAGGGGTAGTACACCTAATGGAGTGTTTTGGGTGATGAAACTCTTCTCTATTCTGACTGTGGGAATGTTATGCAAATCTATACAGGCATGAGGACTCTCAGAACTGTACAACAAAAGAGAAGCTCAAGCTTATTGTATGATTTTAAAAATATATAATTCTTAAATTCTTTTTTTAATCTTTTTTTTAAAGATTTTGTTTATTTATTTGAGAGACAGAGCATGAGAAAGAGAGCACACGCAGGGGGAGCAGCAGGGAGAGAGGGAGAAGCATAATCCCCACTGAGCAGGGAGCCTGATGCAGGACTTGATCCCAGGATCCTGGGATCAGGACCTGAGCCAAAGGCAGTTGCTTAACGGACTGAGCCACCTAGGTGCCCCACTATTAAATTCTTTTTAAAAACCTCAGATGATTCTAATGTACAGCCAGCCTTGGGAGATCACTGGATTAGATTCCTTCAAGGGATGATCCACCATCTTTGGGACATGTCTTCATAGTTAGGGCACCAGCAGCGGGTGAACTTCCTGCATTAACAAGCCGCCCCTACCCCACATATGCACGTAGATGAGCACACCATACTGTCTATGCTGAAGTATTCTAAAGTAAATTTAAAATGCTGTAATACTGAGATACAGCTGTCTTTCCCACCTTCACACTGGGGAATGTCAAAACATGGCAGTGGAGAATTGCTCAAGTCAATAGTTCTATTAATCTCTGCTCTTGGAGAAAAAATTCATAATGCAATTGCTTTGCCTCAAAAAACAGTTTCTCAAACCCATAAACTGTGGTTTTTATAGAATAACAAAGAATCCCAAAAGGAGAGTAGTTTGGCAGTTTAATTAGTTTCATTTCTGAGTAGGATCATAGGAAGAAATAAATACCTTTTGTATCACAAAACAGTGCATGAATATGTGTGTGTATATCAATGACATAAAAGTTTCAAGAAACAGCTCATGCCGTTCCTATTTTATTCTATTTCATGGCAGTGTCAGTCATGACTCAGTCTCTTGATATCAAGATGCACTAATGGTGAGAAAATCACAGTTAAAGTACTCTGCGAGAAAATAACCATGTGTCTGTGCTTCTTCCTGCCTCGTGACAAGGAAACAGACAGGAATTTGACCTCTGGTTGCACCATTCTCTAGTTTTCTGAAATGAGGCAAGTTTCTTGATCTTTGTGCGCCTCCACTTTCTCACTTATAAAATGGGAACAATTGTAGCAGCCTTCGGGTTGTGGCTGGGACCCCTGAATCCTCATCTGAAGCGCTCTATTCCAAAGTTTCTCTTCCCTTCTTTACGTTTAAGACTCACTGAGAAAGAGACGGGACATGGAAGCCGTGAATTGTTTCTTAGCTTAGAGGCCAGAAGACTAAACCTAACCTTTTTTTTTTTTTAAAGATTTTATTTATTTATTTGAGAGAGAAAGCGAGCATGAGCAGGGGGGAGGAGCATAGGGAAAGGGAGAAGTAGGCTCTCCGTTGAGCAAGGAAATTGATATTGCACTGAATATCTCCGTAAAAATATTTTTACATGCATTATAATTCCTTCGGATAAACCCCTAGAAGTGGAATTATTGAATCAAAAGTAATCTACATTTTCAACATCTTTGATAAATTTTGTAAAATTGTCCTTCAGAAAAAGTGTGCCAGTTTTCTCTCCCATCTTCAGGGTATAAGAGAGTTCTGGCGGCGAAGGGTCCTCAAAAGCCAGTGTGTTGCCTATGTTTTAACAATTTCATTATTAAGAGAGAAAGCCAGGGCACCTGTGTGGCTCAGTTGGTTAAGCAGCTGCCTTTGGCTCAGGTCATGATCCCGGTCCTGGGATCGAGTCCTGCATTGGGCTCCTTGCTTAGCGGGGATCCTGCTTCTCCCTCTGCCCCTCCACCTGCTTGTGCTGTTTCTCTCTCTCAAAAAAATAAGTAAAATCTTTTAAAAATTAAAAAAAAGAGAGAAAGAAAGCCAGAGAAGCAAATTACGAGCTCTGAATTCACACATCAAAATTCTAAATGCCATGTTACCCCAATCCTCAGTATGCAAGTTCTTTTTATTTTTATTTTTAAAATTTATTTATTTGAGAGAGAGCATGCAAGTAGGGAGGAGCAGCAGAGGGAGAGGGAGAAGCAGACTCCCCACTGAGCAGGGAAGCCAGACCAAAGCTGAGGTTGATCCCAGGACCCCGGGATCATGACCTGAGCCAAAGGCAGATGCTCAACCGAATGAGCCACCCAGGTGCACCTGAGACTAAACCTAACCTTATTGTTGTCTTTTTATGTTGAAAAATAATTTTTGTTTTTTTAAATTATTTTTAAATCATTTTTAATTCCAGTGTAGTTAACATACAGTGTTATATCAGTTCCTGGGTACAATATAGTGATTCAACAATTCTATACATTACTCAGTGCTCATGGTGATACATGTACTCTTAATCCCCAACACCTATTTCACCCATCCCCCCACCCACCTCACCTCCCCTCTGGCCACCATCAGTTTGTTATCTAGAAATACGCAAACAATGAATCATGGAACACTACATCAAAAACTAATGATGTCATGAATGGTGACTAACAAAATAAAATTTAAAAAAAAAGTCTATTTTTTGGTTTGTCTCTTTTTTTCTTTGTTTTGTTTAACTTCTACACACAAATGAAATCATATGGTATTTGTCTTTCTTGGACTGTATTGTTTTTCTTTTTTTTTTCTTTTTTTTAAGATTTCTTTATTTATTTGAGAGAGACAGAGAGAGCACAGGAACATGGAGGAGCAGAGGGAGAGAATCTCAAGCAGACACCCTGCTGAGCATGGAGCCTGATGCAAGGGTTCAATCTCACGACCTGGAGATCATGATCTGAGCCAAAACCAAGAGACACTTAACCAACTGAGCCACCCAGGTGTCCCTTATTGTTTTTAATGACGGTATGTGGTAATAGGTCTTATCAAAGCTTTCAATATATTAAATATTCAAATATCTTAAAAATAGTATACATTCTTTAGTCTCCAATGATTCAGGACACTCTGGCTAGAGTCAGAAAAACAAGTTAAGCAGTTGTTCTGGCCAAAGAGGATTGAGTAGTTAATACAAACTGATCAGCCCATCCACATCCTTACTTTAACCAGAAAAGTTTCACTTTTATGGGTTTGCTTTATGGAAAACTAGTAGTATAGGAGGGAAAATGAGATGATCATCCTAGCTAAGGAAAAAGTTGTGCCAAGAGTCTCAGTAGAAGTTCTGGGAATGGCCACACAAAACAGCCCAGTTGAATTCCTCATGGTTAACTCACCTCCACAGCATCTCAGGGCATTTGAGGACCTAGCAAACTAAGCAAAGTATATTCAAATATTCACAAGGGCACTTCCTAAAATTTAGAGATTGGAAAATATGCGATATGTACAAAAATATAAGTCATACAAAATGCAAGTTAGTGCCATGAAGTAAACCACAAGACAAAGCAGCTACTTGGCTCTCTCTCTTTTTTGTTATTTGGGGCGGGGGCAGGGCGGGGGCAGGGCAGGGACTATTTATTCACAGTGCGGACTGCCATACTAACTCCTGAATGCGTGCTGTTTAGTTCAGTGTCTACTCAAGCCAAGACCAGAAACTTTTCTGAGACAGGGAGGAAAAAACATAATGACCACGCAAATTTCATGGTACTTAGGGTAGTTCAATAGATTTCAATCTCCAAGCTGGCTTTTAGATCGCAAAAGCTATGGAAAAGGCTGCTGATCCTGAGAGAAAAGCAGGTGTTGGTTCACGACCTCGGGGTGCCCCAGTGAACTCTGTAATTGGCCCCTGCATGGGGAGGGCAGGGAGGGCCGGAAGAAAGAGGCAGGCCGTGTTGGTCGGTGGCTGGTTTAATAAGCAAGGGAACTTCCACGGGAGGCTTGTGTTAGGCGCTGCAAGGGAAGGAAAGCTCCACACCTGCCCGCCAAGTCCTAAACGTGTATATAGAGGCCTTCACTGACTCCAGTCACGCACACGGTCCAGGTGATCCCAACAACACATCACATCTCCCCGCGGCGTCCTTGCGAAGGGCTGGGGCGGTGGGAACCGCGGGCAGAAGGAACATTTCCAGGGCAGCGGCGGGGCGCGGAACCTCTGCCTGCCTGGGTCCAGCTCGAGGGTCAACCGTGGTCACCTCCTCTCGACGACTTCCTCCAACAGCAGGTGAAATATGTTATTTGAAGTGCAACAAAATCACCGAGGTGGATAAAGAGCACAATACATGTTTAATAAGAAACTGGATTGGGAGGAAAATCAGCTATTACCATACATTTGGAAAGGGAAGGAACCTGCACCCCGTAGGTTTAATCTGCTTGGAGGCATGCAGGAGAGGACTGCAAAATGAAATCTTGGCTTCTCACTTTGAAGATGCATTTGGATTTCCTATGCACCTCTACATTGAAGTTTGGACTTTTTCATACTGCCAGTTGGTTACACCGCAAGACAGCCTGTGGTCAGGAGCATCTCCGTGGGAATGCCCTGGCAACCTTTTCCTGGCCTCTCGGAGCCTCACCTGTACGTTATCTCCCAGCGTTGCTGGAACGTCAGTGAACCACACCAGGTACTCCCTGTTGTCCTTTTCCTTCTCGTTGTTGTTTTCTTCTTCTTTTTGTGCTAATCCGCTTACTAATGTTTGAAATGCCTTAACGCTAGGACTTGAAGTTCTCAAGGAGGGTTGAACGATTTGGCGCATGGTTCTGGATGAAGTAGGTTCTCTACCTGCAGAGAATCTCAGGTAACTAAAATGTGTATCACATGTGTATGTGCATCTTGGTGGTGTGGGGTTGGGATGCTGCTGGGGAATGAGCCAAGAGTCTGCTGGCTGCCTCCGGCCTGGGGAAAGAGAAAAGGGCACCGCAGACCCATTTGCCTAGAGCCTGCCCACCTTGTTTGTCTTTAGCGGTGATGAAAGTAATGAAAATATTTTTCATTACAGTTCAAAGATGATGACCCTTTGCAAACTCTAGGAGTAGTTACTTTCATCCAATGGATTGCTGACTTTGATTCCTTCAGTGGTTTAGTAATTCTGTTCTGTACCTCTCTTTGGAATGAGTTTTCAGAGCCCGTGGGAGCCTCTTCTGTGTTCCCTTTTCATAGTATCTTGGCTTCCATTAGCTCAGAGCTGTAGGAAGACACACAGGTACCATCAAGGCTAATGGGATGGAGACCATGATTCCAATTCCTTTTCTCTGCTGTTTCTTCCTTCAGCTTCACGTCTATAAATATTCTTGGTTTTTGAGGATGGACAGCTGAATTAACAAACAGTGCATCTATGCAAATAGCACAAGGACCCGACTGGGCTTTAACCCTTTCAGCACTTCCCTGTGCTCTGGTCTCAGCTCTTGAATTCACGTGTGCTCCCCGCTTACAGGCAGACTTGGCTGTGGCCCCCCAGCCTCTCTATTCCACTATGCATTCTTCTTTCCCTAGCAATCTGGTAAAGTCAAGATTTTGTGAGTCAGGATTCACTGCAAAAGACCAGTTGGCCACTGGCCAACATCCCGTGGCTTCCTGGCCTATTTTTTGTTTTATTTGATATCATAAGAGTAATAAGTAAGACAGAGTTTACACTAAGTCAAAGAACTGGCTTCTGGAAGGAATCTTAATGTTATACTTTTTCTTTTTAGATAGCTTAGAAAAGCAAATATTCTATGGCTGGATATCAGTACTAATTTTTTTAAAAAAATTATTTATTTGAGAGAGAGAGTGTGTGACTTCACACACATGCATGTGGGGTGTTGGGGGGGGGGTGGAGAGGAAAAGAAGCAGGCTCCCGGCTGAGCAGGGAGGCAGAAGAAGCAGAAGCAGCAGCGGGTCTCCATCAGAGGACCCTGACTGAGATCATGACCTGAGCCGAAATCAAGAGCCAGACACTTAACCAACGGAGCACCCAGGCGCCCCTCAGTACTAATTTTTATATAATGTCTATGTTCTAGAGAGGGTCCTCATTTAATATAAAATGCTCAGCCACTTAAGATAGCCATAGACATTAAATATATTCTATGAAAACTTCAAAATATAGCATTAATTTTATGTATATCTGAGAGCCTGATATAAACACATGATCTATTTTAATGAAGAGGTAACAACCTCATCCATATGTAGAATTGTTGAATTAAGAGGGAATATAATATTGTGTATATTCCCTAGCCCACAAATTGAGGAGAAATCATTCAATTATTAAACTCCCTCTCTAATACTTTTTTCCATTTTAGAAATTACAATTACACCTTTACCTTACATATGAAAAATTAATGAACTGTCATTTATATTTTGATGGCTAGGATAAAAAACTAGTCAGCACCTTCATCTCATATTCTCATCTCATATTCTTGTAGCTTTCTGTTATTTCCCCAGGGATATAGGGCCAGTATATCTTTAAATCTGTAGGTGATGCCAACAGCAAGTAAGCTTTTCTGGTGATTCAAACACTCTCAAGTCCCAAATGTAAAATTTGAAAAAAATATCCAACTGTAAATATTACTTTTGTGCCAGCTGAAAATCATATATGTCTCCCTGTTGCTTAGAAATGTACTTAGCCTTTTAGGTGATACTGCTTAGAAAGTGAAGAAATTGCTAAAATTAAAAAAAAATTAGTTCTAGGTTCCAATTAATATTGTCATTATTTTTAAGTATATTTGCGTTGTGTTTTCAGAATTTAATGTACTTGCCAAGTGATATCAGAAGCAAAGTCTAAATGATTTTTCTTTGTCCTTCTTGTTTCAAACTGAAAATATTCTTGGGGTAAAAAGGGAGGGACATGAGTGAGAAAATAAAAGGTTCATGTGTTTTTGTATAATCACAAATGGCTTCATATATTTAGAACTGACTTTAGCAATTTTTTTCTGTTGTCAACTTAGTAAAATTATTGCCAAATTCATTATTCAACAATTTAACATTTAATTAATGGATTAACTGTAGCTTTTGAAATTATTTCCAAAGCTATTGTATATTTTTATGAACAACCAAGAAGGAAAGGTCATCATTTCGAAAAGATAATGGGAGAAGGTCTGACTTGTCTTTTACTAAAGGTTCTATCAAATTAATTGTACAATATGAGAAACCTAAAGCATCATCTGTCAGGCAGGAATGAAATGGTCTATTGTTAATGGAGAAAATATAGTATTAGTTTCACATCACCATATAGCAACAAATAATTGGCAGAGGTAGGTTATTCAAAAGCTTAAATAAGATACATACTGCTTTGAAAAGTGATCATTTTAGATAAATGAAGATCATGTATGTTTACAAGAGAAAAGAATGATATCGTAAAAACAACAACAACAACAAAAAAAACAGTAGTTTTCCTGGTTAATGTTAAAACAATTAAGGCATCAGCAAATTTCTATCTAACAATGAACCGTACCAAAATTTGACATTAGTGTCTCCATTAGCTTCCTAGGGCTGCCAATAGCAAATTAGCACAACAGAAATGTATTCTCTCACAGTTGTGGAGGCTAGAAGTCCAAAGTCAAGGTGTCTGCAAGCTTTGTTCCTTCTGTTTTGAGGGAGGTTCCGAGGGAGAATGTGTTCCAGGCCTCTCTCAGTTTCTGGTGGTTGCCAGAAATCCTTGGTTTTTCTTAGCTTGTAGGTGCATCACCTTCACATCTGTCTCTGTCAACATGTGGTGTTTTCCCTGTAAGTCTCTGTGTTGTCACATGACCTTTTTATAAGGGCATGCACCTTTGGGGCCCTGTGTGTTCTAGTATGATTTTGTCTTAACTAATTACTTCTGCAAATACCCTATTTCCAAAAAAGTTCATATTCTGAGGATCTGGGTGGACATTTTGGAGGGACAATCCAGTAGAGAATCTTAACTGTTGGAAAGAAAAAATGAGCAGTTTAAAAAAGTGGCTCAGAATGTTTTTTGTATTCATGGGCTTAAACTGACAGTTAAACAATTTTATTTGGGAAGTACATTATTAAATTTTTATTCAATTTTATTAGACTAAACTAGGAAATAATACTATTTGTAGGAAATGTTGGCATAGTCTCTATCCACATTATCAGAAAGAATCAATAAATATTTATTGAACATTTACTATGCCCCAGGCACATCTTTGTAGAACATTGGTCTTTCATCTATCTGAAACATAACTACTATTGATTAAAATATTTATTATATCCATTCTTGATTGCTTGTAATACATAAAGTAGGGCATGAATTGTTGGAAAAAGGAAAACAAGATAGACCTAGTACTTGTCCTCAAAAGTTTTCAAATAAAGACCTACTCTATTGTAAAGAAAGGTGCAGTTTGGTAAGTGAGGGCATGACAGGCTGTTACCTACTAGCCAGGTGATCATAGGCAGGTTAGTAAACTTCTCTGCATCCACTTTCTTTATCTGTAAATAGGGATGGTGATATTTGTATCTCAGGAGATTGTTAGGATTGAATGAGTACATGCATCAAAAGCGTTCAGAACCATGCCTGGACACAGGAAGCTCTGTATAGGTGTTAGCTACTATTACAAAAGAAAAACAACAAAAGCTGGTGCATACCAACATTTAAGGATGATGTGGGACAATGTTGTAAAGTCTTTTTGGGACCCAAATATTCTCCAGAAAATGGTTTCCAGAGAACACTGAGTAACTTGGTAGCTATAAATAATTTATTTGAGGCGGCAGTTGACTTTCTTATTGGCAGGAGTCATTGGTCTGTTTTAATGCAATGAGTGGGATTTCCTTGGATAATATAATGATTTATTCTGGAGGTGAGCTTGCTGTTAAAAGTGAATCGGGTGGAAAACTTAAAGTACTTGACGAATTTGAGTTCTATTGGTGTGTTTTTGATATCTGTGGGTTTGAATGTTTCCTGCTGTGATGTCCTGGGACAATGGTTGTGACAGAAATCTGTACTTGCCCTCGTTCACCCCATCAAAAGAAACACTGGCCCAAGCAAAATAGGACAGTTGCCTTGAGCGCACACTAGTCATGGGTTCCTTTCTCCAAAGCTGCTATTCCCCTCTCAGACTGACTACACTTCCTGGGACATGTATTGCCATTGACAAAAACATGCCACCCTAGAGCACCCTAGAGCAGGTAAATTACTCTGGTTCTGATGTTTTCTTCCGCCAGCCCAGCTAAGGCTGGTAGGAGAATTGAATGGAGACTCGGTGACCACAAAACTTGTATGAGTGCAGTCCTACCATTGACTACGAGGCAGTGTTTTTTGTGTTTTGTTTTGTTTTGTTTTGGCATTGACCAGCAATATTCAAGGGGGGGTTATAGGTGGTAAGTAGTGCGAGGAAGTGAATTTAGGTGCTTAAGATAGTGGCAAGCAAAATCTAAGGATTGCAGCTCTGAACCCCCCAGTGCATTCATTAATGTGCAGCTGAGTTGAGAAAGCTATGGTAGACTTGGTTCCACAGCCCTCTGGAGGATGGCAGACTAGATGATCCATAGCTACGATTTCACAATGTCCATAACCTGGAAAAGAGGCTGCGCAGTGCGTCCTTCTCCTATATGTTTAAATGTGTCTGCAGTTTCTTCTATTATGCCTACTTCCTGCAAGTGATTTTTATGGTTCCTACGAAGAAAAGGATAAGAATAAATTTTCACAAAATTAAACTATGTCAGATACTGTCTTATGTATTAATTAGGAAAGCTGTAAAATATTTTTAGGGGATTGATACATGTTCTAGGTTAAACGGATTTCATGGTAAAGTAAGTTTGGGAAACAGGTTAAACTGTGTTAAACTAAAATTGTTAGGGTACCCATATAATTTGTTGTCCAAACTAAGATACTTTTGAGAGAGAAGGGGAACACTGTTGATAATTATGCCAGAACAAAGGCATAAACCAGGACTGTCCCAGGCAAAAATTGATGTATGGTCACCCAACTTATCGTACATCATATTAGAACCTTTAGAGTAATAGTAAACATTTGCTTAGGAAGAAAATAATCCAGGATATTTCCCCCAAAATATGTACAGAACATGTTGACGTTCTGGGTGGAATAGTATTTGTGAAATGTCAGTTTTAAATACGTACTTAGAAACAGTGGATTCTGCATCCCCATCCTCATTTCAAATTTAAAAAGAAACTACATAAAAACCAAAGGGAATTACCATCTCTATATAAATTTAAATGTCTATGGATGATGTTAAATTCTTTAATGAGGACTTTAATTGTGTAATATAAATCCTTGGGATTAAAGGCTTCTAAGGGTGGCTGATATCCTATTAACTTTTTAATAATGTTATAATGCCCCAGGAGGAAATTACGTTTGTCCCTAAAGAGCATTGGAACAGTCTGCCTATTTTGCCTACATTTTTATCATGGTGACTTTTGATTCTGAGAGTCTTTTACGGTTGTTTCAGGAAAATGCTTTATTGTAAGTCCCATTCATTTATGGGCATAAGATCATTTAAGTGCAGATTTCCTTGTTGCTGGAGCTATCCCTCTTATGGTCCTAGCAAAAGTTTCCAACTTTATAAAATGATAATGAGAGTTTAATGGCTTTCTTCACCCTCCAGTAAAAATGGTTTCTAGCACATGAGAGATAGAGGACTTCGCTTTCTCTGGGAAGACAAAAACCAAAATTGACCCCAGTTCTCAAGCTTTAATTCTCTGATGGTGAATTGGATACTATTCTTTGCATGTTTCAATCTGTTTTCAAGGAGCCCCAACTCACTGATTAAAAACTAGCAAGTGGAAGGAAAGAGCAGAGATTCATTGCCTGAAGCATGAAGAAATTAGGACACTGTAGTTCAAAAGAGAATTAACAGTCTTTCAAACATTGGAACAGCATGAGGAGACTTGTGCTATTAGCTATACCTAGAACACTGGCTTAAAGCAAGGTAGGCAAAGGAAGGCCACCAGAGTGGTGAGAGGCAGGAGCGTGGGAAAAGTTAGAGGGTACTGGGGCAGAGTACAAGTTACGGGGAAAACTCAGCGTGCCTTAGATTAGCAGCGGGAACATTGCAGGCACTCCACAAACAGGTCAGTGTTCAGTGAGTGTTTGTTGAATGAATGAACGGCTCACAGTAATCAGATCTTCCCTCAGTGTTTTGCTAATGTTAACATGTTGATTAGGAAATGCTGTTTGAATATAGAGATAAAATGATAGTTTCAAACAGTTATTCTGACTTTCTTAAGATCCTGAAATAGAGAAGATAAAATGTGCATACCCTTCTTTTTCCCTTGAGCAAGTTATTGAGATTCAGATTCTTTGCAGTTTTAGAGATGGTAATATTTGCTATATCTTCCTCACCTGTTTGTTTGAGGATCAAATGAGATAGTTGTAAGAACGTGTTATGAAAGCATATTGGATTTTTACTCTAAGGGAATATCAATGATTTATTTTAAAGAGGCTTTTCTCATCCAGCAAGTGATCAAATCTCTGCACACACAGGAGAGGCAAGGCAGAGCTTTCTGGTTGGCGCATGTGTATATGCTGTTAATGGAGCAGCATGAACCAGTGGTTCTGAATTTTCCAGCATGCATTAGATTTACCTGGACAGCTTTTACAGCATACCTGTGTCTGTGTCTTGCTCCAAGAAATTCTGATTTAATTAGTCTGAATAGGGCCCAGGAACAGGTATATTTCTAAAGCTCCCTAGATAATTCTGTTTGTAAGCAGAGTTGAGAACTACTGTTTTAGACCAAAGCTGGGGGTGGGGAGAGAGAGAAAGGAGAGGGAAATAGAACCGATTGTTTTTTCCTATATTAATTCCGCAAAAATTTACTATCTGTTATGTGCCAGACATTGTTCTAGGCATTGGGCACATATTAATGATTAACATAGAATCCATACCTTCCTCTTGAGTTTATATTCTAGCTGGGGAAGGCAGACAATAAATACATCTTTCATTGATTTTAAGACACACCTATTTCCCATAATTTAAAATCTCAAATTATTACGCAGTTCACAGTGGATATGGTGATAAAGCATTGCAACGTATAGTTATTAGATTATTTTTTTCTTCGTGGTAAATAGAATAATGGCACCTTTTTTCATTTTTGAGATCTTAGTTCCAATGGAATATAATTATATAATAAAACTTTAGAGTCAAGGGGACAAACCTCTCCATAATCAACAAAACATCATCATATAATCCAAAAGTTGAAAATCTTAATTAACATAAGTAAATAATCTTAATTATTAACAAGGCAATCATTAATAAATTATTAACCTAAAAAAACACTGCGATCTCTTTAACAAGGTTTTACTTCTCTGGATCAGCATTATAATGCTTTCATAAATCTTACATATTTTACTGAACAAATATTGTGAACCTTTTAAACATATGTAATCAGTTTTGGGACACAATTATCCATGAGTTTCTCATGTTCTCCACATCTTGAGAAGTGAGGCATTGACTACCTCTTGTTTCAATTATCTTTTAAAGGATGTTTGTATAGCAAACAGCCTTGGAAGATAGAGGTAGTGTTCCTCTCCAAAGGAAAGGGCAGGCATCCTTACTGTCTAGTGTAATAAAGATAATGTCTCTCTCTAAAACAAGGAATAATTCTCTTATTTTCCACTGTAAAATATTCAAGTTCCCTAAGCTCAGGGTTCCTCTCCTATTGCACATCCTGCTGCATGGTCAGGCTTCATCTTACCTCTTTTGCATTCCCTTTTGGGAGATGGGGTTTAAGGAACCAGCACAAAAGATGCTTATATTCTGGCTACTACTACTGTTGCTATGAATAACAAACCATTCTGTGTCTCTGACCAAGAAGTCTTACATCTTCAATAGACACTCATGAAATTGTGGTTGGTTGATTTGTTAGCATGCAAGGAATAAAAAATTGCCGATTTTCCTAGCTCTTATCAAGTAGTATCCCTTTCAAAGAGCCTTTTTGAATTTTGCTAATTTAGGATATGGAGATGATTAATAGAATACAGTATCCTATGGGGCAAGATAGAAGGCAGCCAACATAGATACTACAAAATGTACATAGTCAAAAGAAATCAACGATAGGAGACTGAGGGCAGTCTCCCCAGTAAAAAGTCATAATCTCTTGCCTGATTTCCAGAAATGAGCCAGTTTTCAAACCCAGAGCCCATTTAGTAAAATGAAGGTTGAGTTCCCAGGAGAAAGGGCACTGAAGGACATGTGGTAACAATGCCCCAGTATTGCCCCAAAGGGACCCACAAAGTAGCAACATATAATTTCCCTGTTACAGTTGGGCTAGTTGGGAGTCAGACAATAAATGGAATCTTGGCCCAGGTCCTACTCATAATAGTCCCTAGGACAACACATGGTCATTTTCCCATTCCCAGATGAGTAATTATAACAGGCGTACTCAGCAGTTAGAAGAACCTCCATATTGATTGCTTGGTCTGTGGAATAAGAGTTGTCACAAGGGAGAAGGCCAGTTGGAACTCTCCTATCCCCTGCCAAAATAGTAAGCCTGGTAGGCCATTTCAGGTCTAAGGACAGTATATTCCAGGGTTGGAAAATGGTTCTAACTTAGCTACCAAGTGACAAAAAGGCTGGGAGCATTGAGACTGGCAGAGGAAACACTTCAAGAAAGGAAGGGAAAGGAGGGAAGAGAGGGGAGGAGAGCAGACGAGAGGGAAGGAGGAGGAGGAGGAGAAAGAGAAAGACCCTGAGGAGGAGAGGATTTTACACTTAGACATTTCTCACAATGTATTTTTTTCTCTCAAAGTGTCCACTTTCCTCCTCACCATGGCTTCGCCAAGGCTATCCTTTTACAAATTAAAACAGGCAAGGTCAGTCTAATATGGGCACATGACAACATTTCCAGAGAGGTGAGCTGCTTGGCCCTCAGGCATAAATAGTACGTTCAATTTAAATATGGTTGAGGGCGCCTGGGTGGCTCAGTTGGTTAAGCGACTGCCTTCGGCTCAGGTCATGATCCTGGAGTCCCGGGATCGAATCCCGCATCGGGCTCCCTGCTCGGCAGGGAGTCTGCTTCTCCCTCTGACCCTCCTCCCTCTCATGCTCTCTGTCTCTCATTCTCTCTGTCTCAAATAAATAAATAAAATCTTTAAAAAATAAATAAATAAATAAATAAATATGGTTGAGAGTAGGAAAGAAGAGTTAGATTAGTTTTATTAAGTAGATTTTTATTTTATTTTTATTTTATTAAGTAGATTTTATGAGCTGTATCACAGAATTGTTTCTCACAATATTATTTTTATTATAAAAAATTTAAAATAGCTTAAATGCCAAGGAAAGGAAAATGGCTAAGCAGATTGCTTTGACATACCATGTAGTAATTAACAATAGTGTCTAAGAACAATGCTCATGTTTTTATCTCTCCCTATATATATATATATATATATATATATATATATATACACACACACACATATATATATCACACCATGTATACAGAAGGTACATAATAAATCATTATCAGCAGTAGCAGCCTCAACATATTCATATCAGTAAAAAAGAAAGATATCAACCATTTACTTATTCTACAAATAGTTTATTGAGAGCACTAATTGTCAATATAATACCCATGAAAGCAGAGATTTTTCTTTTTCATTTCCATATTCCCAAAACCTAGAATAGTGCTTGGTCCATTTTTAGGAGCTCAATAGTATTTATTAAGTGATTTTTTGAAAATTTATGATGGTATATGACATAGTTTCAATTTTTAATAATCTCTTTAAAATACTTCATCATGGGGCTCCTAGGTGGCTCAGCCAGTTAAGCCAGTTAAGTAAGTGTCGGACTCTTGACTTTGGCTCAGGTCATGATCTCAGGATTGTGGGATGGAGTCCTGTGTCTACTCCGCATTGAGCATGGAGCCTGCTTGAGATTCTCTCTCTCCATCTGCCCCTCCCTGCTCTCTCTCTCACGCTCTCTCTCAAAAAAACAACAAACAAAAAACTTTGTCATGGACAACATGATCAGATGTGTGTATATCAGTTTTTATTTATAACCCATAGACGTTTGGTCAACAATTCAAGGATTCTAATACATATTCCAGAGGTGATTGGTAATATTTGAAAGACATTGACCCATACTCCAGGAGTATCTACACCAGTGTTTCAGATATCACTTTGTGATTTTTTTATTAGAATTCATTATTTAACATAAGGGATGCTAGAGGTATTTTCTCATTGGTGGAATGAATGATGTTCCAACTATGTTGATCAGATAGAAATACTTTATAGACACATGCAAATTTGCCTGAATGGTGTATTGAATCTTCAAATTTTTATTTAAATTTTAGTTAACATAAAGTGCAATATTGGTTTCAGGAGTAGAATTCAGTGATTCATCACTTACATACAACACCCAGTGCTCATCATCACAAGTGCCTTCCTTAATACCCATCACCCATTTAACCCATCCCACCACCCGCCTCCCCTTCAGCAACCCTCAGTTTGTTCTCTGCCTTAAAGGGTCTCTTACAGCTTGTTTCCCTCTCTCTTTTTCCCCCCCTTCCCCTATGTTCATCTGTTTTGTTAAATTCCACATGTGAGTGAGATCATATGGTATTTGTCTTCCTCTGACCGACTTATTTCGTTCAGCATAATACACTCTAGCTCCATCCACATTGTGAAAGGCACGATTTCATTCCTTTTGATGGCTGAGTAATATTGCAGTGTGTGTGTGTGTGTGTGTGTGTGTATACCACCTCTTCTTTATTCATCAGTTGATGGACATTTGGGCTCTTTCCATAGTTTGGCTATTGTTGATAATGCTGCTATAAACATTGGAAAGCAGGTACCCCTTCAAATCTGTATTTTTGTATCCTTTGGGTAAATACCTAGTAGTGCAATTGCTGGGTCCTAGGGTGTTTCTATTTTTGACTTTTTGGGGAACCTCCATATTGTTTTCCAGTGTGTCTGCACCAGTTTGCATTCCCTGAATGGTGTATTAAATCTTGAGACCCCATCAGCCTGATACCTCTGGAGGAGGGCTTTAGACTTCATGACCTATTCTAATTAGATCACTGCTCCCCACCTTAGCATAGGGTGGCTATCTCTGCCATAGAGTGACACTTCCATGAAGATTGCTGTGAGGTTTCCTGGAGATAGAGAACTGATGGTCCTGAAAGTTGTGGAATGTTTTCGTGTCTGGCAGAAATCACTGAGACTCGCTCTCATCGTTACAGATCCCGACAGCAAGGTAGCCTGAGAGGAGTCCTGGTTCCTGTAGGTCACCAGTATTCACCAACAAGAACCCGACCATTGTGAAGACACACACTCACTTGGGTTAGATCATGACAGACGAACATCAGCATCATCCCCATTTTATAGACAAAGAAGCTAATGGTTCGAGAAATAAGTGATTTGTCAAAATGATATAAACTTGTCGGCAGGAGAGGTGGATGGGAATTTGGGTATCATTCTAATATCCTTTTCCTTTTACTTAAAGCCGGTGGGGAAAAGATACCAAATTGTGTTCTTACCATGGGAGAAAAGTAACACCAAACCAAAAATTATGCATTAAAAAAAAAAAACCTAAGAGAAATTATAGCAAAATATTACTAACAGTCAGTGGGATGATGGGCAATTGTTTTTCTTTCTACTTTTCTTAATTATATAAAATTTCTGTAGCATTTTTGCATTTATAAAGAGAAAGGAAACCTAAACTTTATCTGATTTCTCTTGAAAACATTTTTGGCTGAAGCAAACTGTTCTATCAATGTTCCTCAAAATAGAATATGTAGAGATAAATATATATTTATAGGCTAAATAAAGTTCTTGTGTCATAGCCCTAAAATATATTTATGCTGTTGACAGAATTTTTGAAATACACAGAATCCCAGCCAATGTATTACTTTTTCTATGAGTAGAGTATTTTTTAATTTTCTATAATTCATTTCTTAAAAGCAGAATATTGGTTTTATTGACTAAAATATAGTGTTACTCATTATTTTAGAGTCACATCAAAAGAAATGTTGAAAAGGAATAGAAATAAATCAAACCTCTCTGTTTTGCTGTAAATTTTCATCTGCATTGTTTATGTGAATATAATAATAAAATGCATTGCAAATGTTGCTAAGGATACCCTGGATGAAAGGAGGTTATATTTATGTTTCCTGTTGTTAATAATGGGAGAGCTGTAGTCTGTTTCACTTATATGCTGGCTGGGTTTTATAAGCTGATAAATTGGGACATTACAAATGTGTATATGCCTGACACCACAGATGAATAACTCCAGTGTAGTGACAGTCATTATCCAAAACTTTCATTAGAGCAATTACTTGCTCACTAAGTTTTGTGTTGTTACTTTTCAATGTGCAAGATATTCTGAAATGTAGGTTTTAAATATGTGAAGAACAAAAACGGAAGCCAATACAATAGTGGGATTTTGTCTGTGAAGGAAGGGGGGATGGGATGACAGCCTTTGATTCTCTGACCCCTCTCTCTCCTTGTTTGTGTTCATCATCATTTTGGTTTACACATGTGTGCTTGAACCACACTTTTGTCTTATTTTGATTAATTTCAGTAAACATACTGCCTCATGTTTGAGACATGTTCTGATTCTGGTGACAAAAATCAACAACAAAAATGTCATAACCCCAATTGCTAAGATTGCATTATCTTCTCACATAGTGGACTATTTCTATTTCTTTTATACAAAAGTAAATTAATACATTGATTGTTATTAATGTCATATATTGATAGGTGTATGAAGACTATGTTTTTGGAGGTGATGGTTAGAAGATATGAAAGAGCCCATTTGAGACTGACAGACGTAAATAAAACTGCCATTCAGGACTGCCAGGGCAGGAGACTGTAGCTTCAGTAGTGGTCCAGCTGACTGATGAGGAGCACAGCACTAGCTGACGTGGGCCACTAAAGTCTCCATCAGAGCTTAGATTCCAAAGATTTTAAAGCCGCCTGCTCTACAATGTGGGACTATATGCCAGGAAAAAGGCAGTCGTTTGGCTTGGTAGGGTCAAAGATGTGTACAATGGAATATTATGCAGCCGTCAAAAGGAATGAAATCTTGCCATTTGCAATGATGTGGTTGGAACTGGAGTGTATTATGCTGAGTGAAATAAGTCAATCAGAGCAAGACATGTATCATATGACCTCACTGGTATGAGGAATTCTTAATCTCAGGAAAGAAACTGAGGGTTGCCGGAGTGGGGGGCGGGGAGGGATGGGGTGGCTGGGTGATAGACATTGGGAAGGGTATGTGCTATGGTGAGCGCTGTGAATTGTGTAAGTCTGTTGAATCACAGACCTGTACCTCTGAAACAAATAATACATTATATGTTAAAAAAAAGAAGAAAAAGAAGATAGCAGGAAGGGAAGAATGAAGGGGGTGGAAATCAGAGGGGGAGATGAACCATGAGAGACTATGGACTCTGAGAAACAAACTGAGGGTTCTAGAGGGGAGGGGGTGGGGGGATGGGTTAGCCTGGTGATGGGTATTAAAGAGGGCACGTACTGAATGGAGCACTGGGTGTTATATGCAAACAATGAATCATGGAACACTACCTCAAAAACTAATGATGTAATGAATGATGATTAACATAACATAATAATAAAAAAAAGATATCAAAAAAGGAATGTGTACTGGACTACTACGTATGCTAGATAACTTCTCTCCATCTCACTGTAGCATTCCCTTTTTAAATCTCTTTCATATAAGGCAAACATCACCTTATAAATATTGTCATAGAGCACTTGGGGTCTATTAAAATGCTGCATAATACCTATCCAACTTGAAAAAGCAAACCAAAAAAAAAATGAAATTTTATGCTATAAATGAAATTAGGCTAATTTTTGCTTAAATAACTACGGAAGAAAGTCACTTTATCTTTTCCATATAAATGTAACTGATTAGTTTTTGAACCAACAATAACAATGGACTTTGTTTTCTGTTTCATGAAAGATGGAAGAACTTTTCATAAATTATAACTCATTTGTATCTTGGGTTCTCTGTTAGTAAAACTAATAATATTTTTTAAATGTTATGTTTCTTTTTTTAAGATTTTATTTATTTGAGAGAGAGACAGAGTGAAAGAGAGAACATGAGTCGGGTGAGGGGCAGAGGGAGAAGTGGACTCCCCGCTGAGTAGGGAGCCCAATGTGGGGCTCGATCCCAGGGCCCTGGGATCATGACCTGAGCCCAAGGCAGACGATTAACCGATTGAGCCACCCAGGCACCCCTAAATGTTACAATTTCTTTAGTTTGTTTTTAAGATAGCTTTTGTGTGTGTGTCTTGCATTATTTGTTTCAAGTGAAGATTAATCTCCAGTTCCCCAGGCATATCTTAGTCTGCATTGTATCATTATTAGTTTTTGCAGATTTCTTTCTGAGTAGATTGCCAGTTCCTTGAGGAGAGAGATTGTTCTTGATTTTTTTTTTAATCCTTTTTTTTTTAAGACTTTATTTATTTATTTATTTATTTTTGGGAGAGTGGGAGAGACAGCGAGCACGAGCGGGGCAGCTGGGCAGAGGGAGTAGTAGACTCCCCGCTGAGCAGGGAGCGGATGCAGGAGTCCATGCAGGACTCTATCCCTGGCCCATGGGATCATGACCTGAGCTGAAGGCAGACACTTAAACGACTGAGCCACCCAGGCACTCTTTTTTTTTTTTTTATCCTCTCTAATGCTAATGTCAGAGTACTATAGATAGCTGGACTTCAACACACACTGGCTAAATTAAATTGAAATTACACATTTAAAAAGAGAGGAAGAAGAGGAGGAGGAGAGGAAGGAAGTGGAAGAGAAGGAAGAGAAGGAGTTGAGGAAGAGGAGGAGAGAAAAGAGAAGGAAGAGGGAGAGCAAAAGGAAGTAAGAGGGAAAGAAAAGTTGGAGAGAAGCAGAGAAAAACAACCAAGCTATTTAATGGGGGGGGCGGGGAGGGGCCGAGAAATGCCCTTTTAGGAAAGCTCAAAGGAAGCGGGGATTATTTTGCATGTTAAATAAATAAACTCATTATGGGCTTCATAAAAAAAGTCAGCTTCCAGTGTAGCAGGCAAAACTGACCTGAGATCATGAAAAATCTCCTGGCCAGAAAAATAGAAGGATAGCACAAAATAAATGAAATGGCAGTGATCTCTGTGCTCTTGACTTCATTAGCATTTAGGGAAAGAATTAAACCAGACACAAGAAAGAATACTTCCAATAGGGGAAGAGGAGAGAACACGGGTGGAGTCCTAGAGAGGAGGCAACTTAAGTGGGACCTGAAGAATAGTATAGCTTTGGGCCCTCAAAGTAGAAAGGGAAGGAGGACGTACTGAAGGCAGAAGCTTCCGCATGAACGAAGGCACGAAGGCCAAGGCAGCCATGGCGGCGGGGTCCATGATGGAACTAATATGAACATGGGGCAGCCAGGGGCTGAACCCAGGTCTGGATTTGAACCAGATCTGGATTTGAACCTCAGTGAGACAAATGTTCGCTCTCTTCTGGAACTTCAACTCTTGCTCTTAAATGCTCAGAACTCCTTCTCAGCTATGAGCTATTTTCCCTGAGTCTTGTAGCATCAGAATATAAGGGGTTGAATAGAGATTTCCCCGGATGGAATTTCTAAACCGAGAGAAGGAACGGAGCGGGGCAGGTGGGTGGTAGAAACTCCCAGGGTTGTCAGTGTGTTTAGAGACCATCTGGTTTTCCTCTTTACAAGCGTTGCCATGAAAGCTCAGAGAGGTTAGACAACTTGGACAAGACAAACAGCCAGCTAGTGCCAGAGCTGATCCCAGGCCCTGGTGGTCTGCCCTGTGCTTCCAGGGGTCATTCTTCAGGGAGGGGCGCAGTGGGGTCGTGGGAAGAGCCCAGCTTGTAGAAGGCAGACGGGGCTGGATTCAAGCCCTGTCTCCATTACTCCTTACTATGTGAACCAGGGAATTTCACTGAGCTACTGTCAGCTCTTTAAAGTTGGGGATAGGGATGCCTGCATGGCTTAGTCGGTTAAGTATCTGCCTTCCGCTCAGGTCATGACCCCAGGGTCCTGGGAGCAAGCCCTGCATTGGGCTCCCGGCTCAGTGGGAAATAAATGTTTGTTGTTAAAGTCACACAGAATAGGGTATTCTGTTACAGCATCTGGAACTAGGAAAAATACCCTTCTATCTCATGGGAGTAAAATAGTACCTACTCATAGAATTTTTGTAAGGGTTAAACTGGTCAATCCCTCAAAAATTAGTTAATCCATGGAAGTGTTTAGGACAGTGCCAGACGCATAATTACTGTTCAATAGATATTAGTTATCATCATCATTATTGGAGCAGAATCTAGGGTATGAATCTTCTTTCCATCACTTCTTATCTACATGACTTTGGTGAACTCTGTGCCTCAATTTCCTCACCTGTAAAATGATAATAATAGTACCTGCTTAATAGAATCATTGTGTAATTAAACAACCAACCAACCAAATAATAGCAAAGAGCTTAGAGTAGGTTTCACATGGGCTGAGCACTCCACAAAACTGCTAGCGGCTTTCAGTTGTCTGAGAACCACCAAAAGATTGCTTTGTGCTTGTCATTTTATGTCCAGGTGATATAATTTTATGGAATCTACAAAAACTATTGAATGATAGTTTAGAATGAGTCTTTAAAAAAAAAAGATTTTATTTATTTATTTGTCAGAAAGAGAGCACAGAAGCAGGGCAAGCAGCAGACAGAGGGAGAAGCAGGCTCTCCGCTGAGCAGGGAGCCCGATGCGGGGCTTGATCCCAGGATCCTGGGATCATGACCTGAGCCGAAGGCAGATGCTTAACCAACCAAGCCACCCAGGTGCCCCTAGAATGAGTCTTAATGCAAATATTGAAATAAGCCAAGGAGAAACACTTAACACACAAAGGTCTGAGTAAAAAATGCTGCAAATCCCAACTATTGACCTTACGTAGAGAGATGGCATTTTTAAAACTTTAAACTGATATAGTTAAATGCTAGTCACCAGTAATTGCTTATTCTGAGGAACTACTAATAATTGCTTCTCTGTGCCCTGAGGCTCTTCTTTCATTAAAACTGAAGCAATTGTAGCTTCTGTGGAGGGAAGGCATTTCAAAGAACAAATAAGTAATTGCTCAACTTGGAGCAATTTCTAAAATATAATTATATAGTTTTCTCTGCATACATATTTTTAGGGGAAAAGGTATATTTAAAAAATTAAAGTGTAGTTTTTAGTTAAAAATTTATAGGTATTTATAGATTTTACAGTCACATGGTTCAGAATCCAAAAAGTATAAAAGAATTTCTGGTGAAAATTCTCCCTTCCTCTTCTGAACTTATCCATTGCTTTTCTGCATAATCCATATTACTGATTTTTAGTTTAACCCTCCAGATACATCTTAGAGATCTTACAGATCAGCACATAAAGAGCTACTTCATTATATTTGGTGTCTTCATAATAGTCCACCGTATGAATTTACCATAATTTTTATTTAACCAGTTTCATATTGATGGATATGCAGGTTTCTGATTTTTCACTATTACAAATTATCCCACATGAATAACCTCATTAAAAGGCCATTCTGTGAGAGCATGATCATACCTGCAGGATAAATTCCTAAAGGTAGAATTGCTATTCAAGGCCGTGTGTATTTAAAAGTTGCTAAATATTGCCAAATTATCCTCCATAGTGATGGTACTAAATTACACTCCAACTGGAAACGTATGAGAAGTCTTCAAACTAGATGTCTTAAAGTCTATACCAAACATCAGATTTTTGGCTTCCCCAGCTTGAGTTGAAATTCTGGAAAGGGACGGGGTGGAGACAATGGAATTATCACTCAACCTGAATATCTAGTTTGATGTGATTAGTCACCAGAAAGTTCTGGTTTGACATGGCTCTGCATTCCACATGCCATGGTGGCCATACTTAGCAAGGGCAGGAAGAGGCTCCAGGGCTGTGGGACTGACAGCAGCTTTGAAAGGCCCCCCTCATACCAGTGAATCATGGAAGAACTACCTGAGAGTTTCTGGGTACATACAAGGCATGGACCACACCATTTGTGGACTCTTTTATGCTTCAGCCTAGAAATGACACAGAGTTGCTCACAGCTAATTGGTCAGATCAAGTCATAGGGCTCCACCTTAGTGCAAAAGGGCTGGGATGCATGGAAGGATATTTGGGGAGTAGCACGATTTCTGCCCAGGATCATGTCAGACGGGATGGAGGAAATAGCCTTCCTGGTAATGTCTTTCAGCCCCATCCTCCTTTCTTTCACACACCCGTACGAGTGTAGAATCAGAGACCCATCCGTATGAGATTCAGACAGCTCCTCAATTTACAAATGGGGAAATTGAAGCCGGGAGAGGACTGGTGACGGGCTCAGGTTGCACAAGCAGCCCCCTGCGAGGCCATCTCTGCCAGCCACTTGCCCACATAGCAGTGACCCTGGAGCGCGATTCCTCTTGGTCCCTGCTCATTTGTTTACTCGCTCTTTCTCCTTTGTAATTTTTATTTCATTATTCTGCCTCACCACATGTTTTGGCTGTGACCTTTATGTTGAAGAGTTCCAAATATATATATGTGTATCTGAGTCTCAGACCTGCATTTTCGACTTCCCGCTTCTGAACTTCTCTTGGAGGTTCAGCTGCTCCAGACTAGTTTTTTAAAATACATTTTTATATGTAGAAAGCAGGAACTGGGAGCTTTGCCCATGGGGCTGGACCATAGATATCTAGTCAGTGTGCATATGAGCATGATTAGGAGAACCAGCAGCTAGGGTATTAATTTAAACAAACATGGAAGTGTCTTCAGATGGGAGAAACGCAGCAGCTTCTATTAGTGGATGCTATGCATAGCTTTGTCTCCTTTTTCATTTTCTTTTTTTTCCCCCTCTTTTCCCCCTTTTTCATTGTAACAGATACACACTTCCAAACCACCAAATATGGTTAAACTAGAGGCTTGAGGGACACAACCTAAAGGCTAGTGGTGTTTAGGAGATGTTGACTTTCCCCTCTTTGCATTTCATCTTATTTCCATTTAAAGAAAATTTTGTGTATCTTTTCTTTGGTTTCCTGCCTGTAGCTTTTGAAAAGCTTATTCTAACAACTCCATTGGCATTTTGCCTGCTTGAAGTCTTCGAGAGAAATAAGACTTTATGAGATGCAGTTCTGTCTCTTGCTTTTATTTTTCTTGGCTAACATCTACTTTAGTCTTGACTATTTAGTAAACTTTGTGAAGAATTGTTCAAGGCTTTTGGGCATTAGGAATGGCGCATTAATTATTTCATTTTCAAGAAAGAAGTGCTTTAAAAAAGTGGAACATGAGTAATTTTAACTTCTCATTATTCTTTTAAAGCTTCTCTAGAAAATGCCCTTTTTTCCCTTAGGCCCAGAAACTCGTTGTTTAAAGCTACAAGGGTGAATGATTTTATTTTCACTATGGGATTGCTCCTGCAAAACCCAGATATTGATTCTTTTGTTAGATGTACAGTAAAGTCATTTTTAAAAACTTGTTCCTTCTTATTTTTAAAGATGAGCATTTTAAATGCATGTTCCTGCTCTTTCTGATAAAGCACTGCCTAACTTAAGTTTTCTACATCATTTCATCCTTTTTTCTGTGTGTGGCAATAATGAGATAGAAAAGGAATTTGGAGAAGTGAATACATAAAAGATTTCTCTTGTGTCAAGTCTTACGAATTTTTTTTCCCTAAGGGTTTGAGGGAAGCCATTTTGCACAAAGCACTCCTAGTGAGAATAAAGAATTCACAGAAGAGATTTTTAGTCAAAGGAGGCTTTTCACTTAATGAAACAATAGCATCCTATATCTGTCCTGTATTTATTGAGGAATGATAGAAAACACTATTTCTCTCAGAGAACAACAACTTTAGATTGACTATATGATAAGGTGGTTATGATTTAATTATAAATGTTTACTTCATTTGCCACTGATAGGAGTACAAATAGTAATGTTTATGGAACATGATTTGGCATTCTCCATCAAAATTTAAAATACACATGCCTTTAGATGCAACAATTCTACTTTTAGGAATTTATTCAGCAGATACTTTTGCACGTGTGGGAAATGACCAATGTGTAGGTTGACCACTGAACATCCCTCCCAAGTTGAAAAACCATGTACCTGCTCATATGTTGGATTAAATAAAAATTGTAGCACATCTGTACAGTGGATTACCTTGCATAAAAAAATGAATGAGGAAGAAACACCATATTCACCACCACAAAATGATCTCCAAGGTAGTTTGTTAAGTGAACAATCAAAGGGCAGAACAGCATGTATGAAATGTTACTATTTGTCTCCCAAAGGGAGAAATAAGTAGATATTCATTTTTGTTACATTTAATATGCTGCTGACACATGCCAAAACTATATTTGGAAAGACATTCCAATAATCCTAAATAATGTTAGTGCAAGTAGGGAGCAAAATTAGGCTGGGTAGAAGAGTGAGGGTGGGGGGAGAATGTTCTCAGTGGTGTTCTGGTGAATGTTCAACAACTCAGTAGAGGTGGAGGGGGGGACTTGATTTGTAGTACTTGCGAATTTCCATGGTGTCAATACTCCCAACATGTCCTCTTTCAAGATACCAGTGTGGTGTCAGTGGACACAGAGTTGGGAAGAGATGTGTACAATGGCCCTTGTGGGCCAGGGAGAGCCATCTCCAGCACAACCCTGCCTTTCACTATTTACCATGTTGCAGCTTTTGAGTTTTGAACTGTATGAATTTATTCAAAAAATAATAGTTCAAAAAATAAGTAAAATTAAAAATCTAAGAGTTCTTGCTGAACCATTTGTTATCTAGTAGCCAGATATTTTTAAACACCAAAACCAAGGCTTTGTAATAGCAAGAACAAGAATAAATGGACCTAAGAAAACATTATGTATCTTTTCACCAAATTTCAAATATCACTATTAGTGCTGGAAAAAAAGTAAATCTTATCATAACTTCAGAAAGATTGTGAGATTTCTGGTTTTAAAATATTTAACATTATCTTTATCAAATTACTTCAGTATTCATCAGTGTTTGATGTAAACAATCTCTGCTCAAATGGAGAGAATTATCTTAGTGGGTAGACCACTAAGGAGCTCTTTCCTGTGCATTTCCTATTCCATTTCTAGGCCTGAAGATTGACACTTCCTGATACTTGATTACAGTTTCCCCTTTCCAAAGTTATTAATTCTCAGCCCCACAAGCAGGGGAGAAGCAGATTTAGAAGACATCTCCTGCACCTCACCCATAAGCAACTCCTCTCCAATCCATACTTTGTAAGCGCTCTTCACTAGCTTAAGGGTACAAGTGTGATCATGACTCTTTTTTTTTTTCAATGAAATTGTCTGAATCACTCCTGTAATTGATTTTCAAAGGTTTTATTATCCCGTTTTGTTCCCCAGATGAATCCAGAGCACCAAAGGCTTACTTGATCCAAGGAAGCTAGACTTGCTTCCAAATGTCTCAAGGAGAGACAACATAGAAACTGATTAAACCAGTTGGCCCCAGTCTGAGGATACCATTGTTTCTATTCTTGGCCCACTGTGTTAAAACAAGTTAAAAGTAATTCTGCACAATATAATATATCCTTATTCACTCCTGCAGCAATACTTATGTTAATGAGACTCTTGTCTACACCCAGAGTTGTATCATTTTGGGGCTTCCAAGATTACAACTCTTTGATTTACACCTTGTAGTAGAAGCTGTTGGTGTTTCACATAGCCTGTTCAAGGCTGTTGTACCCATCTCACAGATGTTATGAGTTTTGACGGCTAAGAGCTCACAACCGCCACTTTCTCTAAATACTGACTGAGATCTGGAGCATCCTGTCTGGGAGGTGACACTGTGCCTTCCAACCCTGGGGTAATCCACAGCTAATCACCAACTAATGCTAGAATAAGAAGGCCAGCCCCTTGCCTTAAAATGGATTGACTCTGGAGCTAGCACAAAGCCTAGAATGCAGCAGGGATTCAATAAATATGTGTTGATGAATGAATGAAGAAGGAGATACTTGAATATATATTGGAGTATATACAAAGCAAGTATTTAATGAAGACAAGGTATGAACATTTTTCCTTGGTTTCTAAGTTGCAAATCATGGTAAGAAAGATCTTCCCATTGAAAGCTTCACAAAAGATTGTGTTCATGTTTTTTTCAAGTATTTTTTAAGATTTCTTTTTTTTTTTTATGATCAATGTGCACTTGAGTTTTTCACTGTTGTGGTTAACTTGGATCATTATACTAACATAACTTTACATTTAAGCTGTTGTGTCCTCCAAATTTGAAGCCAGTTTGAGCACAACTTAAACTGATAGCGTTTTTTCTTTCCTGGAGGCAGAGTGGGGCAGTGGTGGATGAGTGGGAGTTGACCTATGTTGCCTTGCATGTGGAACTCCTATAGAAGAAGGTAGAATTTAAGCAAAGATCAACTTAAACCTAATGCTATCCCACATTTAAAAGGTAGAGAAGGCCAAAATTGGAATTTTTCAGGTATCAGGAATAGCATTATATAGAGTCTGATTTGGGGAAAAGCCATGAATATTTAAGAAACCAAAAGAAGGCCAGAGCTGTGATAAGAGAAGATGCTAAGAGGCCACAGAGGAAACTTATGACACAAGCAGGGGTCAAATCATCCAAGGCCATAGCATGGAAGGCTAAATTCCAAAAGTGACATGGCAGCATTATTTACAATAGCCAAGACATAGAAACAACCTAAGTGTCCATCAGTGGATGAATGGATAAAGGAGAGGTGGTATATAGAAATGGTGGAATATTATTCAGCCATTAAGAGAAGGAAATCCTGCCATTTGTGCCAACATGGATGGACCTGGAGGACATTATGCTAAGTGAAGTAAGTCAGACAGAGAAAGACAAACACTGTATAATACCACTTATATGTGGAATCTAAAAATGCCAAACTTACAGAGAGAACAGATTGGTGGCTGCAAGGGGATGAGGGGTGGGGGAATGGGTGAAGGTGGTTGAAGGGTACAAAACATCCCTTGAAGGGATGTACCCTTCTTTTGGCTTCTCAAATTGGAAAGTGGATTAAGTAGATTTTGAAAGTTCTCAACACACACACAGTTGTAACCATGTGTAGTGGTAGATGTGTTAACTAACCTTATCGTGGTAATCATTTTGCCATATATGCATATATCAAATCATGACTTTGTATATCTCAAACTTACACAGTATTATATGTGAACTATATCTCAATAAAGCTGGCAGGGGCAAAGTAACATGGGCCTATTTGAAATGATCTAGCTGCTTTGTTAAGGAATGAACTGGAGTAAGAAGAAATAAAAGCCTGAACCAGTGAAGTTGCAGGGGGACTAGAGGATGAAGAGAAGATGCACAGCTAGAAAGAAGAGTAAAAGGTAACCAAATTTGGAGCCTGAGTTGGTTGTAAAAGAATGAGGAAGGAAGAGTAGTATGAGAGGAAAGTGGGTGAGTACATTTGGGGCACATGATGTTTGGGAGGCCTGGGGAATATCTAGGTAATTTGGAATGTGTGGCTGCAATTCAGAAACAAGATAAAGGAGGAGATAGGAATGTGGGAGCCATCTACATAGATCTTATGCTGCAGTAGCACTGAGATGGGAGGAATTCTCCCAGACAGAATGAATATAGAGAAAAGAAAGAAAAGGCTTCCAACAGGTTCTTGGGGATCTTCACTATGCAATTATAAATGGGAATGTCTGTGCCTTACTTTTAATATGAATAACTGATAAAGTCTGAATATTTATTTCCCAGCTTTCCAGTTTAAACTGGAGAAAATGAAATAATTATTTTAGGGTGCTTGCAAGTTGCAACGTGATCAGAACTGAAATAGTATATTTATGAGACATGGAGATATGTTTGGAGAAATGCAGAAAGCAGGTCAGACAGAATAAACATTGCTGTAAATAAGCACATACAGTAGGCAACCCCAAAGCATACTGATTTTGGAAATCAAGCCATCAGCCATCTAATATGTTTGGCAAGAAGACAGGAGGCTAAGGCCAGTTGAGAATTGGAAAGAACAGATTGTTGTCCTCAGGTGACAAATATTTAACATGAGCTGTAACAGGTATTTTTCAATAGGTTGAAAAGATCTTAATGACCTCAAATGTATTTTAACTTTCCCTGCCTTTTTTTTTTTTTTAAAGATTTTATTTATTTATTTGACAGAGAGACAAAGTGAAAGAGGGAACACAAGCAGAGGGAGTGGGAGACGGAGAAGCAGGCTTCCCGCAGAGCAGGGAGCCTGATGCGGGGCTTGATCCCAGGACCCTGGGATCATGACCTGAGCCGAAGGCAGACACTTAATGACTGAGCCACTCAGGCGCCCCTAACTTTCCCTGCCTTAAGGAAAAGAACATCCATCTCCCCAGGCTCCTTGAACAGTTTATTGTGATAGATAAGCATTTGAAAGATAAAATATTGGCCTGAGCTAAATTGAGAAGGTAGAAGAGGGCTGCAGGCAGAGGTTGCCAGACTTTTTCTGTTCATGGGGCCTCAGTGTCTCTGGGTTTTGTTTTGTTTCATTTCTTTTTTTCTTTATCGTTTTCCACAGCATTCTTAGGACAGAAGAAATACCTGACAGTTCAGTGTATTAAGTAGTTAGATCCAAACCATTTCATAAGTGTTTATGTCCTCACAACTCAGTAGCCATTTGAAAAAATAATACATGTAAATTAAAATAAAAAATATCCTATATCATTCTTGAAATTGGACACCACTACCCTTATATCCTGTTCCCCATAAATTTTTGTGTGGTGCTTGCTTTTCTTTTAATTTTTCTTTTCTTTCCTTTATTATGTTATGTTAATCATCATACATTACACCATTAGTTTTTGATGTAGTGTTCCATGATTCATTGTTTGCATATAACACCCAGTGCTCCATTCAATACATGCCCTTTTTAATATCCATCACCAGGCTAACCCATCCCCCACATCCTCCCCTCTAGAACCCTCAGTTTGTTTCTCAGAGTCCATAGTCTCTCATGGTTCATCTCCCCTTTTTATCACAGCAACTGCAGAAAACCCAGCTTCTAAAAGATACGTCATTCAATGTTACTGGGTCTGAAAATTAACTCAGTCTATCATCTGATAGACACTAAGTATCAGTGTGTTTCCCTTAAAAAATATAGAATATCCATAGCTCCCCTGTGAATTTTCTGCCTTCCCTTGAGGTGACTTGGCACACAGTTGGGGAGCTGCACCTTTAGGGAATTTGGAGGTAATCAGACATCAGAATGGGATCAGAGAACAGAAGAACATTTAGGAGATCATCTCTTTGGATGACCAAGTGATTTTTTCACTGTGCAAAACTAAGATTCATTGAGTTGGTAAGACGCCTCATAATTTGTTCGTAGTTACACAACATGAGTTTGCCTAACTCTCTTTCTAAATAGAATTAGTTTTCAAGATAAAACAATCACCTCTTATCTTGAGATCCCACCAGGATTCTTGAGTAAAATAAGGTCAAACTACGTTACTACTTTGGTGGGCAGAATCCAGGAACCATGTAGGTCAGACAAGGTGTGATTTGTTTTCCTCTTGGAGTATACGAAGCTGTTCCTCTGGCACTTTGTTAAAAAGGACACAGGGTCAGAACTATTATCTATTAGAGGGGCCAGGAAATGACTCTGCATCTAATCACTACCAAGCCTGGTGATATTTTATTAGATGAATGAAATATTAGTCTCCTCCATCACCTTAATTGTGTTCCAAATTGGATCCCAAGATTAAATCCTTATTTCTTGTCTCTTATTGCTTAACTTGCTTTTATAAATTTTATTTTTTTACTGCTATGACAACATATTCATTGTGTGTTATAATTTATCAACGGTCTAATGTAATCATTAGGGAGAACAAGATTACCTCTAGCTCCTAAGACAATTATGAAAAAACAAAACAAAACAAAACCTCATTGTCCTTCCCCCATTTTCCTCAGAATTTACCTGATTCTAGAATGTGTCATCTGTGAAAGGAAGAAGAAAAGGAAAAGATTATTTTTTTTTCCTAGTGCCTATTTTGTCCTATGCACTTTATATACCTTGAAAAATTTAGAACTCACAAAAAAGTCTTGAAGTATATAGAACAGTCTCTTTTTTACTGGTGAGGAAAACCTTCCTCAGAATTAGTAAGGGCTTAAGTGGGAATGCAAACACCAACATCCATGAGGTTTTTTTGTTTGTTTGTTGTGTGTTTTTTTTTTTTTATTTTTTTTTTACTACATACTGTCTCTTTCTCTAGGACACTTGGACAATGCAACTTGATAATTAGAATCTTACATCTGATCTATGTCTCTCCCCTCTAGTATCACAAGTCAAGTTTGAGCCAAGTTAGGGTTAGGGCCACAAGTTGGGAATGTCCCAACAGCCCATGTGCAGAAATCATTCCTGTTGTGCCCCCTCAGATTCTGGAGTTGAGATCATGAGGGTATCAACATTTAGAACCCTTGTCAAAGAATCCAAAGAGACATGAACCCAAGGAAGATTGGCTATGGTGCGGGAGAGCCCTTAAAAAGCAGTTATTTCAGTTCCACGATATTATAGATGAGAAAATGAGGACCAGGGTAGTTAAGCTACTGTCTCAAATTAGTGAGGAGCTAGGTTTAGAACCCAGGTCACCAAACACCAAATCTAGAGTTCTTTCTA
>NC_138369.1:105092458-105147014 GCF_054177405.1 Leptonychotes weddellii | reverse complement strand
TCAAATAACAATTCCAATTCTTATTCTATATAATTATAACATTATCTATCTAGTTATTTATGTCTTCACCTGTCTCCAATTGTGCATAGGTTACCCTGGAGACAAATCAACATGTTTACTTCCTAATATACTTGACTATCACATAATTGCTGCTAAGAAGTGAAGAAATTTATGATAATTTCAGCTAAAGAAAAATATAATCACCAAAACATATACTTAAGATGCTCAAATTCCAACTGCAATAAAAATAATCTTCAGTGCGTAGTATGTAGAAGAGGAAAAGTTAACAGTAACAGTAGAAAACCATTCTTGTGACAGAATTTGTAACTCTTCTCCAAGATGTTGAGTTTTTCACTCAGTCTTCTACACCTTTCCATTTAACCAAATGTTTCTCAGCTGCTTGTTCACACTTGCTTTCTTATAATCAGGCCTAGAATCTATACTCACGTCTCTGTATAAATTGTGCTCTGATATATCTAGCTCCCCACAGTAACTGATAACCTAATAAATTCCCAGAAGTTTCTAATCTAGAATTATAACAACTTCTTAGAATTTTTTTTGGTAATGACCAATGATTCTGGTATTTAAATGGTTAATTATTGATGACAGAGAGCATACATTCTAGGAAAGGAATTGATTTATCTATGTGTAGCAAACATTTGTCATTTTTAGCTATCTGGTATCTTTTGTATAACTTCCCTACATCTTGATAATTTCCCATATTTTTTTTTTTTGCCTCTTTAAAGGAGAATCCAGAAAACTCACTTTTCTAGACTCCTTTGGCCATAGACTGAAAGCAGGGAATCCATATTCTGTCATTCACAATCTGTAAGACTGATCCAAAGTAAGCAACCTGAGTAGGTAGCATCCATTCTTCTGAAATGGGTGGTAGCTGGGATTTGTAGCATTTGGCTTTAGGAGGAATGTCTTTAATGGGCCAAATCTTGTCTGTTGCTGGATACACAGCCTCTCCCCTGTTTCACTAACCCATTTAATGAAACTATGATTTCCCTTGTATTCTTTAACAAATTGTTTCTCTACTTAGATTAGGCAGAATGCATTTTGTTAGTTGCAAATTTAAAATATTTGAATATTAATTTAAAATATTCAAAGATTTGGGGGTGCCTGAGTGGCTCAAACGTTCAACTCTTGGTTTTTGGGTCAGGTCATGGTCTTAGGGTTGTGACATAGATCCCCATAGGGGCTCCAGGCTGGTTGGAAAGCCTGCTTAAGATTCTCTCTCTCTCCCTCTGCCCCTCCCCCCTTAGCTCGTGTGTGTGTGTGTGTGTGTGTGTGTGTGCACGCGCGCGCGCCCACGCACTCTTTCTTTAAAAACAATTCAAAGATTTTTATCAAAATGCTATCCACAAAGGTTTTAAAAGTGAAAGAGTTATAATAAACATCAGACACCTCTCTACCTTTGCTCCTTTCTAGTCCATTACCCAGACACATTTGCTTTCAACAACTTTAGTTGATTTGTCTGATATTTCCCCCCTCCTCCATATACAAATTATACATACATATAACTTTTTCTTTATCATATGTAGATAGTACCTATTGATTATATATTTCTCTTTTATATTCACCTCTCTTCCCTTCCTCTATCTTCCCAATATCTTTGTAAAACATTTGCTTAAATCATTGGTCAGTTTTACCATGTAGATATTGTGTATTAACAAATGAGGTAGATATTATTATACTTTATCTTTTTTCAGTCTTTTGCTTACTTAGAGTTAATTGCTTTGCTCCCATCTTTTTTGTTTGATCTTCAATATACCTTTTCAATCTACCTCTGTCGGATCACTCAAATACTCATTACTATCTTTTCAAATGTTCAAAAAATCTGATCATTTGGAGATTTTACCCCTCTGCCTGTTTCAGTCTGTACTAGCTGCTTTCTAGACTAAGGCATGGCTGTCCTGGTGGGTCTCCACTTTTTGGCTTTCTTGTTTTGGATCCCCTATTTTAGGCACCAGTCTACCTTTTTCTTGTATTACCACCACATTTTACCAAGCACATCCTACAGTGGCTTCCTGAAAATGCCACATGGGATTCAGAGTCCCTGCACTTTTGTACATTTTGTATTCACTCCTCATGCATCAACATTTGAGTTAATATTGAATATTTTTCCCATAGCATTTTTCTATGAGCAGCACTTCTCTTTTTAATATGAAATAATTTTCTCTTGTGTTTTAACTCATTTGATGCAAATTAATTATTAACTCATGGCCATTACTAAAGTGAATATAGCTGGCATATGCATTTTTAGGTGAGCATTTTCATATCTGAATATATTTTGCCACCACTAAAAGAAACTAAATACAGTGTGAACTTTGTGAAATATCTTATATATCATCAAAATAATGTGAACAATGTGCATTTATCACTTTTTGGTTATCTTCTTCAAGACCCAAGAATATTTGGTGAACTGTAAAGAATAATTGGACTTATGACTTGATATCTGTTGCCAGTTGGAAGAATTAGACCTCTGCTTTACATATTATCATTTCTAACACAGTCTACTGGATAAATGCTAAGATTCACAGGTGTATGATGATTTTTTTGTGCTGTTGTTTACTACCATAAATCCTGGCTTCTCCCATTAATACAAAGACCTTTTGAAATCGAAAGTCCAAAAACATGAACTTTAAGATTTTAACATTAAGATAAAAAATGATGTAAAAAATGTTAAGTACAATATAAAAGGTGGTTTCTATGAAAGTCAGCTTAAGCCCTCTAGAAAATTCTGGGCCAAGCTATAAAAGCATCTCTATGAAAAATAGCAACCCTGAAATGTCTAAATATTTTATTTTTAGATAATACATCACTTCTGTATTCTGACATAACCTTATGCAGTATTGTCCACACAGGAGGCGCTCAATAAATAATGGTATGTGGAATAAATGAATGAGAGATGTAGTAAATGTTTAAATAAGAAAATTCAGAATTTTTTGCAGTGGAACCCGTGTAATTATGTAAATTCTGCCTTAATGGTAAATTAGGAAGTTTCAGTATCTAAAAATTTCACTTTCCTGCTCTCTCTGGCAGCACATATACTAAATTGGACCAATACTGAGCAGATTAGCATGGCCCTGCACAAGGATGACACGTAAGAATTTCACTTTCTCCTCCTCCATTTTCTTCTCAATGTTTTACTCGGCCACCAAATTATATGTCTTGTCACCATCTCTGCCACTTGATTGTTAACTTTAGGAGAATTAGGTCTGTGATTAATTTACTTTTGTCTTTACCTCAGCAGCTACTGTTTTACTTTATACACAGAAGGTGTTCAATCAGTATCTGTAGGGTTAATTTATTAAGTGAATCTTTGATTGACTATCTACCAAGTTCAACAGTATGATAGTACCTTCCCAATAAAGGAATGAGACATTGAATTTGCATGGAAAAAACATATTAAAGTAAACAGTGGGACAATAATATACAGGCAGCCTGGATAAATAGGAGGACATACCTTTCAAGAAATTCATCTACAAATTTCACAATAAATTAATGCCTTTGAGATCCTTGGCAGACACCTTTAAGTAATAAAAGGAGAATATTGACTTTAACCGACAAGGGGCTTCATTAGGGCCCTGATCTTGTTAGGATTAAAATAATACTTTGATAATAGCTATTCAAAGAATTTAATTTCACAAAAGCCTTTTTAAAAAAACTGGCCTTTTGAAGCCTATCCATGCAAATACTTGAAGTTTAAGAAGCATTAGAAAGTTGGAAAGAGGGGTGACTGGGTAGCTCAGTTGGTTAAGCGTCTGCCTATGGCTCAGGTCATGATCCTAGGGTCCTGGGATTGAGACCCACGTCAGCCTCTCTGCTCAGTGGGGAGTCTGCTTCTCCCTCTCCCTCTGCCCCTGCCCCCCTGCTCATGCACTCTCTCTCTCTCTCTCAAATAAGTAAATAAAATCTTAAAAAAAAGAAAGTTGGAAAGATAACTTTTTCTTCATAACTAGAGAAAAGATGAAAAAATGAATAAAGGAATCTGAGTAAACATAAATATGTTAATTTGAGGGAAAAGTTAAAAACCAGAATGCTGAAGGATGACTTAGGTCTTGAATCCCTGTCAGGGAATTTAATTAATGGGAAAGCCACTTGAGATTTTCCAGTTCTTTCATGATCACATTGTGTTCGCTCATCTAACGAGTAGTAGCTGTATATAATTTCTTACAGTAACACTGAAATGAAGCATCACAAAGTTCACCTCTAGATTAGAATACCAACTCAAATTGCCATGTTTTCTTGCTTACCTCTTTCTCTGAATCTCCTTGGCTGCTAGGCGACATGCAGATTCCTTGAGAGCGGGGCTTGCTTACTTTGCAGAAGTCTAAAATCACGCCACCGCACCCATGGCATTTAGAAGTATTCTTCAATGTTGATTAAAGTGGGACTTTTTTCTATTCATTACAGATTTTCTATTCGATTACTTATAACTTGCTATTATATAAATCAGAAGTCCACTGGTTATGAAGTTTTATTAGCTTTTGAACTGTTTGGGAGACAATGAATATTGTCCCTGGATAAATAAGTCAGAAGACAGAGGCAGTGATGGAGGGTCCAGTCCTATTACAGCTACCATTTGCTTTCCCTTCACAAAGGGAATCTTTGCACCCTGACACAATCTCCTCCCTGTGTCTATTTCTACTTAGATGAGATGCAGACATACATGATTGGTTCAGTGCAATTTGTCAGAAGGTCTGAATAAGCAGCTCTAGTATCATGACTCCGGGTTAATAGTATAAGTTTTGTAGAAGGACAACAGTTTACCAAGGCCATGGTCACACTTATTGAACAATAAGGTCAAATTTAAAGCTGAATAACTCCTTTTTCAGTCTACTGGCTGCTTAGAAACATTCCAAACCTGGAAACTAATATATATTTTGTGTACTCTGAAAATTTTGTTTCTTTCCTCCCTGGACTTTTACTAAAAGGGCTGAGAGGCAAATACATTTATTTATTAATAACTCATCATTAGTAAAAAATCATTTATTATTAAAAGCATTTCTCTTCACGCTACTCTGCAAATTATAAGACAACATCAACTTTAGAAAATTAGTTACATCTTTCTAATTACTCTGTTCCAGTAAGCATGTTGTAAGGCTTACTTTTGATAAGTAAATTGGTAGTAAATTGTTGATAGACACTGAAATAACAATTTTTTAAAATTAAGTACTGGAATAACTTAAATGAGTGAAAAAAGACTACTATAGTCCAAATGATATGGATATCTGTTATGTTCAAGTTTTAGACTGTTAAATTATGTTTCTAGGATGATCAAGAAAATAAAAACTAATTTTTTAAATCATGGCTCTTCTGATTAAGATAATTAATGTCAGTTATAGGAAATTGGAAAAGCAGAAAGTTACAAAGAATAAGACTAAATGGCCGACTCATATCTTCTATTAGGAATTTAATTTGGTATAACATTTTTGGAGGACAGTTTAGCAATACTATTTTTAAAAGCATATAATCTATAACCTAGCAGTTACCTTCCAGGAATTTAAGAAATAACTGCCTCAGTAAGGGAAGATATATCCATAGAGACAGTCTTGAAATATTTCTCTTAATAGCAAAGAACACAATCAAAATAAGTTCATTAATAAGAGTATAGCAAAACATGTTATGGGTTTACATTAGTTAAAACTTGATTCATTCAACAAGTATTTGTTGAGAACCTGCTATATGGTAGGACTAACCTAAGCACTTGGATATGGCAGAAATGAAGAACTCTTTATCCAATGAAGCTTATCTGTGGAAGGAACTAGACAATAAACATAATGAAGGACTAAATTATGTAACATGTTTGGAGGTGAGCAGTGTTATACAAACAATAAAAAGAATGATGTAGATATATGTGTACAGATCTGAAAATATGTCCACAGTGTATTTGTAATTAAAATAAGTTTGTACATATATATCAGGACTCCTTTTTATAAAAAATAAATATGTATGTGAATGTAATGTAAATATGCATAAATATGTCTGCATAAACTTGGGATAACATCTACAAAGACCATTTCAAATTGTTAATATAACATAACGAGTCTAGTGTGAGATGTGGGAGGGGAGAATACACATCAGTGTATATACACATTGTGGTAGATTTACAGGTGATTTCTTTTTTCTTTTTATATATTTTTAAAGTATTTTTCAAATTAAAAATAATAAAATTCTTTTTATCACTATATTTTATCAGATAAAATAATTTTAACACTTTGATAGGCATCTACTCAACATTTATTTAAATCTCTGATAACAATGAAATAATCCATGGTTCTTATAATTTTGAGAACTCAACATCATTTTTAGTATTGAAGTAAAGTTATGGACCCTCTTGCAAAAAGCCTGCACACACCAAAAGGGGATTACAGTGATTGATTTTCCAAAGCATATCTGGTTTAGAAATGCTGCTATGAAGTAAAGAGACTAATTTTCTTTTGAAAAACAGACAAACCCCCTAACTTTTTTCTTTATGTTATAGTAATATCATTAAAAGAATGATATTTAATAACAAAATATGTAGCTCGAACTTATATTATTTTTCTATATTTGGAATTACACTCTCAAATATCTATTTATGCCTCACAAATTTACTGAGTCTTAACTAAACATTAAAATAGTTCTCAAATAATTTTGGGTACTTTAATGTGGGAAGTTACCTGCCCTCCCCTCCCCCACAGCCCCGTATATGAAGATGTTCTGTACATCATTATTCTGATATCAGGATTAAGTCTGCATTTGATTTATTGATATGCCACTCTGTTCAGCTAGCGAAGTATTTTGAATGTGATGTGCTAATAAATAATCAAGATACAAATTAAATGTATATAAAACATACAACTTTTAAGTCAGCATTCTTTTTAATGATAAGCTAAGGTGTTTTGTAAAAATAATGGATAAACCTTCATTCCAAAAATTAGTAATGTTTCAAGAATGATTAAAATAAGAATGTTGTTAGGATTCAAAATTTAAAGGGCAACATGAAATGACTCCAGTTAGAATAGATTTATATGTAAGGTAAGGAGAGTTGAATGAGACTTTAAATAAATTTTAAACTTAATTTTCTTAGCTAGGAATCTCAGCTATCAAAAGTTGTTTATCATAGTCAGGTATTTAATAACTGTTGATTAATGATTTTCTCAAAATTATGTCTTAATTTCAGAAAGTCAAATAGCTTAGTGACATTTTCACTTTGCTGAGACGGTATATTCCAATTTCATTTCTCCATCATTTTTATGTTTTGAAGACGTTTATTGCAGACCATGGATCTACCTGACATTCTCGACTGCTCTGGTCATTCAGTGGTGCATTTCTTTGAATTCTAGAGATCTTAAAATACTGGTACAGTTTTAAATTTGATGGGAAGGGAGGATCTAGGAATGAGTGCCGCCCTTACTCAGTAGCAAGGAGAATGAATCCATGGCAATCTTGGTGATATCATGAAACATAAATGGAAATTATGAAGTGTTTGAGGTAAAGCTAGCTTAATGCTATATGGGTTAGCAATTTTTCTGCTTCACTGCTTCACTTATTTATCTTTAGATAAATACCACCTGGGAATAAATGGTGTTTTGCTTCACATATGCACAGGTACACATTACAATCAGTCGATGTTAGAGTCTGGCTATCAGCCATGCTGAGTATTAGCCCATAGCGGGGATTAGGTGACACAAAACTATTCAGTCCATTTTACAAGTGTGATTTTATTCAGGTGGTTTGGCTTGTTTGTTTCATGAGTACCATCTTGGCTCTGTTAGTTGGCAGGAGTATTTCAGTTTTACAGTTAACGGATAAAATTTTAAATGCCATATTCAGGAAACATTTATAAGAATGTTCCCTGCTATCTCCATCATTATCCACCCATCATCAAAACTTGACAGGTGGCCGTGTGATGAATACTTTAAAGGACTGAGAAAGTTATCTTTCACTAAGATATGCTACCATTGGGATAAATCAGATCTTGAATAAAAACCAAAGCCTTAATTCTGAATGATATTAGGAATATTACTCATATCCTGGGTGTGACAAAATATCTTGGATAGCATATTAATGAATAAGTTTATTATGGGTTACTGGAGAAGATTCTGATTTTTTTTGAGATTTTGCTTTACCTGATCTCAATAACAAGAGTAAAAGTAATGATAATGAGAGCTAACCTAAATTAAGTATGTACTACATGAAAGACTGCTAAATATTTTATATGATTCTTTTATCTGGTAAGGATTCACCTTGCTATGAGGCAGATAGTGCTATTATTCTCATTTTATTTTATTTTTTTAAAGATTTTATTTACTTGAGAGAGAGCAAGCGAGAGAGAGAGAGCATGATTGGGGGGGAGGGGCAAAGGCAGAGGGAGAAGTAGACTCTTGGCTGAGCAGGGAGCCCAATGTGGGGCTCAGTCCCAGGACCCTGGGATCATGACCTGAGCCGAAGGCAAACGCTTAACCAACTGAGTCACCCAGGCGTCCTATTCTAATTTTATATGTGAGGAAATGGATACTCTGTGTATCATTTTCTTTTGCTTTGTAATATATCATCACAAACTTCCCAGCTTAAAACAACACATTTATTAGCTCACCGTTCTCTAGGGCAGAAGTCCCGGCACTGCATGACTTGGTTCTCTGCTCAGGATCTCACAATGCCAAAATCAAGGTGTCCACGCAGCTGCTTTCCCATCTAGAGCCTACGAAGAAGAATCGACTTCCAACCTCATTCAGGCCGTTGGCAGAATCGCATTCCTTGAGGCTATAGAACGGAGGTTCCAATCTCCTTGCTGGCTGTCAGTTGGGGGTTGCTCTCAGTTCCCAGAGGCTGCCTACATTTTTGGCCATGTGGCCCCCTATATCTTTAAAGCAGGCAATGTGGAAACTCCTGTCAAATCTCTGGCTCCTTTGTCTCTAATGTCAAGACCCAGATTTAAAAGGGTCATGTGCTTAGGTCAGGTCTTTTCTTTCTTAAAGTCAACTCTGCCATATGACATAATCCAGCCATGGGAGGGACTGTACTGTTACCTTCACAGTTCCCGCTCACACTTGAGGAGGGCATTATACCAGGGTTGAGTCACTGCAGGTGATCTTAGAATTCTGCCTACTACACCCTGATAGCATATATAAGTTACCTACGCAGCAGAGCTAAAAACTGGCCAACTCTAGAGCTTTGCCAGATAGGCCCCGTACATTGAATTTAAAGCTACAGATTAGTGGGGAATGTCTGGCCATTATATTATTGGATGGTGCCTCTTGGAGTTCTGGAGTCATCCTGACTAGACCATGTTATCTCTTACTTCATTCTAAACCCATATCTGTTCCATAATTTTTAAAATTTTATTACTATGATACATGCATTTAGTTAAAAAAGTCGGGACACCATAAAGCTTATTTTTATTTTTTATTTTGAAATAAATTTAACTCACAGAAAAGCTGCAAAATTTAGAAATTCCATGTACCTACCACCCAGGTTCCCTATTTGTTAATATCTTACCACATTTACCTTATTGGTCTCTTTCTCTCTGTGTATATTATTTATTAACAACTTTATAGAAATGCAATATATCATAAAGGTTGGCTGTTAAAAGTGTACAGTTCGAGAGGGGGAAAGGTAGGGGGAAAATATGCAATTCAGTTATTTTTAGAGTTGTGCAACCATCACTCTAATTTTATTTTTAATTTAATTTAATTTAATTTAATTTAATTATTTCAATTTTCCATTACCCCCCAGAGAAACTTTGTATCCATTATCAATCATTCTCTTCCTCCTCCCACTTAGTCCTAGCCAACCACTAATCTACTTTTTGTTTCTAGGGAGTTGCCCGTTCTGGCCATTTCCCAGAGATGGAATGTGCTGCTGCTGACTAATTCATCATGGTATAGGTTCAGGGGTGAAATTATACCCAAAGTTGCCAAAGTCCCAGTTTAACAAAGAATGTAATATTAATTTTATAAAGCATATCCTTGGAAATATAATTTCTGGGACATCTAGGTTCCTACAGTTGATATATGAAGAATTGATCTATTTTCCTGACTTCAATAAATTGTTAAATATCCTCAAAGTTTTAATAAATGTATTTGCTTATTCATTTTTTAAAACTTTGTTCTCCTTGGGATTCAAAAGCCTCTATTATTCTTAGGTGTAACTTGAATTGATGACAATTTCCTTTTTTTACTGTCTCTTTAAATATACAACATGTAGGGGCGCCTGGGTGGCTCAGATGGTTGGGCGTCTGCCTTCGGCTCAGGTCATGATCTCAGGGTCCTGGGATCGAGTCCCACATCGGGCTCCCTGCTCCTTGGGAGCCTGCTTCTCCCTCTGCCTCTCTCTCTCTCTGTCTCTCATGAATAAATAAATAAAATCTTTAAAAAAAAAATATACAACATGTAATGATTCTGTATTTTAAATATTTAATCAAAACAAGCTCAAAACAAAATATGTGATCTTTGGTGACTGGCTTCTTTCATGTAGCATAATGTTTCTGAGCTTATCCATGTTATAACACCTATCCATACTTAATTCCTTCTTATGGCCAATAATATTCCATTTTATAGAGGTACTACATTTTGTTTAACCATTCTTCAGTCAATAAAAATTTAGGTTTTGCTTTTCAGTTATTATGAATAATGCTGCTATGAACATTTATATACAAGTTTTAGGTGGATATATGTATTCATTCTGGGGAATAGATACCTAGAATTGAGATTTCTGGGTCATATGGTAACTCTATGTTTAACATTTTGAGGAACTGACCGTCTGTTTTCTAAAGCAGCTGTACTATTTATCTTTCCATCAAGCAATGTTTGAGCATTCCAATTTCTCCACATCCTCGTCAACACTTACTATTGCCTATCTTTTTAATTGTAGTTTCTTAGAGTATGTGAAGTGTTATTTCATTGTGGTTTATTTGCATTTCCCTAATGACTAATAATAATCTTTTCATGGTCTTTTTGGCAATTTGTATATCTTCTTTGTAGAATTGTCTATACAGATCCTTTCCCTTTTCTAAATTGTGTTGTCTTTGAGCTGTAAGTTATTTTTATATATGTGTATTTCTATATACATAAAGAGTTCTTTATGTATCAACGGTGTCCTTTGAAGTACACCGTTTAAAATTTTGATGAAGTCCAGTTTATCTATTTTATTTCCTTAGTGACTTGTGCTTTAAGTGTCGTATCCAGGAAAACATTACCTAATTCAAAGTCATAAAGATTTGCACCTTCAAAGAATATTAAAGTTTAGCTCTTACATTTAGGTCTTTGATTTTGGGTTAATTTTTAACATGTGATGTAGAAGTCCAACTGTATTCTTTTGTAGGTCGATATCTGGTTGTGCAAGCATTGTACGTCAAAAGATTATTCTTTCCCCATTAAATTGTTTGACATCCTTGTCGACAATCAATTGCCCATAAATGTTTGGGTTTATTACTGGACTCTAAATTCTATTTCATTGATCTATATGTCTCTCTTTATGTCAGTACCACACATTCTTGATTACTGCAGTTTTGTAATGGAATTGGCAAGCATGCATCCCCCAACTTCATTCTTTTTCAAGATTGTTTTGGCTACTCTGAGTCTCTTGTATTCCCATATGACTTTTAAGATCAGCTTGTCAGTTAAAAAAAAAAAAAAAACGCCAGCTGGGATTTTGATTACATTGAATCTGCAGATCAATATGGTAAGTTTTGCCATCTTAACATGAAGTCTTTCCATTCATGAACATAGATGTCTTTCCATTATTAAGTGCTCTTTAATTCCTTTCAACAATATTTTGTGATTTTCAACGTAGAAATCTTATACTTTTGTTATTTTTATTCTTAAGCATTTTAATTTTTGATGCTATTATAAATGAAATTGTTTTTAATTTAATTTTCAGATTGTTCAAAGCTGGTGAAAAGAAGTGCAATTGACTATTGTATGTTGGTCTTGTGTCCCATAACCTTGCTGAATTCATTTATTAACTCTAATAGGTTTTCATGGATTCCTTAGGATTTTCTGCATGAAAGATTATTTCATCTGCAAATAGAGGTAGTTTTACTGTTTATTTTCTATCTGGAAAAGCCTAACTTACCTGGTAGAAACTTCCAATAACGCTTTTTTTTTTAACATTTTTTTTATTTTGTTATGTTAATCACCATGATTTTATATAAAATATTTTTCATTTCTTCTGATCCAGGATTATGTTCTGCATATACCAATAATAGCTCAAAAGGGGGCGCCTGGGTGGCTCAGTCGGTTAAGCATCTGCCTTTGGCTCAGGTCATGATCCCAGGGTCCTGGGATTGAGAGTTCCACATCGGGCTCCCTGCTCAGCAGGCAGTCTGCTTCTCCCTCTGCCTCTACTCGTGCTCTCACTCTCTCTCAAATAAATAAATAAAATCTTTAAAAATAATAGTAGTTCAATAGACACCTCCAGTCTGATAGTTTTCCAAAGTGTTTTCTTGTCTTTTGTGACCTTGATATTTTTGGAGAGTACAGGTTAGTCATTTGCTAGAATTCTTCAACATTAGCTTGTCTGATATTTTCTCATGATCAGATCCAGGTAATGATTTTTGGTAGGAAATCCACAGAAATGGTTCTGTGTTCTCAGTGAGGCATGTGACGGACGTTGTTTTGCCCCATTACTTATGAGAACTTTGAACGTTTTGGTAGAGTGATATCTACCCAGTTTATTCACTGTAAAGTTTACAAATAACTATATATATATCCTGTTATTCAAGAAACTCATCCACTTGCCTTATCATCCATTGATGATTCATTCCTGAATCAGTTATTATTATGATAATTGCTAAATACTGATTCTTTTCCTTATCATTCCTTCAAATTATGTTATTTGGCCTTCTATTTTAACGTATGACTTTCCTTCTCCACTTAAAAAATCACTCACTCATTTTTCATATCAATATGGAAATATGAATTCCCTTTTCATTCAGTAAGTTGTAATTATTACTGTCATTATTTATTTTGAGGCTAAAATTATTTAACTTTTGGCTAGTGGGAGCCCCTTCAAGCTAGCTTCTAGGCCCTTTTTGCAAATCCTTCAGCCATTTTATTGAGTACCTCCTGTGACAAAAAGATGTACTAGGCTTGTCATGTACTTTTTCTATTTAAGCCCTGGAATCGGCCATTTCTCCAAGGAGTACTGGGTTTTTAATTAAAAATTAAGAATATTATTTAGAAACAAAGATCTAAGTACTAGATGTTCTCATTGTTACTGAGATATTATTACTTCTGGGTCTCTCAGAAGGCAGAAATAAGAAAGATATCTTCACAGACACACTCATACACATGTACTTACATCTATATCTATTTCCATATGTGTATTCTTAAAAATGAGCTTACACTAATATGCCCACTTATAATCCAACATTACAGGGTTCATTTCAGCCTTTATTCTTTCCATATTTGGACTTTGTTCCACAGATATTGCTGGCCTAAGACTCCTCAAAAAAAAAAAAAGTAAGGGAAGGTAACCAATAAATATTTTTAAAGAGAATAAAAGGGCAGGGGAAGAAGAAGAAGAAGGGAAGAAGAAGAAGAAAGAAAGAAAAGGGAAGGAGAGAAGGAAGAGCCCATGAGGGCTTTGATGAGAATCTGTAGTTTCTTCCCCTTCACAATGCCTCCAAAGACAATGACTTTCAACTCTTTTCAGCTGTTTCTTCTGGTATTTAACTCCATGCTAATACTCTTCATTCTTGATTAAAAACGAGAATTAGATACCAACTATAGCCTTCCCACTGTAGGGGACTGTTGCTTTTTTATACCACTGATAAACTACACTTTGCTTGAGCAATTGGTTCTTCTGAGGGTCTTTCTGGATGTCAACAGATGACATTGAGACCTATGATTTCTGGTATTGCTCCTGTTTCAAATGAATTCCCACATTTTATTGCCACTTGCTTTTCCAGAGGAGTTATATATGGTCAACACTTGCAAAGAAAAAGATATAATTTTTGAAGAAAAACTTATTGAAAAGATGACTTGGTGACAAATTGTATCTTAAAAGGGATAAGACACTCTGAAATAAGTTTGTCTGAAACTAAACATTAGTCAAGTTTACTCAAAATGTTTCTGGGTGAAATGTAGGTTGAATATGCAGAGAAATAACAATTGGACAGAAGTGGTAATTAAAAAACCACTCATGAGAAATTTTACAAAATAATACCAATAAAGAGCTCTAGTGATAAAAAAAAAAACATTGCTAATACTGCCAGTTTTAAATCTAATTTCCCATTTGAACAACTTTTTGAATACATTTTCCCTAGTGAATTTTTATATTCCTCCTAATCATTGACTTCCTACCTGGTAAATATTAGTTAAGGGTAAACCCTCTGTAATTTAAAAGTTTTGAACATGGCACTTTTCCTTTTTTACATATTCCAGTATACCTGTAGCAACACTGAATACAAAGTTCAGTATTGTGACAGTGTACCTGAACCAATGTGAGTTCGCTCGTTGGTGAGTCACAGAAAGTGCACCAGATGAGTTGTGGTGCAAAGAAAACTTTATTTGTAACAAATAAGGAGATCATGGGGAATGGCTATCAAAGCCATGACTCCCCAACAGAGGGTGAATGGTTTTGTTTAGGGTTAAGAAGAATACTTAGATAGGGAAGCCCTATCATCGTTATGTAGAGGCAGGCATAAGATCACTCATGCACCTTAAGGAAACATGCCCATACATACATTGTACGTTATGTAAATGTGGCTGATGCTCCTCCTTGGTTAGAGAGTTTAGTATTATAATGAGGTAAAGGTAATTGTAGATCATTCCAGAGGTCCCTCTGTGGTCCATCTATGCAGGAACAGGTCAGGGGTTTAGCTCAAAAGATCTGGGTGGCCTGCGCCACGGGGACGTCTTGTGAGGACAGTGACCATCACCTGAGGGGTGGTTTCAGGTTTCATTTGCCTGAGTTAAGAGGTAAGCCAGAAAGAATTGCTTCAGAAAAAAATATAAGATAAACATTAGTGAGTACAAGCAGGTGGGCAGCAAAGGTAGGGACCTCGGGTTCTAGCTGGTGTCAACAGCATCTGCATTGCAACATCATCCCTGTTGTTACTAAACATAAATGTATATTTATGATCATATTTAAAATCTGATGCCAGGGATGCCTGGGTGGCTCAGTCGGTTAGGTGTCTGCCTTCAGCTCAGGTCATGTTCTCAGGGTCCCGGGATCGAGTCCCGCATCGGGCTCCCTGCTCAGCGGGAAGCCTGCTTCTCCCTCTTTCTGCTGCTCCACCTGCTCTCTCTCTCTCTGACAAATAAATAATTTAAAAATAAAAAATAAAAAAATAAAATCTGATGCCAACCAAGAACAAATAGGGTTGGCTTCAGTTAGAGTTAATATGGGGCAAAATTTCATATGCAAGTTGTTCTGTGCATATCCAAAGGAGAGAGCTAATAGCACTGTTTCCTCTTTCATGTAGGCCTTTATCAGCAAGAAGAACACAGGAAACTGTGTGGAGGTTGGTTTTCAAAACTTTCCAGAGCATTAACTAAACCACAAAATTTCACTCTTTCTTTCTAACCATAGCTGTGTTGTAATGGTGACATTCATTATTCATTATTACTGACGTACAGGGACCATGAGAAATTCATCAAAACCTTTTTTTTTAAACCTTAATTTGTAGTCTCTGGTTGGGTGACCTTGGACAAGTGAGTCAAGTTATTTTTTCAGCACAGTTACCTCCATGGCTATATGTGTGAAAAAGAATATTTGCCTTGCAGGTTGTTATGGAGATTAGGGAAAATGTTTTACAACCTTGTCTAGCTCTCAATAAATGGTAGTTGTTGGTAATCTATTCAATACCAAAACAGAGCAAAATAAAATTAAGTATATAGGCACACAAAAACTAGGAGGGGCTAACTCATTTGCAGTGAAGAATTTGAGAAATGTGTTATAGACCTGGAAGAATTGGGTTAACTTCTCGCAAGTGGAGCATTTGTAACTGACTGGCGAAAGGGAAGATTTCGGAGTCTTGCTCAAGTCAGAGAGCAGGCTAGCATGTCACACTTTTTCCTGCATCTTTTGTTAGGAGATTCTGTGCTGGGAATGTTGCAAGTCAGATTTTGTACAGTGTGACAGAAAAGGAAATATCAAGTTTAAAACTTTTCTTTTTGTTTGGTCCTTTAATACGATCAGAGGCCTTTAAATATTACCACAGAAATATTTGTATGGCTCATTGGAAGAAGATCAAGCAAATTCTAGGGATATAATTTTTAAATTTTAGTCACATAGGACACATAGGAGAAACTTTTGCAAAGGGATTTTTTTTTTTCAAATCAAGAACTTTTTGGAATTAAAGTCCTCTAATGGAACCAACTTGTCAGATCTTTTATGACTCACAAGATTGAATTTTCTACTGAGATGGCAAGACGTCGAATGTATTTGTCTTAAAAACTCAGGGATGGCAAACATGTCTGACGTTGATTTGTTCAAGGAGGTGGTAGTTCAGATTCAAACCAGATTATGTGTGTAGTTGGGATGCCAGTTTGATCTGTGGCGTGTGCACTGCTGGAGCTAAAACATGACCAGACATGTCTGGAGGACAGGTGGCACTCGTTCACCAGAAATCTATATTAGGAATGAAGCACCTCTTAAGAGATAAGTCATCCTAAAGAAAGATGAGTCAGGGGCGCCTGGGTGGCTCAGTTGGTTAAGCGACTGCCTTCGGCTCAGGTCATGATCCTGGAGTCCCGGGATCGAGTCCCGCATCGGGCTCCCTGCTCAGCAGGGAGTCTGCTTCTCCCTCTGACCTTTCTCCCTCTCATGCTCTCTGTCTCTCATTCTCTCTCTCTCAAATAAATAAATAAAATCTTTAAAAAAAAAAAAAAAGAAAGATGAGTCAGATGCATGGGGCGGGTCCAATGGCAAGGACTCCGTCACCCAATAGGCAATTTTGAGTATAGCATGGTTGATTTTAGATTCTCAACCTCCCTCCAAACCTTCCTCCAATTTCCTGGGATTCACGTAGGTTTAGGGGACTATACATCTATTTTTTTTTTTAATCACAAATTTGTTTGTTGTAACAGCTTTTTAAGTTGAGTACAGATGGCCCTTTTTGTTTACCTGTGTATCATAGTGTAACACCAAAGAGTAAGAGGAGGGGGGAAAGTCCTCACACTCCATCCACCCACCTCCATTTCTGCATGAACCTTAGACTATCTTCCCTGAGCTGAAGACTCCAGGGAACTAAGATCCCTTTGGCCTCTTAAGGGTCCTGGACAGTTTTGTGGTACTTGTGAAGGTCATAGTGGTAATCATCAAGAGCTGAGTCAGCTGTGAGCCTCAGATGTTTTCAGATGTGAGGCGCTCTCATCTAGCTACACAGAGGAAAAATAGGCCCAGGAGGGAAGAAAGGAAGAAAATGGCTGACGTTCATTCATTCAACAATTATTTGTTGACTAATTGACTAAAGTCCTAGAATATTTGGATGCTGTGGGATGGAACACATTTGCGAGAGCCTGGAGGTCCTTCAGTAGACAGTGGAGGGACGTCTGGGTGTCTCAGTCGGTTAAATGTCTGCCTTCGGCTCAGGTCATGATCCCAGGTTCCTGGGATCAAGTCCTGCATTGGACTCCTTGCTCAGCAGGGGGCCTGCTTCTCCTCTCCCTCTGCCTGCCACTCCCCCTGCTTGTGTTCTCTCTCTCTCTGACAAATAAAATCTTTATTAAAAAAAATAGTGGAAAGCCAGTGCCTGTGAAATATGGAATATACTTCTTTATGTCAACTCCATGAGTTGGGTTTTGTCTGTTTTAATTACTACTGTATCCCAAGAACCTACACTGGGAACCAATGAACAATAGGAGCTAATAAATATTCGTCAAATTTGTTGAATGACTACAATTTCATTTACCATCCTGGGCAGATTGTCCAGTAAAACATGGTGTAATTGTTAATTTTATGTGTCAACTTGACTGAGCCATGGAGTGCCCAAATATCTGGTTAAACATTTTTCTGGGTGTGTTTGTGTTTCTGGTGAGATTAACACTAGAATCAGCAGACTGAGTAAAGCAGGTTGCCCTCCTCAGTGTGAGTGGGCCTCATCCAACCCACTGGAGGCCCAAATAGAACAAAAAAAGGCTGAGCAGGAGCGAATTTACTTTCTGCCTGATGGTCCTAAAGCTGAGACATTGGTCTTCTGCCTTTGGACTTGGACTCGGACTGAACTATACCATTGGCTCTCCGGGACGTCAGCTTGCCAACTGCAGACTGTGGGATTCTCAGCCTCCATAATCACATGAGCCAATTCATTATAATAAATCTCTTCATATATAAAGAGACTGGTTTGTTTCTCTGGAGAAACCAGACTAATACAGATTGATTATATGTAGATTATGCACACGGCCACTATGGAGAAGCCTCATTTCCTATTGCAGAATTCTCTGAAGTCAAACAGAATCCAAAAAAATTATAGTGTAATTTCATGGAAATAAACAATTTCAAAAGAGATTCATAGATTTTGATGATTATGAGCTATGCTTTGAGATACAGTGAATGCGTTAGCTTACAAGCTTCAAGTTGTATTTAGTGTCACTCTGTTTCAAGAAGTAATTACCGAGTGGGCAGGAATCATATCCACCCAGATGATATATTAGTATCTCTGAAGCCTAGGAGCCACTTCCTTCTGGGGAAGTATATTTTCTTCCATGACATTGATGAGATCAAAAGGGAGAGGTATTTATATCTTTAGTAGTGATGAGGTCCCTGGGTCAAAATTGAGATGTGAGGAAGTGACTCACCAAGATGGTGACATAGGTTGTTCCTGACTTTGCTCCCCCTTAAAAAAAAAAAATGCAAAAAAAAAAAAAAAAAAGGTATCAGTGAAAGGATCCTAGCATGCAGAGGTGAGGCTGAAGTGTGCCCTGCATCGCAGAGACCAAGACAGTCTGCATTAGTAGGGTAAGAGAAGCAGCTGCATGTTGACTGCATTGTTCCTCCCCCACACAGCACTGTGAGGACGTCTCCCCTAAGCCTGTGGTTCCTCCAGTAGGAAAAGAGAACCCGGGGCAGGCGGAACCAGCAACCTCCACCCCTACTCACTGTAGGTTTCTTTTTGGGAGCACCAACTCTGATCTTGCACCATGAGGACTGCAGGGGAATCTTTATGGCTCAGCCATGGGGAATCTGTGATGAAGAACGGGGAAAACAGAAGTTCCATGGATGCAGTAGTTATTGTCTCTTTTGTTTCTAACTACAACCACAGCACCTAAAACAGTTCCTAGTACACAGAAGGAACTCAATAAACTTTTGGGGAATAAACAAGTAATTGAATGAACACTATGAAGATCCGTGTAGGGGTAGAATATATTGAAATTGTTTGTCACAAAGCCAATAGCATTAAAAAGCTTTTATAAATCTCCTGAATATGGAACTTATTTGCTAGCTGTTATTCTATAGAAATTTGAATGTGTTGTGGGTGTTAATTTGTAAATTCTATAGCTCTTCATTTCTCTATGGCAGATTTCTATTCTGCATCTCTATCTGGCCAAAATGGTAGGAGACCCAATATCATTCATCATTGGGCCTCCCTCTCCATTGCCAGGGTTGTGTAAAGGTCCTGGGAATCTGATGAGATCCAGAAAATTTGGCAAGGGCCATTTGGTTTCTTTCCACTGGGATGATCACTGATATACTTGCCTGTTGCTTTGGAGGCAATCTGCTCTGTGGCATCTCTGCCAAAGTTTGAGAGCAGAGACTTTAGCAAGTTTAGAGCCTTGGTATCTCAGATACAGGCTCCCTCGTTTACGACGGCATCATGCCCTCTGTAGTTGTGCTAACATTCACAGTTGCTTCAAGGGAGTGAGGCATGAGCTCCTAAGTCTCACAAAACCTCCAAATATCTTCCCCTCTGAAATCCAGGGGACTAATTTCTCCCAAGGGCTGCTACCATTGTTTTCTCTCCCTTTAAAAGAGTCCTGTGTGATCTCTGTTTAAAAGCCTTTAAAAAGGTAATGTCAGTTTTTCTCAGGCAGGGTGGGAAAAAGATGCCAAAACAGTCAGATTTTCTATTAAAAATATTTGGTAATAAATGATTTTCCTAGTTTTGCTGAAGGAAATGTCTGAAGTGAGGTTAGGAGCTTTGCTAAGGGCTAGCTGAAAATTATACCAGGATATACTTCCTAAAATAAAAGAGAACATCAAGGTTGGAATAATGACAACGACTAAATAAATCTGATTCATGTAAAGTTTTTTTGAGAAAACATATAATGAGAGGCAATAATACAGATTACAGATTTAAAATATATATTTCTCTTTAAATAGATATTATATTGTCAAAGTGAGCTCTGCATTCTGTGCCAGTGTGCAAACTATCGGTTACCGGCTCGCAGCAATAGAATACAAAGAAAGGGACACCTGAGTGGCTCAATCATTAAGTGTCTGCCTTCGACTTAGGTCATGATCCCAGCATCCTGGGATCCAGCCCCACATCGAGCGAGCCCCGCATCGGCTCCCTGCTCAGCGGGGAGTCTGCTTCTCCCTCTCCCTCTGCTACTCTCTCTCTTTCTCTCTCTCTCTGTCAAATAAAATCTTAAAAAAAAAAAGAATATAAAGAAAGTACAGAAAGTTGAAGTATTTGGAAACCATTATAGCAATTGGTACACCATGGTATCCAAGCTTATGATCAGAGAACTCATCTTGTTTATTTTATTTATTTATTTTAAAGATTTTATTTGTCAGAGAGCGTGCATGGGAGATCGCACAAGCCGGGGGAGCTGCAGGCAGAGGGAGAAACAGGTTCCCTGCTAAGCAAGGAGCCTGATGCAATGTGGGAACTCTATCCCAGGACCCAGGGATCATGACCTGAGCCAAAGGCAGACGCTTAACTGACTGAGCCACCCAGGCATCCCAGAGCTCATATTGTTTAATAGAATATAGATCAGTTCAAATGCTGAACACATGTGGTGATTTGCTTGTGGTTTAATTGTATACTGGTTATGTGTAATATTTTAAAATCAGTTTGTGAACTATAACCCAAAAGTGTATAAAAATCTGAGAACATATAAGCATTATTCACAATTTATTTTTAGTTATTTTGTTTTTAATTCTGAACATAATAATAAAAAAAATTCTGAATTTTTAAATTTACATTTAAATTTAAAAAATAACATTGTTAGCTATCTTTGATAAGTAAAATTTATATTATTTATACTTAATCCTAATTTACAGATGGACTTTTTCTAAGTTTAGTTCACTGGATTTTTTTTTTTTTTTTTGCTAAGAGAAAGATTTTTTTTTCTGAATGTGATGACAAAATATGAGTTATTACTAAGAAAGGAAGACCATAAGAACCCATACTAGTTTTAATTGGAAAAATGATGCTTCATGTATTTGGAGTTTAGTTTTGTGGCCACTATTGATGGAGAAGTGCTAAAAGCTCAATGTGTTACTTGTGAAATCTACTGGCTAATGAAGTAAAATTATAAAAATTTAAGCAGGATTTGAACTTATAGCATAAAGAAATATGTGTGACTCTAAAAAAAATTCTTCGAAAGAAAAAATATTGAAATGAGAACCTGACAGAAGTACATGTTCACTATTTCACACATAAACTTTATATTTCACGTATAAACATTCATGCTTTACGGGTTAACTATAATGTAACCCTACATGCAATGGCTGAGGCTTAGGCAAACAACTATATGGAAGGTTTTTGCTCGGAAATATTGGGTGACTCTGCCACAAAGAAGGTAACAGAGGTCATCTCTGATGACACCACAACTTGGCATATTCAGGAATGGGAGAATGGTATGGAAAACCAAGTCAGAACAAATAAAGCTAGCCAAATATTTTCCACTAATAATAGATATTGCTAACAGGGCAATTCTTTTACATACATATCATTTGAACATGATGGTGATTATTCTGTCAGGAAATGTGATTCAGAGTTTAAATTTAATTTAGGAATAAATTCTGATGGCATATTTGTAATGACGGGAAAATAATCTGGAGTTCTTGCCCAGATTAAGGAGTTTGTTCCAGAAAGGCTCTTACTGCTTCCAACCTTAATAAACTCTTGCCTCAAGGGGAAGAAAAGTCAACTGAACTAAGCAGGAGGCTAAGCAGTGAAATTGTGAATTACATAAAAACAAATATGTTAAATTCAGGATCATTTCCTTTATTATTTGATAATAAGGAAGCTAATCACAAACAACAACTATATGTGGTGACAGATGGTTATTGAGGGGGAAGGTTCTGTCAAGATGCTTGAGTTGTAGAACAAACTCTTAATGTTTCTGCAATGTAAGAAACCAGTTTGATCTCAAATTTTTAAAGATCTTTAATAAGATGCCAGGCTTGTTTCTTTGTCTTCCAACTGAGGTGGTTTTTATAAGAACTAACACTTTTCGTGATACTTAATTTTTCCATGCAAGGAAGGCAGGCAACTGTTTTCCAAAGGAAGATGAGATCAAAGGCTCACATGGACATGAGAAGCTTGGAGGAATTGAGTTTCTGTAGACTGTTATGGCACGTCTCGTAACTGAACAATTTTCTATGACTTAGGTGATGATTTTGATGGAGCAATCAACTAAATGAAATTTCCATAGGTTATTTTTAGAAGTGGAAAATGAGGAATGGGGCATGTTTGTTTTCAGATATGGATATACTATTGCTATTAATAACTACTGTTATTCTATTCACCTTGCCTTTTTTTTCTGTCTTACATGGCTCTCTTCTGTTTAATTTCAAGAAAGATTAGATAGCATAATTTTTTTTAAGTGTGTCATTTAGTATTTTTCTTTGTTAAAAGAATTCCTCATTTGGCATTCCTCTTTTTCTGATAGATCCAGATTTTCTTTTCAGTTCTGCCATATGTGCCTAATCCTTGATGTTGATGATGATGATGGTGGTGGTGGTGATGTTGATGATCCTGCTACAGATTATTATAATTTAAAAATCTAAAGTATGTGTCTCTTTTGTTCTCCTGGAATAGCAAATTATAATTCAAGTGTACCATTTGACTGTCTCCCACCAAAGGTGACAAATTTAGTCTTGACATATCTTGGTAGAATACCATAAAAGCTTTTAAAATGGGATTTTAGTGGAGGCAGATGTTCTACCAAAAACTGTAGTTAGGTACTGTATTGCCCCAAGGTACCACTTTGTACTTTTCTTATCCTCCAACCTGAGACCTGCAGTTAAAAAAAAGAAAAGTCTGATTCATCTACTCATTTAACAAATCCTTAGGAACCTAGGAAGGTTTATACTGCCAACATACGTCCTTCTCTCTAATCCCCACTCTCTTGAAAAAAGGAGCAGTCACCCTGTTCTGATGATTAGTGCAGGTATATGGTGCCAGATCCTAGCTCAATAGTCCGGATTAGAACAGAAGCTGATATTCAAAGGTATTGAAACCATAATTCTAAATTTTTGTTCCATCCTGTCGATTAGAGAATAAGGTCTGTCTCCTACATCTCATTTTGAGTCAACCCTTTTCTCCCTTCTCTCTCTAGTCAGCCACCTGTCACCCTAATGTGAAATGTGTCTCTCCAGATACTGTGCTTTTGGAGGTTAAAAAGACTTCTGCTGTTAAGACTCCAGTAGGGAATGGCAGGGTCTGGGCTTTACAAATACATGGATGAAGAGGATGAATGTCTGGTTGAGGCCCAAGGTGAAAGTAATCTTGCCTTCTGGGCAGCATGTGACTAGTTTTCTACTAGGCCTATTGAGAAGTCCACTCTGACTGATGAAAACACATGCTGGGCTCCTGCAGACTGAGCATAAAGGGGGCATGGTCTACTCATCCTGGAAGCTGTGAGATTGCAGGTGATGTAATGAGCCCACTGGTGTGGCCATCACAAGGCCTGCGATTGAGCCAGCAACACTTAGTAGCTGGGGATCTCCGGGAGGTCACTCTAAACTCCCTGAATTTCAGTTTCCTGAACCATGTAATGGGCAAGTTATAAGGATCACATACAATAATATGAGAAATGTTTTACACAGTACATGCAAATATATTGCTTCATAGTAATAAGTATTCTACATTCCACTCACGGGTTTATTTTGCAGTTTATCCCTAAGGCTGCTGCATCAGTCAGTACCTCTCAATGAGAAATGGCCTTTCTTGAACTTTGTATAGTTTTCTAGACTTTTCTTGACATTTTTAAAGTCTTTTTGAATCTCCTTTTTTTGGGTTCCCCGGGGAGAATCATTTCAAATTTAATTTGAATGCTTTCCAGCGCATCTGCCTTTCCTCTGCTTGGAATTTGCTCTCGCTGTGAGGCTAGTTGCTTATGCACACAGCTCCACGCTGCCGGGTTCAGCTTTTACTCAGGTCTCCCATCATGGCCTTGATCCTTACTTGACCTCTGGGACCCCCTTGGGAATCTGCTCTCTCCTCCATCTCCCCACCCTAGGTCTAATTTACTTCTTAGAACTCTTCACTTTCTTCCATCAGGGAAAAGGGATAAGGTCTCCGAGTGGAGGAGTAGAGGTTTCTACTGGAGAGCTCTCATAGACTTCCCACCAAGTCACATCTCCCAGCCACTCCCTCCTCACTTCCCGTCTGCTGCAGTTTCCCCTGGCACAGATTGCACTGCTGAAGCTGTTCTATCACGCCGGGCTCTTTCCTCATATACAGGGATTCTTCTCTCAGGGCCCCCCGAGACTCTCTTCAGGCTAGCACTCTGTCCTTCGGTACCAATGAGATGCAGGTTGTCTTCCATGAGCCTCTTCCGCGGTATGCAAATCAGAGGTTGCACCTGGATACCAGTGGGTGTGCCAATAAATTCCTCACGTCAAAGTACCAGAGCATCACCTAAGATCCCTGTTCACTATAAATAATTTAAGTGAAAATAACAGACTTGTTGGAAAATAAACATTACATGTAACTAGGCAGTATCAGAACATGTAACTCCTCAAAACAAACAAACAAACAAACAAACAAAACCCCTCTTTAATATTAACACAAGTCCTGATGGATTGATCTTGTTATTATTATAAAATGTCATGCTTTGACTCTAACAGCTTTTGTCCTAACGTCTATTTTTTTCCTTATATTTCATCTGCCTCTTTTGTTTACTGCTTTCATATTATGTCTTTTTTAAATTTTTTTTTTAATTCACGTGACAGAGAGAGAGCAAGAGAGAGGGAATATGAGCAGGGGAGAGAGGCGGAGGGAGAGGGAGAAGCAGACTCCTCGCTAAACCAGGAGCCCGATATGGGGCTCAATCCCAGGACCCTGAGCTCATGCCCCGAGCTGAAGGCAGACGCTTAACCATCTGAGCCACCCAGGCGCCCCCATATTACATCTTTTTCTATGCTTTTATTTTCCACCAATTTGTGTCTTTGCATCTAAAATGTGTTTTGTCTAGACACAGGTAGTTGGATCCTTTTTAAAAAATTATTGGCCTTTTGACCGAAGTGTTTAATTCATTTATAATCAGTGTATTTACTGATAAGATAGAATAGTAAGATCTGTCCAGTCAACATCTCCGTTCACCCAATTAAAAAAAAAAAAAAAGCTGCTATCATCCCTACCTTTACATGCAGACCCAGCCAATGACAAAATAAAATATTTCAACCCCCAAATAGTATGACCTTAGTAATTTCCTTTTTAAACACTTGTAATTTTTATTCGGTCTGTCTAGTTGACATTTGACACTCATGTACCCTTTCCCAAATAAATGTTTTCTCAATAATTTCATCTGAATCTTCACTTGACAACTTCTTCCTTATTTAAATAAAACTATCTTAAAAGGAAGCCTTATATCCATTTAGATAGAAATGCATCTGCCATTTATATAACATATCTTAAAAAGAATGAGAATCAAACATTGCTATTAAATATTAGCTAAATACTCTTGTCTGCTTCAGACTTTGAGACTGCAATTTACTATCTCATTCTTAAAATATATTAGCAAGTATTAGCAATGTGATAAAGATATCCCAGTGCTAAACTGGGATTTTTTTTTCTTGACTGAGAGAAATAAAACAGAATTAAAAAGGAGAAAGCTTCTACCCCTGTGATTCGGTGTTATTTAAAGCAACCACTTGAAATTCCTTGTACACAGTCCACATTTTGCAAAACGCTCTACTAATAAGAGCCGGTCAGTCACTTTTTACACGTTTAGACATATGCTTTCAACATAAAAAATATTTGAGGCTTAATCTCATTGAATTTAGCTGAGGAACTGAGGGTGTAGAGCTGCATATAGAGGTACTTCTAAATTGATGTTGGTGCCTAAACAATTCAACAGAGACAACAGCAGAAGACCCTTGTAGTGAAAAGAGCACTGGGTTCTTTTAGTTGCTGTATATTACTTCAGAGTGAAATAGAAATATTATTTGTGTGACTACACCAACTCTTGTTACTATAATCACTCACCGAACAAAGTCACCCTTTTAGTTCCCACTGTGAGGAATTCACAGAATGTTAGTGTTAGTTCAGTGAAGACCTTGAAACTCAATGTCACATTTTTCACAGGAGCAAGTTGAACCCAGATAGGTGATGTTCATCCTCCAGGGATCTTCTAGCTAGTTCATGGCAAAACCATGCACTAGAGCCCAGTCCCATGCCTTTCCTCTACACCAGCAATTTCTACCCCTGGTTGCACATTAGAACACCCGAAGAGGTTAACAAAAATAGTGACATCTGAACCTCACCCAAATCAATTAAATCAGAATCTCCAGGGGGTGGGGGGGTGGGGGGTGGAGCTAGGACATTGATAGTCTTGAAAAGCTTCCAGACAATTCCAACGTGAAGCCAGGGCTGAGAATTTAATTTTATGCCACTCTCTTGCAAAGTGAAAGTATTTGCAAATATTAGTTGATGAATTTAAAAAATTTTTTTCATGATTCATTTTCCTTTTGTTCCCTAAGCATAGATGATGAAGTATCTATAGCTTTAGGATGGGGCAGATAAAAACAGAAGGACAGAAAAGTCAGTGTTCAGTTTTGATTTTCAAGATAAGCTTCAAAAAGTATATAGCAGAAAGGATAGTTTTAAAAGCTAGACTTTGAATGGCAAGGACTAGGCACTTGAGAGAGAGAAGGTTTTTCTAGATTCCAAAATCTTTAAGTATCAAAAGTCAGATAGTGATGGACTCAGGCCCGGAATATAAGAAGTGAACCATAGAAGAGGATGGATTAAAGATATGTTGAGAGAGTCATTTCCAGCTATACAGAAATGAGGGTAAAAACAACAATGATGACCACTTTCAGGGGGGAAGGGTGGAGAGGTGAAGATGGGAGGGGATGCTGGTGGAGGGCTCAGAGAGAACTGGAAGCAAATAAGAGATGCACATCTTAGGCTGATTACCTGGTGTACTAGTCAGGGTTCTCCAGAGAAATAGAACCAATAGGATGTGTATGTGTATTTGTGTGTGTGTGTGTTATGTGTGTGTTGTGTGTGTATGTGTGTGTATTTATTATTAAGAAATTGGCTCACACACTTATGGAGGTTGGCAAGTCCAAAATCTGCAGAGAGAGCCAGAGAAGAGCCAATGTTACAGTTTCAATCTGAAAGCTGTCTGCTGGCAGAATTCTGGTAGGTGAGTGGATGAGGGGGCGGGGTGGAGAGGTGAGGGAGGGGTGTTCTTTTGTCCCATTTAGGCCTTCAATAGACTGAATAAGGCTTCCCTCATTATGGATAGCAAAATGCTTTATTCAAAGTCTACTCATTTTTTTATTATGTTAATCACCATACATTACATCATTAGTTTTTGATGTAGTGTTCCATGATTCATTGTTTGCATATAACACCCAGTGCTCCATGCAGAATGTGCCCTCTTTAATACCCATCACCAGGCTAACCCATCCTCCCAACCCCCTCCCCTCTAGAACCCTCAGTTTGTTTCTCAGAGTCCATAGTCTCTCATGGTTCGTCTCCCCCTCCGATTCCACCCCCCTTCATTTTTCCTTTCCTACTATCTTTTTTTTTTTTAACATATAATGTATTATTTGTTTCAGAGGTACAGGTCTGTGATTCAGTAGTCTTACACAATTCACAGCGCTCACATAGCACATACCCTCCCCAATGTCTGTCACCCAGCCACCCCATCCCTCCCACCCCCTACCACTCCAGCAACCTCTCAAAGTCTACTGATTTAAATGTTAATTTCATTCAAAACAAAAACCTTCACAGAAACCTCCAGAATAATGTTTGACCAACTATCTGGGCATCGTGACCATAAAATTAACCATCACACCTATATACACCCAATTGTGCATATATTATACCTCCCTCCTTCTGTCTCCTTTCTGCTCTGTCCCATTCAAAACTCAAGAGAGAAGAATATCTGCTGCCTGATGGATTTGAGGGCCCAAATGGAAAAGGAATCCAGGAGACCACTCAGTAGACTGGAGGGCCCAGATGAGGATCCTCATATCTCAAAGCCTTACTTACTGCTAGAATCGTATTTTTTAAAAAGGATGGTATAGAAGTTACATATTTGATAGCATGGGATCTAAAAATGGTAGCACAGGGTGTTGAATGTTGTGGCTGCTAAATTAATGTTAGTTGCCCTAGAAATATTATAAAGTATTGGATTCATATCCAGTGACTAGTTGCTGTTAACACTCTTAAATCAGAACTAGATCGCAGGTGCTCTTTTGTATAGATGAAGGAGCTGAGGAGTGTGAAGTATGTGTGTTAAGTGTTAAGAGCAGGCGTAGGGTTGGGTATAAATCTTCCCAAAAAGTTTAAAGTATTGGAACAACAATGCATGATAAAACTCATTTGCTTTTTATAAATTTATTTCCTTTCATCAGTGGGCCATTTTCTATGTTTATCCATAATAATTTATGGAGGGGAAAAAGACACAAAGCTTTTTTAAAATGTGTTTTAGACAGATAATGGTTTTAAAAGCAGGAAAAATATATCTAGTCATTGAACAGGTATGGGCTTGCAAAAGGGAAATAAATGAACCTTTTAAAACACAATTTTTCATCAAAATGAGCTTTACTTTTAAAAAATGATGGCAATACACCCTGTGGATACTTAATATAAATTCATTTGAAAGGCATCCTAGATCTTGTTACCCAGTGATCAATTGCTTTGTCTTTATTTTTATTTTAGAAAGCCGAAGAGAGAGGCCATAATTCTTCTGTATAATAAATACCAATATTCAGCTATTTGCTTGAATTTCACAGCTCTGTGTGAGAATAAATATACATTCATATTTGTTCCTTATTTTAATCCTTTTTACAACAAAGGTTTGCTATATAATTAGGTTTCTGTGCTATGTAATAGGCAGAGGGAATATCATTAACTAACTCTGACCATATTGGGAATAGATTGAGAATCTGTATGAGTGGGATCTATAGAATTTAATTAAGATATTTTAATTGTTTATAGCAGATTTTTATTTAGGTAAAATTCAGCTTAATGTTTAACATGAAATCTATCAGTATATTTGTAGGTCTGTATGCAAACACATACTCCAATGTTGAGAATAAAGTGAGACCCACATGCTTTTTAAAGGACACTTTTGGACTCAAGAATACCAGAATCCTCCCTCAGAAAAATACCTCGTATAATTTTCTGGAAGGAGATTAGTGAAGAGAACAATGACTAGTTAAACAAAATAACATTTTATTACAAATTAGGTCTCTGCCCCCAAAGACACTGACAAAGTCTAGTAAATTGTACTGGGATCTAGTAGACCTTACACCCAAGCTAGATGTATGTATAGGCATCATCCTCCTGAGCTCAGATTTGGCATTTAGAAATGACTACTCCTATAAAGCAAAAAGCTACACCTGGCAGCTCAGGAAAACATGGAAACAAGCAAGCAGAAAAGAGCCTTTGCTTCACTGGTCCAGCACTAAGTTGGCCTGCACCACTTGACAGGCATACCTCCCAGACCCGGCTGAAGTCTTTTGCTGAGTGAGAGAGTGGGAGAGGCAAAGTGTGTGTGTGTGCGTGCGTGTGTGTGTGTGTGTGTGTGTGTGTGTAGGGGAAAGGGAGAGGGGGAAAGGAGGGGAGAGGATGGAAGAGACTTGGAGAGGTGGGGGAAGGAAAAGGGAATGCAAAGGGAAGAGGTGGAGAGAGAAAGCTGTCAAGTGTGGAAGGAAGACAATTAGGAAAAAGAAAATCAAAGCCTCCTTGAAAGTTCCACCCATAGAAAACTCATCATAGTCCGTACTCTAGATCCAAGCAGTTCAGCCCTCCCTCCTTGGGTGGAGGGACAGGGAGAGCAGACCTGCTTGCCTGTGGTCTAACTGGTCAGGGGAAGGAGTGAGGTGACATGTAGAAAAAAAGCCCAGAGCAACCCCAAAGCTAACCTTCACCTCATAGGGAAGTTCATGTCTCAGATTTTTGTTTCCACAAAATATTTTTTCAGTCCTATAACACTATTTCTTTAGACTCATGAGACACAATTTAAAAAAAATTTTCCAGCGTTAGAGATTTAACCTCAAGGAGGATATACTCAGATTTCACTCGTTCTCTCAATACTCATTGATGTTTAGTTTTTGAGGGGTATAAAGAGGAATTAAGATGACTCCTGCCCTTGAAGGAACTTGTATTTTAGACCTTGTCAAAAATAACTAGAATATAAACTCTAAAGTGAAAAGTACCTTAAAATGCTTATAGTTCAAGGATGCTGAAAGTTTGGAGAAAATATATATTTTATATATATATATTATGTATATATATATACATAATATATATTTTAACAACAGTAGATTTCACTCTGAATTTTATAAAGTAATATAAGTTTTGGAGTGACCTTTTAGAAACTCCAAACAGAACTCAGAATACTTATTCTTTTGAAGAGGAAAAAAAATTCAAATAAGCAAATACGCACCTGCATGATTCCAATATTGATGCATCTGCTCCCAAGCTCTAAAACTAATTAGAAATTTGTTTCCTATCTGCAATTAGCTTTTAAGAAGATGGGCATCCATTAACACAGTTTGGTAGTATAATGACAGGCAATTAGTGATAAATTGTTCTATTCTGGAAAGAAATAATAATTGAGAGTGGATGATTTTTTTTTTAAAGTGTGTGTGTTTTTTTTAAAGATTTTATTTATTTTTTTATTTGAGAGAGAGAGAGAGAAACAGCATGAGAGGGGATAGGGTCAGAGGGAGAAGCAGGCTCTCCGCTGAGCCGGGAGCCTGATGTGGGACTCGATCCCAGGACTCCGGGATCATGACCTGAGCCGAAGGCAGTCGCTTAACCAACTGAGCCATCCAGGCGCCCGAGAGTGGATGATTTCTAAAGGAATTAAAACATAACTTATTTTTTTTAACTTGCTAACTTAATTTTTTAAATTTGGTACAAAGAATGCAGTTTAGGAATCTTCCTCTTTTGGTGTGTGTAGAACTTGAAGAAAATAAAGTCCTTTTTCTTACTTTGGCTCTTTCTAGTTACCTTTTCCCTACCCTTCCTCCTTCCTCCATCCTCCTCATCCCACAAATCCTACATTTCCTCCATAAATAAAAATAGAAAAGAAGGATAGGGGAGGGGTAACTGGGTGATGGGCATTAAGGAGGGCAGGTGATGTGATGAGCACTGGGTGTTACACACAACTATGAATCAGTGAACCTTATATCAAAAACTAATGATGTACTATATGTTGGCTAATTGAATTTAAATTAAAAAAAAGAGAAAATATGAGGGTACTTTCAAGAACCTGGAAGTTGAGAAAAATTCCCTACAAGATGGAATTAATAATACTTATCTGAGAGATTTAAACAATCGATTAGAAGCTGCAGAAGGCAGATATCATCAGTTCAATATAAGGTAGAACTTCCTACAGATTAGGATGGACCAAACATAATTTTCTCAAATGTTTAATTCCTCAATTTTACCAAATGTGAACTGGAAAATCCTTTACCGGATGTTATAGAGTTGATATGAGCATTCACTGGGGTCTGGTGAGGAGGTGGATTAGTTGATGTGTAAGGTTTCTTCATGCACTGAATGAGCTTCCCTCACTGAGATTATTTTCTTAACAGAGGAGTTATCTGCACTGTGCTCTCTGTCAGAAAGTTGTGCTGGCTACACACTTTAATCCCTGCCACTGTTTTGAACTGAGCCATACAGATAATCGTGAGCCTGCATACACATGCCATTTAGGAAAAGAATGAAATTGAGGCACAAAATTAGATGTGAGATGCTAAGTGGCATTAGGTCATTCCTTTTATGTCTATTGCCTTCAGTGTATTAGAGAAGAACTATTTCGGAAGGATGGATGTATCGAGAAGTTTTAGAATTGGAGCTTGTTGTGGTTCTGTTCAGTTAAATAGGATATGGCTAGAAGTCAGCCATCTTTTGTGCCTATGCACAAAATTCCCGCAAATATACTCTATGGCTGATAATAATCCCTGTATATTTCCCAACATAGTATTTCCCAAGACAGTATGTCTGCCAGTCTGTTTAGGCCTTGGGAGAAAGTAACTCATATCTCTAGATATTATAGAAGGTACAAGGAAGTATTACACAGGTCAAATGAGCAGATTTATTTGAAATAATAGCAATACCATTGTTGGACAAAGCTGCTGTCATTACAATGAGTGATAAACTCAATTTTAGGTTTAATGTTATTCAGTTCATTGACCTCCCTCCAATCAATTCCCCTCTGGCATAGGTAGGCATCACCAACTGAAGTCAACTCCCTCTAGTCACCTTGCCCAAAAAATATGTATAGCTCTTATGACCAGAACATGAGATTGCAACCCTACACAGGCTATCTCTTGGGAATAATGTGATATACATCTTGATACCCTTACTTACTAGTGAGTCTAGCCATTCTTCCTCATAGCTACCCAGCACCTAGGACCTCTTAGCTTCCACATATGAAACCCATGATTTTCTTTGTCAGTTAGAATGTTTTTGCTGAAATAAACACCTCAACTCAAATCAGCTTAAACAATAAGACTATTTGTTGGCTGTCATCCTCAATGTGTCATGCCCTCATTTTTTTTGTCTCTATTCTCACTACTATTACCCTTACTGAAGTTTTTAATACATTTCACCTAAACTACTGTAGTTGTGTCCTACCTGGTCATTCTGCCACCCCATTCATGGTTTCCTATAATAGACTTCATTCATTCAACATTTTGAGTACCTACTATGCTATTTGGGGAGGGGGGGAGGCACATGATTGAATAAATTTCAGTCCTTAAATTTAAGGTGATCTATTTGTTGGGAAAGTCTAGGTTATGGTACAGCATCAAATGGAATCACAGGGGTTGATAGCATAGGTCTACTTTTTCTTGCTCTACATCCTATAAGATGACTGTTGTTCTGCCCCATATCATATTCACCACAGAACCTAGGCTAATAGAGCAGTCTTTATCTGGAAATTGGTCTGCTGGTATGGCACAAAAAAAGGAAGTGTGACAAAACACAAACTGGTTCTCAAAATTTCTGCCTGCAAGTGACCTATATTATACTTATATTTCACTGGTCAAATCAGGTTGCTAGACCTCATCTAGGCCTAGAGGACAAAGGATATTGTTTAAGAGTAAAGGAATCAATCACATGACCTTAACATTTAGAGCAGGAGTCAGCAAACTACAGCCTGCCACACACTTTTGTAGATAAAGCTTTATTAGGACACAACCACACCCAGTCATTACATATGATCAATGGCTGCTTTTGCACTATAATGGCAGAGTTGAGGGGTTATGACATAGACCATATGACCAACAAAGCCTAAAATATTTATTCTCTAGTTCTTTACAGAAGATGTTTTCCTACCTTGATTTAGAGAAGCAGAAGGATACATGCATAAACCTCTAAAATGCAATGTATCCACTTTCTTATTTCATGATTACAGCCCTTTAGGGGCAAACAGGCAAAGTATACATGTAAATAAAAATCAAGTGGAGGCATTATTAAGAAAATGTGCCCTAAGACCAAGATTTTTTTAAAGTACTTTGGAACTGCAGAGGAAACATCTGATTGAAAGGATGAGGGAAGATTTTTTTGGAGGAAATAGTATTTGGAATAAGCATTGAAAGGAGGAAGGATTTTCTTAGGGGTACCCTCCAGGGAAAAGTATTGCAGAAGGAAGGAAAGATTTGAACAAGAAAGGTTTAGGGTATGTTCAAGGAACGGAGAATACTTGATTATGGTTAAATGCTGGTATTTATGATGGATTATGAGAGATGGTACTGTTCCTGGAAAAACAAAATATCATCTTGAATTTCTAAATTAGAACTATATTATTAGGAGATGCAGCAAGGGTGTTGAAAAGTGTTCAGGCTTTGAATCTTGCCTTTGCCATATAATAGTTGTGTGACCTACCTGTCACCCTAACCAAACTATTTAACCTCTCTGAGCCTCAGATATCCCTACTAATGAAATGAAAACAATTGGACCCTCATAGTTTTTTGAGGATATAAATAATGAATGTACAGTGTCTGTCCTGTGCCTGATACATTGTAGATGCTCAAAAATTGTAGCTGTTATTATTACTATTACTCTTTTTAAGCCACTGTCAATCTGCTTTGACTTTTGCGGCCTGCCTATTCCTAACTGACATACACTTTCTGGTCTTTGTGCCCCTTTTCTCTTTCTTTCTCTAGCTCTCTCTCTTTTATATATATATAGAGGTTGAGAGAGAGAGGGAGAGAACACATGCACATGGATGGGGGGAAGGACAGAGGGAGAGAATCTATTGCAGACTTCTTGCTGAGCCCACAGCCTGATGCAGGGCTGGATCCCACAGCCCACGAGATCATGACCTGAGCTGAAATCAAGAGTTAGACACTTAACTGACTGAGCCACCCAGGTGCCCCTTTGTGCCCCTTTTCATGTCATGTTTTCTGACTGATACAACACGCTACTATCTGCTACGTGTGGAAGTCTGTTACTATTTAACATCCACCTCAAATTATCTTCTTTCTATAAAGTCCTCAAAGGTGCTTCCCATAATTTAAAATCTTCTCTTCTCACTTCCTCCCATAATATTTATAACATATTTTATTATATTTTAGGTCTTATGTGTGTGCTGTCTACTTTAGTCATTCATAAGATTCTTGAGGGAAGGAACTATATCTTGGTCTTGTTAGAATCTTTGTTATATAATTTTATAAGCAGTTTTCATTCATGGCAGGATGATCCAGAAAATATTTTATTTCATGCTAGGAAGCATCTAATTGACGAACCATCTTGGGAAAGTTTTAGTTCTGCAACTAAGTTGATCTTTATAAATAAGGAAAAATATAAGATCAGAAGTTGATCTAATTGTTGACCTTTCTCTAAATTTTGAAAGCATTTAAATTGAATTGTATTCTTTCTCTTTAATTTATAGGGAAGGCAGCTTTAAAATTGCATTTTTAAAATTCTCTGAACATAAAGAAGCTTTACCATTATTATTTTCTAAATGTTTAATGAATGGCGTGGGACCTTCTTAAATTTCTGTTGTATCAAAGCCACTAGTGATTGACAGAATGTTCAAAATGGAGAATCCAATGCATGTGGCTTAAAATCACACAGTTGTCGCCCTTCCTTTTAATAGGCTCATATATTTGAAGCAGTACTCTCAAAGTAAAAGACTCATAGCCTTGAGGCTGGAAAGATGAGTCCCTGGAGTATGGAGGAAGACTTAGAGCCTTTATTCATGTTAAATTTTTATGCCATTACTTAAAGATCTCTCTTTTTAATGTTTAAAATGTACATTATATATTTCTCCAGTGTTTTATGTATAAGATTTCTTAATAAAAATTATATGTGTATGCTCAAAATTTATTTACTGTTGGGGTATAGAATTAAAAAAAACTGGAGATCACTAATTTAAAGGAAAACTATATAAATGTATATTATATATATGTGGTAAGCAACAACATTTAGTTATGCATCTCCTGTATTAATTAGCTTTTAGAGACAGTGGTGATTGCTTTCTTTCTATACAAATTGCATTATGATATAATACACATTTTTGAAAAAATATTGGTTTCTGGTGGTGAAGAATCTTCTGGTAGCTTCAGGATTCCATCCAGCATTTTTAAGTTAGGCAAACAGGAGAACACTCTAAAACAAAAGTTAAAAATAAAAAAAATAACTGTACTGAACAAAAGCATTGTCTTTCACTTACTCTATAAATCAGTGGAGTTTGCCTATTATTACAAGAAAGATGAGTGGCTATCATTTCATTCTGTTTTTTTTTAATCTTTACAATAGGGTTATAATAAAACACTATTTATGTTCATTGAGCTGATCACCTTGCTGTAGCTTGCCCTCTCCAGGAGCTACTATATAGTTCTTCAGATCATAAGTATAGATCAGAGAAGTGGGACTGCGTACAGTCTGTTTTTATAAGAATTTCAGTCCAGTTTTTACAAAGCTCTATAAAGGGGAAAAAAATGAAGGAATTTAGCCAAATAACCATGAGAGAAAGAATGAGATAATGATATAAGTGCACATTAGGAAGTTAAAAGTTTTTTTAAAAAGGAAGAAGTAAAGAAAACACATGTTGTTTAATGATAGTTAAGGAAGAATTCTGGCTGTGAGGTATAAGAGAAGGGGTGGGAAATATTCTTGTGCTGAGTTATTTTCTCTTGACACAATTTCTGAAGATCACATTTCAGATTTACACAGTCACTTCAGGTTCAGGAAGGGGTCCTTCTCATCAACCCAGGTGAGAGTAGTCAAATGCCTAGCAGTGTTATAAAGCAGTGTTTTCTTTCAAGTGGGCAGTTTTTCTAGATCTGGGAGTTCTGTGGGCTCATACCAGAGGAAATGAATGGCACTGGGATTTGCCCAGGATGAAAGATACTGAAACCCGTCAGTAGACATGCCATGACAACTAATGGTTGGTATTGACCTCCTTGGGTGCTCTCTTTGGCCACGTAATTTTCTTAGCACTAAATATTTCCTGCATATTATCTTATTTAATCCTCACACCAATTCCATCAGGTTTTTATCCTCCATTTTAAGTTACTTATCCAAGATCATAAAGCCTGTGGGGGACAGTGCAAAGATTAAAATCTAAGTCTTCCGGCCCTAATGTTCAGACTTATCTGACAGGAAACCCTAGCTACTATTTCTTTTCAAAAAGTAAAACTATGGTGAACTCAGATCACATTGACTTCTGAAGAAGAGTAAAAGAGTTTGCCTGTGGGTGTCCCCGGACATGGGGCTGCCTTCTACCTACTGGGACTTACACTCTGAGCTTTATCAGTAAGTTTTTTTCTCTTTTGAACTGTGCTTTCTTCTTATTGGAGGATCTGAAACAAAGGAGGAAGGGAAAGACAGTCACAATTGTAGGTGACAATGACCAAGAAAGTCTTATACTTAAATAATTCTGATTATGTTGTAAAGGGACACTGAAGGTCTGGCCCAGATCCTGGACACAGAGATACCCAGGGACAGAATGAATGCTGTTATAATCCTTAAAGTGTGGATTTTGGCTAGGTGACTGAACCCAAATTTGGATGAACTTGGGACTTCAGTTTAGTTCCTCAGCAGAAGTGGATACTTAAATCCTTTCCTCATACTTTGAAATGACCAGATCTTTCTGTTTAAAGTAACCCGCTACTACCCAAGTGAATATAACCTGGCTTTTTATAGCTTGAATGCCTGTCTGTATCCACCTTGGACTCAATCCAACAGAGTTAACATTAGAAAATAGAAGAACCTCATTATATCCCTCATTCTCACATAATTCTATACCACATCATAAATTTTGAAGACAGATTTATAGTGAGACCTCAGGGCATATCAGATTTCAGACAGTTAATCTTAATTCTATTGTTCTAAGGCATCCTTTGAAGGGAGGCAAGTAACTGAATTGGGATCAAAATAAAGTCCCACATATAGATTAACAAAACTAAAATGTAATACTAATAAATTGTCTTTATGACTAGAAATGTGCCTTTTTATGAATGATGTTGAAATGTCCAGCTGAACCTCCTCTGACTGTAGGAAATATAATTTTAAACTTCAAAATGTTATTATGGTTAAATATTAGTTCAATTTTAAAGCAACTGTGTTGCTAGTTTTCACTTATGTAAAAGCAATTTGAGAATTTATGATCACAGAACATGAATTTTATCTTCAGTCTATAGTCATGGGGGTAACAATGGCAGTAATAGGATTTATGTAGGAATAACAGAGATTAGAATTCTTATTTCGATAATTTTTTGTTGTACATCCGAGTTTGAAGAGTCATATTATCTAGGCCTTGGAATATGGTTGTTGTCATGGGAAAATGGCAGTTTGAGAAAGGAAGGCAGTGAGAACTATGTCTTTTATTGAAGTTGAATGTAGATGAAAGATGTAATCATAGATCAGGTATGAACCTAGAAATGACCTAATCCTTTGTATGACAGATTCAAACTGAGACATGAGTTTACTTGTTATCTGGGGGCAAATACAAGTTCTAGAACTCAGTGGCTTGTTTTTACCCTTTAAATTCCCACAAGCGGTGCTGGGAATTTTAGCTAGGGAGAGAGAGAATTTTCTGCATACCCCAAGGTATACATTGCATTATTACCATTAGGAATGTTCCAGTAGTGACAAAAGAATAAAATGGTTTATTCTTCACAGGTTTTCAAGGACTTTCAACCACTGGGGTAGATTGAATCAGTTACTTCTTTGTGTCCATTTAATGGTGCTCTTGTGGCCCAAAGGAGTGAAAATAAAACCAGAGAATAGGGGTGCATGGGTGGCTTAGCTGGTTGAGTGTCCAACTCTTGATTTCAGCTCAGATCATGATCTCAGGGTCCTGAGATCGAGCCCTGCATCGGGCTCTGTGCTGGTTATGGAACCTGCTTGGGATTCTCTCCCTTTTTCTCTTCCCCTCCCCTGCTCACTCTTGCTCTCTCTCTCTCTCTCAAAAAACAAAACAAACAAACAAAAAACAGAAAATAAACAATTTATAAAACTATCACATGGACATTGATAGAAATCTGTACATAGAAATCTTTAAAAAGACATAGTATCTATTAAACATTATGAGAGAAAACGCATAGGATTTGAAAGTCTAAAATGAAGCACCTTTGTATATGTAAAGTCACATTATAAGAGAAGCCTCAAATTTTAAAGCAATCATAAATTAACTGAGAGAAGAGTGAATTATAGATTTTTTTTAAAAAGATCACTTCAAAGTTCTTTAGGTGAGATCAGAAGCATGAAACGTTCAACATGTAATAGATAGGATAAATATTTGCCAAGTGAATTTAAGCTCCAGGGGAACAGCTAGTCAAAGTATAACATTCAAAGAAGAACATAGACGACAAAAGTGTTTGGGGCCTTACTGTCTCCGGTAATTTGGGTGAAACTCACAAGGGTTCCTCTTGAGAGTAAGGGATTCTAGTGGAGTGCACCATAAACTGGAGAGCCCAGTCAGAGATTCAATGTGGTTTTCAGCCAAGGATAAATGCTGTATCTGAGGTATCTTTGGCAATTGTTTGAAAGATGTGAGATGGTTTTTGTTCATATTTAAAACTCTGCATCTGGATAAAAAATATAAACACCCTGTCATTTGTCTCCTGAAGAGGATGGTTAACTACCAAACCTTGCATAGGACTAGCGTGCTTCATCTAGACCATAACCCCTCAAAGGAGTGACAGTGATATTTTCTAAAACTGTGGTTTGTAAAAGAAGAGAAATATTTGTATCAAAATATGAAGAGAAAATAAGCCAAACATATGTGACTATAAGCTTGCTGAATACAGAAATCTGTTTTCTTTTCCAATGTATACACTCAGTACTTGGCATAATAGTTGGTCCATGGTGTATTCGTAATATGTCTCAAATGAAAGAGTGAATGGCTGCAATGAATGAGTGAATCTCAGCAATCTCATTGTTCACACAGATTCATAACAACTTGTGAAGAGTATTGCCTCCAAGTAGTGAGATCAGTTATTTTTTTTTCTATTTTTCCATACTTAAATTCTATATTGAAAAAATAGCATTTTGAATTAGAAAAAAGGCCTTTTATATATAAAAGAAAACTAAAAGGTATCCTTAGGAGAAGAAATGTGTGTTGGGCACTTAGGTTGCATATTTTCCTAACATATCACGCTTCTCAATATTTTTGCCTTAAAGCTATGATTGTTTAAGACCATGCAAATAGAGGAAATAATTCAAATCTATCACTGACACCTTCCTTTAAGGAAAAATTCCTTTACATATAAGTTGGGATTAAATACCACGAAAGAAACACAGGGAACTTATTTATGACCTTGTACCCCACAAAGACACTTAGTAAATAATTATTGCTAATGGTAAAAATGGTGCTAAACAGAGAGAGAGTTTCCATGCAACCGTATTGGAAAAATCCAGTTTGAACTCCCCGACCCCGATTGAATTGTAATTTTTTCACATCTATTCTTTTCATTTCCTTGTTTTCTTCCACTCTCTCTCCATATGGACATTTTACACAGTCCTAATCATACACTTGATAACTTTGGGTTTTTATTCTTTTCCAGGTTACACATAATATTTTAGAAGCACTTTAGAGCTATGATGATTTCTAATTGAAAACCCAGCCTAAGCAGTTCCTGTGTCTCTGCCTCTCTCCCTGTCCTCCTATGAAATCTATTCTTTTACTGTCTGCCAGTCACTCTCTCATTTTCAAGGTACATCCATCTCGGGCTCTGAGATTTACCCCATCACACATCCCCAGTCAGCAAGATGTTAGGGGTGAAAAGCAGCAAACCAAGTGTAGTGTTTTCCTTGGGGCAGAAGGAAGGAGGTGATGAATTACATACATCAACTTTTTTCTCCTTTGACACATTGATTTGGCAGTTGTAAAATTTGAATTGCAATTACATAATTTGATATTATATATTCTATTTCTAAAGAAAGAAAAGCCAAAAGAATACATCTAGAGAACTGTAAATCTGGGGCAAGTCTTTTCTTTAATGATTATGGTTTCTCTCTCTCTTCTCTGTAAGATAGCAAAGATTTGGAGGCTTATTGATCTGGATCAGGTCAAGTTCAGGTATTTCAAGTACATGATCTTCTAGTTCAGTATTTCTAAAGTATGCCATGTGATTATTAAACATGTTTTTGTTGCATGTGTATTTAAGTATGTATTAAAAATATAACTAATGTTATCACTATTATATCCCTAGAAGGGAGTCTGGCAAAACAAAAACAGAAACAAAAACCTGAATAAACCAATATCAACTGCCAGTGATTTTGATTTATAGTAGTGATATTAAGTTTCTTTTGAGAATTTTTATTTAGGTATTTAAAATTTTGTTATTTAAAAAGAAACTAAGTAGGGGCGCCTGGCTCGCTCAGCTGCTAGAGCATGCGACTCTTAATCTTAAGCCCCATATGGGTGTAGCGATTACTTAAAAAGAACATAAGTAAAATCAAATGCTATGCAAATCTAGAGTTTCGAAGGGGCTTTGGAAATGACTGAAGAGACCCAGGCACATTGTATATTCCTCCATCTCCTGACTGCTTCCCTCTCCTGTGTGACTGGGATAGTCTTTTTTAACCCATGCTCAGAGATGTACCTTAACCAGCTCTAGGATTTACCCTTCCTTCTTGTCGCTGCTTGGTTTCCTTCATCTCCTACTTCTCGTCACTCCACCTAACGCATTGTGCCTGATGAAGCAGACAGCAGCTCTCTACAAAAGGAGTTCTCAAGCGATCCTGAGCAAAAAGGCAGATTATCTTTAATGTCAGGAGTTTGGGATCTTTGGAAAACCGAAGAGTCCATATATTTTTTAAAAACTTTTAGTTTGTTTCTGTTGTTATTCTGATGGGCTACCCTCACCCTTCCATTAGAATGTGACCTTGAAACCACGACTCTTGTTAACTACCTGTAGAGTCTGTCCTCACAGGTGCTCAACAAGTATGATTAAAAATGTCTATGTATTTATATAATGTATTTGTATCATGTAATTGCATTTCCAGTGTACAGTACAAGGGATATGGCAAGTTTTTCTGCCAGTATGATTCTCTGATTACAAATTACTCCTCTAAAAATTGATGATAATATTAATTTGGAAAGGAATAGATTTTTTTTCCCTCCAAAGTGTGACATTTTGATGTATAAATTTCCCTTTTTGCCTTGCCCAGGTATCATTTAGCACTATTACCTTTAAGACCTGGCCATATGGCCACAGTAGGTCCAGACAGTGATCCCATATGCCCAAATAGCAAATATTTGACTTTAACTTAGTAACTAGACAGGCTAAAGATCAGGTACCTTGGCAATCTTACGGTACTTAAGTCCACCAGTGAATTATCCACTAACCAGAGGGTTTCAACTCGAATTAGTCTTCTAAGAATTCTGTTAAAATTTGCAACTTGATAAGGGTCCCCCAAATCCTGAAATGAAAGGTTCAAATTCTGAAGGGAAAAATAAAAAATAAAAGCAAGTTCTTTATCAACTTTTAAAAATAGTTACCAATTAGGGCGCCTGGGTGGCTCAGTTGGTTAAGCAACTGCCTTCGGCTCAGGTCATGATTCTGGAGTCCCAGGATCGAGTCCCGCATCAGGCTCCCTGCTCAGCTGGGGGTCTGCTTCTCCCTCTGACCCTCTTCTCTCTCATGCTCTCTTTTATTCTCTCTCTCTCAAATAAATAAATAAAAAATCTTAAAAAAATAGTTACTAATTAAAAATGTGTTGTATATGTAGTTTTTAAACCAGTAGTTTTTTGGTGTGCACACTAAAACACACATCCAAACACTCACAATTATGTGGCAGAAATTCATTCTCAAGGTAGGGGAGGTAAAGATCCTGACCTGATCCTGATTAGAATTACATACAAGATTGGAGGTGAGGAAGGCAGGATCCTGAAACTGATTCTGAAATTTTCTAGGGGTAAAGAGTGGAAGGGATAAAATTCTGTTTTGGAATTACTGATTTAAATGATTAGTTATTCTTAGCCTCCTTGGAAATACTCAAAAATCACATTTGAAAAGATTTCATCCCATCCTATCCCTGTGCTAACTTGTCTTCCATGTATTTTGAAAATTATTGTTGTCCCCCCTTTTCTTCTTAAAGAAAGTAAAAATGACACCTAAAAATAATAATTAAAAGATTTCAAAGTAAGATACCATCATTCAAAAGATGGAAGCTATTAGTTTGTTTTAAAGTAGCTAGGGATACAAACGTAAAAATGACTTTACCACATTTAACAGATACTAGATATTTTATTTTTGCTTTTAACATCAGTCAGCTTTGATATAAAGAAAATTAGAGCCACTTTTGGTGGCAGCATTGCCCTTGTAAACTTTATTCCTAAAAGTCAACTTATTTTATTTCCACAATTTTGCCATCAATTTCTTTCTTTTTAAAATTTTTTTAAATTTTATTTTATTATGTTATGTTAGTCACCATACATTACATCATTAGTTTTTGATGCAGTGTTCCATGATTCATTGTTTAACACGTATAACACCCAGTGCTCCATGCAGAACGTGCCCTCTTTAATACCCATCACCAGGCTAACCCATCCCCCCACCCCCTCCCCTCTAGAACCCTCAGTTTGTTTCTCAGAGTCCATAGTCTCTCATGGTGCGTCTCCCCCTCCGATTCCCTGTCCTTCATTTTTCCCTTCCTACTTCTTTCAATAAAATTATTGAATAAAATGGCAATCCCCTTTTAAAAAATTTTGAATCAAAATAATTTACTACTTTTTTAAAGATTTTATTTATTTATTTGACAGAGAGAGAGAGAACACAAGCAGGGGGAGTGGGAGAGGGAGAAGCAGGCTTCCCGCTGAGCAGGGAGCCCAATGCTGGGCTCGATCCCAGGACTCTGGGATCACAAAGTCAGACGCTTAACTGACTGAGCCACCCACGTGCCCCAATAATTTACTATTTTAAAGAAATATAGGTATCTCTCTCTTTAAAAAGATCATTAAGCTTTTAACATTTTTAGACATTAAACATAAACTTTGATACTTTAAGTTCCATTTTCCAAAAGTATAAAAGGTCTTAATTTTGAAATAAAACTTAAGAAATGATAAGTGATTATATCTATCTCTATATTGAATGTCACCTCCTCAGAGAGGCTTTTTTTGGACCACTATGTTCCAATTAAGTTTTCTATGGTAGTTAGAATTTATTTAGTCCTTCTCTTAGAGTACAGTTATCTCAAGGCCAATTAAATTTTCTATGATAATTTATTAGGAAGGCTCCACTGGCCTTTACAATATATCCATAGTTTAAATGGCAGCTATAAAGAATAAATGCATATATATACTGAAATGATTGCCTCTAAAGGTAGTTCTGGGAATGGAGGTCAAAGTTTCAGGTATATCGTTTAAATTTTTTAAATAAATAGGTGTATGGTTTAATTTTTAAGAGTAGAAAGTATCGGGGCGCCTGGGTGGCTCAGTTGGTTAAGCGACTGCCTTCGGCTCAGGTCATGATCCTGGAGTCCCGGGATCGAGTCCCACATCGGGCTCCCTGCTCGGCAGGGGGTCTGCTTCTCCCTCTGCCCTCTTCCCTCTCATGCTCTCTGTCTCTCATTCTCTCTCTCTCAAGTAAATAAATAAAATCTTAAAAAAAAAAAGAGTAGAAAGTATCCACCCATTATATATGAAAATTTTAAATTAGTTTTAAAAAGAAAAGAAAGCACCATGCAGGGGAAACAATATTCTATTTTTACATCTTCCACCACCAAGATGTATAACCTTTGGCAAATCATGCCTTTCTGGACTTTCCTTTCCTTTTTGAAAGGAAGGGATTTAGAACAGACCCTCTCTGAAGCTCCTTCCCGCCTCCTAATGCCATAATGCTACAATATCTAAGGTCAATCTGTGAAGCAAAAGAGGCATCAAGAGGCCCCAGTGAGCAGGTTTTAAACTGAGTCTTATTTCCGGAAGACTTCCTAAATTCTTCACGTACACTTTGATCACTCCAAGAAAACAAAAATATTGGGATCCCACTCTGTTGCCAAGAAGTTGATTTACTCTTTCATTGCTCGCAACACATCCTTCCCAGTTATACCCTCAGTTCTCTGCCTACCATGACTGGAGCCAGCCGGAATTAGAGGCTTGAGGAACCTCAGCCCCACAGCTTTGTAGCGCCCCGGCTGACGGCTAACGTAGGGGCTGTTTCAGGGCTAGTGGCTCTGGCAGGGGGATCCTTTTCAGCACCAACAAATCGCAGCTCCCGCTTCCACTGGTAAAAAGCTTTATTTGTTCCTGGATAGTTCTGTTCAGACCAGGCTGGCTGCTGCAGCTGTTCAAACTTTTTGGCTTACTGCATTGTTCAAGGGATTCCAGATTGCATCATAAACTCTTTGATGAGGAATATTGTCCAACATTTGACACTTATTATTATCAAAAGGAACAATTTCATTCTCAAGTATTTTAAACTTTTCCGAAGTTCAGCAATATTAGGATAAGATACAGGTTAGAAAATAAGAAACATGTCATGATGAAGAAGAGGTGAACAAAGAGGTGGAGAAGCCCAAACACCGCTAGTTTTAGAGAAAATGGCAAACGAATGCTTAGAGTTTTGATACTGCCCTTTGGGGGGGGGTGGTGTCATAACTGAATCAATGCCAAAAAGAGACTTTTTTTCCTGTGCAGTCCTCCCAGTTTTCTTGTAGCCATGTTTCCCATTTGTTTTTTTCAAGGACTCTTTTCCGAGCAGGCAAGGTACACTCCTCCTGTCTGAAGAGCAACTCTTCTGTGGAGGGTCCTGGGCAAAAATCACAAGGTGAGATCTTGGAAGTAGGTTTATGGTGGCAGGACTGATATCTTCACTTGATACTTGGCCAGTTGTTTTAATCTTCCACTCAATAACAGGATTGAGGAAAACATGAGTTGGCCCACATTATGCCCCAAGAGCATGAGCAGTAACAAAATAAGTTAACTTTTACCCCTACGTAAAGTATTTTGAGCACAGGTAGGTAAGAAAATCACCAATAGAGTGACTTTAGTCTTCATATAATTTTCTCTTTGGGGATGTCACTCATGACTTTCCCTCTCTTTTGTCTCTCAACTCCATTAGCCACTTGGTTCCATCACTTCCCCCTTGAGAATCTGTCCCCCTCCTCTTCAATGTCTAGACCCTCGTATCTCCCTACCTGAACTGTAGCTCCTTTCTCCTGGATCGCCTTGTTTGCAATCATCTCTCCTTCAATATAAATGACACACATGGCCATCCAGCTTTCCTAAAACAGAGCTTTTGCCACACTCATGTGTTTAAAACATTTCAGAATTTCTCACTGCCTATCAGTTGGAGATGGAAAATCCTGGCTTGCCAAGCAAGGTTTCCCACAATCTTATCTTAGTCTCCATTTCCAAATTCATTTCCCACTATTTCCCAATCCTGCTGTCCTCCAAATCAGGTTTGCACAAGATTTCCATGGTTAGGGAAAGGATATCCTGTCTGCAGTCTGAGGTTGGGTGCTAGGTGATTGTATGACTCCAGATGACTAATTTTAATTTTCTGTGCTTTAGTTTTCCATGTCTGCAAAAATACAGGGAAGACTAGAATCAAGAGCCCAACATCAGCTGAATACGATGAGAAATTATGTTTGTTTGAAGTTCATAATGCTTTATAAAAATACTGATAAAATGTATTTCTCTCTGAGAAAGTACAGCTCTATTGTGTTACCCAGGCAAACTTCGGTCTGTTGTGATGTTAACTGGACCCCTGACAGCAATCCTAAGCTCAGTGATTTCAATTCCCTCCCAGTTCCAGCATCTGTGTTTCCATGAGTCCTACCTGGTACCATTTGTGCACCCTTCCCCGTCTACATTTTTCTGGAATGTGTGATTCTCAGTTCAGAGGTGAAAAGAAAGAGTTATACTAAAGAAGAGGTTACTAAAGGCATCAGGAACAAACTTTGCTTTTGTGACAGTCTTGTCTGGGCTCTGATGGGAGATAATGAGTTCATTTGTGAAGGATTTATGGAAGGCAATAAAGAGTCCAATGTTTCGTTATTTTGACACAAATATCAGTTCTTTCCTCAGATGCAGGTGGAAGCCGAGGTGCAACCTGAACTTTCAGGCATTTCTCTCATAATGAACTGTACTGTTGCCACCCAGGAAATCACATAACCCTGAAGTATCCTAACAATAAAACATCCTTGTGTTAAGAAATTTTCTTCTTCGCTGATTAGGCTGATTGGAATTAAAAGTCATAGAATTGGAAAAACTAGACAACCATCTAATTGACTGGGTAGACCTCGGGCTCTATTGTCTGTAATACGACTGCCCCCAAATTTGGTAGCTTACTTTGTGCAACAGATACCCCCAGAGTTATTAAACTCTGCCCTATATTATTTGTTTGAGTTCTATCGATCTTCTGCTCTTTCAGTTATTTTTTTTTAAAGCAGCTTTCAAAGATTTCTTTGAAGTTGGAAGCCAGAGGTCACTTCCACTGTGAGGAGTTATATTAAATTGGATTCTTTCTTTTTAAAACTCAGACATGGTTGATAATTGAAGATATATCTTAGCAGTTTAGAACTATAGTCTGGAATCTCTGACAGCCCTGGAATGTTAGCTTTCTCCTGCTATCTCTGAATTTGTTCTTTGTCCCCTCACTGGATTTGTAACTCAGCAGCAGTGACTAAATTAACTTGCTGAGGGATTTTCAAGTAGAAAGCATCTATAGTTTAAAAGAATTCTGCCAACAGTTGGCTCTTTTGCTTCATTTAATTGGGAGGAGTTAAGTCAGTCTTGATCTGGCCATCAAAGCCTTGGGAAATTGCTGTTTATCACACATCAGATAACCTTTCTTCTCTTAAGAACTCTTCCCAGATGTACAAACGGGGCAACTGAGATGAACTGAAGTAGTTTTGATGGGTGTTTCAGGATCTAATCTAGAAGGAGGGTAATTGTTATTAGAATGCTTTTGAGAAGCACTTGTTCTCCATCTCACACATGCACAAACAAAACTTAAACAAAATGAAAGGCAATGAACAAGGGACATCTATGTTCTTCACAGTTCAAGGTGATGGGATGTTCCAATGTTTTCCATCCCCTAGATCATGCTCCATTCCTTTTACAACTAGTCACTTGGAGAGATTGGGTGTTGTTAATGGTCTATGGAAGGAAAATGTGCCTTATCTCTGCAGAGCGATGGTGTCCTCTGCATGACTGGCCACCGTGGTCCTTATGTGGGATTGGCTTTGTTGACTGATGGCCTCAGCACATGACCTGGCACTTAAATCAGGGAAGCAGGGAGGCCATTGGACTCTCTTTACATATACTCATTTTCAGTTTACTCCTACATTTTATTCCCAATGTCTTCAGTTTGACAGTTCCCTCTAAACTTCAACTCTCCACCCATGCTCAGAATACAATTTCTTTTTACCTCATTGGAGCACAACCATCAACCACCACCACCACACACACCCGCACACACACACACACACACACATGCACACACAAATGCCAAAACCCGTATTGTATCAATCTTTTCACTTTCAGTTCAAATTTCTTCCCTCCAAACTTCATAAACTAGCGTTTCTCATACTGTGGCCCTCAGATCACCTGTAACAGAATTTCTTGATAATTTTACAATTGTCAAATTCCTGGGCCCCCTTCATACTAATTGCATCAGATTCTTTGAGAGACAGTCCTGGAAAACTGCATTTTCTACAAGCCTCTGGGTAATCTGTCCCAACACTAAAGTTTAAGAACCAGCTGAACCCTGCCCACCTTGGTCCCAGGTATAGCCGTCTCTTCCTTTTTGCCTGTAGACTTCTTACTCATGTGACACACACGGTCTCCACTCCTTTGGTCTCCTTTCTTCCTAATTCCCCATAATTTCTGGCTCTTTGAAAAATATTCTCTCTCAGGTCCCCACAGGACAACTTGAGTTTACCTCTAGTAGTACTATCTACTAATATTTTAAAAATAGGAGTCAATACTTAGCTGCAAACTGAGCTGACAGAGTTGAAACATAAGAACATATCTTACCCAATGTTTCAGAAAATGATGCTATTTTAATCTGCCTTTGTCAGCTGAGTTTGAGTGAAAGAAGAAAAGCATTGTGTGGTAAAGTAATGCCATTGAGAGAGGGAAATGAGCAGGTGAATATATAAAGCAACTTTTTCTAAATCAATATTACAATTGTACAATATACAATATAATGGCAAATCTGCAAATACAGATGGAAGATAGCCAAGATATTTGTTTTATAAAGACTAAATACTGGAGCCAGAATTATGTCTAATATTATCTCATCAGCTTATGGGATATGCAAAAGAGACATGAGAAATGCATGGTGCCTGTTCTTACACAATATAGAATCTATTGAAAGCTACTTATAAAAAAATCAAACATTATGTATTAGGGTCTGCAGATAACAATTCTTCATACTGTCACACTAGTACACTTATAAAATCTGATAGAATGAAAAGGAATAGTAAAATATTGGTTTGTTCTACCAAACTTAAAATGCTTAGTGAAAATATAAAATGAAACTATCTGGTTTATTTAGATTCCCACTTGGTGTTTTAAAAACCGATGGGTAGAATTAAATCAGGTTGAAGTTATTCATTGAAGTGACAGTGTCATTCATGATCATGAAATATTGTAAATAAACGAAAATTCCAACAAAGATCATTGGTTAAATATATTTAATAATATCCATATGATGGAGAGATAAGCAACCTTTAAAAACCACATTTTGGGTAATGTTTAATAACAGAAGAAATGCTCACAGTAACAAGATAAGTGGAAAAACTCAAGAAACAAAATTATTTGTACAAGGTCGTAAGGAAGTATGTGTATATACTTTTCAAAAAAGACTAAATGGACATAAAAGTCACAGTGGTTATTTCTGGATAGTGGAATTACAGATTCTTTTTTATCTTTCTATTTTTCCAGGATTTAATACTGAACATTTATTATTTATATAATCAGGTATATGAATGTGCTTTAAAGTGGTTTCACTAGCTATATTAGTAATTCTATGGTCTTGAAAAAGGAAATTTTTCTATCTCTAAGTAATATCTTTTTCCCCCAAGTAATGTTTTTAATCCACAAATAAAATCTACTCAGAGCACATACACAAAGATACACATATTTGTTCTTTACCTTCTCTTACTCTTGGGCAACGCAGTTGACTTCCTTGAATGTCATGTTGTTCTACCTTGTGCCAAGTGAGGTACTTAAAAGAGTCTGATGGAAGCTTTAAAATAAGAGAGAAAAGAAATAGCATCTGGCAATATGTGATTCATTTACTTTTATGTGTAAAAGTAATACAAATCATTGCCAAACATTCAGCCAAATTGAACTCCAAGTACCTAATGGTGTCCTTATAGAAGTCACTTTAGTTCATTCTAAATTATATTTGATGGTAAATGACAACAGAAATACATATGTGTACCCATTCATGGATCCACATTACCTCATGGATCCGCTTTAACCTCTGATAAATCATCCTTTAATATTTATTGAATGTATATTAGGGGCTATAGATAACAATGCTTCACACTGTTAACACTAGTACATTTATAAAATCTGATAGGATATAAAGGAGTAATACAACATTGGTTTATTCTACCAAATTTAAAATGCTTAATAAAATTATAAAATTTATAAAATTACCTGGTTTATTTAGATTGAGAAATCTCATTCCATTTCCCACTTTATAACAGCTCTAATTGTTGAAGTTACTTTACTGTATGGGCCCCCTAGCCTCTTTAACTTGCTCCAGTTGTGAAAGTTCTGCCTTTTGAGGCTACACAGAAGCCACACGTGTCTACTATGTTAAGTGTTTGTAACAGTTGTCATCTTCTTCCTACATCATTACAGTTCTTACAGATCATGGTTTATAGATTATTAACTATCCAACAAGGACATATGATTCTCCTTGGGAAGAGTTCCAGTTTATTGACATTCCTCTTAAAATGTATAGCCAGTAGTGAATGAAATATTTCAGGTCTGGTCATCTTCCTTTTTCCAGACAGTTTATTACTGACCAGAATATGTGCCAAGACCACATTTGGGGCAATTTTGTATTGTTTACTATTATTGAAGTTGTAGTCAATCAAAATTCCTGTATCTTATATAGCTTATGATAGTTTCAAGTTTAACACACAAAAAAAGGCATATTACTCAGAAAAGAGCATTATGTTAAATACACCACAGATTCGATCTCCAGTTAGCCAGTTTTGTACACATAGACAGACAGCCCCAGAATATTTGACATACAGAAAAGTCATTAGAGTATTTGGAACAACTCCTTTCATCTCACAGAGCAGCATTTCACATAGCTTATGTTTTGCTTGAGCTGTAAATTTGTGTGACTAATACCAACAAAAAATATTTCCACCACTGAATAAGCTTATGAGGCTCTGGATTAAACTGAGTTAAGCGTTCCTCTTTGTCACAGGACTCCGCAGAGCCTTTCTATGCTAATATGCATTGTGAGTCTATACTCACCAAGTGTTCCCCTGGACTTTTAAATCATAGAACCTTTTATTCTTGGAGCAGCACACGGGTCTCATGCATTTTATGAAGCAGAATTTGGAACATGCTGACTCAAAATAAATTGAAGAGGTGGCTTTTTAATAAGCATTTAGTTTTGATTTTTGATCTTCATTGCTTACTCACTGAGTGACCGTGGTGGTGCCAGTTAAGTATTTCAGTGTCTTCATTTAAAGAGTAGAACTAATAACAAAAGCTCTCTACCTTATTAATAGCAACATGAAAAAGCTAATTAATACTTGAGCAATTCTTTGAGAAAATCTGAGGATTTGCTAACATGCTTTCAAGGAATTCACTCATTCTTTAGAAATAGTCTTTAAAAAACCAAGAAGCACAAATTTAGGGTTATAGAGGAATGTGGTCCCTGGACTATTCTTGGTCATTCAGTTCACATGTTTATGGAAGCTTTTTCCCCAACTTCCAATGTGCTTTTGGATTTTTTTTCCTTGCTTCTATCATAGAATAAAAATTTCTTAGAAGTTAAATTCCCTGGAGTTGCCACACCCCATTGCCTTTTTGTGCTGTTTCATGATGATCTTACTGGGAAAAAAAGAACCTAACCTAAAGCTGTGTTTGAGAAGAAAGTTTCCATTTTTCAACTGTCATCTAATTTTGTACAAAACTGTTTGCTTTTTAAAGGAGGTATGTGGTTGATTTCACAATTTCTGACCTTGTAGGAAAATGAGCCATTGCATTTTTTTGTTTATATTTCTGTAAGGTTGTCAATGTGCTGCAGTTGAGTGACTGTTGCTTCTTCCTAAAGGAATAGTGAATATTTGTGTCTTTTTGTTTTTCCTTTTGTTTTTCTTTAAGATTTTATTTATTCATTTGAGACACAGAGATACAGAGAGAGAGAGCATGAGCAGGGGGAGAGACAGAGAGGGAGAGGGAGAAGCAGGCTCCCTGCTGAGCCAGGAGCCCAATGTGGGGCTCGATCCCGGGATCCTGGGATCATGACCCGAGCCGAAGGCAGACGCTTAACCATCTGAGCCACCCAGGCACCCCTGTTTTTCCTTTTTTAATTCTGATGGACCAAGTGATTAATCCATTGGTTCAATAAATATTTTCAAAGTTGCTGTGCTTCATTTTATTTCATTTATTCAAAAATATATACTGTACCCTGCTGTGTATCAGGCACCAGGGATTTAAAGTTAAATAAGATATGGCATTTGTGCTTGAAAAACTCATTTTCTATCATTTGGGAGGCAGATATTGGAATAACTCATCTGGATCCAATGTTGGATAGATGGAACAATGATAAATAAAGGAAAGGAGGGAAAATCACACATGGTTCCACTGAGATGGGTTAGGAAAAAGTCTTGGAAGTGGTGAGTTTGGAAGAAAAAAATTTATTTTGTGGACAAAGGACATTCTAGAAGGAAAGGAGATAAATCTTAGACTAGAGACAGAATTTGAACTCAGAGGGGGAGAGGAAGGCATGCCATTTCTGTTTTTGTGGTCATTACCTTTTCTATTCATCTCCACTTTTGTCTTCCTTCCTCCATTGCAGCTTCTTTCTATCTCCTCTCAGAGTTGGGACTGAGAGTATCAACCTTTCATTCCTCCCCAATTACAAGGGTAGATTTAAGAAGCTTATACACTTAATAAAAAATGTTCAATATAAGATAAAGTACATTTTATAAACTTAGCCTTAGGTAAAGAGCTAATTAAGCATATTTACCAGGGATGATATTCCAGAATCCGAACGTGGATGAAATGTTCTGTTCCTTGACAGAGCTGACCGAGTGTGTGACTCACTCGGATCAGAGCAGTACGATGAACTAGACGGGCAAATCTGACTGCTTGTGTTTCGACCTGAGGAGCTGAGTGAAAGAAAATGTTGAAAATATTTGTGCATCTCTTTTAAAATCTTTAACTGTAAATACCTTTGTGTATAACAGCAGTAGCAACGCATAATAAGCAGCAACTTTTCCATTTAGAGGATAATTGATGTCCTAGAAATTTACCTAAATCTCAGAAGGACTTTGACATCTTGTCTCAGCCCTAAGCACATTTTTATGGCTAATAGTCACTTAAGGCAGATTCTCCCTCCAAATGCAAGAGGGCCTAGTGGACTGCATGTGCCAGAAAAGTAAATCTAACGGTACACACAAATGCACATACATGCTTCTAAGATATGAATGAGGAAGTCAGCCCCCATAGGAAGACATCTTTCTTAGTGGAGCTCCAGCAGCTGATCTGGCCACAGCATCCTTCAACTCTCGATTGGTTTCCTCGTTAATCTGGCCCTTACAAATTTTCCCCAAACCTCTTATATTTCTACAAATTGGTGGGAAACAAATTAAAAAGTCAGGTTCTTTGATCAGTTTTATTCACTTTGGAAGACTATTCAAGCATTTTGCTTAGCAACAGTCCAGCGCTCTCTGTATCCCCATTTTTATGCCACTGAGACATAAAACGTCTTTTCTGCTCTCCTAGTAATTCTCTGGTCTATTATTCATTGTTTTTCTTACACTTTTCCATATCTCTTCAGTCATAGTTACAAGTTTCTCTTTCTGTAATTGGTGCTGTACATTATTTTAAGCCAATTTTAAAATAATTTCTAAATATTGCTTTTTCATGTTAAGTAAAATTAGACATATCTCTATTTCTGGCCTCTTTTTACTCTTGGTAGATCATTTTTCAGGCTCCAACAATCTTAAGAGATGACCTTCTATATTTTATGGCACAATTATTTTGCCTCCGTAGCAATTTTGCTTGTAAGAAACCACATGTCTCTTGTATATGAGGTTGTCTTCATAAAGTACAACATAGAAATATCTTCTATTTTTCATGTATTAACTAAGCTGATACAGTAGAAGAGCATAGCCACTACATCATATTCCAAAAATAGCACTACCATGTCATTAAAAAAATAAAACAACTGTGCCCTGTTATCAAAGAGAAAATTATTCCTCCATCTGCAACTAAAGAGCAAATCAAGAATTTGGTCTTAATACTGTGAAAAAGTCAAAAAATGTATGTCTCTTATATTTTTCCCACTTGAGCAATTCATTAATAGTTTGGATATTGTTTCTTGAAATTCCCAATGTGTGTCTTGCCACTTAAACAAATTAACAAACATTAGAAGAACAACAGCAAATTATGCGAAATTTATTATTCCCTGAGTCAGGTATATCCCATGATTGATAACTGGAGTTTTGGCCAACAATAAGGGAGACAAAATTGGGAGAAAATGGAATAATATATCGGGATAAACAGAGGGTGAAAGTTTAGTTGATTTTTGGTTCATTTGTCTTCATTAAAATATGTGGGTGGAGGGG
>NC_138369.1:105061000-105091958 GCF_054177405.1 Leptonychotes weddellii | reverse complement strand
TAAGGTGGTATCTCAGTGTGGTTTTGATTTGAATTTCCCTGATGGCTAATGATGATGAACATTTTTTTCATGTGTCTCTTAGCCATTTGTATGTCTTCTTTGGAGAAGTGTCTGTTCATGTCTTCTGCCCATTTTTTGACTTATTTGTTTTTTGGGTATTGAGTTTAAGAAGGTCTTTATAGATCTTGGATATCAGCCCTTTATCTGTAGTGTCATTTGCAAATATCCTCTCCCATTCTGTGGGTTGCCTCTTTGTTTTGTTGACTGTTTCCTTTGCTGTGCAGAAGCTTTTTATCTTGATGAAGTCCCAGAAGTTCATGTTCGCTTTTGTTTCCCTTGCCTTTGGAGATGTGTCTTGAAAGAAGTTGCTGTGGCCGATGTTGAAGAGGTTACTGTCTATGATGTCCTCTAGGATTTTGATGGATTCCTGTCTCACATTGAGGTCTTTCATCCACTTTGAGTTTATCTTTGTGTATGGTGTAAGAGAATGGTCGAGTTTCATTCTTCTGTAAAAACTTGTTCTTTGAAAAGATCAACAAAATAAAAAATCTCTGTCCAAGCTGAGAAAAAAAGAGAGAGGAAACAAATTACTAATATCAGAAATTAAAGAAGGGACATCACTACAGATTCCATAGACATTAAAAGGATAAATAAAATAATAATAAGTACTATGAACAACCTTATGCCCTCAAATTTGATAAGCTAGGTGAAATGGACCAATTCTTTGAAAGACACAATCTGCCAAAAGTCAAACAAGAACAAATAGACCCCCCCAAAAAAAGTGAAAAAAAAAATAGACCATTTGCCTAGGCCAAAGTCTATTATTCAAGAAATTTAATCAGTAATTAATAATCTTGCAAGACAGAAAGTACCAGACCCAGGTGGCTTCTGGTGAATTCTACCAAACATTTTAGGAAAAAGTTATGCTAATTCTCTACAATCTCTTTCAGAATCTAGAAGCAGGGGGAATGCTTCCTAATTTATTCTGTGAAGCCAGCATTACCCTAATGCCACATGAGACAAATAAATTATAAGAAAACTACAGACCAATATCTCTCACAAACATAGATCCAGAAAGTCTCAGCAAAATACAGTTGACCCTGAGGAATGCAGGAGCTGGGGTGCTGACCACCCCACATGCCCTGCACAGTTAAATATCCATTTAACTTTTGACTCCCCAGAAACTTAACCATTAATAGCTTACTATCAACCAGAAGCCTTACTGATAATATAAACAATCAGTTAACACATATCTTATATATGTATTATATACTGTATTCTTACAATAAAGTAAGCTAGAGAAAAAAATCATAAGAGAAAAAACATTTACAGTAATGTACTATATTTATTGAAAAAAAATCCATGTATAAGTAGACCCATGTAGTTCAAATCCATGTTGTTCAGGGTTCAACCGTATTAGCAAATCTAATCCAACAATGAAATGTATAAAAAGAATTATACACCACAGCTATGTGAAATTTATCCCAGGTAGGCAAAGCTAGTTCAATATTCAAAAATCAATTAAGGTAATCCATCACATCTACAAGATAGAGGATAAAAATCACACAGCCAAATCAATAGATACAGAGAAAGCATTTGACAAAATCCAACATCATTCATGATTTAAAAAATGCTCAGGACCTAAAAAAAGGACAGTGAAACATTTCTTCTGGCTGTAATTTAAATTTTAAAATCATTTTAAATAGTAGTATACTTTTATGGCAAGTTTGGTATTATACTTTTATGGCAAGTTACATACTTAGTTATTGTTTTTCAATTTAAGACATTAGATCTTCATATTTTTCAGCAAAATAAAAATGTATGCAATGATTAGATAGTTTTTTTTAGTCAGGTTTATTGAGGCATAATTTATACACAATAACTTCATATTGTTTGGCTCTTTGGTTCTATGAATTTGAAAAACACATACAGTCATGTAATCACTACTATACTCAAGGGGAAAGCAGTTCCATTATTCCCCAAATTCCCCTTGTGTCCCATTGTAGTTGGTCCCTTCCCCCACCTCCATTGCTGGCAACTATTAATTTGTTTCCTGTCTCTAGAGTTTTCCATTTTCCAGAACACCATGAAAATATAACCATACAGTATATAGCCTTTTGAATCTGAATTCTTTCTTTTATTAAAATGCATTTGAGGTTTCCTTATTACTGCATGTAGCAGCACTTGTTCCTTTTCATTTCTGAGTAATAGTCCATAAGCAAATGGACATTTAAGTCATTACATAGACCCAGGGTTGGGATTATTCACTTTTTAGGTCAAAGTGGGCTTTTAAGTTCATTTTATTTCATTGCCATGATTTTTGAAAATTGTCTCAGTCATCTTTTCCAATCCGTCTTAAAGTTAAAATTTATGAATAAGATTATTTATGTAAATGAAACAAAAGGCCACATTAAAATGAAAGTTAGAGGGAGATGATTTTTCAGACAAATAATTTGGATCAAGGAGGGTTGTGGACAGTGGCCAGGCAATAGTCAGGGAGGAAGGTGTCAGGGAATGGATGGGACTGTAAAAGGTCAAGTCTGACCTTTTAGGTAGCTGGGAGAGTCCACTCCATTTCAGGGTCTCCAGGGGAAGCCTGGTAGGTATTGTGGAAAATAAGGATCATGACAGCATTCAAAGAATAATTAAAAAAAAAAAAAGGCAAAATCATGATTCTCATACAGATTTTTTTAATTATATTAATCACCATACATTACATCATTAGTTTTTGATATCATACAGAATTTAAAAGGATCATATGTCAAGTATTTTTAACTCATTAATGATGAAATTGGTAAGAGGCTATAATCGGATCAAAGGGAAATCTAAAAAAAAGATATATTTATAAATTGGGGATATTAACATGAACGTGCAAATAGAGGCACAACTAGTTTCTTCCACAGTGATTAAGGGAAGTCAACTGGATCTCTATGGAACAGAATTCGCATGCCATTTTATAGACAACAATGACTCTGCTTTCTATTAGTTATTTACAGTTTATGGAGTTGCAAAATACTTCGCATCATATTAGAATTAGATAACACAGAAAGGTATGCCCTACACAGGCCAGGCAAACTACTGCCCACTGGCCAAAACTGGTCCACAGTTACTTTTTATAGAGCCTGTAGCTAAGAATGGCTTTTACGTTTTTAAAGGGTTGTTAAAAAAAAAAACAAAAAATCAATAGTAACAAAGAAGAATAAAGAGCAGAGATATATGTGGCCCTTATCGGAGAAGTTTGCTATTCTCATTTGTTGACCCTTCCTCTAATGTAGAGGTCAACAAAAGATGCCAGTGGGCCAATCAGGTGACTGCCCGATCTTTACAAGGTTTCACTAAAACAAAGCCATGTGCATTTTTCTACATGCTGTCTTTTTTGTGCTACAATGACAGAATTAAGTAGTTGTGATAGAGGAAAAACAAAAATCTTGACTATATGGCCCTTGATAGGAAAAGTTTGATTATACCTCTCTACGTAATATGTGGTTCTTCAGTGAAACCCAGATTTATTCCTCGTGTGAAGATCATTTTTTCCTGTTTCCATGTTTTCCCTCTGGTTCCTTTGCTGGATTTATCTCACTTTTTCCTTCCTGTCATCCATGATTCTTTCCCATATGTTTCCCCTCTTTAAGTCTTTCTTTCTTCTTTAAATAGCCATATTGTGAAACTAAACTACAATATTTAAAAATAATTTATTGAAGGAATTTTTAGGTTCCTTCTTGAACCTTTAGGAAAACTATCTTCTTTAGTCTCACCACCTCCAATGCCCTAAGGGTTTAAGTTCCTTGGAAATGCCTTTTTACTGTGTTGTAAATATGTGCCTGTGGTTTAGGGGGCAGTGAGTCACTGTCCCTTCAGGGCAAAAGAAGGGATATTTGTTTACATTTCAGTCAGTGAGTTCTGAGAGAGTGACTTAGTGTAATCTTCTTTGAATAGCTGTTTACTCCCACTGCTATGGAGATAAAGCAAAGGGTGAAGTTGGAAATCGGGGCTCAATGTGTAACATCAGCACTTTTAAACATAAATGTTTAAATGTAATCTGATGTATAGTGCATCATACATATAAAGTGTCAGCATTCTTAAAACCACAAATTCCCAAGCAGTGAAGAGTTTTGCAAGGCTGTTTTCTGACACTCTTCACTCTGCTGATTCTCTTTTGCTTCCCTAATTTCTTCCTACTGTACATGTCTTCAGTGTCATTTTTCTCAGGATGCAGTCCTTTATTCTCTCCTCTTCTCTTTCCTTTTTTTGTTTTTAAATATATTTCTTAAATATTTTATTTATTTATTTGATGAGAGAGAGAGACAGTGAGAGAGGGAACACAAGCAGGGGGAGTGGGAGAGGGAGAAGCAGGCTTCCCGCCAAGCAGGACGCCCAATACGGGGCTCGATCCCAGGACCCTGGGATCATGACCTAAGCTGAAAGCAGATGCTTAACGACTGAGCCACCCAGGCGCCCCTTCTCTTTCCTTTCTATAGTCTCTGCCTGAATAGAGACTCCTTTTATTATAACTACAAGCTGATGATTCCCAGTCTGTATCTCTAACTGAAATATAACTAACGCTGAACATGCATAACTCATATTAAATTGCTATCTAGAAGCAGTGTTGTTGGGTCAAACCCAGCATAGCATCTCCCAGTCGACCCCATATACTTTTATTTCTACATTCTTCATTATTAAGCATGAACTTGAGAAACAACCCACACTCCTTTACCCCCATTTTCAACCAAACTTACATTTTTTTTGTTGTTGCCGAGAAGTATATTCATATTTGCAACTCACATTGAAATGTATAAAAAAGTGGATAGATGAATGAATTGAGGGATGAATAGAGGGATACGTATATGATAAAGCAAGTATAATAAAACGTTAATTGTAGAATTAGGTGATGGAGATATGGGAGTTCACTCTAAAAAAAAAAAACTTTAAACTTTTTGTATGTTTCATTTTTTTCATTAAAAATGTTAGAAAAGAAATTCCTTCAATTTGCCCTCAAAATATCTTCAGTGACTGCCATTGCTTTGGCCTAGGCCCTCATCATCTCTCATCTAAACTGTTGTAGTAGTCTCTTTGGTATTCTTGACATGATGTTTGTCCCTGTTGCATACTCCAAAAGAAAAGTTTCCTAAAACATTGCTACTCAAAGTGTGATCCACAGACCAGTAAGCAGCTAGCATATCACCTGGGAACTTGGAAATGTAAGCCCTCACCAGACATACTGAACCAGAACTCAAAGATAAGAAGATCCCCAACTAATTTGTATGAACTTTTACGTATGAGAAGCACAGCTCTATATGGCGTCTCGATCCTATATTATTCCCTTGCCTGAAACCCTTTTGTGGCTCTCCATTCCTTATAGGGTTATGTCTAAGATCTTTTAGCATGGTACCCAAAGGTCTCTGTGGCTTGGCTAATGTCTACCTCAAAAGCCTCATCTCTTACTGCTACCCCTATTCTTCTTCCACCCCCAGTGATATACCTAACTATCATGCTTGCCTATTTTGAACATTTTGAATATTTCGAAGGCACATGTGTCTTGTCTCATTCTGTTTCCCCTTTCTGTAACACTCCCCAGTCCTTAAAGCTTTGCCTAATTCTCTCCTTATGCCTTTCAAGATAAGTTAGTCCACATTGCTCCCTTAATATTCTGTGTCCATCTTTGTTATATTGCTGTATTGTAATTTTTTTTGAAATAAGAATATATTGGTTAGTTTTCCCACTAAGCTGGGAGCCTCAGAAAGCAGGAAATACAACTTATTCATGATTATATTCCCAAGTCGTAGCATAATTCTTTTTTTTCTTTTTAAGATTGATTTTATTTGACAGAGAGAGAGAGAGACAGTGAGAGCAGGAACACAAGCAGGGAGAGTGGGAGAGGGAGAAGCAGGCTCCCCACCAAGCAGGGAGCCCGCCGTGGGGCTTGATCCCAGGACTCCGGGATCATGACCTGAGCCGAAGGCAGATGCTTAACGACTGAGCCACCCAGGTGCCCCTCTTAGCATAATTCTTGCTACAGAAGTCAACTATTTAATGAGTATTTATTAAACCTAACCCAAAAAGAAGTGACCATTGCTGAAAGTGTATAATTCAATAAGGATTGGTGGTTCAGAAAGACATTGCTATAAGATGAGCAAACAATTAAAATGAATATTGCTATAACTATATTCATTTAGCTATATCTACCAATTTACCTACCTTGAGTTCTTAAGTCTACTTTCCAGCTCTCTGAATGTATTCATAATAAAACAGCTACTTCATTCATTGTGTGTATTCTGAATTACAAATATAAAAGACATGGAAATTTCCTGAGCATATATATTTACCAAGCAGCTATTAGAACAGGGCTAGTCTTACTGAGATGTAACATTGCCTTTGTTGCATTTAAAGAGATCTAGGTGCTTGTTTTCCAAAAGTTATAACAATTATATTTTATCACTTTTCATGTGTGATAGATGAAAGTACAATGTCATATTTATCAACAAAGGTAATGAAATGTCATTTAGATGTTCATTGGCAATCAGTCATCTGTCAACAAAGCATAATTGAATTTTGATTTTTGCCTGTGAGATTATTACAATTAAAGAAAATTAAATATTTTGTTTATGTACATTTTTAGTAGGGTAAATCAGAGGTGAAAGCAACAGAACAAAAAGATAAAAAATTCTTGCAGTTTAAGCCTTGATCTCATTCACTACCCAATAAAAAGTTTTTAGCCATGTTAGTTAAATAACAAGATAGTATTTTATTCTTTTAATTGTATTTTAAAATTTTATTTAAATTCAATTAATTAACATAAAGTATTTTATTAGTTTCAGAGGTAGAGTTCAGTGATTCATCAATTGTATGTAACACCCAGTGCTCATTACATCACGTGCCCTCCTTAATGCCTATCACCCAATTACCCTATCTGCCCACCTTCTTCCCCTCCAGCAACCCTCAGTTTTTTTCCTATGATTAAGAGTCTCCTATGGTTTGTCTCCCTTTCTGATTTCATCTTGTTTTATTTTTCCCTCCCTTCCCTTATGATCCTCTGTTTTATTTCTTAAATTCCACATATAAGTGAGATCATATGATAATTGTCTTTCTCTGATTAACTTATTCTAGTTCCATCCATGTCATTGCAAAAGGCAAGATTTCACTTTTTTGATGGCTGCATAATATTCCATTCTATATATATACCACATCTTCTTTATCCATTCATCTGTCGATGGACAACTGGGCTCCTTCCATAGTTTGTCTATTGTGGATATTGCTGCTGTAAACATTGGGGTGCAGGTGCCCCTTCATATCACTACATTTGTATCTTTGGGGTAAATATCTAATAGTGCAATTGCTGAGTCATAGGTAGCTCTAATTTCAACTTCTTGAGGAACCTCCATACTGTTTTCCAGAGTGGCTGCACCAGCTTGCATTCCCACCAACAGTGTAAGAGGGTTCCCCTTTCTCTGCATCCTTGCCAACACGTCATTTCCTGACTTGTTCATTTTAGCCATTCTGACTGGTATAAGGTGGTATCTCATTGTGGTTTTGATTTGTATTTCCCTGATGCCTAATGATGTGGAGCATTTTTTCATGTGTCTGTTGGCCATTTGTATGTTTTCTTTGAAGAAATGTCTGTTCATGTCTTCTGCCCATTTTTGACTGGATTATTTGTTTTTTCGGGTGTTGAGTTAGATAAGTTCTTTATAGATTTTGGATCCTAGACCTTTATCTGATAATACATTTGCAAATATCTTCTCCCATTCTGTCAGTTGCCTTTCAGTTTTGTTGACTTTACTTTGTTGTGCAAAACCTTTTTATCTTGATGAAGTCCCAATAGTTCGTTTTTTTGCTTTTGTTTCCCTTGCCTTTGGAGACTTGTCTAGCAAGAAGTTGCTGTGGCCGAGGCCACAGAGGTTGCTGCCTCTGTTCTCCTCTAGAATTTTGATGGAATCCTGTCTCACCTTTAGGTTCATCTATTTTGAGTCTATTTTTGTATATGGTGTAAGGAAATGGTCCAGTTTCGTTCTTCTGCATGTGGTTATCCAATTTTCCCAACACCATTTATTGAGGAGACTGTCCTTTTTCCATTGGATATTCTTTCCTGCTTTGTTGAAGATTAGTTGACCATTGAGTAAAGGGTCCATTTCTGGGTTCACTATTCTGCCATTGATCTATGTGTTTGTTTTAGTGCCAGTACCATACTGTCTTGATGATTACAGTTTTGTAATAGATCTTGAAGTGTGGCTCTGTGAAGAATGTTGATGGTATTTTGATAGGGATTGCATTGACTCTGTACATTTCTCTGGGTAGCATAGATATTTTAACAATATTTATTCTTCCAATCCATGAGCATGGAACATTTTTCCATTTCTTTGTGTATTTCTCAATTTCTTATGTAAGTATTCTGTAATTTTTAGAGTACAGATCCTTTACCTCTTTGGTTAGGTTTATTCCTAGGTATCTTATGGTTTTTGGTGCAATTGTAAATGGGATCGATTCCTTAATTTCTCTTTTTTCTGTCTTATTTTTAGTGTATAGAAATGCAACTGATTTCTGTGCATTGATTTTATATCCTGCCATGTTGCTGAATTCTTGTATGAGTTCTAGCAATTTTGGGTTGGAGTCTTTTGGGTTTTTCACATAAAGTATCATGCTATCTGTGAAGAGTGAGAGTTTGACTTCTCTTTGCCAATTTGAATGCCTTTTGTTTCTTTTTTTGTCTGATTGCTGAGGCTAGGGCTTCTAGTATGAGTTGAACAACAGTGGTAAGAGTGAGCATCCCTGTTGTATTCCTGACCTTAGGGGAAAAGCTCTCAGTTTTTTCCCATTGAGAATGATATTCACTGTGGGCTTTTTGAATATGGCTTTTATGATACTGAGATATATTCCCTCTATCCCTACACTGTGGAGAATTTTAATCAAGAGAGGATGCTGTACTTTGTCAAATGCTTTTTCTGCATCTATTGAGAGGATCATATGGTTCTTGTCCTCTCTTTTGTAAATGTGATGTATCACAATGATTGATTTGCAAGTTGAACCAATCTTGCAGCCCAGGAATAAATCCTACTTGGTAGTGGTGAATAATCCTTTCAACATACTGTTGGATTCTACTGACTAGTATCTTGGTGAGAATTTTTGCATCCATGTTCATCAGGGATATTGGTCTGTAATTCTCCTTATTGTTTGGCTCTTTTTCTGGTTTTGGGATCAAAGTAATGCTGGCCTCATAGAAAGAGTTTGGAAGTTTTCCTTCCATTTCTATTTTTTGAAACAGCTTCAGAAGAATAGGTATTAATTCTTCTTTAAATGTTTGGTAGAATTCCCCTGGGAGGCCATCTGGTGCTGGACTCTTATTTGTTGGGAGATTTTTGATTACTGCTTCAATTTCCTTGCTGGTTATGGGTCTGTTCAGGTTTTCTATTTCTTCCTGTTTCAGTTTTGGTAGTTTATGCATTTCTAGGAATGCATCCATTTCTTCCAGATTGCCTAATTTGTTGGCATATAGTTGCTTATAATATGTTCTTATAATTGTTTGTATTTTGTCAGTGTTGGTTGTGATCTCTCCTCTTTCATTCATGATTTTATTTATTTGGGTCCTTTCTCTTTTCATAAGTCTGGCCAGAGGTTTATCAATCTTATTAATTCTTTCAATGAACCAGCTCCTAGTTTTGTTGATCTGTTCTACTGTTCTTTTGGTTTCTATTTCATTGATTTCTGCTCTAATCTTTATTAATTCTCTTCTCTTCCTGGGTTTAGGCTTTATTTGCTGTTCTTTCTCCAGCTTCTTTAGGTGTAGGGTTAGGTTGTATATTTGAGACCTTTCTTGTTTCTTGAGAAAGGTTTGTATTGCTATCTACTTCCCTCTTAGGACCACCTTTGCTGCATCCCAAAGGTTTTGAACAGTTGTGTTTTCATTTTCATTTGTTTCCATGAATTTTTAAAATTATTCTTTAATTTCTTGGTTGACTCATTCATTCTTCAGTAGGATAGCCTTTAATTTCCACATATTTGAGTTCTTTCCAAATTTCCTCTTGTGATTTAGTTCCAGTTTCAAAGCATTGTGGTCTGAAAATATGCAGGAAATGATCCCAGTCTTTTGGTACTGGTTGAGACATGATTTGTGGCCCAGTATGTGATCTATTCTGGAGACTGTTTCATGTGCACTCAAGAAGAATGTGTATTCTGTTGCTTTAGGATGGAATGCATGAATATATCTATAAAGTCCATCTGGTGTGGTGTGTCATTCAAAGCCCTTGTTTCCTTGTTGATCTTCTGCTTAGATAATCTGTCCATTGCAGTGAGTGGGGTGTTAATGTCCCCTATTATCGTATTATTATTGATATGTTTCTTTAGTTTTGTTATTAATTGGTTTATATAATTGGCTGTTCCCATGTTAGGGGCATAAATATTTCCAATTATTAGATCTTCTTGTCGGATCGACACTTTAATCATAATATAGTGTCCTTCCTCATCTCTTATTACAGCCTTTGGTTTAAAATCTAATTTGTCTGATAAAAGGATTGCTACCCCAGCTTTCTTTTGATGTCCATTAGCATGACAAATGGTTTTCCACTCCCTCACTTTCAATCTGGAGGTGTCTTTGGGTCTAAAATGAGTCTCTTGCAGATAGCATATCAATGGGTCTTGCTTTTTTATCCAATCTGATACCCTTTGTCTTTTAATTAGGACAGTTAGTCCATTTACATTCAGAATAACTATTGAAAGATATAATTTAGTGCCATTGTATATCCTATAAAGTCCCTGTTTCTGTAGATTGTCTCTGTTCCTTTTTGGTCCATGTTATTTTTGGGCTCTCTCTTTGCTTAAAGGATCCCCCTTAATATTTCTTGCAGGGCTGGTTTAGTGATCACAAATTCTTTTAGTTTCTGTTTGTCCTAGAAGCTTTTTATCCCTCCTTCTATTTTGAATAACAACCTTGCTGGATAATGTATTCTTGGCTGAATATTTTTCTCATTTAGCACATTGACTATATCATGCCAGTCCTTTCTGGCCTGCCAGTCTCTGTGGATAGGTCTGCTGCCAGTCTAATGTTTCTACCTTTATAGTTTGTGGACCTCTTGTCTTGAGCTGCTTTCAGGATTTTCTCTTTGTCTCTGAGATTTGCAGACTTCACTATTACATGTCGAGGTGTTGAACTATTTTTATTGATTTTGAGGGGGTTTCTCTGTGCCTCCTGGGCTTGAATGACTGTTTTCTTACCCCAATTAGGGAAGTTCTCAGTTATAATTTGCTCCAATATACCTTCTGCCCTTCTCTCTCCTCTTCTTCTGGGATCCCAATTATTCTAATATTATTTCACTTTATGGTATCACTTATCTCTCAGATTCTCCCCTGGTCATCCAGTAGTTGTTTATTTCTCTTGTTCTCAGCTTCTTTATTCTCCATCATTTTGTCTTCTATATCACTAATTCTCTCTTCTGCCTCATTTATCCTAGCAGTTAGAGCCTCCATTTTTTATTGTACCTCATTAATAGCCTTTTTTATTTCAACTTGATTAGATTTTAGTTCTTTTACTTCTCCATAAAGGAATTCTCTAGTGTCTTCTATGCTTTTTTCAAGTCCAGCTAGTATCTTTATAATTGTTATTCAAATTCTAGTTTGACATCTTACTTGTATCCATACTGATTAGGTCCCTGGCAGTCAGTACTGCCTCTTGTTCTCTTTTTTGAGGTGAATTTTTCTATCTTGTCATTAAAAAACCAAAAAAAATAAAAATAATTTAAAAAGAGAGAATATAATCTGACAGGTTAACAGAACAGAGCAATACACTGGATCCTGGGTGTATTTTGGTCTGTTTGTTAGAAAACTAGATCCCAAAGTTGCAAAGGAAGAAAACTTATTTATGTATGAAAATAAAATTAAATACAATGAAAGGATAGAATGTAACTGTAAAAATGAAAATTAAAAAACAAACAAAAAGAAAATATAAACAGACCAGACAGGTGAACAGAATAGAGCAATACATTATATCCTGGGTGTATTTTGGTCTGTTTGTTAGAAGAAACTACGTCCTCAAATTGTAAAGAAAGTAAAACATATATATACAAAAACAAAATTAAATACAATGAAAGGACAGAATGTAATGGTAAAGATGAAAATTAAAAAAGATTTTTTTTAAAAGGAAATATATTCAGACAGGTGAAAAGAACAGAGCAATACACTAGATTCTGGGTATATTTTGGTCTGTTTTTTAGAACAAACTACATCCCCAAATTGTAAAGAAAGAAATAATATATATATTTATATATATATATAAGTTTCCAAGGATATGAAGATAAGGCATCCCTTTACTCATTCCACAGATATTCAGCATCTTCTATGTGCCAGGCACTGTTTTAAGCCTTGGAGATACAGCAGTTAATGGACAAAGCTCCTGTGCTTATACAGTTTATATTCTGGTGGTAAGTCAAACAACAAGTAAACAAATGGGTAAGGAGTACATATACAGACAGGTGCTCTGAGAAACATAAAGCAGGGTAGTGGTACAGAGTATACTAGCTTGGGGAGCATGTAAAAGATGCTATTTTAGGTAGAGTAGCCAGGGAAGTCCTCCCTGAGAAGACAATATTTGAATAGAGAATGGAAAGATCTGAAAAAGTGAGCAATTTATAGGTTGAGTAGGGGGTAGAGGTATTCCAGGCTGGGGAAACACCAACTATAGAGACTAAGATAAGACTGAGATTGGCAAGTTTTCAGCAAAAAAAGGGCAAAACTGGTTGGAATGCAGAGTACCAGGTTGAGTGTGGTAGGATAATAGGTCAGGAGGATAGGCATCTCAGATAATTTGATGAGTTTGGAGTTTATTCAAAATGTGCTAGGAAGCCATTACAGAGATTTAGACAGTGAAGATTTGTGAAATGATTCTCACTCCAACTGCTGTGTAGAGAAAGAACCATGGAGAAACAGACGGAAGAAAGGAGTTAGGCTCTGAGGTCCTTACAGGAAATAAGTAGTAGTGTCTTAGATTTCTCCCCACATAGGTAGAGAGAAGTGGTTGAGTTGGAGATGTATTGTAAAGGCGAAGCTGACAGGATTTGTGTTTGCTTTAGTTTTGGGGGAATTGAAGAAGAATCATCACAGCAGACTCCTGTGTTCACATGGTGAAGTGAATAGTGAGGGAACACGGCTAGAGGAGACAGAAGTTCGTGAGGAAAAGTGAGATTAGCTATAAGATACCCCTTATACATCAAAGTAGAAAGCCCCAGCGAGCAGTGTCATATGTATGACTGGAGCTCAGAGGACAAGTCAGGGCTGGAAGTACAAATTTGGGAGTAATCTGCATATAGATGATATTTAAAGCCCAGGGACTGGATGATGTAATCTAAGGAAGAAATAAATAAGGGAAGAAGGCTTAGGGGTGACCCAGGTCATACACCATCTAGAACCAATGAGGAAGATTGAGAACATGCAGCCAATGATGTAGCAGGAAACCCAGAAAGCAGATCAGGCTTCATGGGCATGTCACCTGTGTGGCCACACAGGGCTTTGTGCCAAGAAGGGCCCATACTTGGCTGCTCAGCTGCCACCAATTCTTCATAATTTTATCTGTGAACTTATGTTTTGTAAAGTGAAGTCTGATGAGACAATGGAGCAATGCAAGCTGCAGAGGGAAGATAGTGCAATATGTATGTTCATAATTTCTTAACGCCCCATTCACGTTGACGATGCCGCATGAGCACAGAAGTCCAATGGACCCGCAACGCTTGGGTGTTCGGTAAGACTCAAGTACAAGTAAGCATATTATACTGACAACAGAGCTAGTGATGGTGTTGGTGCCAACAGACTCAAGATGCCATGGTTTCTTTCAAACCAGCATATGCTTTTAGAGCAGAAAAAAGGCAGTAGTGATCTCAGAATCATGAATAACCAAAGAACCCTATCATATCCTTTTTTACTTACGTTACTTCCCTGTATTAGCCAACCACTTACACTGAAACAATGACACAGAAGTAAAGGGAAAGGTAGAGCAACCCATAGATGTTTTTCCTTTCAGTCCTTCCTTACCTATCTCTAAGCCAGAGGTAGAGAATATTGGTAGACCATGTGAGGATCAAGAAGCAAAATAAAAACAGTTGCGTTAGTTTTGTGCAACATTTCCACTGTTCTGGGAGGAATGAAATATATACACATGTATGAGCTCATGTGTAATTATTATGACTTAAATGTTCTTATATTTTCATTTAAATCTGACATTGCAGAATATTAAGATGAACAGTAAAATTCATGCTGATAATTCTAATTGTAAAATTTTTCTATAGTCATGAACAACATTGCAAGCAAATAAAAAACTCCATGACAATTTCAGAGACAGTGAAGGAAAGGAAAAAGCTTTATAATTTAGTATCTTTTGGACATTTTTTTTTTGAACAAGGGAACCCTCAATTTCATCTCGCTTTGGACCCGCAAATTATGTAGCTGGCTGTCAGGAGAATATGATGTCCTGGAAGCCAAGTGAAGAAAGTGCTTCCAGAAGGAGGGAGGGGCCTGTCAATTGTGTCTAATGCTGCTGAGAACTAAGTAAGGTAGGGACAGAAAATTGATCATTGTCTTTGTCATGGAGACTACCTAATTAAAGTGAATTCTGTCAGTTCAGATGGTGACATATATGTATATAATGGTTTAATAATAGGAAAAATAAGCAGAGCGGTTTATACATTCTTATCTGTGATGTTTCCATTTAAATATATTAGTTTTATTTATTCTAATCATATGTTAAAAACAAATTACCATTTGCTCAGTGATAAAATGGAATCGCCCTAGAACAGAAATAATTTTAGAAATATAATTAAATTACATACTTTTCATATCTTCTATTGAAGATTTTCTTACCTTTTTTTTCTGTTTTTATTTTTCCCCTTTACTTTGAAGATGCCTATGTTTAAAGGGAGTGAACTATTATTAGATCAAATTTGGTATTAAAAAATAGTTTTTTAAATAAATATCTACATCTCCTACTTTGTTATAATCATAAAAAAATAGACTGAATAAAATGACTAGAACTTTGCCATCTCAATATTATTTCCATAAAAATAAATTTTCTAGTTCATGATATAATAGCGTAAGTCAGCCACTAGATGGCAGATGTTACCATGGGCAACAAATCGTTTCATGAAAGGAAACTGGTTATAAGATTATGCAGAATTATGGTTTGCAGAAAAATAAAATTCTATTGATCCATCTTCTCCATCCACCCTGTTTTTAAAGAATTCATTATGGGGACCTGATTTGTATGACAGTTTTCCTTGCAAAGAGATGTAAGGAGTAAAGCTTTTCCCTATACAGGTCTCCCCCACTTTCTGAAAGTTCACATTATGCTGCTTTGCTTTTATAAAAACACCTCCATTAGTACCTGTTTTTGCTAACTAAAAGAAACGCAAAGATTTTCACTTTTAAGGGAAAAAAACCATGTTATCCTACTCTTCATTTTACACTGTTTCAGCTTATGAAAGTTTTCTTTGGAATGCTCTATTTTTGGATAACAGGGGAAATGTGTACAAGATGAATGATTCTGAAAGCGATTTTGGAATCTTATCAACTACATAAAATATAAAGTAGAATCACAAAACTGGGTAACAAATTGCATTTAGATGACTATGAAGATGAATGGCAATGCACTGGAATGTTTTCAAGCAAGACCAAATGGATAAACTCATTGATCTTATATCTTGTGTCTTACAAAGGACATGATGTAAAGATCACAAAACGAAGCTAATATATTTACTGTTATGTTAAACTAATTGTAACACATTAAAAAAACTTTGATATAGTGTTTGTTCATTTAATCACTATGTTAGTTAGATTTTATATTTGGCAATTCAAATCGAAAAGTATAGTAAGAAGGAAGAAACATGAGCTGGTAGAATAATGTTACACCAAAGTGTTTAATGTTATCCCCCAAATATAAAAATTGAATTTCAGAATCTGCTAGCAATTGTAATTCTAATTAAACAAATTCCTTTTGTGGAGTTACATGTTATTTGTATTTTGACTGATGACTTGAAATATATTTAATTTTTGTAAGTTTTTGATTTTCTTAAGTTAACATACTGATCTTTCCTTATGATAAAGAGATTTCTTTTCCATTTGATAATATTGTGACTATTTCATTTCATTAAGATAGTGGTGGATATCCTGCAATTTTTCACACCAGATACTTTTTTTGTTGCTTTTGCAGGGTTTTTTTGGTAAACATTAAAAGAACAGGAATTGATTAACATGATGGGAAATTTGGAGTTTAAAAATAAAGAATCAAGGTCAGAAAATAAACCAAATTCCCTACTGGAATTCTCCAAGACTCCTGAGACTCTCTCCCCCACTGGTTCCTTGACCTGCTCTCTCCTTGTTTTTCCTCTTCTCTCTGCCTGCCCCTTCTTTGTCTCTTCCCTGGGTTCCTCTTCTGCCTACTTCTCTAATTCTTTTGCTCTCAGCTTTTTCTTATCACTCCTCACTGTTGTTCTATATACTCTTGAACTTTTAATTATTCCCCCTATTTCAACCACAATGAAAATACTGATTCTGTCCAAATCCTAGGAGTCAGCATCATGTAGGAGTTATATTTAGGCTCTGGAATTAGGCTACCTAAGTTGAAATGCTGGTTTGACCATTTAATGTTTAGGTGATCTTGATAAATTCCCTATGCTTACTGTCTTTGTTTTCTATCCTGGAATTTGAGGATGATAATAATCCTAATATCTTGTTGTTAGGTTAAAATGAAGCAATTTGTGGGGCGCCTGGTGACTCAGTCACTTAGGTGTCTGACTTCGGTGCAGGTCACAATCTCAGGGTCCTGGGATGGGCCCCACATCAGGGGCTCCATGCTCAGTGGGGAGTGGAGTATGCTTCTCCCTCACCCTCTGCCCCTCCCCCTGCTCATGCTCTCCCTCTCTCTCTCTGAAATAAATAAATAAAATCTTAAAAAAAAAAAAAAAGAATGAAGCAATTTGTGTAATGCACTTAGCACAGTATCTGGCAAAAATAAGGACCTAATAAACATTTTATCTAGGGCTTTTTCTTAGAAAATAGAGCCACTGGATGTCTCCACTCAGATATCTTACAGAAACCTTAAGATGATTTATCCAAATCTTACAAATCAATATCTACCCATCCCCTAAATCAGTTCTCTTTCTTAAATTCCTTATCTAACTTAACGGCAACAATATTACCTAATTTTTACCTAATCTCTCACATTTATTCAGTCCCTATATCCTGTTGACTATTTGTAAATATCACCTGGGTTTATTCCCTCTGGTTAATTTCTTATTTGTTTATTTATTTATTTGAGAGGGAGCAAGAGAGAGAGAGCATGAACTGAGGGGAGAGGGAGAAGCAGGCTCCCTGCTGAGCTGGGAGCGACATGGGGCTTGATCCCAGAACCCTGGGATCATGACCTGAGCCAAAGACAGATGCCCAACCAGCTGAGGCACCCAGGCGCCCCCCTCTGGTTAATTTATACTCATATATATATTTTTTAAATTCTTTCATTCATTGAAGAAATACATTGTCAACTGTAATGGGATTTAAAGACATGCCCATGAACAAGACAGATGGTACAGAATAGGGAAGGCTGACATGAAACAGAAATTACAAGTAACTCCTTTCTTAGTTTGTCTCATCAGTAATTCCTCACTTAGATTTTCACTAATATCCTCCGATCTCTCCACATTCTGCAACTGGTGTCAAAATTTGCCGGATGTTTCTCTTTAAAGCACAAATCTAAATCTTAAAATATTAGCCAAGATAATCCAACAGCACAGTTTTTAAAAAATGGATATGACCCCATTGGTTTTACTTAAAGACTGTAAGGGTGGTCCAATATTATTAAATCCATTACTGTAATTCATTATATTATGGACTGAGAGGAAAAGTCATGTGATTGTCTCCATATATACAGTAGATACGCAAGAGAAAATGTAACTCCCATTCATATTAAAAATACTCAGTAAACTTTCTTAGCATGTTATGGTGCATTTATCTCATCCCAAAACCTGGGGAAAGCATAATTCAGTGTTTAAGGTTTAATATTTAATGTTGTAGTGGTTTTCCTCTGAAGTCAAGAACAAAGGTACCTAGTATATTCATAGCATTTAGTATTATGTTGCAGATACTAACAAATGCAATTAGTCATGTGAAAGCAATTACTGGAATATGAATAGGAAATGAAGAGGTAAAACTGTATTTATTAAGAGAAGATGTAGGGGCACCTGGGTGGCTCAGATGGTTAAGCGTCTGCCTTCGGCTCAGGTCATGATCCCAGGGTCCTGGGATCGAGCCCCACAGCTGGCTCCTGGCTAAGTGAGGAGCCTGCTTCTCCTCTGCCTCTGCTCTCTCCCTGCTCATGCTTTCTCTCTCTCTCTCTCTCTCTGTATCTCTGTGTCTCAAATGAATAAATAAAATCTTAAAAAAAAAACAAAAAGAGAAGATGTCATTATAATCTGAAAATTCAAAAGAATCCATACAGCAATCAATAAGAGAATTTAGTAAAGCAACGAATTATAAAATGAGGATATAAATATCAATAGTATTCATATGTATGTATATAGATACTTATATATGTGTATATATGTACACACATACACATATATGTATAAACAGAAACAGAATGTAGAATTGAAGGTAGGACCACATTTATTACAGAAAATAGAGAAAAGATAAGAAAACACTTGGACATAAACATAATAAGAAATGTTCAGTACTTATAGAAGCAAAACTGTAAATTGCTTTTGAAAGAACTAGATCCTAATGAATAGAAAGACATATCAATTCTGTGAGAGAGAGAGAGAGGCCAACATCATAAAGTTGTCAGTTCTTCTTAACTTAAGGGCCAGGAGAAAAGCCATATCAGATTTTTTTAAAGTACTATACAGCCTGTATAATTCAAACAGTTTGATATTAGCACATGAAAAGGAAGATGGACTAATGGAAAAAATAGAAAATCCAGAAACAGAGGCAATTGCATAGGGACATTTAGTATACAATATATGTAGCATCTCAAATTGCTGGGTAAAAGACAAACTTTTAAATATGTTGTTGTTGTGATTACTGGATAGCCATATGGAGAAAAATTAAATTGGATCCATTTCTTACACCATAAGCCAGGATAAATTCCCAACAGATCAGATATTTAAATCAAGAGTAGGAAAAAGAAAGATGCATGTATTTGAAAAAGCACTTGTGAATTCATAAATATGACTCAAAGTCTAGAAGCAATGAGAGAAAAGATTGATAAAGTGCATTATATAAAAATTAAAAAATTTTTTCACAGTAAAAATATACTATCAGGAAAATTTTAAAAATGCAAATGATGGCCTAAGAAAAAATTTTTGCAAAGTATACCATAAAAGGTATACCAATGCATAATACAAAGGTCTTCCTAAGGCATAAAGAGTACTTCTAAAAATTGAGATAAAAAGGGCCATGAAACTGATCAGCAGAAAATTCACAGAAAAAGAAATGCAGGGGCGCTGGGGTGGCTCAGTCAGTTCAGGGTCTGCCTTCAGCTCAGGTGGGATTGAGCCCCGCATCAGGCTCCCTGCCTGTTGCCCAACCTCACCACACAGCAAAATGGTAATTGTTGACTGGGTACATGGGTGCTCATTACATACATGTGTATAAAAATCTGATCATGTCACTCATCTGGTTGAGCACTTCAGATGGCTTCCCGTGGCCTATAGGATGAAGTTCTAACTTCTTAGCATGTCATTTAAGACGTTTTTTACAATCCAAGTTCTGCCTAATCGTAGAGCCTAGTCCCTCACTACTACCTAGCTCCACAACACTAAGCTGTGATCACACCAACAGTTTTATTATTCCCCAACCCAGCCATGTATTTGTTCATGTCCATGCCCCAGCAACATCCTATTTCCTTTGTCCATAGTGCCCTTTTCTGTTCTCTGCTTGGCAAAATCTGGCCATTCTTCAAGATACACTGGAAGTTCAAGATTGAACTTTCCTTTGGAGCACTTTGCTTGCTCCTTTGAGTACCCACTATTTTCTACACGTGTCTATTGAAACACTTCTGCAGTATTGACCCTTCTGTGCGACTCTGCCGTGAAGATAAGGCACTTTCTTGCCCCAGTTGCCCTGTGCTTAGCACAATGCCTGGCCCCAAAAGGCATGCAATACCTTGTTGAATAACATAATATAATTTTAATGCACTTGTTAAAGAGACTTCAACATTTCCTATATAAATCTTCTTTCAGGACAGATATCAAGGGGAATAGAAGCAGGGAAATAGATGTCTTGTAGATCTTGTTTACTTAGCACCCTGAGTTTTGGCTATTAGTCAGGACTCTTTTAGTTAAGTGACAAAGATTCAATTTGAACTAGCTCTGCATATGGGCAAGTTATTTGCTCCTAATATCAAACCTTAGAAAGTAAATTAGGCTTCAGAGACTGTGGATTTCTCTCCGTCTCTCTGTCTGACTTTCTCAAACACACACACGCACACACATATGCACATGTACATACTTCTGCCTAACTCTGATTGTTGCCGTCACCACCTTAAGCCTGCGATATCCATGATGCGGGAATTAGTAGCAGTTGGCTCTGGGCTTATACTCATATAGCCTTGTAACTAGCAAAGAACAGAGCTATTTCCTGCCTCCAGTTAGAAAAGCTCCATGAAAGTAGTCCAATTGGCCTGAGTCCCACATGTATGCCTAGACTTATTTCTGCGACTAAAAAGGCAGAGGATGTGATCTGGCACCATGCCCCATCCTGGGGGTAGTATAGTGTGATTGGCAGACCTCATCAGGACAGCATTTGGAATGTGAGAGGAGCAGCTCCCCAGGACAAAGATCTTGTCTGGGCATTCAAAGGAATAACTCTATGCCATACATGTGAAGAAAAAAAACAAGATCAAATATTGGAAGGAATGTTGTATAATTTTTATGATTAAGACTTTCTTATGCTGGATAAATAAATAGTGTAACTCAAATGCATGATAAAAAATATTGAGGGGCACTGGGGTGGCTCAGTTCATTAAGCATCTGAGGACAACTCAAGTCATGATCTCAGGGTCCTGGAATCCAGCCCTGCGTTGGTCTCTGCACTCAGCAGGGGGTCTTCTCCCTCTCCATTACTCTCTGCCCCTCCCCCTGCTCATGCTCTCTCTCTCTCTCAAATAAATAAAATCTTAAAACATATATATTGATCAAAAGCAGCAGCTGATCAAGAATCTTATTTGGACACTTTCATTTTTCTTTTTTCTCCTTTCTAATTATTTTTAAAACAAGGATACATCTAAAGAGTCAAATTCTCTAACCTAAACTTTCTAAGTTTGATACATCTTACTCTTTATCAACGATATTCTCTTTGTTTTCTCTTTCACTGAGCCTATTTCCCCTAAAGCCAAGTATAGTATTCCCAAAAAGGGGGAAAGAAATGGAAGAGAAAAAAATTTTTCTTATTTATGAGTAAGTTACTGCTGAAAGATGTTTTCAGAGTAAAAAAAAAAAAAATGGAGTGAGCAATTGCATGATATTCACTCTTAACCGAATTTTCCACCAACAACTGGGATGCTATTATAACATCACAACGTGCAGTATTTTTTTTTTTAAGATTTTATGTATTTATTTGAGAGAGAGAATGAGAGACAGAGAGCATGGGAGGGAGGAGGGTCAGAGGGAGAAGCAGACTCCCTGCCGAGCAGGGAGCCTGATGCGGGACTCGATCCCGGGACTCCAGGATCATGACCTGAGCCGAAGGCAGTCACTTAACCAACTGAGCCACCCAGGCACCCCACAACGTGCAGTATTAGATAATTGGGCTGGCTGGGCAAGATTACCACTAAACTGGGAATAACTCTGGGAACTGAAGTTAGGAAGCATCACCGTGAGATGTTTTCCTGCTGACATGGTAGCCCTAACAAACAGCTTTCTCGTGGTCGTATTTGGTCTGCATACATTTGAGTGCTCATTACGTGCAAAGAACTGTCCCAGGAACCATGGATGGACAAGAGATAGTCCTCAGGAAGTTAGCCCTCTGTAGGAAGAGAAGTGTGCAAAACTGCTAAGGAGGATTTCGAAATAAACATTTCTTAAGCAAATTAAATCCTTTAGAGGTATATTTATTTTGTTTATCTGTATTTTCTGCTTTGTCTCTCACAATGAACATACATTTCAAGGATAATAAAACAAAATGAAATGAAAAGTTATTGCAAAATGTAGGAGGGTACTGTTCACTTGGCATCAAATAGATACAAATCCCATTTGTGCCAGTCACCAGCTGTGTGAATTTGGGCAAGTTGATTAAACTCTCTAAACTTTGGTTTCTTGGCCAGGAAAATGGAGCTAATAATTTTACCTATCCAATCAGGTTGAGAGTATCAAATAAGGTAAAATGTAATAAAGTGGTTAACACTATGCCTGGAATATAGAAGTTGCACAAAACAGATTACGTTCATTATTCTTGTTATTAATATGAAAGAAAATCTCATTTGAGGGTTGGGCAAACATAAAATCTAGGGACAAAATGTACCTAACCCAGTTTATTCTTTCTCAATATTTGCTTAATTATGAGTTCTCTAAACTCGTCCAATTTAACACTGAACACTCTCAGAAGCTACGCTCAGTTCACTGCCAGAGTCTCCGGGGTTTAGGCTGCTATTGTCTCGTGTTTCTTTCTAGCAGCAGGAACTGGCTAGAACTTCTGCCCTGTTTCATGAGAGCCTTAGAACTGAGTGAAACTCACCATCTTGTGAGCCCAACCTTGGGATCAGTGCAGTCTGCATGTTTTCCTCTAACTGAATCTCAAGAGGGGAATAAATGTGACTTTTCTCTTTCTCCTCGTTCCTACAACTCTATATTTCAAAGGTATTCGGGGCAAAAGTGGTGAATAGTGACAGCCTCTTATTAGACTATTCTCTGTTCTTTCCTCCACCCCCTACTCCTGCCCCCCAGTTCTGGATGGGCTCTTAGTGTTTCTTCCACATAATGAGGAAGTTAGTTGCTGACTCTCCTTCTACTCAGCTGTCCCCACAGTTTGCTCACTGCCAAACTGGGCTGTCTTTTGAGAGCTTCATTTCTTTCACTTGACTAAAATCTATTTAAACAACAACAAAAATACATTTAGTTTCATCTACTTCAGAGGTTCTCTGTTCAGACAAACTCAAGTTTTTCTTCTGACGCACTAATTTTAAAGTTTTAAAGGTGGATGTTACCTCCTTAGATATACATCCAAGTATCCTTGTATAGAAATGCAACTGAAAAACATAACAGAACAATTTTCATTAACAGAATTCTTGGAAAACCGAGTTGCTGGTGTTCTAAATATTGGTAGCTACCACTACTAGTACTTTTATTAATGAACATTTGGTGAACACTTGCTATGTGTCAGGCAGGGTACAGGCATCATTTATTAATAGCCTATGAGTTGGTATGATTTTCTTTCCCATTTTGTAGCTGAGGACACTATGGCTTAGAGTGGTGACTACTTGGACCAAGGCCACCCACCTAGTGAGTGATGGAGTCTGGAACATACTAATTAAATTGTGAAGCTAAACAGATTTTATAATTTACTCACATCAGACAGGAATGAAACCACTGAATTAAATATTTCCAATGTGTACTGAAGTCCTTTCACAAAAGCATGAATTTGTCCCTAAAATCTATTTGCATTAAATGAGCAACTTATTTATTAAAGTCGATTATTAATGAACTACAGTATGATATTCTTTAAGCATAATCTCTGTTATCTACCATTCTGAGTTTGTGATCCTCTCAGATCACTATAGCATCTTAGCACTGAAAAGAATTTAGAATCTGTCTACTTCAGTGTTTTTCCAACAATGCCCTGAGATGGTCTAGTCCACCAGAGACTGTCTTTGAGGAAGGGGTGGAGTTAGCTGGCACACCTGGCATTGTCTGACTGCATAATTACTTGACGTTCCATGCAATAATAATGTTGAGATTATTTTAAACTGTGACTGTTCTGTAACTGGTTGGTGAGTAACAGTTCAGCAAATTTGTTGAAGCATCCACCAAACTGATTGAGTGCTTAAATTTTCAAACAGTTTTAATGGTAACGTAACTTTGGCCGTATGACTTGCTCAAGGAAGGAAAACATGTCACCGTTGAGGAGATTTACGTCCAGGATGTACAGACACCATGGATTTTCTCCAGCACTCCCAATTTCAAATATTCTGTTTTATTTTTTTCAAGGTCTGTTGAAATGTCTCCCACATCCTAGTTTATAGAAAAAATAATAACTGACTGAATTAATTCAGCAAACATTATGAAATGAGCTCATCACAAAAGGTGATACCATGTAAAAGATGGAGAATCACAAACCAGGGGCTATCTGGCTGCGTAAAAACATCATGATTCCTCATGAGAATGCCTGAATGTCTAGCATATATGAGGCACAATTCATCATGAATGTGGTACTTTTCCAGTCATAATGTTTTGTAAAACCATGATAATAAAAAAGCAATATAATTGAGGTTGCAAAGAAAACTGAGGCAGTACAAGTTGTATGATGGGATAATCATTATGTCCATTATGGGCAATTACTTTGTCTATGGTCAGAAGAAGTCTGGATTATATTGGAAGGGATGTAGTTAAAATTTCATATATTATGTGCCCAGGCGGAAAGTAGTTTTCACTTATTTGTGCAATGAATATATATATACATATGAATAGATACATAACTGCTAAAGGAGTTGGAGTGTGAGTGGTAGACACTGACTGCCTGGGTTCAAATCCTGGTTCAGCATCTCAAGTTGGGCAACTCGCTTCACTTTTCTATTCCTTAAATCACTCATCTGTAAAATGGGAAAAATAACCAATCCTAGATCATATCGTTGATGTGGGGATTAAAGGACTTAAAATAGCCCCTGGTACATTTAGTAGTACAAATACTGATTGAGTGCCTCTTCCAGGCACTGTTCTTTCTAGGGATATCAAGGTGAACAAAACAGAGAAGGCCCCTGTCCCAGTCTATAATTACACTCCAGTGCAGGAGAGAGACAACCGGGAAGCATACATTATAAATAAATCAGATAATGAAGATTATGATCAAGTGCTAAGAAAACAATAACAAATTTTTTTTAAATGATTGAACTCACAACATAGCTTGAGAATGATACTTTTGTTTTACTGTAAGTAATATCAGCATGCATCCAGACAAGTATACATGACTGACAGTTGGGTTTTGGTGCCCCTTCACAAAAGAACTAGTGAAAATATTTTTCTAGATATATCCAATTAATATATTGACCTCTGTTCAACACAGGCTGGGCTCCTCTTCCTTCATATGTTCCCAGATCCTATGACACCTTTTCTCTATAGACACCCTGTTTATTTTCAGGGCCGTGACCTTCCTGCCATCTTTGTCCGCACAGTGAGTTGCCACACAGTAACTGCTGAGAAGGCAGCAGAGTACTGCTAAGGAAGTTTTGCTTCACTCCCAATCTGTTTTTGCAAAACAGGCCTAGGGGTAAGAGCTTTGGCTAACAGGACAGGTCTTTTCTCTGTGCCTGCCTGATGCTGCCATTCTGACAGTCTCTCCCTGCTAGTCATATTGCCTATCTCTTGCCAGCTTCCTCTTGGTCTTTGTCCATTGTCTTCCGTGCGGCTGTGATGGGTTATTTAGCTTAGTTGGTCCAGAAGAATAGCTTTTTTACTGAGGTTTGAAATGAAAGTGATGTGGGAAACAGAGGCAGAAGAAAAATTATTAAATTTCCTTACTACTTACAGCCCACTGGCAGGTCTTTGAAACAGGTGGAGTGATATTCCCCTAGGGACTCAACTACCTGGGTGTTGACACTTTGCTAAGGGCAAAAGGCAATCTTGGCCTGACCCCCAGGATCCTAAGTCTACTTTAACTTCTACAAATTCCTTTGGAAACTTCCTTTATCTCTACCCACCCCCAAGATACATGTTGGCAATCAACCCCCAAGCATATGACCCACTAATATATATCTGAAGGGTCTCATTGAGTAAGGGACAGGTGGAGCTAGGTAGGGAGTGATAGGTAAGGGGCTACGTGATCAGGCTCACAGAAATCCCAGAGATGCAGGGGTGTAAGGAAACCAGAGATAAGGGAACAAACCAGACCCCCCCTGCCCTGGGCATCCAAGGTGGGGTCTTTTAAAGGCAGTTGCATTGTAACCAGGCCCCAAAGAAGAAGTAAGCCATTGAAGAAGTAAGCCATTAAAGGTGTTATCAGCAGTCCTTGCTCAAACCAAGACATCACAAGAAAGATAAGGCAACAAGTTCCCTGGTCAATTCTAAATAAAAACTGTCAGTGGAGGCCCACATTAGCAACCCCTTCGGAACCCCTCTCACTCCTGAGAGCTTTTCCTGTATCCTTGCTTAATTAAAAAAAAGCAAACAAACAAACAAACAAAAACTCTTATCGATTTACTCACTCTCCTTTGTCCACGAGATTCATTCTTCACTCCATGAGACAAGATCCTCATTCTCCCACTTCAAAAGCAGATTTCCCTCATTGAACAGAAAAGAGAATGCCATGACACTTCACATGTAACATCATTAGCCTCTCCTTGGCTGGCATGTCTCAGGACTTTACTGTTCAACCTTTTTGTGCCCCCAGATGATATAGACAACAATAAAATATACTGCAGTTTAGTGCAAAGTGGGGGCAAAGGATCATATCATAGTGTCTATTATTGGAAAAATAACTCTTTGTTAGACCATTTACATGATTTCGGGTTGAAAATATTTTGTCATGGAGTAGAAGTCTCTGATAATCGAAATATTGTTATGTATGTAGCACTTATAAGAAGAACTGTCTGCTAAAACAATTTCGAACTATATGTCTAGAATCTGTGGTGAATTGTAAAGAATGGGTTAGTGAGGGCGCCTGGGTGGCTCAGTTGGTTAAGCGACTGCCTTCGGCTCAGGTCATGATCCTGGAGTCCCGGGATCGAGTCCCGCATCGGGCTCCCTGCTCGGCAGGGAGTCTGCTTCGCCCTCTGACCCTCCTCCCTCTCATGCTCTCTGTCTCTCATTCTCTCTCTCAAATAAATAAATAAAATCTTAAAAAAAAAAAAAAAAAGAATGGGTTAGTGAAAATGGAAGTCAATTTGCTAGTCCTATTTGCACGTCAACACTATTGAAGTATTAGCAGCAGACATTCAGGAATGTGCTCTCTCTGGGCATCCCCTCTCAAGAGGACAGATCATCACAACTTCCTCATCAGTGTAAACTGGACCTTCAGAGAGGAGTATTGCTTGAAGTTTGTTTTCCCAATTTTAACACATTTGTATAAAGACCATTCATTGTCTGTGAGACTGAAGCATGCAAGCTGTATCTCAAAAAGCAGTCCCAAGTACCTAGCTGTCTATGCAGAAATCTCTGACTACTCAAGGTGTGTTTCCCAGCAAATAAAATATTTTTCAATTATTTATAACAAAGTAACACAAATCACACCTTCAAATTATGATAAAAACTTAGCTAAGATTTATTTTGCCACTCTCTGTTGTAAACATGTTAGCTATATGATTTTATTCTCGTGATGGTTAAAGTGGAGCATGGAAAGCCATCACCAACAGAATTCTTAACCATTATGTTCACCACTAGCATCATTTCTAAAAGTGTGAAATTCAGGAAAAAATGCAGATTGAACGAACAATTATGTAAATAAGAGGTTTCATTGTAATTCGCTTTCTCTTCAATGTCAAGCAATTCAAAGTCTAAAATAGTCTCCTAACTTTGGAAGGACATGATTTAGTGGGAAAGGTATTTGTCATTTGGATAAGAGAATACTGCGGCTGCTTTTTGGGTTTGAATGAATAGTTGTTATAAAAACATCTTTATTGACAACCCTCCGTCTGCTATAATGTATTCTTTTTCATTTTGGACTGGTTGTGTTAGTGAAGGATGTTTGTTCTCCTTCAAAGACAGATGATGTATTGTAGGTCCTGCCTGCACTGACAAGGAGGTTTTCAGCTCTGACTGGTAAGTGAGAAACCACTGGCTGACAGGACCAACGAGACTGAAGCAAAAAACACAGTTGAAACTTTAAAAAGCATTTGTTTTGAACCAAGTCTCAAGAATAACTCTATTTTGCATTAGGGATTCAACTCTTAAGTTAGATTTCTTGCTCTCCCCACCCCCATTGGCTCATTGTATCCATCCTTACTGAAATGATGTCAAAGGGATGGTAGAATCCATGTCAGAAAGGCAAAGACACTTGAGACGAGTCCGTCATTACTGTAGTTTTCCAAAGAACATAATAACAAAATGTAGGCTTAGGGGAAAAAGTACTTGAGACATTTAAATAAGTCTTTTTAACCTAGAATAACTAATTAACAGTTACTTTTAATTGCCTTTATTACAATATTTTTTGTGTTTATGAATTCAAAATCTCTTAAATTCCAAATTTTTAAAGCTTTACCATAATTGAGCATCATCTGTTTTACACTGACTATATTGAATAATAATTTAGGAAAGCACGCATGATTCAGAAAATTTGTTCAAGTTTAATATGGGTGGATACATTCAATATCGCGTTACTACAGGCACCAGAAATATTTCTGTCTTTCCGTGACAAGAAATCCTATACCAAATTGCCTTGTCTTGATTGCTAAAATAATGCGTTTGAGTAATTCTATGCTGTACAATCACCACAGACCAGAACTCAAAACACAACTTTGTCATTTACTAAATATCTGCTTTTAAGAACAGAGTGAGGGTGAGATCCAGAGCTTGGCTACCACCGCATTCAGTTCCTTCAAATGACCAAATGACCAACAACTGTCTCCTGACCTCAGGGAAGAGGCGGACTTTGTGAGATTCTGTGGGGGGTCGTGAGACTCTGGCTGGGGAGAGGAGACTCTCTGCTGTGAAGCAGGAAGGGGGAGGAGGACCTTCTATCCATAAAACAGCAAACTTCCAAAATGCTAGTTGAAATATATGCTGAGAGCATACATTTGAAAGAGGTTCCATTTTTTTGGTCCCGTGAATTTTTTAAGGATCTATTATATTATTGAGAGCCTAGCACTTTTTCTCGAACTAGCTGGTTATATGAAGCATTTTTTTCCATTTAATATTTGGTGTATTCATCATTAACCTGTTCTAAGGCTGAAGAGATTGTGTTTTATCAATGAAGCTGAAAAAAGTTTGTTTTTTAACTAATATTTAATTTATTAATCTCAAAAAAACCTTTTTTTTTTACATTTCCTTAGCCAAATTTGTTTTTTTTTTTAAGTTTCTATTTAAATTCCAGTTAGTTAAGATACAGTATAATATTAGTTTCAGGTGTACAATTTAGTGATCCAACACTTCCATACAGCACCCAGTGCCCAGCTCCTTAATCCCCATCACCTATTTCACCCATCCACCCACCCACCTCCCCTCTAGTAACCATCAGCTTGTTCTCTATAGTTAAGAGTCTGTTTTTTGGTTTGCCTCTCTCTCTTTTTTTCCCCTATGCTCATTTGTTTCTTAAATTTCAAAGATGAGTGAAATCATGTGGTATTCTCTTTCTCTGACCTATTTTGCTTAACATAATACTCTCTAGCTCCATCCATGTTGTTGTAAATGGCAAAATTTCATTCATTTTTTTTTTTTTAGAGGTGGGGGGCACAGGCAGAGGAAAGGGAGAGAGAGAATCTTAAGTAGGATCCACACCAGCATGGAGCCTGAGGCAGGGCTTGATCTCATGACCCTGAGATCATGACCTGAGCCAAAATCAAGAGCTGGACACTCAACTGACTGAGCCACCCAGGTGCCCCAAAATTTCATTCTTTCTTATGGCTAATATTCCACTGTATGTATGTATGTATGTATGTGTGTGTGTGTGTGTGTGTGTGTGTGTGTGTGTGATATCATCTTCTTTATCCCTTCATCAGTCGATGGACATTTGGGCTCTTTCCATAATTTGGCTATTGTAGATAATGTTGCTATAAACATCAGGGAACATGTATCCCTTCAAATTAGTATTTTTGTATTCTTTGGGCAAACACCTAGTAGTGCAATTGCTGGATCCTAGGGTGGTTCTATTTTTAACTTTTGAGAAATCTCCATACTGTTTCCTAGAGTGGCTACACCAGTTTGCCTTCCCACCAACAGTACAAGGGGGTTCCCCTTTCTCCACATTCTCACCAACACCTTGTGAGTTGTGAGGTGATATCTCATTGTAGTTTTGATTTGTAGTTCCCTCACAATGAGTGATGTTGAGCATCTTTTCATGTGTCTGTTAGCCATCTGGTTGTGTTCTTTGGAAAAATGTCTATTCATGTTTCTGCCCATTTTTAAAAATTGCTTTATTTGTTTTTTGGGTGTTGAGTTTTATAAGTTGTTTATAGATTTTGGATACTAACCCTTTACCAGATATGTCATTTGCAAATATCTTCTCCCATTCCGTAGGTTGCCTTTTAGTTTTGTTGATTGTTTCATTTGCTGTGCAGAAGCTTTTTATTTTGATGATGTCCCAATAGTTCATTTTTGCTTTTGTTTCCCTTGCCTCAGGAGACACATCTAGTAAAAAGTTGCTATGGCTGATGTCAAAGAGGTTACTGCCTATGTTCTCTAGGATTTTGATGGTTTCCTGCCTCACAATTAGACATTACATGTCTTTCATCCATTTTGAATTTATTTTTGTGTATGATGTAAGAAAGTGATCCGGTTTCATTCTGCTGCGTGTTGCTGATCAGTTTTCTCAACACCATTTGTTGAAGAGATGGTGTTTTTCCCATTGGATAGTCTTTCCTGTTTTGTCAAAGATTAACTGACCATATAGTTATGGGTTCCTTTCTGGGTTTTCTATTCTGTCCTATTGATCTATGTGTATGTTTTTGTGCCAGTACCATACTGTCTTGATGATGACAGCTTTGTAATATAACTTGAAGTTTGGAATTGTGATGCCTCCAGCTTTGCTTTTCTTTTTCAAGATTGCTTTGGCTATTCAAGGCCTTTTGTGGTTCCATACAAAATTTAGGATTGTTTGTTCTAGCTCTTTGAAAAATGCTGGTGTTATTTTTTTTTTTTTT
>NC_138369.1:105035738-105060900 GCF_054177405.1 Leptonychotes weddellii | reverse complement strand
TGCTGGTGTTATTTTGATAGGGATTGCATTAAATGTGTACATTGCTTTGGGTAGTATAGACATTTTAACAATATTTGTTCTTTCATTCCATGAGCATGGAATGTTTTTCCATTTCTTTGTGTCATCTTCAATTCCTTTCATCAGTGTTTCATAGTTTTCAGAGTACAGGTCTTTTTTTTTTTAAGATTTTTATTTATTTCTTTGTCAGAGCGAGAGGGGGTGAGAGAGAGAGAGCACAAGCACGGGAAGTGCCAGGCAGAGGGAGAAGCAGGCTCCCCACTGAGCATGGAGCCCTATGTGGGACTCGATCCCAGGACCCCGCGATCACAACCTGAGCCGAAGGCAGACACTTAACTGACTGAGCCACCTAGGAATCCCCAGAGTACAGGTCTTTTACCTCTTTAGTAATAGATTCATTCCTAGGTATCTTATGGTTTTTGGTACCATTGTAAATGGGATTGATTCCTTGATTTCTCTTTCTGCTGCTTCATTATTAGTGTATAGAAATGCAACAGATTTCTGTATGTTGATTTTGTATCCTACAACTTTACTGAATTCATGTGTCAGTTCTAGCGATTTTTTGGGAGAGTCTTTTGGGTTTTCTACATAGAGTATCATGTCGTCTGCAGACGATGAAAGTTTGACTTTTTCCTTGCTGATTTGGATACCTTTTATTTATTTTTGTTGTCTGATTGCTGAGGCTAAGACTTCCAGTACTATGTTAAATAACAGTGGTGAGAGTGGACATCCCTGTCGTGTTCCTGACTGTAGAGGAAATGCTCAGTTTTTCCCACTGAGGATGTTATTAGCTGTGGGGTTTTCATATATGGCCTTTATGATTTTGAAGTATATTCTCTCTCCCTACTTTGGTGAGTGTCCTTATCAAGAATGGATGCTGTACTTTGTCAAATGCTTTTTCTGCATCTATTGAGAGGATCACATGGCTCTTATCCTTTCTTTTATTAATGTGCTGTATCATGTTGATTGATATGCAAATATTGAACCACATCGCAGCCCAGGAATAAATCCCACTTGATCATGGTGAATGATTCTTTTAATGTACTGTTGGATTCAGTTTGCTAGTATTTTATTGAGAATTTTTGCATCCATGTTCATCAGGGATACTAGCCTGTAGTTACATTTTTTTAGTGGAGTCTTTCTCTGGTTTTGGTATCAGGGTAATGTTGGCTTTATAGAATAAATTTGGGGGCGCCTGGGTGGCTCAGTTGGTTGAGCGACTGCCTTCGGCTCAGGTCATGATCCCAGGGTCCTGGGATCGAGTCCCACGTCGGGCTCCCGGCTCGGCGGGAGGCCTGCTTCTCCCTCTCCCATTCCCCCTGCTTGTGTTCCTGCTCTCGCTGTCTCTGTCTCTGTCAAATAAATAAATAAAATCTTAAAAAAAAAAAAAAAAAAGAATAAATTTGGAAGTTTTCCTCTCTTTTCTATTTAAAAAAAAAAAAAAAACACACACACAAACCAAAAAAAAGCAGCACTTGATCCTACCTCCTGAATGTTAGTTTAGTAGAAAGGAATATACAAGTAAAATGAAGAATTTACATATAAATGGATAAGAACAAATGCAGACAGAGGTTTGGGAAAGTGCCAGAAGTTTTACTATGAGCACCACACTTTACTTTGTGTGTGCCTAAATCATATGTGCAGCTAGAAAAGTGAAGGAAGAGAGATGACACTTAAAATATGTAAAAATATTTACAGTAAGTTTAATGCAGCTTTCTGCTTCTGGGAGCTCCCCCCCACCCCACCACTGCCCCACCATTACTAGAAAGAGTTAAATGTTCCTACTAAATATAGCACTGTTTCATAATTTGTCATTTATGTCATTTTATTTTTTGAGGATTTTAGAAATGAAATGTATTTAAAATGTGAACCACATCAATATAAAATCTAGTTTTGAATATAATAAGTTGGCTTAAAATCTTACTGGATTATTGATTATTTATTTATTTATTTGTCAGAGAGAGAGAGAGAGCACAAACAGGGGGAGCAGCAGAGGGAGAGGGAGAAGTAGGCTCCTGCTAACCAAGGAGCCCCATGTGGGGCTCAATCCCAGAACCTTGAGCTGAAGGCAGATGCTTAACTGACTGAGCCACCCAGGCATCCCATGGATTTTATTTTTCAATACAAAAAAATACATAATATCGCCAGAAAGTGTTGCATAATTGGTAGAGATAGCAGACATGCCTGTCTTTTTGCTACTTCAAATAGAAATTAATTTAAAACTTTAACATTCAATACAGTCAGTGACTTTTTTCTTTTCTTTCTCTTTTATTTCTAAAAGAATAAGCTGAGGGTATCCACATTTTTATAAACTATAAGATGCCTTTCCCACCTTTTTCTGTTTATTTTATTTTTATCCCTTCTCTCTTTTATTGGAATATGAATGTCTTATTCGTTTTAAATGAGTTCATTGACCAACCTCAGTCAAAGGGGAAAAATGAGAAGATGGAAAAAATGAAGAAGAAAAGAAGCAGCAGGAGGAAGAAATACTGGCAGCCATTCATACGGAAATATCCACAGAATAGCTGATATGATCAACATATTTTCCACTACTGCAAATAAACACCACCAATAAGGTTTTAGACCATTGCTTTCCAGGTATTTTTCCAAGTAGTCTTCATAAGCAGATATGCAAATATTCTTTATTTAGACATAGGCATATTTCTCTATATGTCTATACTTTTCAATTAATGTATCACGGGCATTATTCAATGTCAATATATAAGTGACCATTTCTAATTACTGAATGTATGGGTGTACAGTAAATTATTTAGTGAGGCCCTTAATAGATGTTTATGGGATTTTTTCAATCTTTTTCTATGAGAACAGTGAATGAAGGCACTTTTACATATAGGTTTGCACAATTGCTTAAATGTTTTCTTAAGATAAATTTTAAAGAAATTAGGTTATAGGGGCACCTGGGTGGCTCAGTCAGTTAAGCGTCTGCCTTCGGCTCAGGTCATGATCCCAGGGTCCTGGGATCGAGCCCCGCATCGGGCTCCCTGCCCAGCGGGAAGCCTGCTTCTCCCTCTTCCACTCTCCCTGCTTGTGTTCCCTCTCTCGCTGTGTCTCTCTCTGTCAAATAAATAAACAAAATCTTTAAAAAAAAAAAGAAACTAGGTTATAAAAAGTGTATGTACTTAAAGAAAAAAACAAGCATATACATTCAAAATGTCTTCCTGAAAATCTGTACCAATTTACATCCTTACCATTAATGAAGAAATTTATTTATACACCTTTAGCATTGCTAAAATCTATTCATCTTTTTATTCTTCCTAGCAAATCTGTAGGAGTCTGGGAAAGTAAAAAGAGAAGAAAGGGAAAATGTCCACAAAATTGCTGCAGTCCATCTGTCTAAGTAGGACTGAGCTCACGACTTACATCAAATTTCAGTTTTTATATTTAATTTATCCTGGGGAAATTCTTCAACCTATTCTGCAAAATTCAATTTTCATTTATATTTGTCCACATCCTTTCATATGTGATTTGGACAGATGCAGGCTATTGAATATAATGAAAGCAACTTTCTCACTGCTTCCCTTGCGCTATTTTATAGTCCTGCTTTAACAAGCAGGAGATAGTCAAGAAATAATGAGTCAGCGATTTCCTAAAGATTTCACAGTTCTACATTCAATAAAGAAAATGTGAATTCCTGGAAGGTATAGTATTTGTGAAGTATTTAATGTCAACCCCTATGGAGGGCTCGGACAAATGCACTTCCCAAATTTCATAGGATTTCATGTTGTAGAATCTGCTCGTTTGCTGAATTCCCAAATGGGATTTGAGTATCACCATGTGAGTCGCAGGTTACTTTACCAGGAAAGGGTATCAAAATATTTTGTAGTAAAGTTTAACTGTTGGCTTAAATTGCAACAATGTTTTTTTTCAGTTTGGAAGAGCAATGAAGGGAAGGCCTTGGTGCATAAAATCCTGCTTATCTCACTATCTGGATTATGAATGTGAAAGGATATTACTAAAACCAAAACCATAAAAAGGCAATATGATGTTCCATCTTTAATTTATTTACTTAATGAATCATAGTGATGGATATCCTAATGTTGAACCGTGAGATACCATGGATTTTAAAATACAGAGATAAAATAAATGAATAAGATGATATGACTAAAATATACTTAAATTTTAAGTACTTATTCCTAAACAGAAGAAAATGCTGTCTCAGAAAAGTTAGCCAGGATATGAAACATTAAAAATATAAAACTATTGCTGCAAAACCCAAGAATTGGCTGTTGGCAAGGATGGGGAGTTTGCTCAGGATGAAGGGACAGGAGCAAGTGAAAATGTCTCCTCTCCAAAAGGGTGGGAGGGGATGGGAGGGGACAGGAGGTGATGGCAAATTAAATATCTTGGTGGCTACAGCTACTTATTTTTATGTATTAATAAAGACACAGAGATTATAATTTTATTAGAATAGTTAAGTAAATGTTTAGGGGCATCATAAAATAATAATTTAAAGGTGAGACAATAGAAGAGAAACTTAACAGGACTAGCAAAAAGCTTACTATGATGAGCAAGAACATAGGGAGAGGTAAAAATAAAAAGACTACGGGCACCTGGGTGGCTCAGTTGGTTAAGCACCAGCCTTCAGCTCAGGTCATGATCCCGGGGTCCTGGGATCAAGCCCATTGCTCAGCGGGGAGTCTGCTTCTCCCTCACCCTCTGTGGCTCCCCCTGCTTGTGCTCTCTCTCTTGCTATCTCTCTCTGTCAAATAAATAAATAAAATCTTTTTTAAAAAATAGAAAAACTAATAAATAGTAAATATTACATACAATGAGAACAAAACCTAAATATTAATCTTCACAATAAATTCAAATAAACTATATCTCCCTATCATGGAACAATGAATATCAAATTGGATTACAAAATACTTACAATGTGTATTGTCTATAAGAAACCCACCTGAAATAAAATGAAGGTTGAAAAGCATGCACCAGAATCATAAAGGCAAATGCAAATAAAGAAGTAAGAAGGACTGACAATATTGATATATCAGATAAAGCAAAGTATGCAACAAATGCATTAAATGAGACAAAGGGGTTATTATATCATGATAAAAGCTGTAGTCCAAAATAAGGTCAATATCTTTATTCATCAGACACACAGCATCAAAATATGTAAAACAAAATCCTCTGGAACAATAAAGATAATTTAATCAAGTAAAGATGCAATGCATTAAAAATAAGGTCAGCAGACTCCTTTTCAAATATTTACAAACTATATATATACATATATATGTATATATACATATATATATATATACATATTTAAAGCATTTGTATTTGACTGACAGAGAATGTGCATTATTATCTTGTTACCAGAGCGTGTACAACTGTGAAATACATATTTCATCTCATAGAGAGCCACCGGGGCCGTAGTCTCCAGGCAATCCAATAAAATAGGAGTCAACAGCAAAATCATGACTAAATAACCGAAAGGACTCTTTGAAATAACTATTATGCCAGAGTAGTAATCAGATGGATATTAATGGCAAATTAATTCTATGAGCATTTCACTTCAAAATCTATGGAATTTTGGCCTTGATCTTTTTTTTCTTTTTTTTTAATCAACAAAGAAAACCAGAAAATTATCAGTTAAGAATTCAACTCAAAGAGAAGACCAAATTCTAAGAGATGAACTATTTTAGGCTTCTGGCTTGCCTAGTATATTTAAGGGCATACTACACAGAATTCATGAGGAGCCCTGGTAAGAATTCAGGCTGTTTTTTACAATTTCCCTCTCCCAGGCAGGAGCATGAGTCAAGGCCGCTCTGGTCCTGTTGGAGTCAGGGGCGGGGTCCTAGCCAGGAATAGGGAGGCATCTCAGTCAAGTGTGGGAACTCTTAGGACAACACCCCATGTTGGCTACTCCTGAACAACTGGCAGCCTCAGCCTCCTTCCCAGTTCTCCTCGAGACTTCCTGTCCTGTCAGCCTTGCAGGTTGGTTGACAAGAACCTGGGAGAAGGCTCACCCGAAAGTGGAGCCTCAGGTGAGTCAAGAAAGGCCAGATGCTGCAGGTGGGGCTTTAGGTATCAGGTCATTTAGGAAGAGCTCCAAGCACTTTCGTTCTTGGGGATCATCTACTCACTGACAGCTGGATGCACCCTTAGGGGTCTGGATGGTTCTCAGCAGGCTGACAGACATGGGGACAGGAGGAAAGAACACAATGTCTTCAGGAATGTCTGGGAAGCCATAAAACAAGGGGTAGCATTTCCTTTTGCATTCTCCCTTGCTCTCCCTGAATGAAGACAGAGTCTTTTAGGGTCACAATGCCATGTGGGCAGGTATGACGTTGGCCTCCACTCTCTGAGCTATGGTCCTGAAAGCTCTGAGCCTCCGGCCACAGAAGGACTAGGGCTGCCCCCTCTTTGTGCATCACATGCATCAAATGGGGCCTGAGAAAATGCCAGGTATCTACCAACAGGGCAGAGCCCTAGGTCAGGCCTGGAGCTTACCGTCACCTCAGAGGCTGTACATACCCCACCCAGTGCCACCTTCCACTAGTTTAAACAACAAGCTCTGAGGTGAGACAGAGGTTTCCCAACCCTTTGAAACTCAACAGATTCAGTGTATCATTCAGGGCTCTGTGGTAACCCAGGAGCTTGCTACTTGGTTTCAAATCCTGGAGCATTAGCATCCCCTGGGAGACAAGACCCCCAGAGGACTTGTGTGGGCATGCAGATTTGAGAAGCAATGCCCTACCAGACCATCTCCTTTCTGCCAAAGTTAGAATCAGGCCAAAGAAAGCTATGAAATTGTTTTAAAGCTGAGATCTTTGAGTGGTGTGTGGTTGCCAGATCTTTTTCTCTGGTTTACTTCCTGAAAAAGTCTTTAATGCTGGCTCTGTATGCATGAGTGAGAATCGCTGTTGGCACACACGGCTGGTTTCTCCCCCCCACCCCCCTGGAGCCTGGAGTCTGAATCTCACTTCATAGTCCTCAAGGTTCTCTGGAGCTCTGTTGTTTAAAGAATGTAATGTGAATGCTACTCAATTGGACAGCAAAGGGCTTGCTCCTGAGGAGTGTATCCTTTTTAGAGCCCTGAACTAGTTAGTGCTCATCTTAGAAAAAGTCCTGGCATCATATTTTAAATTCCTTAGGAAGTACCACCTTCCACTCCATACTTGTGTTTGCTACAAGACAATGACGATGCGTCCCTCTCTCTTCTTCCAAAGGAAATAATCCTTTGTAAGCAAGCCAGGATTTATGGGTTTCTTGATTCAGAAATTAACTGCTCAAGAAGAGGCAATTTTGTTTGTTTTCTTATGTTCCTATGTTTGATTGAGACACAGTCTATCACATTTCTATGAATGATTTCAACAATAATAGCATATACTTTCATCATTTTGTTTGTAATGAAGTATAGATTGATAAATAGTATATTCATCATAAGCAGTATTTCTAAATACCTATTATATATGCATGTTTCCTGAGGCAATTTTTAAAAAGAATTTGAAAAGTATCTTTTTAAGTGTGGCATTTTTTAATTCCCCAGGGCACTCAGCTTTCTCGCCATGATACTGAAGAAATGAGTAGGGTGTTCTGTTTAACCAGCTGTGGTCTCATCTCTGGCGAGTTACAAAAGGGAAAAACATGGCTTCTCTCCAAGGATGTTACAGCCTAGAATAACACCCACAAAACAGAGGAAACTAAATATTGTTTGATGGCTGTACTAGGTCGCTTGAAGGTCCAAGAAGACAGAACCCATTGCTTGCTTTAGAAGTCTGAGAACACTCATACAGCATATGTGACTTGGACATTCCACATAGACAAAGCCAAGCTTTTCAGCGCATGTGAACCCTGATGTAAAGATGATATCACCCAGCACTTGTGTGCAAATAAACTACATAATGCCTTTCCCAGCATTTCTGATTTCATGTATCCTCTTCCTATTCTAGCTTAAATTTGTCATGAGGATATCCTACTCATGACAAATACACTGGTTAGAGACCAGGGTCCAAGTCATGGGGCTGGGAATAGAGAGAGCCTGTAGGCCATACCAGGACACACATCACACACACAGAGAGAATGAGGAAAGCTGAGGTGAGGATTTTGATAGCACAATAGATCTTCTTTTTTTTAAAGATTTTATTTATTTATTTGAGATAGAATGAGAGAGGGAGAGAGAGCACATGAGAGGGGGGAGGGTCAGAGGGAGAAACAGACTCCCCGCCGAGCAGGGAGCCTGATGCGGGACTCGATCCTGGGACTCCAGGATCATGACCTGAGCCAAAGGCAGTCGCTTAACCAACTGAGCCACCCAGGCGCCCCCACAATAGATCTTCTGATGATCAATGTAATCCACATCCATTAAAAAAAGAAGGAAAGAAAGAAAAAGAAAATATAGAAAGTAATAAAGAAGCTTTTTGATTCTAATATATTAATCAGAAATCATCACTATAGGCATAATTTACAGAATTGTGTGTGTGTGTGTGTGCGCATGAGCATGCATTTGTACTCAAATACAAATACATGTGTTGGCGTACTGCTGTGAATTTTGGGACTGACCGAGGAGGTGAGAGCAGAGGGATAAGGAAGATACAGTTTAATCAGTCTCTTTGGGTTGAAATTGCTTTGTCTTGCATCGATTTTCAGTGCTATCATTTTGATATATGGTATGAAAAGTTACCCTCTTTAGCACCATTAAGTATTCGCTTATGTTGTCTACCCTGTTCTGATGTGAGGTTTGACAAAAGCGCATGCTGAACAAAATGGAAATGACTCCCTTAGGGTTACCTCATGCTCTTTGATTCAGTAAGCAAATGAAAATTGGGAGTTACTCAGTTATTTCTTAAAAGGCTTCAAATATCTATATCTGCTTCAATATGAGAAAAATGTTAGGTCCTACAAGATGTATTTCTGATGTAATTAATATAAACCTTTTCCCTGGGCTTATACCTCTCTTAATCCCAAATCACCTATGTATTGCAGAATAGGACTGCTTGACTGAGAGTTTATGTCTTAAAGCCATTATTCTAGACCCTGTGTGAGAGAGAAATTTGTGCCAGATATGGATCTTGATTTATAGAACTCGCTATATAGAGTGGGAGATATGAAGCATATGGAATATACGAATGAGTTTCATGATGAGTATAAATTTCAGGAAAGAGCAGAGGCAACTTGCCTACATGTTTCACTAAGGAATCCCAATCACTTTCAGATTCTCTCGAGCATCGTGTTCACCAGGAAACCTTCCCACTGAGTCCTTAGTCTAGGCTAGAGACCCTTTCATGATACTTTCATTAAAGTATGCATATCTCTATCACTTCACTTAACTCCGTTTTTTCTCATATTTCTCTTTTCTAGACTATGAATAAATTGAGAGCAGGTAATATGACATTCATTTTTGCATCCCTGTGAAATAGTACCTGAGAGAAAACAATTTAATAAATGCTATTGAAATGTATGAAATCAAGAGAAGTTCAGAAAGGCAACTGGAAGGAATCATTTTGATTTTGAGATACCAACAAATTCTTTAAGAAATAAAAAATTCAGAAAGCAGTAATTATATAGAGTAGAATTAAGAAGAAAATCCAGGGGCTCAGAATGTTGTGGTATTGAGGGTACCCTTTCATTTGCAAGTGGGATGCCTTGATTTTCCTCAGTCAGCAAAACTTGATTGGTGGTTTAAGAGATAATAGAGTTATTTAATTTTCTTAAAGCTGTGATACAAAATTCAAAGAAAAATTTTAGAAACTAGCCTTTATTTAAATAAGACAGTCAATCTGCAACAACATTTCTCTTAGAATTTTTAAAACAAGTGGTTTTCTAAATAATTGAATGGTCTCTAATTGTTTAAGAGATTGTCTCTCCCAACCTCTTTTTTGTCTCCGACATCGCCTTCCCTCTCTACCACCTTTTATTTATTTATTTATTTATTTATTTTTAAAGATTTTATTTATTTGAGACAGAGAAAATGAGAGACAGAGAGCATGAGAGGGAGGAGGGTCAGAGGGAGAAGCAGACTTCCCGCCGAGCAGGGAGCCCGATGCGGGACTCGATCCTGGGACTCCAGGATCATGACCTGAGCCGAAGGCAGTCACTTAACCAACTGAGCCACCCAGGCGCCCTCTCTACCACCTTTTAAACTAACCTTTTGAGATGCAAATATATTTGTAATAAGCATTCAAGAGCAGTGTGAAGCAGTTTGACTGTGGGAGGCTTTCAGGGGAAGAGAGTCATATTATTTGAGGAGGTCAAAAGGAATTCATAATATGCACATATATGATTCATAGGCAGATAATCAAATCTTAGCCTGAGAAACACATTTCAGAACAATCCTGGAAGAGTAGAGGCTAATATATTTAAATATAAAATGGAATGGTTCCAGTGTACAATATAATTTCTATCATCTTAATCAGATCTATAAGGACATGATTATACTGCATTTTTATGCTCAAGTTTTTCATAAGCTTTCCTTGGAAGAATTCTTTAGGAATGGGTTGCATTTTCAGTATTATTTTTAGGCTTATTATCTTCATTTTCAAATTGAAACCTGATTTTCTTGAGATTTATTTGGATTACAGTATTCTATTACAGAACCTAGTGGGGGGAATGTCTTAGGGTTGTAAGAGACCTTGCAGCATTCCTAACCTAATCCTGGACAAGTTGAATAGAAAGACAAGTACTTGTCACAGTTTTGTGAAAAGAACATAAATTTTGTATCAAATAATCTTGACTGTTGTCCTAGTTCTACCACCTACCTTGTGGATTTTCTGTTAAGTGGGAATGAATTAAAATCATTGTCACAGTTTTGTGAAAAGAACATAAATTTTGTATCAAATAATCTTGACTGTTGTCCTAGTTCTACCACCTACCTTGTGGATTTTCTGTTAAGTGGGAATGAATTAAAATCATTAATTACATGAATTAAATAAAACTATTGGATTAGATTAAATGTTTTAAGTATTTTGATTGCGCACCTATTGAGTTAAATATTCCGATAGAATACGCACTCCAGTAAAGCAGGATTTTTTATGTTTTTCAGAGCCTGGAAACAATGCCTGGAGCATAATAGGTGTTCTATAAAATGCTTTAAAATCAATGGGTTTAAAAATTAGTTGCTGTGAAGAAATAAAACATTTTTTGCATTAAAACTGTGCTGAATATAATTCAATTTTGAATAATTTGGAGTCAATATTATGATTTCCATATATTCTGATATCATTAAAATGTTTTGATTTTGAGGTGCCAGAAGGTCATTTTGGAGGTTCTGGTTTTATGAGTTGATGGGAATGGATTTTATTGGGCTTTAACCTCTGCTTTAAATTTGTTCAGATTTAGGCTTTGTATTAATGTGAGGCTGTTCTTGTGATTCATGGGAGAAGACCAAGAAATATGATTTCATTATAGGTAACAAAATTTTGGCAGCAAACTATCAAATAAATTTACTTATGAATCTATCCAGCCACCCATCTATCCATAACGTTTCTGTACTGGAAGCTGGCACAGTGGATGAACTGGGAAGTGTATGGTGTAGAGTGATTCAATAAAGTCATCCTGTTTAATATTTATTGCGCCCCCCCTCCGTGTACTAAGCAACACACAGAATACAGATTAGATCACAGTTCTCACCTTCAAAAGTTAGACATGAGCACCTCGTAAAGTCTCTGTAGAATGAGGCAACTTGCCAAACCAACAACAACAAAAATAAATAAATAAATAAGCTTAAAAGGTAATGACTGCAGTTTTACTCTTGATTCTTGACTCTTTCTTGCTCAGTCTGAAGAAATAAATCGGAAACAGAGCAGATGGGGCATATCTAGCCTGTGTTCAGATACCAGGCCATTGAAAGTAGATCCATCCATCTGCGAAGGGTGACACTGAGCTGTCTTCATGGAAGAAAAGCTTGATTTGGGTTTTAAGAGATAACAAATTTCATCGATTTTTGTAAAAGTTGTGATACAATGTTTAAAGAGAAGTTATTCAGAAAATTTGCCTCTATCTAATTAGGCAGTAACCTGAGTTAGAAAAAAATAGTCCTTTCAGATTTTTTTTTTTTTTTTGAGAGAGAGTGAGAGAGAGAGAGAACAAGCAGGCAGAGCAGCAGGCAGAAAGAGAGGGAGAAGCAGGCTTCCCGCTGAGCAGAGAGCCAGATTCGGGGCTTGATCCCAGGACCCCGGGATAATGACCTGAGCCGAAGGCAGATGCTTAACTGACTGAGCCACCCAGGCACCCCAGATATTTTAAAACAACTGAGTTTCTAAATAATTGTTTAGTAAGTAAGGGCATAGTAGGATGTGGTATTTCCAAGCCTGTAGAGAAAGAAGGAGACCTGCTTTAGGCATCTTCCCTTTCACTCAATTGTCTAAGCCACAAATACATGTATAATAGGAAGTTGGATTTATTCTATGCATGTTGTAAAGAACCCTTGTTAGCTTTTGTCACAAGATAATCTGTAATAACATAAATCACTTCGTCTAAAATGGCTTCTAGACACTTGGCATGAGTCTAGATCAAATTGAGATATTCTGTAATTATAAAATAAATACTAGATTTGAAAACAGTATGAAGAAAGGAATGAAAATTATCTCATTAATAATTTTTTGTATTGATCACATGTTGAGATATATTTTGGATACATTGGTTTGAAGTATATTATAAAATTAATTTCAATTATTTTATCTCTTTTAATATGGCTACTAAAAAAATTTAGAATTGCATATGTGGCTTACATTATATTCCTATTGGGAACCAGTGTTGAATGAAACTTTTCCTGTTGCCCTGAAATTGGTTTCTAGGACCTATAGATAAGGACAAGAAGTTCTAATTGGCCTCACATTCCAAAGAGAACAGCCAGAAATTGGGCTAAATTACCCTCTCAAAGGTGGGAGAACTATTTCTCCTACAATCCCAAATTCAACCAAACAATGACTCCCAAGAACAATGTTTATAGACAGAAGCTTTCCCCACCTCCTTGTGTTCACAGTCCATCCACCCCCACAAGTTAAGGGGTAATGTTTAGTGGTTCAGGATTGGGAATAAGAGCTTGAGGGTCCTTGAAAGAGATGGAGCAATGCATTTTACTTTTATCCCTGGTTGGATGCTTGATCAGTTACGGGATCTGGGGACCACTCTGGTGGAGCATCAGAGTACAGTGGAGAGCATGTTGAATCATTGGGAAAGTTTGATGAGTATACCCCGAAGGTGACTCTTGAACTGGAACATGGAGGCTGGTCTCTCCTTCTAGTCTAGAAATGTATGAAAGCAAGAAGCTTGCCTCGAAAGTTTGCTTAGCCAAAAGGACTATTCTATAATTTGCCTGTGAAGAAAAGCCAAAGGGAGGGAGGAGGATCATCATCCCCAAGTCCTGTGGCCCTTAGAAAGAATAAGAGGACCACTTTGATTCTCATGGCTTCATGCAAAGGGGCATGGAGGTTAGAGGAGGGAGTAGAAGCTATAGGGTTGTCCAGGCATCCTGGCCAACAGAGGGGCATTTCTCATCACCAAGAAGGTTACACTCCCTCTTTTCATTTTTCCCAGTGCTGCTTGTATGCGTTTGGTGGAAGTAGGGTGATAGTCAAGGGAAGTCAGGGTAAAGCCTGTTGACTGTTCGTTTTATAATATGAGACAGTACTTTGCACTGGTCTTCACCTATGAGTCTTGTTCCCAAGCACTTAGCCCTGGTCCCAACATGCTATTACATACTCACCCATGTCACTGTCCTACTCAAATGCTATTAATGGTTTCCCACTGTCTTCAAGACAAAATCCTAATTCCTTAAAAGATCAAAGTTGTAGCATTTGGTCTTTACCTATCTTTCTAGCCTCTCTTATCTGTTAACCTCAATCTTTCTGTGCTTTAATCAGATAGAACAAGCTGGAACTACTTACCTTTACTTGAAATCATGTTTTCACTCATTCAACAAATATATATTGATTACCTCTTATGCATCAGTCACTCTTCTAGGCAATAAGGATATAGTAGGTAAATCAGACATTCTTTCTCCTAACACAGAACTAATGAACAGGATATTTTTTTGTCTTGGCAAATTCTGTCCCTGCTTTTTGAATATGCTTCTTTCCCTCTTCCACCACAGATTAAACGTTACCTTTATTGTGAAGCCTTTCTTAAGATAGAATTTATGCTATCTGGCTTTGTACTTTGTATTTACTGTTTGATGGAATTCTGTCTCTATTACTTGATTTTCTCCCCATGTAGCCCGAGTCATTGAAAGGAGCTATGTTCTATCTATCTTTGTATTACAACATCTGGCACTTTATGGCTACTTAGAAAAAAAATGTATGCTGAAATGCCTCAACGATATTGTCTTTTATTTAATTCTTTCTCTCTTACTTTTGTATTTTTCAGAAGTTATGTAACATCCAGAGACTTCACAAGCCAAGTTTAGTTCAGAACAGTTACACAATCAAAATATGCTTTAAAGAAGTCTATTCCAAGTAGCATTGGTTGAACGATTTAACATATTTCTTTCTGTATCTAAACAGTGAAGTCATTCCTGTCTTTTGGGTAAAAAGTAAAGTACATTAACTCCCCAAATTATTCTCAAAATTAAGGATAAACAGCTGCTATCGTTTGAAAATACAAAACTATTTTGACCATCAGAGGCTCATTTCAAAGCATACAAAAATAGAGCTATATATAGCTAACACAGACTTGCATGTTGCTAAGTTATAATCACTGAGTCACTGATTAAGGAGTGGCTTACATCTGGGACTTGTCTTGAAAACAAGATTTTTCACCATCAAAATGGTTATTTCCCTTTCTTCAGTATTTGATAAAAACTAAAGTAATACAAGGTTTCAAATGGCAATCTGTGACACTTTCAAAATTGGCCGTTAAATTTTATTGATTTACTCAATATGTAGGACTAGAATAAGAAGATACTGGTTGACTGGAGCCCTAGACAACCTCAGAATTTATAAGACACAGAAACATCAGGGGTGCCTGGGTGGCTCAGTCGTTAAGCGTCTGCCTTCGGCTCAGGTTATGATCCTAGAGTCCTGGGATCGAGTCCCACATCAGGCTCCCTGCTCAGTGGGAAGCCTGCTTCTCCCTCTCCCACTCCCCCTGCTTGTGTTCCTGCTCTCGCTGTCTCTGTCAAATAAATAAATAAAATCTTAAAAAAAAAATCTTTAGAAGACACAGAAACATCAGAATGATCTCAAGCATCTGAAAGTGGCATCAAAAAGTGAGGGTCTCAGCCTCCACAGCACCTGGCATGGTATGTGGGAAGTAGAAGCAGTGGGCAAGATGGGACTGCAAGGAGGAACTCATGCAATAAGGTAGCAGTAATCTGTTTAGTACCAACAGAATGATGGCCAAGCCAGGAGAAGACAGGTGGATGGATTATGACATAAGACCAACTATCTGGGGCACCTGGGTGGCTCAGTCGGTTAAGCGACTGCCTTCGGTTCAGGTCATGATCCTGGAGTCCCGGGATCGAGTCCCGCATCGGGCTCCCTGCTCGGCAGGGAGTCTGCTTCTCCCTCTGACCTTCCTCTCTCTCATGGTCTCTGTCTCTCATTCTCTCTCTCTCAAATAAATAAATAAAATCTTTAAAAAAAAAAAAAAAAGACCAACTATCTGCACATACCCCGATGCCTCTGCTCTGTTCATGCCCCCTGCTTCTCAGCAGCAACTCCAGAAAAATGTCAGGAAACAAATCCTGAAATAAATGAGATTTATTTTTACCACCTGGTACAATGGGCTTGAAGTACAAATCAAGCTGCATTATAGCAAAAAGAAATTACATTTCTTATATATTTGAGTTTAGGAGCTGCTTTGCAAATATGTTGTACTATATTACTGTGCATCTGTATGTATTTCTGAAGGACATATTTATAGAAGTGAAATGCTGGCTCAAAATTTATCTTTCACATTTTGGTAGGTACTACCAAATTGTCCTCTAACGTTATATATTTTGTTATTTTTCTAATGACGATGTGTAGAAGTGTCCTTCGTGTGATGCCTTTGCCAATATTTATCAATAGCTCCTAAAGATTCATTTACCTAAAATACCTCTTTTAGTTTATTCTCACAGAAATATCTCTTTTGGTTTGTTTGCAGAAGGCTTTGCCCGGAGATAATTACATTTAGCTCAATTCCATTCCAATCCAATGTCATTAATTCATTTTTATCATCTATTTCCTTTGCTTTGAAGACATGTGGAATAGAGGTGGAGGACAAGAGACTAACATTCATTAAGTGGTTACTTCGAATTGGGCACTTTACAACTAGTATTTCTCATCCTAATAACATTATTTCAGTGGTTCTCAAAGTGTGGTCTCTAGAGAAGCAGCAGCATCATAATCTGGGACCTTTTTCAGAAATGCAAATTCTCAGGTCCTTCACTAGACCTACTGAATCAGGAATTCTGTGGAAAGCCCAGAACTCCGTTTTTTATTTTTACAAACTCTCCAGGTAATTCTAACGTACCCTAGGACTTGAGAACCACTGCATATACTCATCTCATAGATGAGAAACTGAACTGAAGAAGTAAACACCTTTCTCAAGGTTACTCAGCTATATAAGGTTGACCTAACTTCAAAGTCAGCACAATGCTTTTTGTGTGTGTGGAGGTGCATTTTAATAGGTTACAAGTGTAAGATGTGCTATTGGGGAGATAATATGGCAAAGCATGATAGTGTAGAACTTTGAGAAAGCTAAGCTGCAGGAAAAGCCTGTAGATAATCATTATGGTCAGACAGACCATCATGAGACAGAGAACACCAGGGCTCCAAAACTGGGAGAGAGAGACAGACTTTGCCAATATATCAGTTGGGACTGAAATTGACCTTGGGTTGGCAATTTCTTTTATTCTCACAAATATGCCAGAAATGTGGAGAATAGTCAGTATGCAGGGCATAAGCCCCTGATTTGTGGGTTAGAATCATTGTAGTGCTAATAATGTAGCAAAAGACAGGGGCAAAGTTGGAAGAAGACAAATTTATCTTATGCTAGAATTAGGGCATCTTTGTCAGAGATGATTATTAGTCACTGAAATGTTTGTAGGTTTTTGTTTTCTTAAGGAGAAATACTGCAAGTTTCGTGGTAAAAAGGTTGGGTCACAGAAGTATATGGGAAATAGAGGGAAAAGTGCTTTCATTTTGGCAGAGGAGACAGTTCACTGTAATTCATTGTTAAATAAAAGGAAATAAGTTCTATGAGATGCAGACTTTCCCTCACTTGCTTTGCTTGCTCACATAGAAATACAACTCGGGCTGTATAAAGGGAATAACTGGCTACCATTCATTTGATTCAAGAATGTAACCTTGAAAATGGGGTTCAACCGATGGATCCATAAATTCAAGAGCCCTTTGAGTCTGGAAGTAGGGTAAAGACAACTTTGACTTCTTATCATATACCTGAGTACAAAGGCAGGATTTTTCTTTTTCTGCCAAATCATAAAACAACTAGAAAAAAAATTGACCAACTTAGGGGAAAATAGTGTGGGTATAGTGTGTAATGCGTGGTTCTCATACTTTAGGAGCATCAGAGTTACCTGGAAATCTTCTTAAACACAGGTTCCTAGTCTGGACTCCCAGAGTTTCTGATTCATTAGGTCTGGAGTGGGGCCCAAGAATTTGCTTTCCTAACATGTTCCCAGGTGAGGTTCATACTGAGAAACCCTGGTGTAGGGAAAAGAGTTTGGATTTGGGAATAAGAACACCTGTGTCCCTCTCCAAGTCATTACATGTGATTTCTGAGTACCCTTGGACAAGTCACTTAACCTTTCTGATTTGAGATTTCTCCTTTGTAAGTTATGCATGATGGTAATAACAGCAACTTAATGAGGTTTCCAGAATGATTGGGAGGACCAAATGTGATGATGCAGAAAAATGTGAATGTTGGTTAATAATGCATGTGATGGTCAATTTTATGTGTCAACCTGAGTGGACAAAGGGATGCCCAGATAGCTGGTAAGGCATTGTTTTGGGGCATGTCTGTGAAGGTATTTCCAAAAAGAATTAGTATCTGAATCAGTACACTGAGTAAAGAAATCTCCCCTCATCAGTGTTGAGGGCTCTAACAGAACAAAAAAAGCAGAGAAAGGGGAAATACTCTCTGTTCTTGAGCTGGGATGTCCACCTTCTCTTGTTCTTGGACAGAGCAGCTCTCATTCTCAGGCCTTTGGACTTCAACTGCATTATATCAGCTTTCTTGGTTCTCCAGCTTGCAGACAGCAGACTGTGGGACTTCTCGGCCTCCATAATCTCATGAGCCAATTCCTATAATAAATCTCCTCATATATATATAGATATATACCTATATATATCTATATATATCCTATTGGTTCTGTTTCTCTGCAGAACCCTGACTAATACAGTGTGTTTCTTCCTCTTTATTTTTATAGTTAAAAACAAAACAAAACTCCTCCATCCACAAATTTATCTCCAGATGGTTCTGCCTTGCTTTTCTCAGGCTGATGTAAGCCAGAGTAGGTGAGCAGTCTATCATAACGATAAATTAGAAATTCTGGTAGACAGCACTGGTAGCTTACCCAGTAGTCACCTCTTCCTCTTTTTCTTGTTCACAGAACATTAATTTTGTTCAAGGATGAGGTAGCTTTGTGCTCAAGGAATAATAGTCCTTCCCCTAGCCCGGGTTGTGAATAATGGTTGGTCTAAGCCCATCTTGGTAACCTCAGCTTTTTCTCACATGAATAATGCTAAGAGGGTCAAATTTACATTTACATTTACAAATTTTACACTCAACTTATATTTATTCAGTACTAAGCACTATTCTTGGTGGGGAGATAAATGTACAAGAGTAACTATTAGTCCCAAATGGGAGGCCTATGTTGAACAAATAATAACACAAATCATTTCTGCCATGAAGTAAAAGTACTGTGCATAGTAAGACTATGTAATTGGAATCCTAGCTTATTCTGGGAGAAGCAAGAGGACAGGGGTGTCAAGGAAGATTTCTGTAAGTAAGTGGCACTTCGGCTAAGAATTAAGGATGATAGGAGCAAAAATATTTCAAGCTTGTATAAAGTCTGTGAATGGGAAGGAGCTTTCTACATTACACAGATTGGTGATATCAAATGTGGTCAGATCAAAGAGGGAGTTAGAGGTTATGTTGGGCATTTCAGACTTTAGCTAAAAAGAATAAATGGGAAGTCACTGAAGGATTTTAGCTTGCAATCATAAGACAGATTTGCACTGAAAAAAAAGTACACTGACTGCCCATGAAGAATGAACTGAAAGGAAACCAAGTGGGCACATGTGAAGCCCATTAACAAACACCACAAAAAGAGATGGTCACAGCTTGATCTAAAGCCACTCTATCCAATGTGGTCAGCACTAGCACTACTGAGGGCCTGAAATGTGGTTTGTCCAAATTACAATGTGCTGAGAAGTATAAAATACACACCAGATTTCAAAGACTTAGTAAGAAAAAAGGAATATGAATATCTTATTAGCAATATTTTATATTGATTACACGTTAAATGACAATATTTGGGATATAAATTGAGCCAAATAACATGTCTTATTAAATTTAACTTCACCTGTTTCCTTTTACTTTTTTAATTTGGCTACCAGGAAATTTAAAAGTATATGTGTGACTTGTATGTGTGGATTACATTGTATTTCATCAGACAGTGCTGATCATCACGATGACAGTGCAGATGGAAAGAAGTAGACATATTTGAAAAGAGTTTCTGAGACTAAATTGACTAATTTGACAATTTACTGTAGAGGAGAAAATTATCAAGGATCACATCTCTCTTTCTGGTATGAATAATTGGATGGAGACATCATTTCTTGAGATACCAAAGAGAGGAGATGTGCTAAGGAGAGTATGAAAGACAATGTGTTCACATTTGGTGGTGTTGAGTTTAATGTTCCCTGGAAAAGAAATCTGAGCAGGACATACGAAGGTAGGAGTTGCTTCTCTGTGGTAAATGGAGCAATGGGAGTGGTTGGGTTCACAGGGAAACTGGTAGTTTAAAGAAAAGAGGAAGAGATTGAGAAGGAGCTGCCAGAGGGATAAGAGGCAAACTAGGATAGTGTGTTATCAGGAGAAAAGGAAGGTGATGTCATCATATCAAAGACTACTGAGACAAAACCAGCAAAATGCTGATGATTACTAAAATTCGGTGATGGACATATGGTTGTCCATTGTTCCTATTTTCTCTATATTTATGTGTATTAAAAATTCCTATAATGCGAAAATGTTGTTGAGTTTTCTGGAGACCTAGAAAGAAAAGGGCTGAAACATGTTCTTTGAAACATGATGATTCAGCCAAGTCATCCATAAATTTCTATCACAATTAAATTGTACACATTTATAGCTCAATTAATTAAAAAATACAACAGATGTAGATCTTAAAGCTCAGGGAGGCTTGTCCAATGAAGGAACACCTTATGTATATCCCCTCTTCCATGGTGATAACTGTAGAATTTCATGTAATTTGAGAAGGGAGAATATCAAAAAATGTAAATACTTATTGTCCACAGGTGAGAATGAGGATAAGAATAAGAAAGTTTGGATCGGGGTGCCTGGGTGGCTCAGTCGTTAAGCATCTGACGTTGGCTCAGGTCATGGTCCCAGGGTCCTGGAATTGAGCCCCACATTGGGTTCCCTGCTCAGTGAGAAGCCTGGTTCTCCCTCTCCCACTCCCCCTGCTAGTGTTCCCTCTCTCGCTGTGTCTCTGTGAAATAAATAAATAATTTTTTTTTTAAAAAAAGGAAAGTTTGGATCATATCCTTTGAATTTTCATCCTTTCCACTGACCCAAAGAAGGAACAAGATATAGAGGTATAAAACTGAGATTTCAATCAGTTGGATGATAACACACAGTAGCTTAAATCAAGGATAATATATCCTAGCTTTGCAGTTTCCTGTTATTAACATTTTAGCCAATGAAGAGTCAGTATTGTCTAAGTCTTTGTGCTTGATATATTGTAACTGCTGTGATTATAAATTCAGTTTCCTGGGATTTTCATTTTGATTATAGTGATTCTAAATGTCAGGAGTCAATAGATCATGCCTCAATATTTTTTGTCTTCTCTAGGCACAAGTAGACTAGAATTCTAAGAGCAGTGAAAATAAGAAAAAGCAATAGTTCAAGTTATATCAATTGCATTAAAAATTTTAACACAATGTTAACTGTAGGAAAACTTATTCTTAAAGTTCTTTCAAAACCCTTATGAACACATTCACTTTGATGAGTATAGTCATATGTAAAATTGTTCAATCACTATATTGTACTGTACTATATTGCTCTATATGTCAACTTTGTGTCCTGCACCAATAAAACTTTATTAAATAGAAAATTACAAGAAAAAATGTACTAGAAATATGTCTTTTTGTGAAAAAATAATATTTTATTTGCCTATAGCAAGAGAATAGAAAATTCACCAACAGGATATATGAGAATAAAGTATTGAAAAAGATTCAAGCTAGCAGGTTAAGTCTGACTAGTCAATGAATGTCTTTGAGACAGCTGATCAACTATTTGTAATAATCTATAATAAAATAGAATAAGATTCCTAGCACCATATGCTCAAATATACTAAAATAAACTCCATATGTGTTGAATATCCAAATAGAAAGTGAAACAGAAATGCTAAAGATTACATAAATGACTATACATATAAGCAGAAAACATAAAGGGAAATATTGATAGATTTAACTTATACATTTCAAGACAGTAAAAATACTCTGAACTGAAAGGAAAGGCAAGCACAACATAGGGAAAATAGTCACAATGTATAAGAAAAGGTGAATATATTTAATATAATAATCTTATTGAACTATAAGAAAAAAGGATAAATGTCTGGCTAAGATATAGGCAAAGGTGTGAAAAGGAAATTTCCAATAATAAAAAAAGTAAAATTCAATTTTATGTAACTATTAAAGATTTTTAAAATAAATGCTACTCTGAGAAATGGGCTCTCTCATATTATGTCGATATAACATAGTATCTTTGGGGAGAGCAATTTCAAAATATGCTTTAAATCTAAGAAAACTGTGTATAGTTTTGGCCCAGGAACTACTTATAAACTATATTTTAAGGAAACTATCATGGCTAGGTATAGAAAATACATGTAGAAGAACATTCACTAAAACATTACTTAAAATTATTAAAACTGAAACAGCCTGTATTTCCTGGAAGGAAGGATTGATTAAATAAAACATTTTATAGAAATACAACGAAATGTCATTCAGGAAAGATGTAAGAACGAGTATTTAATATTCTGAAAATATATTTACAATATAATTGTTTTAAATGGTAACAAAAAGTATTGTCCCATTTCCCATACAGAGGACTATAGAATACACACCAAAATGTAGAAGTGGCTATTTCTGGATGGTAAAATTATGGTGATAGAATAATGAAAATTTCTTCTCTCCTTTTGGCTTGTCAGAATTTTTTTAAGTGATCTCTTATTTCTATTTTCAATAATTTACTTTTTAAAATTGTGACAGTTCAAATCTATAGAAGAGTATAAAGGATAATATAATAAACATCTCAGAACTGGAAAGTCAACGTGCCAGGTCTTAATAACATTTTACTATGTCAATTTCAAAGGTTTTTCTTCTCTTCTCTTCTCTTCTCTTCTCTTCTCTTCTCTTCTCTTCTCTTCTCTTCTCTTCTCTTCTCTTCTCTCTTCTTCCCTTTCTCCCCCCACCTTTTTGTTATTTTTCAGAATTAAATAAGATTTGCACTTCAAACCACAAGAAAATAAGAAGGTCAGGAGTTCCTTTCGTACCTTAAACAACTTGAAAAAATTAAATGATAGGAAAAAAGCACTTTCTGACATTGAACAAAAGGCTTTCAGCACTGGGACCCTAGAATCACCTCTAAGTTCTACCTAGAGGGTAATTACTGATCTGTAGTACAGATAGATTTGATATCTTCCTCCCTCGGATGCCCTTCTTTGATCTCATTTCTAGTCTTTTCTCTCCATCTCCACTATCCTAAATTTGTTATCAATCCACACAGGTTTTCATATTTTTCCTATGTACATCCATTTAGTACTATATGGTATTGTTATATATGGCTTAAAATTTTATAGAAATGGTATCAGATGTAAGCGCCTCAGGCGCAGCATTGTAAACACTGTAACATTTCTCCCTTCCCGCCCACTCATCTGTCTGTTGGTTACTTGATGGCTCACACTATGGAACCACTGGCAAAGATGTTTAAAGGAGTTTTAGTAGTTGCACTTGTGAGCGTTTTTGGAGCACATTATTTGTTTAATAAGACGAACACAAGCCAAGATTTCAGGCAAACAATAAGCAAGAATTTCCCTTCATCTTGGAAGTTTATTACAAATCCATTGAACAGTCTAGAATGTACAGAGAACAAGATCAAGAAAAATGGTTGAAGAGCAAAAATTAGGACCAGTCAACAAATTCAGCCTCCCCTCTAAGCTGTTTGAGACCTTCGTGGGGGAGAAGAAAGATGAGCACACCACATTGTAGACTTCTGGCCCCACAGAACAAAACAGGAACTTTTCTGGTTTGCCAAGGCTTACAATCATTTCCCACCCACTATGCAAATCCCCTGCTTTTGTTTGTTGCTTTCCTTCTGCATTTATTGTTAAAGATTACTGTTTAACAACTAAAAGACTAGGACAAGAAAGAAAGAAAAAAAAGAAGTGGTATCATACTATATACATATATTTTGCTCAATACTATGTGTTTAATTTTTTTTTTTTCACATTAATCCCTGAAACTCTGGCTTATTTTCTTTAGCTGATACATATTGTTCTATTGTGTGAATCTGTGATAATCGACTCATCTATTCCTGTTTTGACGAACACTTAGTTCATGTTTTATACAATAAGTGGATATCACTTTTAAAAAAAATCACAGAAATTATTAAGATTATTGAGCAGTGGGGGCGCCTGGGTGGCTCATTCGTTAAACGTCTGCCTTTGGCTCAGGTCATGATCCCAGGGTCCTGGGATAGAGCCCTGCATCGGGCTCCCAGCTCAGTGGGGAGCCTGCTTCTCCTTCTCCCACTCCCCTTGCTTGTGTTCCCTCTCTCACTGTGTCTCTCTCTGTCACAAAATAAAAAATAAAATTCTTTAAAAAAAAAAAGATTATTGAGCAGTGGTGAAAAACATTGCATGATGGATTCAAAAAATACATTTGGCTGCAATATCTTATAGGAATTACCTGATTTTTCCATGAAAATGCGAATACCTATGGATGAATTCTCCTATAGAGATGAACTCTGTTTAAATTCATAATAACTTAAAATTTTTTCATCTTTAATTTAATTTTTTAAAAGATTTTATTTATTTATTTGAGAGAGAGAGAATGAGAGACGGAGAGCATGAGAGGGAGGAGGGTCAGAGGGAGAAGCAGACTCCCCGCTGAGCAGGGAGCCGGATGTGGGGCTCGATCCAGGGACTCCAGGATCATGACCTGAGCTGAAGGCAGTTGCTTAACCAACTGAGCCACCCAGGTGCCCCTCATCTTTAATTTTAAAAAACCCTTTACTATCTGAAATACTAAGCAGAATTTAAAAGAAAAAACAAAAACCCATTTTAGACTCTGTTATAGAAGTTTCCCAGGCAATCACACATCTGGCAAAAAAGAGATAGTTTAAGCCTTTTTTAAAGGTCAACTGAATTTTAATGTACAATTCACCACCAAGTTGACATAGAGCTACTTATTTTTCTGAATGCAAAAATAGGACTAATGCTCACTCCTTGTCCTAGGGGCCTGGTACATAATGGACAGCCAGGAACTATTTATTGAATAAATTGATATTGAATATATTGATTTTTGGCTTGGAAAAAAATTCCAGGACAGGGCATGTTGGTGTCAAAATGTGGAAATAAGGAGTGTGTTTTGTAATAAGGGGTGTGGGCAGAATATATATTTTAAATTTGTATTTTCCTAGAAATCTGAAACATAAGATTATGATAGATTAAAATGGATTCTTGTCTGCTTTGCTGGCCTTTTTATTCAATACCTGCTAGAGGACATTAAAGCTCTAGTAAAGGGGCGCCTGGGTGGCTCAGTTGGTTAAGCGACTGCCTTCGGCTCAGGTCATGATCCTGGAGTCCCGGGATCGAGTCCCGCATCGGGCTCCCTGCTCGGCAGGGAGTCTGCTTCTCCCTCTGACCCTCCTCCCTCTCATGCTCTCTGTCTCTCATTCTCTCTCTCTCAAATAAATAAATAAAATCTTAAAAAAAAAA
>NC_138369.1:105028882-105035638 GCF_054177405.1 Leptonychotes weddellii | reverse complement strand
CTCTAGTAAAGAAGTATCCGATGACAGTATATTGACAGAAACATCAACCTTCCCTTTAGGGAAGTATAGGTACGTATATATACATATCACTATATACTATATAGGCCATCCTTTTATTGGAAATTTCAAAAAGTTGATGTTATATTAATTCCTTAAAAAATGAATAGTTCCAATTTTATCATTAATTATTTCTTTGTTGTTTACATTTATTCTTATTTTCTTCAGTATACACTCATATATCTTAGCCGTACCTCAGGTCACAATTCTTGGCAGTTAATGCACACTTACCCTCTCTGAAGTATCTTTTATCTTCTGTTAAAATAGTGATTAAAATGGAGAGGTAATTTTGAAAGGAAATAAAACATGTCTAACTAACTGTATGGATGGAGCCACTCTTTCAAATGTATTGAAGAAAATTTGCTACAGACAAATTTGTGAAGACATAGCATTATGTTTTGTGCATTTAATTTTCATTTATTCATTTGCTCCATAATATCTTTGAGTGCCTAAAATGGGACACATTTTGTCGTAACTGTACTGACTGCTTGATAGTCCTGAGCCCTGGGTTCTAACCATGACACCACAACTAATAAGCAGTTTGGTGCACTGGTTAAGAATCCGGGCTCTGAAGAAGGAGCCTCCAGGACTTCTATTTTAGCTGTGTGCCCCTGAGCATGGTATGCAACTGCTTCGAACATTCATTTACTCATTCATAAGTAGGGTGAAAATAACATCTAGGATTGTTTTTTGAAAACTATTTTTTAAATATATGGCTCAAAGATCATATTTGATGACCTGTTATTTTCCTATACTCTCATGAAAAATTATTCTATTTATGTCCTTCTCTTATAGTATTTGGGGCACATAGTTTCGTTTTAGACTATTGCTTGTATTTGTTTGTTTTTGCTTGACATTTTGGGTTTCAGGGCTTTATCTGTTCTGATTTTGAAATTTATTCTCAGAGTTGATTTCGTATATTGATAGCTTGAACTCAGTTTATCTCTCTGGGGGAAAGTGCACACAAAACTGCTAAATTGCTTGCAAGTTTTCACTCATCTGCTCTGTTATCATTTAGAGCTTCCATAGCCTGTTATATTTTCCCAGTATTTTAGCACTGTTTTAATTTGTGTGATGCCTGTGAAGGGAGAATGCCATAAATACCCCCAAAGTAGGTTAGTTTATAAAGGATCGGTAAACATCTTGATTTTTAAGGGAAAATAAAGGCCCAAACTACACATCAGAAATAACAGGTAAATATATTTAAATAAATGCAGTATGAAAACAAATCTAAAGGAAATGTTCCTTGCAGCAGAGGAAGGGAGAGGCTAATCGCAAATGTTATTTTTTAAAGAATGCTTTAATAGACTCCTTTTAAACAGTACTTTTTCGAATGTATTACGTTACTTACAACAAAATGCACAAGTCTCACATTTGCACAGCTCAATTAATTCTGACAAATATCACACACCCTCCACACAATCATAACTGCCTGTGTACATGTCCGTCTCTCTCCTGGCTCTTTCTACAACAGTGTAAGCTCTCTTGAGGCTTGGGGCTGAGCCAGGCTCACTTGCTTCTCTGTGCCCCCGTAGAGCCTGATAGTGAATAGGAAGGGATTTGTTAAGAATTAATAAATAAGTAAGCATTCATTAATAGGATAGCCCATTATACTGCCTGGCTGCTTTTCTTAGTGGATCAGACCTGTAAGAGATGATGAGGTTAAAGATAGTCAGTAGCCCTCTGGCCACAGGCTGAGGGGGTGGGAGGTGATCCAGCAGTCAGGTCTCTTTTTCAGTGTAGTTCTGAGCTCCTCAGAAAGAGACAATCAGGAAAAAAAAAAATGCAATGTCCTGGGGCAGACTGGTCCAGAAAACAAAAGGCTGCTACAAGTATTTGGTTCTTACAGTCAGAAGTGGAGAAGTGGCAAAAATCTAATCAATACCTGGTAGTTGACCCACTGGGCCTGTGCAAGGGGGCTGATTAAGGGGCCAGCATTTGAAAATCCCTCCTGAAAGTAAGGTCCTGCATTATTTAGCCGTGTTTGGTGAGTGCAACCTTATAGAGATCAAGCACTAATTTAGAATAAATGTGTCTGCTATTGGGGACCACACTGTTACCTAGGATAAGTGTATTACAGTGTATTATTTTAGTAAAATGTCAAGGGAAAAAAAGTGGAAAAAAGTGAAAAGGCATACAGCATACTTACGAGAAGAAATGGGTCATATATATGCTCAGAGAAGCCACAGTAGGCTAACTGCCATAATAAACAGACTTGACTTGAGCTACTTAGCTATACAAGTTGTAGTGTTTGCTCATGCATTGGTTAGATGGGTGTTCTTGGTCTCATGGCTCTTTTGGACACCTTTTCTGCAAGTGGTAACTCAGGTAACCAGGCTCCTTCCCTCTTGGAGTTCTTCTAACTCCTAGGGCCTGAGCCCCAGGTAAGGGAAGAGAAAGAGGTAGAGGATAATATAATGACATACATATGTCCACTCACATACCTTTGGCCAGAATTTAGTTACTTGGCTGCACACAACTGCAGGGTAAGCTGGGATATGCTGTGTGCCCAGGAGAAAAAGGAACTAGTGGTGAAAGGCTTTTTTTTTTTTTTTTTTGCCACAGGGCTGGGTCTGTCTTTTCCCTTCCTATCAACTGTTAGGTTTGTTTTATTTGCTTGTTTGTACATTTGGACCACCTTTCCCCATTTCTCCCACTCTCCACGTCTGGCCTCTGGCAACCACCAGTCCATTCTCTGCTTCTATAAGTTCACTTTTTCTAGATTCTACATATGAGATCATACAGTATTAGTCTTTCTCTGACTTATCTCACTTAGCATGATGCCTTCAAGTTTCATCCATGTTATTGCAAATGGCAAACTTTCCTTCTTTTTTATGGCTAATTAACATTCCATTGTGTATATATACCACATCTTCCTTATCCATTCATTCATTGTGGACCCTTAGTTTGTTTCCATGTCTGGGCCATTGTAAATAATGCTGCAGTGGACATGCAGGTGCAGATAGCTCTTTGAGATAGTGATTTTATTTCTTTTGGATATATATTCAGAAGTGGGGTTGCTGGATCATATGGTAATCTATTTTTAATTTTTTGACGAATCTCCATACTGTTTTCCATAATGGCTGCACCAATTTAAATTCCCACCAACAGTGTACATGGGTTCCCTTTCCTCTACTTCCTTGCCAATACTTGCTATTTCTTGTATTTTTTCTGAAAGCCCTTCTGACAGGTATAAGATGGTATTTCACTGTGAATTTGATTTGCATTTCCCTGATGATTAGTGATGTTGAGTACCTTTTTTTGACCTGTTGGCCATTTGTATGTCTTCTTTGGAAAAATGTCTCTTTATGTTCTCTGCCCATTTTGTGTGTGTGTGTATAAAATTTTTTTTAAGATTGATTTATTTATTTTAGAGAGGTGGGGGAGGGGCAAAGGAAGAGGGAAGGAGAGTCCGTTTCAAGCAGACTCCACACTGAGCATGGAGCCTGGCACAGGGCTTGATCCCACAACCCTGAGATCATAACCTGAGCTGAAACCAAGAGTTGGCTGCCCCACTGACTGTGCCACCCAAACACCTCTATAATTGTTTTTAAATTAAAAAAAAATCCAATTCTCTGAAGCAAGTGTCTTCTGTTTGATAGAAGCTGGAACTTTTGCTTTAAGAAGAAGCCATCGCAAGTGTTGGGTCAGACCAAGAAGCCAGTTGGGGTTTCAGGGTGGATAAGAATGACTTGGACCTCCTTTGGGTTGCCAGTGTGTGAGTTTGTGCTCCAAATAACAAAGAAGCTGTGCAAAGGATATAAACAGCAGCAGGTGTGGGTGGTTGGGCACAGTATTCCATACATCCCTTGTAGAAGTTGTCCAAGAGGTGGTGGTCCTAGTGACTTCATAGATGGAGATCTACTCAAGGCTGGAAGAGCATTAGGATGTAAACTTGTTTCTGTCCATTCCCAGCCAGGTCAGTGCCCGGTAAAAGCTTAGATGTCCAAGTTCTGGCCATAAAAATTCTTTCTGTGCCAGCACTAGAATAATCTCCCTTACCTGGGAGTAAACATCAGGGCCATCGATGTCTGTACTGAGTGAGGTTCTCCACAGATAGTTCTAACTGTGCCCTATCGCAGGTGAGAAGTCATTTTCCTAACTCTAGAGACTACGTGGTGGGGGAGGCGGGGGAGAACCTAAAAATGCTTTACTAATGGGGAGAGAACTTCTAGCTGACCAGATAAATTCATCTGGTCATCTAGCCATCAAAGTGATTCGTTAAGTCTTTTCCTTTCTCACAGGCAAGTGAATAAGCACTGGGTAAGCACCTTTTTTTGCAGCAAGGTATGTGCAAAAGCAAACAAGTATAGAATTCAATATGAATATGCAGCCACAGCAGCATTACTTCAGAAGACACCTCTTTAGAAGTGTTTTCTATCTGCAGGTGAATAATTTCTTACATTTCTTTCATGTTAGCAATGTCATGCAAATTAGAAAATGATTGGTTTGATTAATTAAGTAAATTTATCAAGCAGAAAAGAAAACTGAAGCCATGTATTTTCTCAGGTTTTCTTTCAGGACAGAGAAAATAAATCAGCATATCAAGTGAAAAAATAACCACCTGAAGATCTTTTTTGTCTCCTCTTTGGGATTTATATAGAACTGGACCTCTTTAGCCCATGTTCTGAAGAACTCATCATGTCATGTATGCCCCAGTTGCACCCAATACGAGCTTCTATCCTCATCATCTGTTAACACAGTTGCCTTCTTCAGCTAGGTTTCAAGACTTTAAGAGTCTGTTGGCTCTATGTCTTTAAGAGTCTGTTGGCTCTATGTCTAATTCATCTTTGTATCTTTAGTGTATGTTAAATTAACAATTCTTAAGTGAATACATATGGAAAAACTTTAGTAAAAGGAAAACTGATCACCAAAGTTACAGATAGCAAAGGCTTTTACATACCTAGTTATAACGATTTCCTTTTTGAAATGTTTTCACGGAAACATTTTTTTTTTTTAAAAATTAAGGGACAACTTAAAAAAAAATTGCCTCCAAATCCATGTATGCCAGACAATTGTAACTATCACCTAAGAACTCTGAATATGACATTGTTTTACACATTCAGAGACATGGAAGAGCTTCCTTTCATAAATGATATGTTATTCTCTACCAGTAATGGTAAAAGCAATCTTGAAAGAACCAACTAAATACTTTTCCCCATGATTTTGTCACTATAGTTGAAGTAGGTTTATAGATGCCCCTTTCATCTGTGTGCTTTCACTATAGGACAGGAATCAGAAAAAGACTTTCAATGAGGAAATTAATAAGAATGGGTAGTTCAATTACTATTTGTGTCTCAAGAACATTACCCATTACTAAGCAGGATTTTTCTTTTCCCCCTTTTTTTTTTAAATGGCCCAAGCTGTGTTTTTCTCACAATTTTATCTCCATTCTGGCTGGCAATGGAAACTTTCATAGACATCGAAGACATCACAGAATGGGTCTAATGAGCTTCTGCTGGATCTTTAACCTGGAGTTTTTATTTCCAAAAAGTCCAAAGTATCATTCCACTTCAAATCTGGATCAGAAATTGGCTAGATGAAATTGTGTCATGAAATGAAGATGATTTTCTTTTTCAAAAGAGAGGAAGTTTCTTATTCTATTCTATGAGACTTGCCATTTAATGACAAGGGTTCACCCCAGGGTGCACTTTTTACAGTTCTGTGTAGATCTGAAAAGATAGACTGTAATTGTAGCAACTGTGTTGTGTCAATTGTGAGGGTTTTTCACCTAACTTCTTTAAAAATTGAAATAAAAATGATTATTACCCTTATCCATTTATTAGGATTACAGTGACATCTTGTGGCATATCATTTTCCCTTTTAAAACTTGCTCAGGTAAGTAAGTATCTAACACTTTAGTTCTTGCTAAAGAATTTTAGCGCTATGAATGTAATTTATACTGGTGGAAAAAATTCAGAGACCACTACTTGAAGTAGAAGCCAAATGAACAAAATACATTTCACTTCATTTGCTTCAAGTAAATATTTTTAAATAATTTCAATTGGAATGATATTTTATTTCAAAGATCAACATCTAGTATTTATTTTAAACTTTCTTTCATTGGCATCATTAGGAGATAGGAAACACCCAGAAATTGGCTTCAGTGTAATCCACGTAAAGACAATGAAATTAAAAATTAAAAGTCTGCTTCCAAGGAAGTGTGGTGTGATCATAGCTTTTGCAAATTGTTAGACCAGCTAATTAAAACGATCTTATTGGAGAAAAGACTTACTGAAAGAGAAAAAATGTTGGCAGGGCAATATGAAACCTCTGCAATTTAAATCTGATCGTTATCAGCCTCCTCGTCGACTGTCTCTAATGAGCATGGACTGTATGTAAAGTGAGAATGTTATTAAGCTACATTAAGAGATGTAATTTTTTTAGAAGACAAACTGGATCCAACATTCCCAACTCTTCCCCTGCCCTCATAACACAGACATGTTTCGGTTATTAATGTTCACCTCTATGTGATGAAGACCAGAAACAATCTTCTTTTTTTTTTTTTTTTTTAAGATTTTATTTATTTATTTGAGACAGAATGAGAGAGAGAGAGAGAGCACATGAGAGGGGGGAGGGTCAGAGGAAGAAGCAGGCTCGCTGCCGAGCAGGGAGCCCGATGCGGGACTCGATCCAGGGACTCCAGGATCATGACCTGAGCCGAAGGCAGTCGCTTAACCAACTGAGCCACCCAGGCGC
>NC_138369.1:104883597-105028782 GCF_054177405.1 Leptonychotes weddellii | reverse complement strand
AAACAATCTTCTTTCGGATATTTTTTTAATGACCAAGTTTACCCACTCCAGGTACTGTAGAGTCATTTTGCTGAAAGCAGGTATCATTTGCAGGTAGCTTGTGAATATTTGCTTTTCTACTTCTTGCTTTCCTCCCTCACTTACCCCTCCCCTCTTTTTGAATTTGAACTTCTAAATAACCCTTCTAATAGCCGATAAAGGCACTCTTTTGGAAATTATAGGTGAAATTTCCACCTGCTATGTACTTTAATAAATGTGATTCCTTCAGAAGCGTTGATGTGAAGAATGTGCTATTTCATCCAATTCAAGACATAAATTGTAAGACACTCCTTTGTTTTAGGTATTACTAAGAAAGAAAAAAAAATCATTCAAACTGTGGCACATTGAGTAGAATAAACGTTTGTTTTAAACTCATTCAAAACATTAAGTATCTTTTAGACTTATTTAAATAAATTTCATTACGTGTCATAGTTATGTACATTTTTAAATGAAAATATGCAGAATCAATGCAAAGTAAAGCAAAATACAATGTTTCTAAAACACAGAGTATAGATCCAAGTCACTTTCCGTGCAGTGCTTGATGTCCGTGTTTGCCCACACTGTTGTCCTCTATGCCCCTAAGAGCATTGGTGACACAATCGTGCCCAGACTGCAATTTCTGTCTCTAGAACTTTCTTCTAAGCTATCAAAACTATTCTACCAATTTTGAAACTGGCACTTTATCTTACAGAAAAAAATCAATGAAAGGTTTTTAGACAATAACCAGGATTTATGATGCTCTGTCAAATAGTCATTATGATTTGTTCTCAAATAGTTTGCTAACTGAAAAGCCAAGGGATTACTGCTAGATGATCGTCATGCAACAAGATTACTACCTGCATAAGCAACGCTTCTATGTCATGGCTGCCACCTTTACCAGCCATTGTGAGACACTATCAATCACTCCATTTTCGTAAGTGTTAAAATGTGAGAAGTTATGTGCCTTACAAGGTCTGCAATACGAGACTGTTAATGCTAATAGCATTCCTTGAGTGACTAATATGTGTCAAATACTTATTATATTCCTCATGCGTATTATATAATTTAATCCTTAGTACAACCCTAAGCAGTAGATGTTATTATTTGAAAGTATAGATAATACAACTTGTTCCAAGGACAGATATCTAGTAAGTGGCAGATCTGGTGTTTAAACTTGGTTCTCTCCCATACCACAGCCTGCGTTTCTTCCATAGCTATCTGGTTATAAATATTTAAGCAGAAAACACCCGAAGAGGGGGGTCACTCAATCATAAAGAAAAAGATAATCTCTCCATCAGCAATTTTCTTTGAATAACAGATAGAGCAAAGAGCAATTGTGTGAACAAATGTCAGATTTATGTATCCATGAATTATCATTAAACTTTCAGAAAAGGAGAGAGATGAAACATTGTCTCCTATTTGAGGAAGAGGAAAAAAAACTGCTACATCAGCTGGAAGCTGTGATGACTGCTGAAGAAACATTTTCTGGAACATGCCATATGTCACACATACCCACTTTATTTCTCCCCAGTTAAACAAAAAAGTCTGCAATTTTCAAATAGAGAAAAGGTTCATCTATACTTAATGTATAATAAAGGGTGTATTTGGACAAAGGACAGTACATGTTTTATTTGCACTGGTTTTATTTTCATTAATTAAACATCCTTTTCACAAATATATGGATCTTTGTCTCACCAAAATCAGAAACCAGTATGAACAGGATGCACTGTTAGCGCTTAGCTTATTAATGTTAAACTATCTCCTATACTTTGAACCAAAGTAATTATTAAAAAACAAATAAACTGATTCTTCTGTGGAAAACTCTCTCCGTGTCTTCATGAAACACAAAATTTTTTTTTTCCATAAGCTATTTTTATGTGCATGTCGAGGCTTCAACATTCCTTCAAGAATTACTTTGTTGGCAGACTTGAAACAAAGTGGCTGGGCTAAGTATCATATTCTCCATGTTTGCACTCTTAGAAGAAAGCATAGGGAAAGAGCTCCTTGATATTGGCAATAATTTTTTGGCTGTGACACCAAAAACACAGGCAGCAAAAGCAAAAATGACATATGGGACTCCATCAAATTAAAAAGCTTTAGCATAGCAAAGGAAATCATCAACAAAATGCAAAGGCAACCTACAGAATGGGAGAAAATACATGCAAATCACATATATGATAAAGGGTTAATATCTAAAATACCTCCAAAGGAAACAGAATCAGTATCTTAAAGAAATATCTGTACTCCCATGTTTATTGCAGCATTATTCATAATAGCCAAGATATGGAAACAACCTAGGGGCCCATTGATGTATGAATAAAGAAAATGTAACATATATATTCCTTTGTAATATATGTACACATACATATATATACAAATAAACAAAAGATTATTATTCAGCCATAAAAAAGAAGGAAATCCTGCTATTTGCAACAACATGGATGAATCTGCAGGACACTATGGCTGAGTGAAATAAGCCAAATCTTTATTTGAAACACAAAGATTGTATGATCTCATTCATAATGTGAAATCTTAAAAAAATAGTAGAACTCATAGACTGGATATTGCCAGGGGCTGGGGGGTGGGGGAAATGGAGAGACATTGGCCAAAGATGAACAAGTTATAAGATGAAAAAGTTCTGGGATTCTAAGGTACAGCATGATGACGGTAGTTAAGAATACTATATTGTTTGCTTGAAATTTGCTAAGAGAGTAAATGTGATGTGTTTATCAATTTGTGGTGACTATTTCACACTGTATATGTGTATGAAATCTCATTGTACACTTGAAATATACATAGTTTTGTCAATTACACCTCAATAAAGGTGGAAAGATTTAAAAGCAAAAGATTTATAATTGTTGTTGATTTCTTCCCAAAATATATATTCAGAGAGAAAGAAATTTCCATAAGCTGTGTGTGTGTGTGTGTGTGTGCCTGTGTGTGATCAACTACACTTTTTAAAGGAAGTGGAACTGAACTATGAGATGTTACCTTTTTAATAGAACAGAAGATATTAAAAAAATATAAACAAAGTCAAACAATAGAAAAAACCTGGTACTATCAAGTATTCTATTTTTATGCATTCCACAGACATGCTAATAACAAGGCAGAATCCATTTTAATTTAAGGGAGATCTAAATTGTATTGAAATATGTTAAGGTAAACATTCTGGATGATAGAGTTTAATCTTATATCGGCTAATAAAAATTGCATTTGGGGCATTTTAAAATTCATATGCTCATCTAATGTTTACTCTTCCTTATAGGTAACTCATTTAGTTGACTGATGGACATACAGATATAGCAATGTATGTAATGCTTAACAAGTAGTGATATGGTAACGAAGAATATCACAAACTCTGAATATCAATACTGAATCAACAACAGTTAGCCCAATCTGTGTACCTTATAAATGAAAACAAGAGCACTGTTCTACAATAACCTCAGCTTTATGAATAAACTATAAGTCTTCTGAAAACACAAGCTGTAAAAGATTCAGTGTTAAGTATTGTGTCCTTGGGTATTCATAAATATTTTTGTGCACATTGCCTATAAATGTGTCTATATTTTTAAAAAATATATTTCAAGTGTTCTAATATGCAGAGGAAGTCTGCATTTTTCCATAGTACATACATAAAAAAGAAGCTTTAGAATAAAACCATTTTTTCTCTTTTTGTGTAAGTGCATTGCATTTTTAATGTAGACTACTAGCCCACCCCCAAATCTCTCCAAGCTGTATGAATATTATACAGCTTTTCTATTTCTACATATAAAAGTATCAAACATGCAAACCCTATGTTATGTGGAGTTTTGATACCAACCTGAGTCCATGTGCCAATAGCAATCACATCACCTGGGAGTTTGTGAGAAATGCAGAATTTCACGTCCCACCCCAGACCTACTAAATGAGGATCTGCATTTTTAATAAGATCCCCCAGGTTACTCTCTTACACATAAAGTTTAAAAAGCTCTGATACTTTACGATACTTAATTGATTGGTCTAATTTTCTATAAATTAACCATATCTAAACAACTACTATGTAAGTAAGCATTCCATGTGTATCCTTTATTTTTGTGATATTTAAGATTTAGTGTGTAACAAAATCACCAAGGGAACTTGTTAAAAACATAGATTTTCAAGTTTTTCCCCAGAGTTTAGAATTCAGTAGGTCTGGGGTCAAGCCTGGTTTCCCCGAACAGTTACTCCCCTGAACAGAATTAAAGTTAGTGATAATATCAGTTCTTGTTGACAGCTCCAAATCATAGCAAAATACCTAACACACAAGAGAGTCACATGCAAATTGTCTCTGTTAAGTTCTGAAAATGTTTCAAACTTTTTCTGCAACCATTAATCATAGAATCAAAAATGTGGTGTCAAATGGGCCTGGTTCCGTTCATGGAACCTGATGAAATCATTCTCCCTCAGCAACTTCCCCCACCCATCTCCTAGCCCCAAGGAAGATCATTATCTCAGCCAAAGGATAAGTCATTTACTGGCGACCTTAAGAAGTAGGACTCCACTGGAATTGACTACTTCTTGTATTAGGAAAAAAGACGAATAAATTCTGCAAAGTACTGACTATACTCTCTAGGGGTCCCAAACACAAATGCATCCAAGAGCCATCAGGTGACCAATGGGAGAAACCAGGACTGTGATACCCTAACTGCAGACATTCAAGTTCAAAACACAAAAACCTTCCACAAGGACAAACAAGAACCTCTCTGAGGGCAGCATTCAGCCCCTGACCTGCCAGTTTCCAGTATCTGCACTAGTATGGTTTTTCTCATTAATTTTCTGGCGACCTATTGAAGGGCATATTTTTATTATTAATTTGCTCATATGGCTTATTTGGGGACTTTGGGGAACTTTGTTGTAATTTGGATTTTACTAGCAGCACCAAAACATGGTGATATACCAGGTTTCTAATCTATATCAGGCTGCTGAAGCCCAGGGAGTTTTTAAAGACAGTAAATACGTTATAGCCATAATCTAGGGGTTTGCACAGTCCTATTTTTTTCTATCAAGTTTTATCACAGAGCCTACAGATGTTCAGTTTATATTCTTGTATACTACACTATATACCATCTCTGGAGAAATAACAATTAGAAATTTGGAGGAGTGCTTGTCTTCATCTGACCTGTTACTGCTTTATTACGGTAAGCATAATAAATAGTGCTAAATTGACTTCACGGCTTTGCTTTTGCCTGATTATGAAAGATTTCAGATGTCCCAAAACATTACCATTTCCAAATTTTACCTAGAATTATCCTTATACTACAATTTGTAAAATGAAAACAGAGTTGTTCACATTATCAATATGCACTTTTATTTTAAATACCAGCACAGTAGACACAATGACACCACGGGACTATTACCTCAATAATACTGAGAACATTCCTTGGCTTATGATTTACGTACATTGTTTTATCTGGAACTATTTTTAAATATTACCATAAGATATACTGTAAAACACAAATCTTAAATATACCAGTTGCAAACATAATGTGTTTAGTTACTATTTTGCATATGAAATGATTTAAAGTTCCTCAAAATCATGTCCACTTGTGTTCATTGTTTCAGGATGCATGACTCGGCCCATGAATAGGACTGTACCTGCATTGGGTTGGAAGTGAACAAAACAGGGTGTGAACAAAAAAATGGGATGTTTACTTTCCTTCTTGCTTACAATTAGCAGTATTCTAAAAATAAAAATATAAATAATTCTCTTTTTAAAAAATCATTTGAATGTTAGAAATTATCTGATAAGTAATGTGGAAAAAATGCTCTCAATTTTAAAAAAGTTATCTCTTTTTGGCCTATAAATAAAGTTCTGTTCTCATAACAGACTTACCTGTTCTCCTGTTCCTGATAAGAAAGAAAAATGGATGGTCGACAATAACTTGAGGGTACAGCACAGCCATCCTACTAATTGCAATCATTCCTACAGTGCAGGGAGAAAGCAATTACATGTCTGTGGATGTGCAGAGACTAATGAGTAATTTCTCCAAGACCATCTACATTTAATGCAAAGGCAACAATTTACAGGAAACAAAATTTTAAAGACTTTAAGAGAAAAAATTGTAAAGGTGGTAACATTTCTACTTGATCTTTAAACACACAACACACACACAACACACACACAGTTTCCTACCTCCATTCCACCAAAAATACTAGAAATATTTATTCTGCCTCTTACAAAATTTTTATTCTCAGTTTCAGATAAATACATATGTCTTTACTAAAATGACCTTTGAGCTAAGGAAAGGGGGAGAATTAACAAACACCCCAAACAAAAAACCAAGTTTCCTTATATTCCCAAATCATTATTTCTTTTTGCGTAAAATGGGGATTTTTACACAGCAAGTCACCAGACTTCGAGTGACCAGAATGGTCGTGATGAAAGGGAAAATTCAGCAGTAAGAGAAGCATGATGTTTCCTACAGCTGGGAAACTGCATTCCCCTGAGATCCTTATTATGGGATAATCATTTTATACTTGCTGCAGGGTGATTCATTGTCAGGAAAAGGTCAAGATTAAATTATGTAAGATTTTCAGCTTTCATGATGCCCCAAGACCACTGTGTTTCTATTTCCTCCTGAAAACACTGTTTTAACTGTTGATATCCTTTTAGTGGACAAATTTATGCAGAAGTTAAAAAAAAAAGATAGTTTACATTCTACCAGAGGAAGGAAAAATCCTACTAAAATTTGAACATAGCAGTTGAACATGAGATTGAAACAGATCCAAAAAAAAAAATCATTGGAAAAAATCATTCTCATTTAACTGGGGAAATCAAAACATTCAGAATAATCAAGGACATTTAACATTTTGCTTTGAACACATGATTTAGGTCAAAATTTTAGAATTATTTATTTAAAATTATTTTATCAGCATTATTCAGTTAAAATTATTTATTACATCTTGTTTATGTGTGTGCTTTTAAAAAATCAAAACTTTTGACAAAATTAAGAATTAGTTTCCAGGGGTGCCTGGGTGGCTCAGTCGGTGAAGTGTCTGCCTTCGGCTCAGGTCATGATCTCAGGGTCCGGGGATCGAGCCCCGTTGGGCTCCCTGCTCAGGGGGCAGTCTGCTTCTCCCTCTCTGTTTGCCCCCCACCTTGTGTTCTCCTCTATATATCTCAAATAAATAAATAAAATCTTAAAAAAAAAAGAACTAGTTTCCACAAGTAATTAGGTAAGAAGAAGAATGTTTAAATGGGCGACAAGAAAATACTTAAAATATTTAAACAGGCAGCGCAGCAGGGAAATCTATTCCACAGAGCCACCAGTGTCCTCCTGCCTCTCATTAGATATGGGAGTTACTCTGTATCGGGGCACTGCAGTTAAGTGCATGCTTCATATTCTATTTAGAAAATTCTAGCTGGTTCAGCATTAGCTTGATTTCTAAGTTAGAGCAGAGTCAGGTTTTTTTTTTTTTTGTTTTTGTTTTAGCTTGGTTCTAAAAATGACCCCTACTCTTCACCCAAGATTGTTTTAAAAATACAAATCAAAAAAAGGTGAGAAGATTGTAGAAAATTATAATTTGGCACCTGAGGTTGCAGCAGCTTCTGAGCCTTCTTCATTAACCTCGATGAAGGACTTGTGAATTGCTTTGGAAAGGAAAATCTCCTTGTTATCTGCAAAAGAAAAAAAGAGAGAAAAGAAGCATTTCTTCAGTATCAGAAATAGAGAAGCATTTTACCCTTTATTTAAACAGCTTTGGAAAATATGAGTGACTTAAGGGACTGATATAAAAAGAAGCGATAATGTTGTTAGATTATATTATGATTTCAGAGAAGCCTTGAAGATGTGTTTTCTGATTTGTCCTTATTTTATATTCTTTTGTTAATGTTTCCCTTCATTTTTATTGATAATTTTCCCATTATTTCTTATATTGCCAGAGAAAGCAGAAATGTGGCTCTGTTTTTAATAGCAACTTCAAATTAGTTCATAACTCAAGATAAAAACATTTCACACATTGCACTCTAATCTGAAATTTTAAAGCACAAAATTAAAACAGGTAGAAATCCACATATAATCAGAATAAGACATTTTAAAAATCTGATCTCTAATTACTGTGATAATAGAAATATCCTTGGCAAAGAAAAACAAAATTGACTCCTAGATTGTAGAAATGTGAATATAAAAGAGTTACTTTCCATTCCAGTTAATTGGCTTATTTAAGTATTCACAAACATGCTTTATCCTAAAGTCAGAGGAAAGAACACATTTTCAGTGTTAGGAGGGCTCTTTTTCCCTTAGAGTTGTCTTTCTATGTATGCTTACTTTTAAATGAATGGCTATTATGGGCTGAATTGTGTTCTCTCTAAATTCATGTGTTGAAGTTCTAGCCCCCAAGACTTCAGAATATGACTGTATTTAGAGATAGAGTCTTAGGTTAAAATGAGGTCATTAGGACGGGCCCTAATCCAATATGACTGATGTCCTTATAAGAAGAGGAAATTCGGACACAGAGAGAGAGGGAAGACCATAACTGATGGCTAATTTTATGTGGCTGGGCCGGGATATCTGTACCCAGATATTTGGTGAAACTATTATTCTGGATGTTTTTTGCAAAAATGTTTTTTTGGATGAGATTAACATTTAAATTGGTGGACTTTGAGTAAAACAGATGAGGGCCTTATCCAATCAGTTGAAGGCTTTTTTTTTTTTTAAGATTTATTTATTTATTTGACAGATGGAGAGAGAACACAGGCAGGGGGAGCAGCAAGGAGAGGGAGAAGCAGACTCCCCGCTGAGCAGGGAGCCCCATCTGGGGCTCGATTGCAAAACCCTGGGATCATGACTTGAGCCAAAGGCAGCTGCTTAACCAACTGAGCCACACAGGCGCCCCCAGCTGAAGGCTTTAGAACAAAGACTGACCTCTAAGCAAAAAGGAATTGTGCCATTTGACTGCCTTTGGACTCTTCCCTCAATCTCCAGCTTGGCAGCCCACCCTGCAGATTTTAAATTTCTAAAGTCACAAGTGTGCCAGCCAGCTTCTTAAAGTAAATCTCTCAGTCTCATTGTCTCTTTCTCTGTAGAGATGTAGATATCTCTCTCTATATAAACACACACACACACACACACACACACATCCTGTTGGTCCTATTTATCTGGAGAACGTTAATACACTATAAAAAGACAGACATCTACAAGCCAAGGAGAGAGGCCTGAGAAGATACCAAGCCTGAAGACATCTTGATCTCAGATGTCCAGCCCCCAGAATCGTGAGAAAACAAGTATCTGTTTCCAAGCCCCCCAGTCTGGGGGGGACTTTGTTATGGCAGCGCGAGCAAACTATGCAATAGCTTTCAGCGATGAGTTTCCAACTTTTGTCCTCAGATTGAAACAAAATGAAGAGAAGATAGTTCAACTACATAAAAAGAAAAATAGCACAAGGAAGCAAGATACAAGATTATTCAAGTTTCTGCCACCACCACCCCCAGCCCCCTTTTCCCATTCCAGGAGGTCAAATTCAAATTTAAGATAACCTTGTTGCTGATGCACCATTCAGTAAAAGCACAGTGCATTTCTCATTAGGCTACTTAGTAAGACTTTGTCAGGAACCAAGTCCTATCCACAACATACATTTTCCTTTCAAGTTTTCAAAAACAGGTAATTATCTTATACTGATAGGGACTAATGTTCAACAACGTTTTTGGTACATCTGTTGCACAGCACCTGCTTATTTTGAATAAAGCTCCAAGACAACTGAGTGGCAACTCTGAATATACTTTTAATAGGGATATTACTTCCTCAGCTTATATTTAGTATTAAGATATAAGCATTGCATTTTGAAATAGTCTGTCTCACATATTATGATATTTTCTTCTAGAATGCATTTGATGACTAGAAGAAAAATAAAAAGCAATAGAGCTTTTACATTAAACAATTAAGTATAATTAGCTCCCTCAAATCCAGAAGACTAGTTTTTTTTTTTTCAACAAATAAAAAAACAATATAAATTGCATTAAGTAACTAGTCAGATATATTTAGCTGGCAAAACAAATACATGAACTCCAAGACAGTAAAATATATTAACTATTTAGGAGTTAACTGATGCTGTGTTATTTTCAGATTCAGCTACCCATTTTGTTCAGTCTGCCAGTGAAGGTGGGGCCACGCACCAAGAGCCAGTATTATGGCCCTGAATGCAAGAGTGACAGAATGTAGTTCCTAAAGGGTAATGAGTGTCCACCTTGCCAGCTAAGCCCTCTTTAAATATTCTGAGGGGAGTTCTCAAAGATAGAATGATACTTTAGCCATGTCAATTTGCACAGGAAAACCGCCTCCCAGCTCCTGAGCCTGATCTGTTGACTGCACTAGACACCTTGAAAGAAGGAATCTCATCCGTTCAACGCTGGCTTCTGCCACAAATGTACCCTCTTCCCCCAGTCATCTAACTTCCTATGTGCCCTCATTTGCCCCCACAAATGGTGAGAGGCTGGGGAGGAGGTGCCAAGGCACCATGGCAGATAGATCAAGAAAGCAAGAATGCTGAGCATTCTCCCACAGAGCTAGTTATTTAAAAGATCATGAAATGGACAAACCTTCAACAAGATTCACGAAGAAGAGAGATTACCCAAATAAACGATATTAAGACAAGAGAACATGTCTAAAGATAGAATTTTTAAAAATCACAAAAAATACTTTGTATAATTTCCTGCAGATAAATGTAAAACAGCTTATGAGGTATAACCTATTTACTATGAACTGCATGTATTTACAATACAAAAATTAGGGGCGCCTGGGTGGCTCAGTCGTTGGGCGTCTGCCTTCGGCTCAGGTCATGATCCCAGGGTCCTGGGATCGAGCTCCGCGTCGGGCTCCCTGCTCAGTGGGGAGCCTGCTTCTCCCTCTCCCACTCCCCCTGCTTGTGTTCCCTCTCTCACTGTCTCTCTCTCTCTGTCAAATAAATAAATAAAATTAAAAAAAAAAGTTACAATACAAAAATTACAATAAGGGAAAACAAAAATATATTTTACAGTCCACACCACAATTTGGTTAAGATTTTTTTTGTGTTTTTTTTTTTTTTTAAAGATTGTATTTATTTACTTGACAGAGAGAGGGAACACAAGCAGGGGGAGTGGGAGAGGGAGAAGCATACTCCCTGCTGAGCAGGGAGCCCGACACGGGACTCGATCCCAGGCCTCTGGGATCATGACCTGAGCCAAAGGCAGACATTTAACCAACTGAGCCACCAGGTGTCCTTGGTAAGTTTTGACATATCTGTGAACCCACCTCCACAAATAAGATACAGAATATTTCCATCTCCCCAAATATTCTTGTGCTTCTTCATGCAGATAATTTTGAAAATAAAGAGATTTGCCATCAACCGGACAATTTTATAGAAATGTATAAATTATAAAATTGAATGAAGAAAAAAATAGAATATCTGGATAATCCAGTAACCATTAAAGTAGTTGAATGAGTAGATGAAAATTTCCTCCTTCCTCAAAATTAAAGAATGTGAGCCTAGGGGCACGTGGGTGGCTCAGTGGTTTAAGTGTCTGACTCTGGATTTCAGCTCAGGTCATGATGTCATGGTTGTGAGATCGAGCCCCACATTGGGCTCTGAACCAGGCCTGCTTGGGATTCTCTCTCTCTCTCTCTCTCCCTCTGGCCCTCCCCCCAGCCCCCTGTCTTAAAAAAAAAAAAAAAAATCCAAGCCTAGATGGTTTTCTAGGTGATTTAACCAATCCTTCAAGGAAAAGATAGGATTTTCTATTATAAATCCATTTTCAACTCTAGAAAGAGAATAAAAGCAATCTAAGTCATCTATGGATAGTCTTACCTTGATATTAAAATTGAACCAGGGCAGTCTAAGAAAAGAAAATCATAGGCCAAGCTCACCTATTAATGTAGAGATAAAAGTTTTTTTTTCTTTTTTTTAAATCAGGACGTTAAACCCAGCAACATAGGCAAATACTTTTTTAAAACGAGTTTCCAAGGGACGTCACAGTGTATAACGGCACAGCAGTTGAGAACGGCTCTAACTGCCTCCATTTCACATCAAGCTTTCCTCTGGGATGATCTCATCAGACAGAAGCCAGTTTATGCCTCTCCAACCCTTCTTAAAACCCTGTCTCCCCTCTCGTGCTGGCTCTGCCTCCCACCTTTCCTTCCATATACTGTGTACCTGCAGACCTAGGGTACAATGTGAGGGTCTGTGAGGTTGCCCTGCGTCACTCATTTAGTGTGCTTCCCCCCACCCCCTATGCTCTAGGTGATTTGAACTGGAATCCCTAAGCATACCACCCTCGCTCACTTCTGTGTCTTTGCTTCCCCACAAACTCCCTCAACATTGTACAGTCGACCTAATCTACTTCTGAGGCTCAGCTTCAAGCCCTAGCAGGCCTTTTCTGCCTTCTTCTGGTTGCTGTTCCCCACCAAGGTAGAACGGACCACTCTCTCTGACTGAACCAAGGCTCTGATTCACATACAGCCTTTATGCTATATCATATTTGCATCTACATCTCTCTCTTCCTGGACTGTCAAATTCCTGAAGGCAAGGATTGTGCCATTGCCCTTCATGTACCTGGTTTCTGGCACGTGGTGGGCCTCATGACTGAACTAACCTAAGAAAAGAGAGTTTGCTGGTAATGTGTAAGCTTCCAGTATTTAACCTAGCACGAACAGGAATTTAGGAATTGTTGAATGAAAGGGACTAGATATTTCCTAGTGTAAGACTTTGGAGGTTGTCCCTCTATGGGCACCATGACCACAATTCTGTTCACAAGTGTGCCTATAAAGTTTATTCTTGTAATAAATAAAACATATGACACTAATCCAAAAGTAGATACTCTAGAAAATGGATGGACAACAGCACTAGGGACGGAAAGAATACAAAGGCCACACAGGCTAAAAACTTAAAAATCCAATCGAGTAGAAGAGCTAAGGGAATGGGATCCAACAGACCGGTCATCATGTGTATTTCAAAGACAGCAAATAAAGATTGAATCCAACGTTCCAACTCCCAGGAGTGATTAACTGCTACACAATGGACAGCAAATATCTGCAGATGTAAGTGAGACCTCAGGACTCTTAAGTTGTAGAAAACCACCACCCCTTTAGATATACCAGTAGGAAAAAAATGTGACAAATAAATCACATCACAAATCCTGAGGGGAAAAAAGAAAATGAAATTTTTTCTCTTGGGACAAACTTCAAGCAGTCACATTCAAATATAAGCTGAAAGTGGTTTAAACAAGAATGGGTCTGCTGCCCCGATGGTTTCGTACAGGGCTTCCTATACTTGTCCCGCAATATTACTCATCCTGATGTAATTATGTGCCATCAAGGCCATCTTTCCTGCTGGGCCGTTCACCTACTCCTTAAGGGCCTGGACCTTGTTGGTCCAATTTATCTCCTCCCTGCAATTCTGTGCACACTGCCAGGCACCAAGTAGGCACTCAGGTATTTGATGAACCAGAATGGGAGGGGAATTAAGGAGTTTACACTGATGAGCCCATCTTATCAATTAGAGAAAGTTCATTGTTCTCTAAAAAAGAAAATAAATCAAAGACAAAGCTACATTCAAAAAAAAAAAAAATCCATGCACTGGCCCCAAGCAGTCTTCCCCTCTGGCCACAGCAGACATTGCTGCCAAATAACGGGTCCTACTTTCCTCTGGGCAGTGAGGAGCTGGGCTTTTCACAAAGGATAAGAGCGGAACGGGGCCAGCAAACCCTAGGTTTCCCAGAGAAGAGCTGGGCAATAATTCAAGCTCTTCTGAAGAAAGCAGGGCAAAATACGAAGGCATTCATTCAGTCACTGAGCAAATATTTATCAAGCACTCTGTTTGTATGAGATATTGTGCAGGGCACCAAAGGCTCCAAGTATCTGTGATTCACATAATGTGGCTGGTAGGGCGGCCACCACACAAGTGCGTGGCCCCCGCTTCCTCTGTGGCACTGTTCCTAAACACAGCCAATTGAAATAGATTTCTGCGTCACCAAGGCCATGCTTAAAATAACAAAATGAAGAGAGTTCCATAACAGAACCCAAGAATACTAAAAGCGGCTCTGTACTTGAGTTGCTAAAATATTTTTAGCGTCAGCTCCACCCATGAACTTTAGAAAGGTTTGTAGAATTTGAGCTCCAAGGTAGGAATCGTGTGGGTTTGTTTGTTTCTCTGGAGAAATGTTGTGATAGACTAGTGATTCATTCATTCATTCATTCATTCATTCATTCATTCATTCATTTGGGTACTAAGTACCTCCTGTGTGCCAGACATTACTGATATACTGGATTTACTATGGTGAACTGAACAGTTCCTTCCTAAGAGGAGGAAAGCAAACATTAAGTAACAATGACAATAAAAAAGCAAATGGAGAAATGACCACAATTTCAGGGTCTGGTTAAGTGTTATGAAGAAGCAAGATGAGGTGATGTGTTGGCTGGTGACAAGGGCAGGGAAGAGGAGCTACTTGACTTGAGGTGTTGGGAAAGGCATATCTGAGAAGGTCAACTTGGCTGAGACCTAAGGAATACAAAGGAGCCTGCCACGGGAACACCTGAAGGTAGTTTCCAGCAAAGGGAAAAGCTAGCGTAGAGGCAGATACAAGCCAGGTGTGTTCAAGGACCCAAAAGAAGGCCTGTGTGGCTGGAGCAAGGATAGTGAGGAGGGCCAGAGGTTTGAGAGAAGCCTCCACACTTGGAGTGAGGTGGGCCCAGCAGCCCGTCCTACCACACGCACCCACCCAGCATCTGTCCCGCTCTCCACACCACTTGGGGCTCTGAGGACAGAAAGTCATCTATGTATGACACAGCCCTGGCTTCTGAGGAGCTCTGAGATCAGAAACAGGTATGTGAACAATCTAAGGAAAAGGTAGAACATGTGATAGCACTTTGCACTATGACAGTCCGGAGACGGGAAAGTAAACCATTTGGAAGGGAGAGATATCAAGGAGAGCTTCTCGGAAGCGGTGCCATTTGGGCTGGTTCTTGAAGGATAAGTAGAAAAGGGAAAGTCAGAGAGTCAGGGGAGGGCATTCCAAGCAGAGGATTGTACTTGTGAAGTGAGACAAGCAAGCAGCAATGACTTGAAGGTCCATCTGGGGCCTGATTACATCATAAGGAGGTGGGGAGTGGCAGGGGATGCACTCGATTTTAAGAGCTTGGACTCTGAGGCTGGAGAGCCTGGGCTTCCTCCAGAAGTAACAGGGCACCTCTGCTTTGATTTTAGAAGATACCTGTGCCAGGGGCTGTAAAGAGTGAACCAGATGAGCAAACAGCTAGGGGCAGGAACATTCAAGTTTGCTAGCTGTTACAATAGTCCAGGCAAGAAAGGAGAGGGGAAATGGAGGTACGGCTCTGGAAGAGAAATACAGTCCTCTGGCTTACAGGTGCAAGGAGAAGCAGAACAAACAAAGGCAGGATGGAAGAGTCAGTCCGGCATAAATCTAAGCACTTGAGTCTGACCTGAATGTGGCTTTTGCTGTGTCTTCTTAATTCCTTTACTTTATTGGCTCCTTTATTAAAGCTCATACTTTGTGCTAAAGGATTTAGTACTCTCTTTCTCCTTCCCCTTCCACCTTCCAAGAGGATTATCTATTAATCCAAATGCTGACAGTCATTCATTTCCATTACAAAAATAGCCCTACTCTATAACAGGATCCTCGCTGCAACTAGATGAGCATTTTAAATCGAGCCTGAGAAGAAAATGATTCTCAGCACTCTCTAGATTCCATGTTTATTGTATAAGTCTTTGCTGTGTTTTATGTTAACGGAATTTAGCGTAAAAAGCCATGGACATCAAACTGAGATGACCAAAAATAAGCACAATAAATACAGAGCATCTCATCTTATTCATTTCTTCATTCAGTGAGTACTAGGCAGAAAGCACAGAACCGTGTGCTTCCTGAACACACATAAGGATCAATCTTGGCAGAAGATATCCGATGCATAAATAATGATAATATGAGGTCAGATGTGATATGCAGCATAAGAAAAAGTACAGAATGCTGTAGAATTTACGAAGGAGTTATTACTTCTGGTTGGTGTAATCCTGTGGCTTGATGAAGCTGGGGATATCTGTGCTGCAGATCCATTCAGGAGATATTTCGGGTGGGAGAGATTTTATAAAGCCGGGGCCCTGGGGAGACGTGAGGTGCAGCAAAAGCTGTGTGCGAGGAATCAGCCAGAGTTAAGGCTGGAGTGAGCTGAGGTCTGAACGCCCTGTGGAGTAGCAAACAGTGCACACAGCAGAATGAAGGGAGGCTTTGAACGGGAACTGGGATGATCTGAGAGCAGGTTTTAAGGTGATTAATCTTGGCAGTGGTAGCGAAGCCAGATTAGACAGAAAAGAGATTGGAAACCGTTTAGGAGGCTATTGAAATCGTCTGGGGCAGCAGTAGTGGGAGTCTGAAATAAAGGTGGATGCCATGGGATAGAGAATGAAAGAATGGATTCAAGAGGTCTTAGCAAAGGACTCTCAAGTCACTCAATTTTTCCAGAAGCAAGAAAATGTGGAGCAGGGTTGTTTTTCCACTGCTAACTCATATTTGCTATTTTTAAAGAAAGATAAAATTTCATTGCATAATTTAAGAATGATAAATTCGTACTTTGTGCTAAAGGATTTAGTACTGAATTGTTTCCTGGGTGCTTTTGAATTTACGAATTCTACTATGCGATTTTTAAAAATTTTTCCCAGTTTTCAACTAAGAGTTTTAATTGAAGAAGTAATACGTGCACAAGGCAAAATCCCAAACAGTGCACAGTGATAGACGAAACAAAATCTCCGCTCTCATCTAGGGGCCTCTGTTCTGTATTCTAGAGGCAACCATTGCTATCATTTTCTAAGACATTATTCAAAAATGTTCAATGCATTTGAAAGCTTAAATGCATACCTATATTCTCCCCCTCCATCCTTTGAACCAATACACTCCCATTCTGCCCGTTGACTTTCTTTTCCCTCTCTGCCTCCACAATGCTTTCTCTAGTATGGGGTTTCTTGGTTCATCACTATTGACATTTGGGGCTGGATTATTCTTTGTTGTGGGGTGTGTCCTGTGCAGTGTAGGTCACAGGAATGTAGAAGCATCCCCAGCCTTTACCGGATAGGTGCCAGGAGCCCTCCGCAGTTGTGACAACCCAAAAGGTCTCCAACTATTGCCAAATGTTCCCTGGAGAACACAATTGTCCTGGTATGTCCTGAACACACTGCTCCAATAAAACATTTCTATCCTGCTTCTTTTTATTAAATCCAACTGTTTATGTCTTTCTCCCCCCAAGTCTGTATCCTTCTTTAGAGCAGGTATGATATCTTAGTCATTTCTTCATTTTTATGACCTAGTCCTGTGCTCACACCAACTGACTCATGAAGAGTTATTAAATGAAAGGAAGAGACAGGGCATTGAATGTAATTAATGTATATCTGAGACACCATGAAATTATCCCCATGAAATTCATTAAGGTAGAAAGTAATAATCAAATACATGCTAATAATTTTCCTGGGTACTTGTAGGGGTTACTAAGCATCACAGACACTTTAATCAGTGGGGTTTTCACATCATTTGGAGAGGCAAAAACCTAGACATGTGAAAAGGACACCAACCATGTGGGGCAGAGCATACGGTGCCCAAATGAATGATGCAGGGAATAAATACTTTCAAATCTAGCGAAAGCAGAGAGGCAAGTTTTATTGTTGTGTCACTGGTTTTTGAATGAATGATTCATAAATTAATGTGTATGTGCGTGTGTGTGTGTGAGAGAGAGAGAGAGAGCGAGCGACTGAGAGAGCAAGGGAGAAAGAGAGAGGGAGGGAGGGAGGGAGAGGGAGAAAAAGGAAGTATTGTTTGGGGTGGGCTGACATGCCAAGACTACCAAGGTCTTGGCAAAACTAGGGAGTTAAGAATGAAAGAGTTCCCACTGAAAGCTTGAGAAGCTGACTTTAGACCTTTCGTCAAGTTATCCTGAAGACTTGAATTGGGTGGTGGTTGAGGATGGCCAATCCTGGATTTCTTACTGATGTTTTAAGGAGTTCGATGTTTCAAGAAATGTAATGTAGAAGGTGGCTATGAAGAAACCTCTTGTCTCCTTCCCTCCCTCGTTTTGCTCCCTCAGTGGACATTGACTGTGTTCCAACTAGGTGTCAGCCAGGTGCCAGGCCCTAGGAAGGCAGCTGTAACCACTCTGAGAAGGATTCAATTCTGACTGAGGTCTGGTCGAACAAACAGAGCCTTCACACATGGACTATGTGAACTCTGAAAGATCCGAGTGGTATTTCAAATTTCCAAACCGTCTGCATTCATAATACATATTTATTCTCTATTGTCTCTGGACATACTAAAGGCAATTAAATATTACGTCATAAACCTCCCACATATGTCAAAAATTTTAAGCTACACTGACCACAATAATTGATTTACCACCGCGGCACGACTCCCTCAGGACTGAGAAGCTGCAGATACTATGCAGGGGAAATAACTGCCTAGATGTTTGGGTGAGACAGTGAGGAATCTCTAATAAAACAGAAAATAGAGCCACGGTAAGAAAGTGGAATTTGGCCAGTATGGTAGACAGATTCTCTCAATTCCTGAGGAAGGGAACATAAGAACTTTAAATTACACTATGCTTGAGCCATGAATATATTTCTGACTCAAGCACAAAAGTACCCATTAGCTTTTGAATATCCACCAGTCCTACCTCCTTGACAACCCCACTGAAAAGTTCAGAGCCCTAGGAGCTTGGATGTGAGCCCTGAAAACCTTTACTAGGGCAAAATTTGCATTTCTCTAGTGGACAGGAACATTTATGTAGTAGACAGAAAAATTCTACTAGTGTTTTGAGATGTCAGTTCTCTAATTAAGGGGTAAAAGTTGTGGTATCAAATACATGAACATCATCTCATTGCTGAGTTCTGCTTGGAAAACAATCTGTTCAATTCTAAATCTGGGAGCGCAAGGCATTTTTTGATTATAAACTCCTTGAGAATTTCCTGAAAGCTATGAACCTATCTCCACTCTCTTTTTTCTTTCGTGTGTGTGTGTGTGCATGCGAAGGCGTGCACACACACACACATGTACGTGAGTGCACACCTATATGCAATTTCCGGGGTAGAGCGCCCACTTCACTGAACTCAATCCATGGGTCCTCATATTCCAGGTTTAGAAGCTATTATTCAGTCGGCTTGATTTTCTATAGGCTCTTACTTCAGGAGAGGAAAACTAAATTCTCTCCCGTAGCATATGAACTGCTAAAGAAACTTCTATGCCTCAGCTCTCTCTGGTTGGAGAGTTGGGTCCAATAAATTGCATATACAGAGGACTTAAACACTGAGTTCTTTTTTATCTTGATCCCATCAGAAAATAGATTCTTATATTTTCCATATTCTATAGAAATGATAGAACATCATTATATAAGCTAAGGCTTAAACTCACAGGTACCTTATTTCAATGATAAATGTCTTGGGGTTAGATGCTTAAAATATTTCCGAAAGGATTTTACATGTTCTAAGTACTTAATGTTGGTAATATGTTAATGATTTTTACCCTGAACAAATTAGGGCATCTGAATCCAATAATTCAACTAGGTCCCCCCGCTCCAGGATTTTAAAAATAAATTACTCAACACCCAATATGCCAGGTATATTTTGAAGTTACTTCTTCAAAACCGCTCTTTTCTTATTGAAGACTTGAGATAATCTTTATATCATCTCACTAGATATTCTTTTAAAAAATGGTTCTCACAACAGGCATGCATTTATCCTCTCTTCCTTCTTTCTTTCCCATATAATTTACTGTAACTGGACATATTGAAGTATTAAATCAACATGTTTATTGATTATCTACAAGGCATTGTGTCAGATAGGATGGGGAATCTAAAGCTGTGTAAGACAGGTCTTCTGGAGAGTATCTACTGTTGAAGATAAGACATGGACCAGAATAATATAAACTTGCTGTTCTCACTGTTATTTATAGCTTTGTGTATAGAAGGTAAATCTATTTGTTATATTTATCTGGCAAATGATAACTTTATTTTACCTCAGAACTCCATAGCAGATAGAGGGTTCGACATCATCACTTTTTTTTAATTTTAATTTATTTATTTTCTTAAAAGGAGCTAGAAGTTTAGTGACTGTTCCATAAGGGGGCAGCAGGAAGGACAGCAGAGGGGAGGCTGCTTGCCAGGAGGCAGTGGGCAGGGGCTGCTTCTGAAGGAGGAAGGGGAGGAGGTATGACGATGTAATGGAATTTTCCCTTTTTTGGTAACTGTGCCTGGTTGCAAGTAGCCCATTGGTTAGGTAGGGCCTATGAATACTTTGAGGTGGGCCACCTGATGTGCCTGTCTACATTCAGCCAGGTGGTCACTGTGGGCCCTTTTGCCTTGATCAAGTTTTTATTGGTCAAGCCTGTTGCCTGAAAGCGGCCTCTACATCCCCCCCCCCCCCCCCGCTGCCGCACAATTTCAACCCTTAAATCTTTAAGGTGCTTGAGAACATCGTCATTTTTAAAATCTTTCATGAAATAATAACATTTTTTAAAAATCGATGTTTATTTCCTACCAGACAAAGCTGTCAAATTTGCATTCTTGATGAAAACTTCAGTTATTCCAAGAGCCTTCAAAACATCTTTTAAGTCAATTTCCTGTTCCACTGTGAACCTGGAGAACACAGAGGGGGAAAAGCATTTAGTTACGGCATTTTAAAAGTTTTTAGTTATAGCATCCTGTTACCTGGGACAAGAATAAAATGTTGGCTATGTTGATTTTAATGGTAAATTATACTAAAACTGGCTTTTGACTGCAAGTGGTATTCGATTGTGCTTATAAAAAGAGGAGACAGCAAAAAGAATAATGTATCAGAATAATATTAAATTATTAAGTAGGAACACTATTTGATGTGGACGCAAAACTGTAATATATAGGGTGAAATAAGTGTTTTGAGGTCAAGGATGTCAAACCTGTAAATGGGTTGCCTTCAAAATCGTGTGACCTGGTAATAGATTTGATTTTTTAAGCTGTCAATGTCTTATCAAACATTTATCCAAGGCATTTCATTCTTTTCTTAGTGTCCTTACTCAGCTCCCTGTGGAAAGGGAGAGCCAATGCTGTATCCAATTGCTGTATAATGGATACATCTTACATTTCAACTCCATACACTCAGAGAAAGGAAACATAAAAGCTATTGTGTTAATAATATATATCTTCCTGGTTATTTTAACCTCCAGGACCAAAGCCTGTTTCCTTGGTACCATCACAGAAAAGATGTTCATCAACAAAAGTGAATTAAGGATTACATCTTAAAAACTGTACACTTTTACAATTATATTAGAGATTTTTTTAAGCAAAAGAATAACAAATTTGTATTTTTTGTTCTAATGGGCTTTATGAATTATACATAAATGTGCATCACATTTGCAAGAAGAAATAAAACATTACTTAAAACTGAAATGAAAATAAGTACAGTGGTCATGAGCAGAATATTAATTAAAAAAAAATGGTTTCCACAGAGAGCCTCATTGGTCCTAATATAGAGTCTTTCCCAAACCAGTGAATTGTATCTCCCATCTTTCTAGTGAAAAATACAGAGTAAACATGGCTGCATTAACACACAAATGCAGTTTTTTTAAAGCAAAGATTATTACTTTTTTATAAAAAGTGAGAACAACTAGAAGTAAATGTTTCCTTTTTTTTTCTAAGATGTTGCTTCTTGATCAATAAAGATCATAAATGTAAGTTTTTAGGCAATGGGCTATATCCTTAAAAAAGCTAAGTTTGTGACAGTCACAAAACATTCCATTAGCATCATTTCTGATGTCTGGTTTTAAGAACAACAAGGGAATGGTTGCTATAAACAAGACTCAGACATCAAGAGGAATAGTCAGGGGAAAATAGTTTTAGCAGGTTCATGTTTATGGAAAATATGACAAATAGAGAAATAAATGTATAGCAAACATATTAAACCAAGTCCTGAATTTTATCTATATCCTACATTTTTACTTGGACTTAGCACAGTCTCTTTTGTTTTCTACAAAAAGCAGATGTCGGTTGTGGAAGTAGAAAAGGGGGATGAGTAGGGAGGTATGGAATGTCTCAAAGAATACATTCAATGGCTTGATTAAGGTGTTTTGTGTGTGTGCTTTACATTTATTATTGATTGATTGATTGATTGACTGACCTACCAAAACCTATTCTAAGACTATAACAGATTAATTTAAATATCCCTAAAATCCTTGGAGGTCAGTATTATTATTATCCTCAGTTAATAGAAGAAGAAACCAAGGAAGAGAAAGATGAGATAACTTGACCAAGGTCATGTGGCTAATAAATGGCAGAGTAGGGGCATGGATCCAGGTCGTATTCTGTATGTCCTGATCCACCTAAAATAGGAAAGTGAAGGGAGAGATCAGTAGAGGATTCTTTGTATTTCTTAGGAGCAACCTGGTTTGTTTCACACTTCTGAGGTTTGCTGTTTCAGGTGAGGATGGTAATTTAGCCAGATTGAATTTGGGCAAGTTCCGGATTTGGCATGTAGAACATGACATTAATAATACCTGCCTCATGGTATTGTTGAGGGGATTAAATAAGGTTTCTAGAAGTCTTTTTTTTTTTAAAGATTTTAATTATTTATTTGACACAGAGAGAGAGAGAGTGACAGGAAAGGGAGGAACAGGCTGGAAACAGGCTCCCTGCTGAGCAGAGAGCCCGATGTGGGGCTTGATCCCAGGACCCTGGGATCATGACCTGAGCAAAAGGCAGACGCTTAACCCACCGAACCACCCAGGCACCCCCCTAGAAGTCTTTAAAAAAAAAAAAAAGATTTTATTTTTAAGTGATCTCTACATCCAACATGGGGCTCAAACTCACAACCACGAGATCAAGAGTTGCAAGCTCCATCAACTGAGCCATCCAGGTGCCCCAAAGGTTCCTAGAAGTCTTAGGATGATGCCACTATGTAGGAGGCATGTAATAAAGGGCAGATTGTATTGATAACACTCACAATATTGCAGTTATGTATAACATTCACGTTATTATAGATGTTAAGGTGTTTTATATTTGCATTTTAGTAGTGGTGGAGTAATTTGATTAAATAGCTGTTTCATCTCTGCTGCTTTAGCTGTAAATTAGTCAAATACAGTATCTTTTTTTATTTCAATATCTGTAGTATCTGGCATAGGACAATACACATAGGTTGAAGGGAAAAAATCTAGGTGACCAAAAAAAAAAAGAGAGTGTTTGTTCAAAGTTGAAGATAGGATGTGAACAATTTCCACTTATCCATTTCCCGTCTTTGTTTCCTTATCAAATTACGGGAAATAGCTATTATCCATTTACTCTTTCCTCTTAATATAGACTAATATGCATATAAATAATCATTATCATCTCCCACACCTGAGGGCTCACTATATCCCAGACACTATGCAAATCCTTTTACATATGGTATCTCATTTAATCATCCCTATGATAATGTCACAGAGTCCTGTGAGATTATGTATTGTTATCTCTATTCTACAGAAGAACAAACTGAAGTTCAGACAAGCTAAGCAACTTGCCCTAGTCACACAGCTAGTGTGAGGATATGAGCTGAGGTCTGTCTGACCGCAAAGTGCCCCACCCCTAATAACTACAATTCTAACAATGGCTATTTAAAAACAATCAAACTATAGGTAGATTTTACATTTTGCCCACTGAATTTAAAAATAAAAAGCCACGACACTGCTTTTTTAAACCCAAAAGGCAAGCCTATTTTAACAATGTAATCATACATTTGCAACTTTCTGAGTAAGTTGAAGAGGTATGTTGAGGGCAGAAGCATGAGAGACTCAGGTGTGGAGAGCAAGTGTTAGAAAAGTATAAATATATTTTACATATAAGGAGATTTATTCACCTTGTAAGCAATTAAGAAACTAATCAAGACACCTTCTGTAGAAAAACCTAATAAAAAGCACTCATGTTAAAGAACAAAATCAGATGGCTTATGTATTAGTTTTCTTTTATAAACATGAAACTAAAGTGCTTTATTTCTAAGACAATCATTTCAAAATAACAGGATGGTCTCTGCTTACAAAATAGAAAACCACTCTATATCTGTTGATTTCCAGCACTCTGATCACAAATGACAAATCTGAGACTACAAACGTCAGAGTGGAAAGATACGGCAGCCAGGTACCTCTGCATTCCAAATATTAAGATATTTGATTTTCATTTTAAAACAATCTTCTTGCACCTTATACAATGAAGAGGGTAATGTTCATCAGAACGAGGTTTTTAAAAAATCTTACTGGAAGAAAAGTATATATAAAGCTACCCATAGGGGGCGCCTGGGTGGCTCAGTCGTTAAGCGACTGCCTTCGGCTCAGGTCATGATCCCAGGGTCCTGGAATCGAGTCCCACATAGGGCTCCCTGCTCGGCAGGAAGCCTGCTTCTCCCTCTCCCACTCCCCCTGCTTGTGTTCCTGCTCTCACTATCTTTCTGTCAAATAAATAAATAAAATCTTAAAAAAAAAAAAAAGCTACCCATAGATTAACATAAGGTGAATACTAGGACTTAAAATGTACACTGAAAATAAATAATAATAGTGATAATAGGTAATAACTATATGATGCTTACTCTGTGCTAGGCATTATTCTAAAGTGCTTTTTAGATATCTTACGTATATTTTTTATCTATATTAGCCAAACTGTTTTTGCTACCATGAATAAATTGGAAGAATATCTGGTAATCTCATTTAAATCTTAGAAATGTATGACTGTGCATTAACCTTTTAGTATTTCACTGGATTTATGGTATCACATAGGTATAGCAATTTTACCCTCTCCTGAATAGAGTTTTGTATTTTGGATAAAAATACAATTTCAATTTAGCATCTGATTCCTGTAGGACTTATTGTTTAGGGGGAAAACTAATAAAAATGCAAAAGTAGTTGTCCCTTCTCCCCCCCTCAACATACCCTATACCTTTTAAGAAAGGCATTTAAAACCTATATGCATAAAATCTAATATAATAGAAAGTAAAAGTACCTGTGGAGCAGGACAAGAATGTGGTCAAATTACAGAAATGCAAAGTTGCTGTTTCAGAGTAATATCTCCATGCGAATAAATCTATACAAACATTTTAAGACAGACACTTGAGTAAACCTAGGAAATGGCTATTAAAACATTTTTACCCTTGCTAAAATGAGGTCACAAACATCATTACCGTCATTGGACATTTAGGGGATCCTAATACTGTAAAATGGAAGGGGTAGATCATTTCCTATTGATCATTATCTACACATAAGTATTTGAAAACAGTCAATTTCTTAAAAAGGGAAACCAGATTTGTGGTATCTAGCTATTTAGTCTTGCTCTCTATGCATTAACCAGGCAGAAGGAGAGTTCATAGAACTTCTGGAGAAATGGATACATGGTAATTAACTGTGCCTAATTTAGTATCAGGCATTAATATGAGCAAGCAAGCTAAACTATTTCATAATTGAAGAGGATCTCTTAGAAAATGAAAATTTAATTTTCTTCTGCTGCCACATTCAATTTCTCAGTGGACAGGACCTGGAGGCCACATTTTTAGTGAATATGGTTGAATTAGAATATGTGATACTTATTAAGCATTCATTTAGGATTCTGTTAAAATACCCCTAAATAACTTTGCATCCTCACAGAATTGAAGCATTTGGACATGCTGCACTTAATTTATGGAATTTAATAAGGGAAGCATTAACACTGTACTGAATTTCTCATTTTATCAAAAAGAATTTCTTTAAAAATATACAGAGAAGTACACAATATCAATATCAGGCAAAGAAACATGAGAAGAGTATTTTAGGCCAAGGCAAAAACATGCATAGAGACCCAGAGGCAGGCAAAACCATGCGACTTGCATGTAGCATAGCAACAAGCACATGGATAGAACATGCTACAAAGTGTTTGTTGTGGTGAGTGGCCAGACGCAGGGTTGAGAAGAACATCAAGGCCCTGCATAGATTTTATTATTTAATCCACAGGGAGAATTGTAAGCTTTTTCCTGCTTATTTATGGTTGCATCTTGGCACCGAGCACAGTAACTTGTTTGTGCTTCTTCCAACAATGTGGGAGATTATTTTCTCTCCAGCTATAATCAACTTTAAATATTAATGAAATACAGAAGACTGCCAAAGCAAATGATATTCAGAGACGATCTATTGAGAAATCTTCTAAAATGAAGCTAAGAATATTGAGTAGGATCTGAAACTAAGTCTTGGTAAATAGTACTGAGTGAATCGATAAGTGAGCTTGTGTCTCTGGGCAGGACGTCATGAGTACAAAGACTACTTTAAAAAAGGAGAAGGGAGAGAAGGAGAGGAGGGAAGGGGAGGAAACAGGAAGGGGAGTAGGGGGAAGAGAGTAGCTAAGACTTAAAATTCAAAGGCAGTGGCCAGAGTTTTCCTGAGTCGGAAACTACATTGAAATCTCTCCCTCCGTGCTATCAGAAGGAGTCCCACAGGAGCCTCTTACCTGGGCAGGTACACTTCCACTTTTTGTTTCTTCACAGAGTTTGCCCATTCTTCAATCAGCTGTGCTTTGACCAATGGCTCCAGAGTGGCCAGTGGAACTTCCTGTCTGGACAATGCCAGCATCATGCTTATCTCCTCTCCCTCATAGGGTATTTCTAGGACTTGGTAGATACCACCAGCTTCATTGGAGCCATCACTAAATTCTCCTAAAACAAAAAGAAAGGTGATAAAAGGCCCATATTCAAGCTCAAATAAAAGGTTTAATTTGTTATAACTCTCTTCCAAAATAGTATATAGAATATAAGAAATTCAGGCATCTGAGAAAAAAGGTGTTTTTTTTGTTTTTTTTTTAAAAGGTCCTGAAATCAAGTGAATCTTCAGTCCTAAAGAATTTATTTTATTTTAGAATCCCCATAATCATATCACAATTGTTATAATATGTTCTATAGACTTACTTTTTATTTTTAAATGAGATACTTCAAATGAATATATAGTTAAAGAATATCTTTAGAAACGATGGTAAGTCCTGGTTAGAAAAATAAAGCCCTAGATCCAAGTAGTTGTAATTCATATTTGCCAATACCCACCTGATTTCTTTTTTTTTTTTTTTTTTCCCACCTGATTTCTAAGAAGGGGGAAATTGACTACGTAATACCTGGGACTTTATCATTACCACAGCTAAAAGTTTTGAGGCCAAGATAGCATAGTCAAAATGAAATCTATTACATTCTACAGTAGTTATCCACAGTAACTGTGGTGCTTAAGACCTCCAAATTAAGTAATGAGGTTAGTAAGGTAATGGGCTTTCTGTTCTAATAATTTAGCTAAATTCACCAGCCTTCCATAAAAAAAATAAAGAAGTCTTTAAAAAAAAGAGATCCTGCTGCTACCTCAAAATTACCCCATTTTCAAAAAGAAAATGTAATGCTTTTGTTATGAGTATTTTCCTATAACTGATTTAGGTCCTTTAGACCATTAAACATTTTGGTTCTCAAATATAGCGTGTAAGAATACAGTCCATTGTAGTGTGTAAGAAGGATTAACACTCTAAACTTCTGAAAAGTCCAATGAAATATCTTTGAAAATAATGCCAAGGATATTGAGTTGTATCACAAATCATAGACTTTCAATAGACAAAACTATGAATGAATAATTATGTCTAACCATACATACACAGTCTGAAAGCAAAATTTTATTTATTTATTTTTAAAGATTTTATTTATTTGAGATAGAGAGAGACAGAGAGAGAGGGAGAGAGAGCACAAGCAGAGGGAGCTACAGGCAGAGGGAGAAGCAGGCTCCCAGCTGAGCAAGGAGCCCAATGCGGGACTCAGTCCCAGGACCCTGGGATCATGACCTGAGCTGAAGGCAGACACTTAACTGACTGAGCCACCCAGGCATCCGTGAAAGCAAAATTTTAAAGAAATGTTGTAATTCAAAAAGTGGTAAGGAATCCAAGCAAGAGCAAAGTGGAACATATGGGTCACTGACAACCACCCCAAAGCCAATAGCTTTTTGGAGTAACTCAGAATGTTTTTATACAAGGTCAGGTGTTTACCCATGAATAAAGCCATTCTGCAGGTGTAATCAACTTTATAATTTAAAGAAGTATATTAGAAAACTGTCAATGCATATAATATTCACTTAAGATCTAATTAGAGGCCTTTGAAAATGGAGCCAAGGAAATTGAATTGTAGCCCAAACAAGATTGACAAGATATTTGAGTAATAAATGCTTCATGTTCTTTCTTAAAAATTTATTATACTGTAAGAAGAGAGAAATAAAAGCCAGAATGTCTTACCATAATAGAATTCCCCTTGTTGATACATCATTGGAATTTGGACTTCACTTTCATCATCTTTAGTGAAGGAAAAGGTTCTAGTATTTTCAGGTCTAAATTGTGACTTCCAGTTCCCCTTGAAATAGATAGCATTGATGAGGGCCAAATGAGTGCCAGCATCAAAATCCCTTGGGGATACCAAATCCTTCAACAGACCTATTCAGGAAAAAATGAATAGATGAAAATTTATATTAAATTTGAAGGTGAATGGGGACCAAAAGATCCAGAAAAACTGTATACCACTACCAAATTTACAATAAAAATTAAAAGTATCTTGCTTTCAAAGGAAAAATGTTACACACACACACACACACACACAATTACAGATTAAGGGGATCTAAAACACACCTACCTGCAATAACACTGGTAGGATCTTGACACTTGCAGAAACTATAGAACCAAGTACAACAGAATCTCAGGCTTTACTACTTTCTAGTTGTAATGATGTATACACATCTCTTAACACAGAGTAAGCATTCAATAATGATTACCGAGTTTATTCTTGAACAATGTACATGATTAAAATGTCAGCCAGTTCAAAAATTTCCCCCATATACATTGGATATCTTTCCACTAAATATAACAACTGCATTCGACTAGGTGAAAACAGATGAGTGAAAGCCAATTGAATTAGTGATGCCTTATTATCGATCATTTGAAATATTCCTTTACAAATCTATTGTCAAAGATACTGGCTCTTTGTTGATAGCTAAAAATGTGTAAAAAGATTTTCGAAATAGCTTGTAATCATTCAATCTATTCAAAGTGGATTATTATTCTTGACTTATTCTTTGAATGTTAAAATACAAACATAAGTTTATTTTATCCTACGTTTTAATGTCATAGTTGAAAAAGATAGGACCAAAATTTGTATTCTCTCATTTTATTAATGATAGCACTTCTTTAGGTGCTTACAAAGGTGCCTCGGAATTTTTGGGATTATAGGACATAGGGTATGTGGTCAGGTTTTTTTGTTATTGTTCCAAAATAAAATATATTAGATTGACATTATTTGAGGAGTTTTGACAATATGAATTAATTTAACGAACTTCTGCAATCTACTTTCAATTTGGCTTCATTTTTTAAATTCTAATTTCAATACTTTGATGGTAAAGTTAGAAAATAAAATGGTAAAATATGAAACATTTGGAAAGCTTAAATACATTTTTAAAGACTAGATTAGAAACAAATTTTATTTATTTTTTAAAAATTTTATTTTTTTATTTTTTTACACCCAATGTGGGGCTCAAACTCATTACCCCGAGATCAAGCATCACATGCTCCACCAACCAAGCCAGTCAAGTTTAGAAATAAGTTTTAAAATAAATGTTCAGATTAGAAATAAATTTTAAATTAGATTAGAAATAAATTTTAAAATAAATGTATCTCTTTCTCATTCTCCACTTATTTGGACTTAAAATGGGCTGCTCTTTTTTTAAGAAATCCTATACAATTTTTTTGATTACCAATCAAGTTCTGTTGTTTAGAAGCCCAACTTTGAGGGTGCCTGCCTGGGTAGTTCAGATGGTTAAGATGGCTAAGTATCTGCCTTCAGCTCAGATCATGATCTCCAGGTCCTGGAATTGAGCCCTACATCAGGCTCCCTGCTCAGCGGGGAGTCTGTGTCTCGCTTTCCCTCTGCCACTCCCCCTACTTGTGCTCTCTCTGTTTCTCTCTGTCTCTCAAATGAATAAATAAAATCTTTAAAAAAAAATAAAAGCCCAACTCTGATTTTTAACTCTTTCTTACATTCTATTTTAAGTATATTTTTAAGAGGCCCACCAACTGCCATCCTAATTGGTATCTAACTTCTTAAACAAGTCAGCTCAAGCAAAATTCCATATAGTAGTTAAGATTACCATGCAGAGGAAAACCATGATTGGAGAGACAGATTTCAGACAGATTTATCATAGTGCCTAAATTCTTCACATGCCAAAAGATTTAAGTTCTTTCAAAAATGTTTATTCATAAGCAATGCCTCTAAAAAGACTGTAATCTATACAAAATAATTATTAGATACTCAACTAAATGCTAACATTCAAAAATTCAACTGGAGTGAAGAGAAAATAATTTCAGAAGTAGAAGAGAGTTAAAACTAAGCCACTAGAGAAAGAAAGGAACCAAATGACATACTATTTGTGTTATTCTCCACCCACTTATTGATATGGTTGGCCACAGCTATATTTTGACTGAAGTCCACATGATTTACTTCTGCTTTGAAGTATTTTTTCAGCATTTGCAAAAATTCCTCATTGACATGAAATCCATTTTGCACAAAGAGGGAATTGGCAATTTTCATCACATATTGGCTCTCTTTAGCAGTTACCATGTTAGAAAAATCCTTCAAGAAGGAAAATTCGTTACCTGCAAAATGACAAACAATAAGTTTATTAGTGGAACAAACACAGTGAATGATCATGGGGATTGGAAAAGCACTAAAAAACAGCAAGGAAGATTGATGAGACAGGGGCCAAAGGGAAGAGCACTAGTTTATTCCCCATATCGACATGACTAGGAGGTTCCAATATTTGTGCCATTTCTAGATCTTCAAATTAACTTTGAGTATTATGAACTGGTATTATTTTTCGTTTTAATTGATGTCTTGGTAGAATCTATAGAGATTTTTTTGGTTGTCTCCTTTCAAAGTACTTAGGTTATTCTCATTAAATTGGTCTTCATTTTATAATTAATAGGAATAAGAATTAAGCTTAATTACCTAATTTAAAAATCAAAATATTCCTTGAAATTTTACTTTCACTGGACTTTTTTGCCTTATAACTAGAAACATGCCTTAGAAATCATCGAGTTCTTAACTTTTTAATGAGTCGATTCTCATGTATATTAAAAACATTAAAATAGAAATCATACATCATGTCAAAATGATTACAAAAACCTTTTGGCTAAAAACTTTCCCCAATACATAACATTTTCATAATAATAAAACATTTCAAAAAAATTCTTGGATGCTGCTTAAAAAATGAAGATACAATTGGTTTTAAGCAAAAATTTCTAATATTCCTAGAGAATCATGTTGCTTTTCTTCATAGCAGTTATCACAGTTGTAAATATTCATTTATGTGATAATTGATTGATACATGCCTCTCCCTCTAGACTGGAAACTCAGTAAGAACCAGGTTTGATTTTATTTGTCACAGTGACTTTTATTTAAATAATAATAATAATAAAATCTACAATTTCCTTAGATTAACTCAGCTAAGGATACAGCAAGGAGTTAATACCTTCCTTGGGTTTCCTGATGGTTCTCCTAACCATACCATCTCAATGAGATCACTTTCTCACATTGTGTGAATATTGCTACCTGTGGCCTAAGACAACATAACTGAGTTGAAAGTTAAAGTCAAACCACCTTGAAAAATTAAACCTAAGGACACTCACCATTTTTCAGGCTGTCATATCCCATTGAATGACGGATTTCTTTCAGGGTAGAACCTTGGGCCCCAAGTTCCATCATTCCCATAGCAAAGGTAACACTCAATGGAGAGAAAAGAATATTTTCATCTTCCCCAGTGGCTCGAAGATGGTTATACATATTCACTGACAACTCAGCAATGGTCTCATCAGGGAAAGTGGCCCCTAAAGCCAGACTTTGCAGAACCAGCAAAGAGAAGAGTACAAGGAAAGCCATGTTGGGAGAGCTCAAGCCTGAAAAACAATAATTTCCATATTAATTATTAATTATCTCTGACAATGGAGTGAAAGGCAAAAAATAAAATAAAAATAAGAATTATTTCTTGCAAAGTTGTAAAGCAAACCAAATTTCTAAACATTTACATTGTTAATATCTCCTAACAAAAGCCCCTTTAAAGGATATGTTGGGAGATACTATTTTTAAAAAGGCAATTAATAGTCAAATGAACAAATAACATTGCTAAATTCTGAGGATATTTCCAGGAACAGGTAGCCCTGGTCCCCACCTTCATGGGGTTAAGAGTATGTATAGCTACATATATAATGGAAAATTTAGACCATGTTTGGTGAGGCGAATGTATCAATTTTTCATATCTTCACCATATATATTTTGGTCATGATTTTAAAACAATTTACTCTAGCTTACACTAAACTACAAAGGTCCAGGAAAACTATAATGGAAACCAAAAGATATTTACAGGGTTTAAGATGAACTAGTGAAGTCAGGCATTTGAAAATGTCGCTCTACTCATTCACTACAATTTATAAAATTAATGCACCATGCAACTGGGTTGCCAACTGGCAGGAAAAGATCAGACACACACCTGCCACCGGCCCTAGTTTGTTCAGCCCAGGCTGCAGAACCCACAGGAAGTGGTAACCTAGGGAAACACATTCAGCACATCCTTGTGCTCTTTTCTCGTCCACTGTGGTTACCTATGAGGCTGTTACTCCTAATAGTGATCTCGGGGCAGGGAGGGGCCTTCTACCACACTGTCCTTTTATACTTAGGCTGATATTACCATTTCAGCTTATACCAGAACACGTTGCTTCTATTTCAATGAATATTTCTAAATACGAGGTTTATCTGGTTCTTGAGCCATTTTCTCTGTGGAAAAGAAAGTGTCAGTGCCAGACATCTCTGGTTGATAGTTCTTCCTCCTGGCACACCAGTGTTCCCGAAGCCCTGTCCACCCACAAACGGCACACACTGACCAGCACACAGCTGGGACAGAATTTCCTTTTTCCTTGTATTCTCCCTCTTTGTCACTGCAGGCATCTAAAAGCTGAACTGCCTAGTCAAACAATTAAGCAGCTTACTTGTTCATGACCTTCAAGGGAAAAAAAAACTATCATGAAAACAACACGTAAAGTGATACTGAGTGAACACATTTGGAAAATTGTATTTCAACGAGCATGGAACATTAACAATCCCCTTTCCTCAGTTAACAGAAGGCATACACATTTTACTTAAGAGCAAGGTGTTTCTGACAGGGGTTTGAGTCAGAATGTCCTCCTCCCTCCTATCACGTTTTTCATTCCAACTTCTGGAGAGCTGCCTATTAGTTTGTAAGTCCTTCACATTTTAGGGTTCAGTTTTAGGGATCAGTTTTGTTTTGTTTTGTTTTGTCTGAGAAACTCCAAGCACTGCTGTCATCCCTCTGCTTTTGTATTAAGGTTTAGATCAGTCTCCTTTGTTTAGGAAGGCAAGGCTCAGCCTGCATGTAAATACGGACTCTCACAACCCCTGCTGTGGGAGACCCCGCTGGGGGAGATGGGATGGCTGCCTGTGGGAGATCAAGTGCACTGCTGCAGAGCAGTGTCTGTGGTGGGACTGAAGCCCAGGGCAGAGAACACAGCTGCCCTGCCAGCCGGCAGACTGAGGCCATCAATGCGAGGCTGCCCCCAAATTTCCACCCCCCCAGCCCCCCTGCTTCTGGACTCCAGAGGACTCCAGGAAAAGGTGGAAGCAGAATAGGGGAACTTTCTCAATGTCTAGATTCAGATGGAAATTTAGCAGGTACCCTTCTAATTTGAAAGAGACCCTAAGATATATCCGGTATTTAATACTTAGGTTACTAGAACTCAGAAATCCAAGTCAGATTCAAAGCCATGCTCTTAATCATGACACTAGACTGTTATCTGACATACCCTACAAAGACCCAAAGCTGGGCCTCATTACTTTCGTTTAATGTTATCTAGTAGTTAATGAAGTTAAAGTCACTATATGGTGGTGGTATCTGTCCCTCAGTAACATGGCTATTTGGAAACCATTGCTTTCAACATGAGTATCAAATTTTAGGTGAACAAAAAGATTTCATTCATATAAAACAAAAACCAACCTATTGCCAACCAACAAGCATTCTAGAAAAACAAGGTCAAGTCTATCATACTCATCAGCATTTTTATTTACAAATGAATGTGCCATGAGATAAATAAGCTAACACATGATGTATGACCTTTGGCAAATCACATGCCTTCTCTCAGTCTTAGCTTCCTCATTCATGAGATGAAGATGCCAATTTCTACGCCACACAATTTTTTAAAAAGATTTTATTTATTTGAGAGAGTGAGAGAGCACAAATAGGGGAGCATCAGAGGGAGAGGGAGACACAAGCTCCCCACTGAGCAGGGAGCCCAACTCCACACCATTATTGAAGATGTAAATGAAATAGTGCCTGTTTGAAGCACTCATTTTAAGCTACAAACGTACTAATAAAAAACATTGTCATTAGAGAGTATGTTTCCTAGGTTTGTATATTTGCTGTCAAGGAAGAGGCTCTAGAGCCAAAATGAGTATTTTATTCTTCCTGTTGGCTCATCTAATGTAGCACTATTAAATGCCATTCATTCAACCAAGATTGAAAGAGGTACCATGAAGATACTCAAATGTATAAGCACGGGATCTTGTCCTCAAGAAACTCACAGCATTGTACAAGAACATGTAATCTATTATAGTGGTTCTTCTCTTTTTTAAGAAAAGAGATTCTTTTAAGAAATCAGGAGAAGGGTAAACAATCTCTTCAGAAAATGCATGCATATGGCTAACAGAACATTACTTTCACTGGCCAGGATATTTACTGGCCTCAGGTTAAGAACCCCCTGGTCTGTAGCAGATGGTCCAGATGCAGAAAGAAGCAGTGTTTGGTGGACCTGCAGCTTACTGGGGGAAAGCAATGTCAAAACTATTAATGTATCTTCAGGCTTCTGGCAGAATCCTGGAAAAAACATCCGTATGTCTGTGAGAAAGGGCTCTTCCCAGGGTAGTGGGCAGCAGGCCACGATTTACATGCTCTGCTGGGGAATTAGAAGCATTATGGCAAGGAATGGTGGAAGCAAGTTATATCAGGAAACTCTTTAGTCAAGATTTAAAGAACTCTGTTCTGGAAGCACACATTTTATCTATACTTAAGTGATCTTTCCTTCTTTTAAAGGCAAAATGTCCAGTGTGCAAGAAAAAAAAAATGGCTTCTGCCAGACTGGCCCAGCCTTTCTGATGCTACCTATCCCACCCCTAGCCCCTGGCTCTTTCACCTCCGCTGCCTCCGATTACTCCTTCTGAGGATTTTTTCTGGGGAGAAGGGAAGCTTCCCCCTTCTTCTACCTTCTAAGTGGGGAGTGTTCTCCAGGGTTCTATTCCTGGCCCTCTTCTCTTCTGTGTACTGTTCTTCTCGTGCCTGCTGGTGAACTTCCCTCAAAACAAAGATACTTCAACTATTGTCCCTGTTCATATTATTCCCCAGTAAGTAAAATTCTAGCTCTGGCTTTCTTTTTATCTTAATTCCTGATGTGCATTGCAAATTGTTTTGGGAGTGTCTTAGTCTTTGATTCTTGTCAGCACTTCAAATTCAAGGTGACTCAAACTGGGCTCCTTGTTTATCAATCAGGCCCATTCTTTTTTTTTTTTTTTTCCTTTTTTTCTTAAAACATCAGAGTCCTTTGACTCCTCTCCATGTCCCTTTCCCTATGTTCGATGAGCTGTCAACACTTATTCCATACTGTGCTCTGGACACTTCTACCCATTATCCGATGACCATTTCCATAGACGTTGTGGCAGTTCTTCTTAATGCATTCTCAAGGGCTCCACCAATGACTTCCATCCATTCTCTGAAGCCCAGGGTACTGCCCTCCTCAATCCAATGGATGCATAGTCTCCGGATGAATTGTTTTGAATTACTGTTATGAACAGGTATTCCTATATTTACAAAACCTCAAAATCTTACTCATGCCTGTAGAGTAAAGCCCCAAATCTTTAGTCTCACTTTACTGTGATCCAACATGTTTCTACCCACTACTCCCCTTCAGGGATCCTCCAATTCAAGCCAGACTCCTTTTTGCAGTACATATCCCAGAATTTCTGTCTCATGGTGCTGGCTTGTGTAGTTCTCTTTCTGGAACTACTTCAACCTGGTTCCATATGTTCAAATCCTAACCACTCCTCAAGGTTCTGCTCCACTTCCATTTCCTTCATGAATACCCTCCTGGTTCTTCAGTTACAACAGCAATTTCCCCCTCCTCTGAAATGTTGGCACATTTTATCTCTACCTCTCCAACAGCACATATCACTGCTTCCCTCTATTACAGATAATTCTGTACACGAGTCGGCTGGTTTCCTCAGCTTTTTGAAGACACAGATAGAAGTGCATTCCTCTTTGTCTATCTTAAAATAATCAGAATAAGCACTTAATACATTACATATCGTAGGTACCCGATATTTGTTGAATGAATGTAGCTCGAGATGTACAGGCTCACGAATGCTGCACTGGAAGGAATAGCAAGAGTAGCTGCTTCTCCTCAATTCTCGAAGCTAATTTAATCCTAGTCCACAGGTAGTGGCTCATTTCCATTTCTTTTTTTTTTTTTTTTTTTTAAAGATTTTATTTATTTATTTATTTGAGAGAGAGAATGAGACAGAGAGAGCATGAGAGGGTCAGAGGGAGAAGCAGACTCCCCGCCGAGCAGGGAGCCCGATGCGAGACTCGATCCCGGGACTCCAGGATCATGACCTGAGCTGAAGGCAGTCGCTTAACCGACTGAGCCACCCAGGCGCCCCATCATTTCCATTTCTTATTCCCTTTGATGAAGTGTTTCCTTATTGAGTCTGAGACCATCTTTCCAGTCTGACAAAGTGGTACTGTTGCCAATGCTGGCCTACTGCAACGCCTGGACATGGGATGCATTAACAAACAAGTGCACCACCTTCACAAAAGGGGCTACCCAAATGTTACTGTATTAACATTAGTCTACAGAATGCCAGGGCCCCACCACTAATCATAACAACCAACACATTCTAAAATGAATTACTCTCGGGGCGCCTGGGTGGCTCAGTCGTTAAGCGTCTGCCTTCGGCTCGGGTCGTGATCCCAGGGTCCTGGGATCGAGCCCCGCATCGGGCTCCCTGCTCGGCGGGAAGCCTGCTTCTCCCTCTGCCACTCCCCTTGCTTGTGTTCCCTCTCTCGCTGTGTCTCTCTCTTCAAATAAATAAATAAAATCTTTAAAAAAAAATAAAATAAAATGAATTACTCTCACATGGAGCATTACTTTGTAGTTCATTATTTTCAAGCTACTGAATAAAATGCCTTTACAGAAAAACAAGGGGCCGCAGGACCAGCGTAGTAGTAGATTGTGCTGTTGTGCTAGAAAAGGCAGAAGTAGTTGAGCTACTAATAAATTGCCATTAACTCTTGCATCTCTCCTTTACGTGGTAGGATAGGTTTTGGGCATGTGTGTGTGCATATCCTGCTTTGGCAAACACTTCATTCAAACAGGCCAGGGAATTAGATCTTATAATTGAGGTGTGAGTGATCACAAAGTGGAAAGCTAGCACAATAAGGAAGATTTAAAAAAAAAGCTTTCTTAGTAGTTAATCTTATTTATAGAAAGATTGATACTCATAAATGCAACTTGTTGGTTTTTTTTGGATAGCGCAATTATTTGAAATGTAAAGAAGATGGTTTCATAATTGTGAGCTAAGTAAAAACGGAAGGTATTCTTTAGAAGGTGAAAAAAAATGGCTGAGGAAGATCCTTTCTCCAACAACAACAACAACAAAAAACAGCCATACAAAATAACTCAAGAAAAAATGCCTAAAGCAAAGAACACTATCTTGAATTACTCTGGCGTATTAATTCTCAGATTTTTGCATGTAGTTATTTTTTTAATTGAGGGAACCAATATAAGGTTGCTCAATTTTTATTTTATTAAGCAAATACATTGGAATGGGGGCAAGTTTAACAAAAAAGAATGCCTCTGACAATCACATAAAAGAATGAACATTTCATCATGAAAAGAAGACAGTTCTTCAAAGTGGATATGTTTGAATTCATGGTGTCACTACTTTTTCTTTCTTCTCCCCCCCACCCCCACCCCCCATGGGTTGGCACTGAGTGTTTGGAAGCCACTTCTCTAAGTTTGGTTAGTACCAGTTCACTTGGTGAAATTTGGAACAGGTTGGTCTCCAGATGTTTGTTCTCTGATTTACTAAGAGAAAGGGTTGACCTAGATCAGCCGCAGTGAAGCTGGAAAATTTGTCAAAGAATTTGTCACACACAAAAAAGGAATCATGACCGGGATGCCTGGGTGGCTCAGTCAGTTAACTGTCTGCTTTCGGCTCAGGTCATGGTCCCAGGGTCCTGGGATGGAGCCCCACATCGGGCTTTTTGCTCAGTGGGGAGTCTGCTTCTCCTTCTGCCCCTCCCCCTGCTCGTGCTCTCTCACTCTCTCAGATAAATAAATAAAATCTTTAAAAAAAAAAAAAAAGGAGTCATGACCTTGTGAAACAACCTGTACTTTAGCAACCTGTAATTTAGGACAGTTCCTGAACCACAACATATGTAGTGTACCTCCCCACCCCCAATTTTAACTCTTCAGAAATTAGAATAAATCTTATGATCAATGTCCAAAGAAACCAGTCGATCTCAGAGATGCAGCTGTGCCACTGTGATCATTTCCTGTGTAAGCGTCATAGCCTGGATAAGTGTAAACTTTTGGCTACTTGTTTATCCTTGTTTCCTCAGTCGACTTATTTTCATTGGTGCTGCCTCCCACAGTCGAATTTTTGCTTAAACTTGGACCCAGAATTGTCCTCAATAGCACTGTATTGTATGGCAGCACTGAAAAGAAAAAGGGCCATGGACCCAGCGAACAGAGGGGAGGATGTAAGTTTACTGTAAGTGATGCAAGCATTTATCACTTGAGAAATGAACCAACTGATTTTCTTGTAACACAACAACTGAGTATTTTACAAGGATCCACGAATATAAGACCCATGTATGTGAATGAATTTGTGCAAGAGATATATCTCTTGTCCTTGGGATATGTACAAAAGAACTGTCTGTTGGATGCCTAGCAGCACAATTAGAGGCAGACGAATTTGCCAAATCTCTCAATATAAATCATAGTGCTTTCAAAGTGAGGAAAGGTGAATGACCAATGCATGCTTTGTGAAGGACTATTGCTCAGGTGCTAGGCTGTCAATAGCTTCCTGGTAACTTTCAAATTAGCTGTATAAATGTGTGGAGGGGTGTGCAGGTGGAATAGTCAAATAATCAAATGGAAATGGAGAGAATACACCAGTAGTCTTTGAAATGCCTTAAGATTATATTTTCAATCACAAAGGTGCTAAAAGTTTTGATCAGAAAATGCATTATGAAAAGTATCATGTAATGTGCCTGATAAACAATGGCCAGAAGTGATTCAGAAGGATGAAAAGAAGGCTCAGACTTAAAATCTTAGTTATTAAGGGCATAATACACTAGCGTATAAAGATACTCCATTGTGCTATATTTTAAAAAGAACTGTACATTTTTCTCCTTAAAATGTTCTTTCTCCCTAAAAAGAAGATGCTATGTAAATTGAGATATATTTTAATACCAAGGGACCAGAATCAAGGAGATAAAGGAGTGCAGGAGGTTTAATTCTGTAATCATGGTATCTATGAAATTATGATTCTTCCATCTTTTCCTCTTTCTTTTGCTTCTCCCCCCAGCTATCTAGCCCACTGTGATTCTTTCCATACTCTCTTACACTTTGCAAAAAAACACACCTTTATGTCCTTTTTCCTGTTCTATTGAATCAAGCAAAAAGGAAAGCTTATCAGGTATCTCTTAAACAAGGAGTAAATGGCCAGGTAAATCAAAGGGACAGAACTATGGAGAGAATAAGTTACAGATATGTAATTTACCAGAAAGAATTATGAAAGACTTGAAAATGCCCCAAGATGATTGCTGGATGTCTTCAATGAAAAACTATGAATTATCTAGAACATAACCTTCCGGGGTATCTGACTATGAGTTTTGGGCCCTTCGTTGTCTTTGAACAACTTCACCGTTCTCCAAGTTGAAGATAATTGATAGTGATGCAAATGATTCTTGTCTATATAAATGCACAGTGTACATGTATGATTGAATGCAACTGATTGTTGCCCTGTGGATATTGACCAGTTCTGCATCTATTAAGCAAATGTGTTTCAGTATTCCTCATGAGTTTATATATTCATCTGCTTTTTGGATTCTTTAATGAATTGGTTGTAACAGCTTACTGATTCTCTCATTAGTTAATGAGCTAAATAAAATCTTTGATATCTTTTCATTTTATATTTGTTTGAGAGTCAAGATTATAACCTTTTAAAAATAATTATCCTTTAACTAATTTTAAAAATCCTTACAGTTAGAAATTTTTCTTTCAAAAAATGTTTATTTTCATGGGATAATCCGATAATCAGAGTAGGAGGGAACTGGAATATTAGTCTTTTCTTAATCACTGAATATTCCTTAATCATTGGTTGAATTAGTACTATACCACTGGTACCCCAAAATGATTTAGTAGAACTCTGTGGCTTGGAACTACTGATCACATAGCAGCTAGCACTGAGCTGGCGGTGCTAGAGGTCTAAAATTCTTCGGTATTTTGCATGCATCCAAGAGGAAGGTTAGGCCTGGAAGAGACTATGGTAGTCTGCTCATTTAGGGACTAAACAGTCCTGGAAATGTTGAGAAACAACCAAGGGAAGATGTGCTAAAACTCCCCAGAATTTTTAAAGTGCTTTGGTAAATATAAATATATTAAGTCTGAATTCCTCAGCAACCAGAGGGAGGCTAATTGGAATGAAGATGGACCGTGACTCACAAGAGTTCCTTTCTTTGCTGATACGCAAGGCTTCCAAGGAGCTTTGGTGATTTTTTGGCACCAAACATCCTCTAACTAGTAGGTGATAAGGGTTATAAACTTTCAAGAACATTTCACAATAAAGATAACCTCTTGGGAAACTGTTTGACTTAATAAATAGATGATGAATAAGTACGTCTCTAGTCAAACATTTTCCCATGTTAGGCTGTAACAAATTTCTAAAATCAAAAACCAAAATACTCAATTATTCTGTGTCCTTTAAAAAGTTAGAAAAATGCAGTCCAACAGAACTTTCCGCAATGACATAAATATTACGTATGTGTACTGGTCCCAATAAGGTAGCCACTTGCCACTGGTGGCTATTGGGTATTTGTAGCGTGGCCAATACAACCGAGAAACAAGTATTTTAATTTTATTTTATTTTAATTAATTTCAATAGCCATATATGGCTCGTGGTTACCATATTTGACCCTGTAGAGTTAGAAGTAGGCCACATAGATCTACTTCTCATAACATTGGTTCTTGACCAAATACAAGTGTTTAAAACAAAAACAGAAAAAAACCATAGGTTCTTGACCTAATACAAGCGTTTAAAACAAAAACAGAGAAATTAGTAGCATGAACTCTATAAAACATGTCTCCTTACATAAGCTGTTTTATTTATAAACATACTCCTTTTCTTCAAGAGATCTCAATTGATAAAGAGGCTCCATTTGGAATTCCAAAGGCTTTTGATTAAAGTAGGTGACTACTGGGAAGATAAAGGTGATGCCAACAAGCATCAGTGAGCTGGCAGATCCCAGCCCTCCTGGAAACGTGACTTGGGCTTTTCCATAAAGTGGTAATGAGTAATTCTGTTTGGCACAAGCAGGGAGACTTTGTCCTTGCCAGTGAATGACTTCCTTTGGAGTACTGTCAGGAGAGCTAAACAAGTGACACACAAGCCCTAAGGCAAGATTCAGGGAGTAGTTTCAGAGAGATGGGTTAAAAAGTCATCATCAGTCAAGGTCATGTGTGGCTCAAGGCCATTTTGGAAGAAGCCAGGCATTAAGGGTCTTAGCTTACCCATTAATGCTTTAAGAAATCCCTGCTGATTGCTCTTACTCAGCCTATGGGCTTAGCTGTTTAAAAGACTGCAGAATGTTCCTGCGGGAAACACCTTGACCAGACCCTCATTTTACAGGTGAGGAAACTGAGTCATCTGTACTGAACAACTTTTTGTACACAAAAGATGTTTAATGAGCTACTATAGATACGAAAAAACATAAACTTTAAATGTGAACGCAATACCTAGAATTTAATTTACTCATTCATTCATTCATTCATTCATTCAATAACTACTTATTCTTGACAACTACATACCAGGTCCTGTACTAGGTGCTAGGGATACAGAGGATAACAGGATGATGCAAAAGATATGCTTTTGTGGTATTTTCCTTCATGTATTAGGTATATATATTCTTTAAAGAGATCTCCAACTTTTTATTCAGAGTTTTAAAAATATTGGAATTTCTAATAAATAAAATCTTAAAAAAAAAAAAAAAGGGGGCACCTGGGTGGCTCAGTCGTTAAGCGTCTGCCTTTGGCTCAGGTCATGATCCCAAAGTCCTGGGATTGAGCCCTGCATCAGGCTCCCTGCTCAGCGGGGAGCCTGCTTCTCCCTCTCCCACTCCCCCTTCTTGTGTTCTCTCTCTCACTGTGTCTCTCTCTGTCAAATAAATAAATAAAATCTTTAAAAAATAAATAAAAATAAAAATATTGGAATTTCTAATTTCTCAATATTAAAATATTGCTTATGTAATAAAGTTTTTAAAAGCTGGCTATGTCCCTGAAAATCTGAAAATACTCAGATATAAGGTTGCTTCTCAATTACTTTGTTAATGGAGGGAGTATTAGCCTAACTTACCCTCCAATTATTCGCTAATGCTTGAGTATATCCTGAAGGGCTGGGAAAGGAGGTAAAATATCCAGAGAAATTATTTAAAGAAAAAATTCTCCCAGGAAGACTTTCAGAGCGTTCAAAGCCAGTTTTAACCTGTCTTGATAATGCACTCAGAACTGTAAATACAGTATTGTAATGTGATGATACCCTAACAAAGGACAGTAGTAGTTAGGGCTGTTGGCCATACACACCAAAATAGCCCAGATTCAAAGCATTTATTTTTGTATTAAATTATATTTGGGTTATATTTATGGTGTTTCTTGTCTTTCTTTTTTGAATTCTCCATCTCTCTGCACTATTTTACTGTCTTAGCTTTAAGAGCCCTCACAGCTGTTGTTATTTTTCTCTTTTAGCTTTAACCTCTTGCTTTATTTTATAAGATTAAGTGTGAGGGTTTGAGGACATCCCTAAACTCTCCTGAGGTGAAATGCGTAGTTTCACTTTGCCTCAGTGTCTGTTGAGACCACACAAAGCTATTTTCTTATCTTGGCTAATAACTATAATATTCCCAAGACCCAAGTGTTCTTTTAGTAAAATGGTGTAGGCTCATGGGTTTCTTTTTTTTTTTTAATTTTTTTTTGAAGATTTTTTATTTATTTATTTGACAGAGACACAGCGAGAGAGGGAACACAAGCCGGGGAAGTGGGAGAGGGAGAAGCAGGCTTCCCGCGGAGCAGGGAGCCCGATGTGGGGCTCGATCCCAGGACCCTGGGATCATGATCTGAGCTGAAGGCAGATGCTTAACGACTGAGCCACCCAGGCGCCCCTCTTCTTCTTTTTTTAAAAGATTTTATTTATTTGAGAGAAAGAGAGAGAGAGTGAGAGACCATGAGCAGGGGAAGGGGTAGAGGGAGAAGCAGACTCGCCCCTGAGAGCAGATCCCAGCGTGGGGCTCCATTCCAGGTCCCTGGGATCATGACCTGAGCCAAAGGCAGATGCTTAACTGGCTGACCCACCCAGGTGCCCCTAGACTCAGGTTTCTGACACCAAGATGATTATAGAATTATTATATATATTAACAATAGGCTGAATTTTGTGAAATTGCCATTTTTATAAGTCAAAGTGGTCAAATATTGGCATGTTCATATGCTTCAACCTACTATTTAGTGAGAATTTATTGTGTGTCAGGCTGAATAGAATTTTTGTATGCTGTTTTGCTACCTTTTATTTAATACAGTTATTTCAGTGTTTTGAAAAGGCATCATATCTCACATTTTTAAAATGCATACTAGTTTAGAAATCTGGAAAAATTTATTATGATTTTCTTAGAATTCTTTTCACTTTGTGCTAGAAATGCTAGAAACTGATGGAGAGAACTCTCTAACTGACACAAAACACAAACTTAAATTAGGTGGCTCTTTCTTTAAAAGAAAAAACAAAAAAATACTTGTGGCTTACTTACTGTACCCCGGGGAAATTAAGTTACCTACATTATTTTCTAGACAGTCTTTTGCAGGACTACTATGGTGCAAATGAAAGTGAGAAAGAATGTGTCAAAAAATAATTTTACTGCTTTGTTTTTTAATACTCCTATAAACAAAAAATACAAAATTACCTTGATATTGACTAATGTATTAATGTTACCTGAAAATATCCACCTGTTAAGTCTATTTATAAACCTGCCTCACACATTGTAATAGGGGGATTTCTAAAAAAAAGTTTGGTTTCCTCTTCCTGTTCATCACTGTCAGTGTCTGAAAAGGCAACTTGTAATTTTTATTGCAGAGTGTGGGCAAACAAGTAAAACATTAAGTGGATATAAAAAGGCTCCATGAAAGTATTCTGGTTACATTTCCCTGTAATTTTCAGAACCACATTTACAATATAGTAACAGCGTTAGAAAGTGTGTAGAAAGATGAATTAAGGAAATAAGCCAATGTTAATGTCAGATAGGAAAAAAAAAAAAGAAAGAAAGAAGAGGAAATTTGGGGAGATAGTGTACTTCTCCAAAAAGCAGTTTCAAGCAATCTAACTAATAATCAACCCCTCTCATTTTCAGAGATCTGGAGAGACATGGATATAATTATTTTCTTCTGAATCTCTTCTAAGTTTAACAATCCTCACTGACAGGAAATTGTCCCTTATCAAGCTCCTTACACAGCAGCTTGAGGCTTTTCCGTCATTGGGTGGGTAAAATGGGAGGGATATTTTATGGATCTTATGTTGAGCACTAGCGCTCTCTACCCTGGCACCCCGTGAGAGTGTGTCGCTCTCCTTAGTTAACCACTGAAAGATCGCAGAAGCGTCATGGTGAAATGCAGTCAAGGATGTTGGCTTTTCATTGGGGGGCCGCTTCTTACACGTCTTAAGCATTATTGAAAATTAAAGCTAGGTGTGTCAGAGAAATTACAGAGAATATTTTTAGGACTCCAAGATATGTGTCAGGGTCTTTCTTGCAAACGACTTGTCTATAAGTTAATTAGAATAAAATGAAATAGTTCTCTCAAGTTGGCTTTTTAAAAAATACATACAGATAATTGGCCCTGCAGAGAATGACTGAATGATGGGCATCAGGTTGATACGAGCCTCATAGATTTCACACTGAAACACATCTATAGATCTATCTTTTAAATATACAGTTATAGTTCCCAGTAAGAAAAGCAATGAGAGTCAAAGCTCAACTTGAGTTAAGCTCAAGAGAGGCTACCCAAATAGGATGGGATATGCTGTTATTATTTTCTCATTTCTGGTATTGCTTGAGAGTCTACATGTGAGAGTCTGGGAGCTTGAAGACTAGGGAATTGTTAATAAAATTCAAGAATATGCTAGGAATATCTAAATTTCAAAATGAAAAGAGAAATTCTTCCTATAAAATAGATTCTCTTACCTCAGTTTTCTCCCCAGAGACCAATTAACTCAGGGACTTCTAGAGCTAAAATCATATAATGAACTAATCATTTATACATAATAACAAATTATTGTTAGTCTTCATAACAAGCTCGAAGGTAACCCCATTTTGCAGATTAAGAAACTGAAACTTAGTGAGTTTAAGAAATTTTACCATGTTCACACAGCTTACTAAGGAGTAAAAAGGGGATCTGAGCTTTTATCTGAAGGCTTCAAATCCCATGCTACTTTTTTAAAAGATTTTATTTATTTGAGAGAGAGAGAGAGCAGGGGAAGGGGCAAAGCGTGAGGGAGAAGGACAAGGAGACTCTGCCCTGAGTCAGAGCTAGATGTGGGGCTTGATCTTGGGATCCTGAGATCATGACCTGAGCCGAAATCAAAAGTCGACCGCTTAGACAACTGAACCACCCAGGCACCCCCCACCCCACCCCATGCTATTTTTGCTATGCCTTGCTGTCCCAGTTCGATGGGATTTAGAGGTCACTTGATACACTTCTCATACTGAATGCAGGAATTCCCTCCACAAGACTGACTCTGCTCAAATTCCTTGTGTGTATGTCAGCTTTGTGTTTGTGTGTGTATGTGTATGTGGGACATCTCAGTGTTTGACTGGCTTCCATGCTGGCAAGATAGCTCATAATGTTTGGATGAAATCTCACTCCCTTTAACATACTGACCCTACGTTTGCCAAATAACACTACAACAGGCTTTAAGTATAAAATATATTAATTAGGATCTTAACTTGCTATATAGAACATTACAATACTTCAACTTTTTTAATAAAAAAAAGGTAAATTGGTAAAACATTCACAGACAACAAAATTCAAAAGTTATGAAAAGGGCTATAGTGAACACCTCTATCTCCTATTCCCTAGTTAGCCAATTTCTCTTGGTGGAGCCAACCAATGTTATCATCCAGAGATACCTTATGTATATACAGTATATATAGTTCCCCTTTTCTTTCTTCCAGAAATAGTAACATAATATACATCCTATATACACTGTTTTGCAACCTCATTTTTTCATGTAGCAACATATCTTTTTTTTTTTTTTAAGATTTTATTTATTTATTTGAGCCAGAGAGAATGAGAGAGAGAGAGAGAGAGCACATGAGAGGGGGGAGGGTCAGAGGGAGAAGCAGGCTCCCCGCCAAGCAGGGAGCCCGATGCAGGACTCGATCCAGGGACTCCAGGATCATGTCCTGAGCCGAAGGCAGTCACTTAACCAACTGAGCCACACAGGCGCCCGTGTCGCAACATATCTTGAAAACTATTTGCTATCATACATAAAGAGCTTCCTCATTTTATTTTATTTATTTATATTTTTAGCAGATTCACAGCATTTTACTGTATGGGTACGCTGTAATTTACTCAATTAGTCTCCTACCAATGGGAATTTAGATTATTGCAATCTTTTGCTATTACAAATAATGAGGTAATGACTAATTTCAGAAATATATCATTTCACAGATGTGCAATTATCTCTGCAGGATAAGTTCCTTGAAGTTAAATTGCTAGGTCAAAAGGCACAAGTACTTGTAACTGCCCTCCATTGAAGTTGCATCATTAAAAACCCTAGGAATATACTTAGAAAGAAATAAGGAAGAAGTATACAAAAAGAAAAATTGAAATGCTGCTTAAAAATAGACACAAAGACTAGAATGTTTCATCTTTTATGGAACACTCTTCCTAAAATAAGGACAGATGAACAAGTTAAACAACACCATAGGGTTACAGTTAGCAAGATCCAGGCCATGGGAAACTCCACAGTACAACTGATTCAGTTTCAACAAATAAAATGCAGGAATAAAGGGCAGCGAGAGCTGGGAGGCAGGAAGCCAGTGGCTTCAAAGAGACTTGAGAGACATATCAATAGATTGCAATGCCTGGCCTTTATTTGATGCTGGTCAAAACAAACAAACTTTAAAAATTACATATGGTATTATAAGACAATGGGGGAAATGACTAGGATAAATGGAAATGGACACCTTATTCTTAGATAGGAATATTCAAGATCATAAAGATATTATTACTCTATACATTTAGTGCAATTTCAATAAAAATAGCAACCTTTAAAAATTAGACAAGCAATTCTAAAGTTCACATAGAAAAATATTAAGCAAGAATAGCAAAAAAAAAATTCTGGGGAAAATATAACAGTGATGAGATACTAAAATGCATTTAAAAACTATAGTAATTAGAAGAGGGTGGTGAGAAATATAATTTAGTATATGATAAAACTTGGCATGTCCAATCAGTGGAGTAAGAGATCATCCAATAAGTGCTAACTGGTGTTGGAAGAACAGAATATCTACATATTAAAAAATAAAGAAGATAAGTGCTTTGTACTTTAAATCGAAATAAATACCAGGTGGGTCAAACTTTAAAAGTAAAAGTCGAAGCTTTGGAATTCCAAGGAGAAATCCTGGGAACATACAAATATATTTATATGTAAGTATACACACATACACATATATTTTCCATACATAAAACATGTATATATACATATGTATGTGTGTATATGTTACATTTACATATACATATGTTATGTGTATATATATGTATATGTACTGTTTAAATATTTAAAGAAGTATTACACACACACAGTGTTGAATTAGAAAAGGCCTAAGTGTGACAAAGACTGGGAGCCATTAAAGAAAAGATTAATATGACTATAGGCAAAAATTAAAAATCTTTACAGCAAAAACATGAGTGAAGTCAAAGGCAAGTGGCAAACTAAAAAATCTTAAATTACAGATAAAATGATAATTTTCCTACTTTATACAAGACCTATATAAGTCAGTAAAACTAACAAAAATCCTATGGAAATTAAGCAAAGGACATGAATAGATCTTTCACCAAAAAACTCTTAAACACATAAAAATATGGTCAAACTTTTTGATAATTATCACTTAAAAGTAAAACTACACTGAGGTACCATTAGTTACATACCAGATTGATAAAAGTAATATTAAGGCCTTAACTCTTAATATTTAAGAATGGCCCTAAGGCCATCTGACTTGTAGAAAAAGTGGTTGGGGCAAAAAAGCAGTAACCTCTTAGAAATCCTAGAACACTCCAGTAATCTCTAGGATTAGTGCTATGGTTCTATTTCACACAAAGCTTACGACATCAGATGATCTCTCTAATCCAGAATGCAATGGAAAAACTAGAAGAAACAAAATCTTTAAGTTTTTAAAAATAGTCAAAAATAAAAATCCATAAAAATACACATTTTTTTTGAAGCTTGTATACTTGACTCAGAAGGGCATACTTTGGTCCCTACTCTTGAAAGCTTACTTTTATTCTATATACAATCCTAACATAAATGTTTGTTTTGGTTTGGTTCCCCATCTTTAGCAATTAAAAGAAAAAAAAAAAATAGAGGGCATCTCGGTAGCTCAGTCGGTTAAGCGTCTGCCTTCGGCTCAGGTTATAATCCCAGGGTCCTGGGATCTAGTCCTGCATTGGGCTCCCTGCTCCTCGGGGGGGCCTGCTTCTCCCTCTGCCTCTCTCTCTCTCTGTCTCTCATGAATAAATAAATAAAATTAAAAAAAAGAAAAAATAGAGGAAAAGGCTTCTGGAGACAGGCACAATGACTTTAGGAAGAAGCCACAAAAAATGTTGTTCTACAATCAAAGAAAACCTATGCAGATCTGACATAAAGACTGAAAGCCGAGGACGATTTACTATAGGCACATTTCCTATGAGAATCATGGTATTACTGCAGCACCCAGTGTAAGATATTCATGAGGATGCCCTTCAGCCATCTCAAAAATAATTCTTACTCTGCTCAGTACATCCCTCCATATGGGATGTCTGATATATGTGTGATAAACTACCATGAGCCATCAGAAACAAAATATTGGGGTATTTACCAAGATACATTTCATTTGTCTGGAAAACTCAATTGTACAGTAAAACAAATTTCTCCTGGGACACAACTAACCTGTGATATGACTGTAGTTTAAAAGACAAACAATAAATTGTCATTGGTGTGCTTTTGTTTTTTAACCCACAGGTCAGATTTTCCAGGCTTCAATAATTCTGAATTGAATAAAACCTAACTTACCTTGTGATTACTTACTAAGGAATAGTTCTGTGGGTTTATGACCTTATCACAGAACATGTCGTATTTCAAAATTACTTGCCTTAACGTAATGATGTTAATGAAATGAAATCACGTTCATATTTGAATCTGCATGGGTTAATAATGGCAGTAGTTAGCATTGTTTGTTGATGGCTCTCTGCAGTGTCTATGGTAGGAAGGCTCCCTTTTCAATTTTCTTTTTTGGGTTGTGCTTCTCTTTGACGTTCCTCACTTTTTAGCAATGAACATGGATGGCATTTTAAAATTACTCAAGTATTTTTTTGCAATGAAGCTACTCTACTAGGCAACAAAAGATGTCCTCAGAGGGGCAAGTTACTTTAAGACTGAGAATCTCGTAGGATTAGATAGCGTGTGTGTAGCCTCTAAGGATCATTAATATCATTAATGTGAGGCAAAAGTCCCAGACTAAATGGCTTCTGGGGAAGCATAATTTATTCAGAATGACATGACTCTAAAATGTTTTTATAACCTAATATTAAAAAGGGAGCTAATAAAACTATTTCTCTAAATCAGCACTTCCCAGTGTGTGGTCTGGGGACTTCCCCATCAGAATTTCCCAGGAAAGGAGGAAAATGCAGGGTAGGGGCCACATCACCAACCTCTTGGATCAGAAATTCTAGACATGGGCCCCAGTGTGTTTAAAAGATATTTCAGGGGATTGTTTGACATACCCAAGTGTGAAAAACAAGTTGGTAAGATACCAACGAGGATATGCAGAGTGCTAATTAAAACGAGGCATTTCACAAGCCAGCTCGTTTACTCCTTTACAATGTGTTGGGCTGCTATGTTTATTTAGCGCATTGCTTGGCCTGTCTGCCCTCAATATTTGCTGAATGAATGATTTATGTATAATATCTCCACTCACAGAGGAGCAAATTGAGACTTGGAGAGGGTAGGTAGACTAAGACCACTTTGTTTATAGTGAGTAGAGACTCAGGGCTGGTATCAAAGCCCAGGTGGTTTTCCCTCAACAGCCCTACCTTGTTGTGGGTCATTGGATTTGTTTGTAAAGGAGACCTATATCAACTTAGCCTGTTAACACTCAAATCCTCAAAAATCCCTGTAGTGGAGTTTATTTAGAAAATATAATAAGTTATATAATATTTTAGAATGTGATAAATATCCTAAGGTGGAGGGGTGGGGACAACTCAGCAAAACGGGATAAGAGAGTGAGAGGGTGATGAGGCCTATTGCAGGTTTGTTTTTTGTTTTTTTTTTTTTTTTTTAGTTTCAGAGGTAGAATTTAGTGATTCATCAGTTGCATATAATACCCAGTGCTCATTACATTAAGTACTCCTTAATGCCCATCACAGAATTAATTATCCCTGCCCCCATCTCCCCTCCAGCAACCCTGTTTGTTTCCTAGAGTTCAGCATCTCTTATGGTTTGCCTCCCTATTTTCATCTTATTTTATTTTGTAATAAAAAAGATGAGGAAGGCTTCACTGAAAATGTGAAGGGCCCCTTCAAGCTCCTGATAACTAGAGCCAGAGACCAGGGTTTAGCAAGAGCATATGACTGAGGAAGGAGAGTGTCTGTTTGGTCCCAAGATCAGCAAGAAGCCAACCCAGGTGGAATGGAGAGGGCAAGGAGGAGAGTGGGTGGCTATGGAGGAATGGGAAGAGAGGATCTAGGAACTGAGCAAAGACAGCCCCTTTGAAGAACAGAGAAATCTACCAGTAGCTGGATGGACACTAGTCAGGAGAGGGTCTACTTTGTTTGCTTGTTTGTTTGAGGTACAAAAGAAAACAGGATGCTCGTCTTCTAGTAGCAATGCTCTGAGAGAGGGGGGATTGATGATTCAGGAGAGGGCACTGTGGAAGGGGAGAGAGGATGAGCACCTGTGTAGAGGTAGGGAGTGGCCTTGCGTAGAAGCACAGATAATTCATCTACAGACACAAGGCAAAAGGCAAAGTATGTGGGTACCAATGCTTTTAGGTGGGGAGCTGTGGTAGCAGGAGACTGTGGAAGATTTTTAATGGGTTCCCTTTTCTCCATGAAATAGGATGCAGGGTCATTAGCTGAGAACAAGCCAGGGAGCAGGTGTGAGAGAACCTGCCTTCAGAGCATTTTTCACTGAGCTTAATTGTATATAAGCACTGAACTTGGTACTTCTGCTTAAACATATGAAAATATCTTATGCACATACTCTTGCCAAAGCAGCGTTACTCATCTTTGGTTAGAATTAGCTTGGAAAGTAAACTGTGCAAGTAATGAATTTTGAAAATAAATTAATACAGATTGAAAACCTTCTTGTCTGCTCCCACCTGTACTGTAAATTTATTCTCTCAAAGTTATTTCATGTTCTGAACGTCATTGAGGAATTTAGTAGATCACTGAGCTGCACCCCAGAAGTGGGCTTCCAACCATAATTTAATTGGAAGGGTTGTAACTAAGTTTCACCATATGGGACTGCCAGATGTAATCAATGCAATATAAGTTTGAAGACGACATTATTGAGTGTGTCTAAGCACATTTTATAAACAATGAAAGCTATCATTTATGCAACAGAAATCACTCTAATGTCTTATGAAATTAGGACATCAGTAGAATATTTAAGTGTTAGAAGGTTAATGTAGATCAAGTAATTTTGGTTGAAAGATAACACACTATTTAAAGACAAACATTAGTCAGATAATACAGGTATTACTCACCCCTCCTCCACCCTAACACATCAAACAAATTTGTAAGGCTAACATGGCTTACAGTTTTTATACTAATACAGTTAATGATACACTTGGAAGCTGATACAGTTGGGACTTTAAGTTTATTAAGCAGAATATCTGGGCAAATTCCTCAGTCATTAAGTAGAGGCCCACAAAATTTTTAATCTGGGCCAATGAATAGTTTAACACGCTGAAATTGCCACCCCTGAACTTTTAGTTTGTTCTTTGGACTCTTCAAGACTTAAATGTGTTGCAACTCAGTGGTTAATCTTGCAATGAATAAACTTGTAACAAAATCGTGATCCCAAAAGTCTATTACTCACATACCTAAAGGCAGGCTCAGAACAACAACAACAAAAATCATACCTGAGTAAACCATATAAGCAGCACTGTTTTCCCTCTGCTCTGGGTTAGGCTGAAGAGGACTCTTGTACCAGCGAAGAGTTCATTGGCACTAATTGTGTATCGGTAACTGCACTAGTATTAAATCTTGCTGAAATACAGATGCATATATCCTGTATGCTATCAAAACAATGGCACTCCAAAGCTAAAGATTCAAGACTATCCACCATTCAGAGATTAATCCTTTGGTCTTATTCTCCCTGACTTTGGCCACTGTTATTTGCAGAATTGTGGTGAATAAAACATAAATGTTAACACCTTAAATCATCATGATGTTGAACTCATCCCCTGCAGAGGCTAATGAGAACATATGTGTGAAACCAATGAAGGAAAGGCAAATTCAGATCCTTTGAACTGTATAATCTTTGGTCAGATTAGATAAATACAGGAGAGATGTTCCACTTAAATAATCCATACAGTTTAAGCAGATTAAGGATTTTAAAGCCATTAAGACCACACATGTGCACCCCGCCGCCCCCCCTCCCCCCACACACAATTCAGAGCAAGGCTACCAGAACTGAAGAATCTCCTGCTGCCAGCCTATGAATTTTCAACCCAGGAATAGTGTGGGAGGATTGGAGGCCTGACTTATTCTCTGGTCAGTTGCCTTCCTCTGCCCTGGTGTCAGGACAGCTTATGATGAGTTCCAAAGCCAGGTAGGTGCATCTTCTTTTGACTTCAGTTGTCTAGCTGGTGGCTGGCTCTTCTCCTACCAGAACCATTATAACTTTAGTAAGATCTGATTGATGGCACCATACAGAGGAATTGATGAGGCTAACCAGCTGGACTACGGGGATATTCAGGCAGCAAGACGAATTTAGGCTTGCCAGTGAAGTAGGATGTAAGTAGATTCTAAAACAATCCCCAGAGCAAAGTCAATATGAAGAAACTGAAGTATAATTTTCAATAGTCTGTAAGTGGCCTTTCACTGGTGCACGGGAACTAAAAGTTTACAGAGAAGTAATAAATGGGACCTCCAGGATGCTGGGGTTCAAGGCCAATTCTGTTGTACTTGCTGCCATCTTTGGAGGCTGAGTTACTACAGTTCCTGCTTAGAATGATATTTCTAGCCCTTTCCCCCTGGTTAACTTCTATTGCTTCTTCATAACCACCTCATTGAAGTCGGCCCCCCAAAGTCATTTCCATTTTTGTATGCATAGTGCTCAGTACAGGGTTTTGACTGGAAGATTCTAAATAAGTGTTTGTCGAATGAAAGAGAGTAATAGAGAAATAGCTATATTTATGGAATATGAATGAAAAGAAACTGGATTAAGAGTAGGAAGACTTGAACTTGAGTTATAACTGTACCACTCACTAAGCAGCAAATCTTTTCCTCTTGCTGTTTCCAAGTCTATTAAGTAGGAATAATAATGCCTTCTCCATCTTCTTTGTGAAGCAGTTATGAGAACAAAGGGGCTATAGTGAGAAAAACGAGATCTAACAGAAACCTGGCTCCATAATGGGCAGCCTTAGGCAAATCACTGAAATGGCTGGCACGTATTTCGTATTTCAAGTGTGGATCAAAAAACTTCTCTATCTCTTAGGCTTCTTTTATAAAAAGCCATTCAAATATCAGAAAGGGTTATGGCCTTTTTATTTATTTTAAAAAATATTTTTAAATTTTAATTTGAAATAATTTTAGACTTATAAAGACATTGAAAAAAAGTAGGGTTCCCATATATCCTTTACCTAGTTTACCTAGTTTCCCCAAATGTTAACATCTTACTTATAACTGATGCACAATCATCAAAACCAGGAGATTAACTTTGATATGTTACTATTAACTGATGTATAGACCTTATTCAAATTTTTTCCAATTATTCCATTTCCTTTTTCTGGTCCTGAATCCTTTCCACGGTCTCACACTGCATTTAGCTGTCATGTCTCCTTAGTCTTCTTTCTTTCTTTCTTTCTTTCTTTCTTTCTTTATTTATTTATTTTTGAGCGTGCACACATGAGAGAGAGAGAGAGAGCGCATGTGCATGCACATGAGTGGGGGGGGTGGGGGCAGGGGGAGAGGGAGAGAGAGAAGCCCATGCAGGATCCACTTCCAGTGCAGAGCCTGATGCAGGGCTCAATCTCATGACCCTGAGATCATGAACTGAGCCAAAATCAAGAGTTGGACACTTAACCAACTGAGCCACCCAGGCATGCCAGTCTCCTCCAATTTTTTTAAAAAGTATCTTGTGGGTAGATATATTAAGACTGCAAATATCCTATTTCTCAACATGTTTTTGGCTACTAATTTTCACATCCATTGATTATTCTTATCTGCAACAGTTAACAGGGTGTTTGTCAAATGGTGATTTTTCTACTTCCATTATTCTTTGTACATTCATTAATTGGAATTCTACTGTAAGAAAGAGCTATCCCTTTTCTCTCATTTACTTATATATTCAAATTATTTATTTGTATCAGTATGGATTCATAGGTAGTTATTTTATTCCATGGGTTATATAGTCCATCACTATCATTTATTGTCCTTCTCAGGTTGTCCTAGATTTGCTATGGCCTTTTTAGATGGCTCAACTCAAACGAATCAATGCCTTGCTAAAAATCAATCTACCCCAAGAAATGCCTGTTTGGAGATGTGGCATATGATAAAAAATTAAAATGTATAGCTGAAAAAAAATGTCTGGGGTATCAAGGACACAGGAATCCAGATACTAGCAGCTCCAAAAATGAAGACAAAAGACCTATAAGGATACAGAGGTTCAGGGTACTGAATATCCTAGACATTTGTACTCTAGCTGGTGATTTACCCATCTGGCAATTCGCAAGAAGTGTGTGTAGGGACATTTATATCCCTGGTTCATCTGAATATACAGAGGCTGGCAAGAAGTATTTAAAGATCAATAACTATATCTTATGGTGTGTATGTACGTATGTGTGGGTGAGAGAGAGAGAGAACGAGAAACAGAAAGAGAGAGATTATTACCAGTTTAGGCTACTTTAATGCAAACTTTTTGAAAACAGATAAAGCCAGTCTTGAGTATGATTTGTGTAACATAAATCCCTGTGCAACAGAGAGGTGATCGTGTTTGTTCATAAAGTTACTTATTAATTCATCACACACTTATATTTTGAATGTTTAATATGTCCCTGGCACTGTGCAAACACCATGGATATAAACAATTACATACTGTCTTTAGTGACCTTGAAGTTCGGTGGAACTGAAGTCCTTTCAAAAAGCTGAGATGTTCCAGGTGGTCCTAGAAAAAGCTCTTGGCTTTATCAGTAAAATAGGAGGGTTAGTCTTTGATCTTTAAGATTCTTTTCAGCAGTAAAGTCATTTGATACTGTGATTCACTGATATGATTATTTAAAAATTGCTGTTTAATGTGCCTTTCTCTCAAAATATCCTAATCAGTAATAGATGCACTTTTCTCTTTAATAAATCTTTTGTAGCTGTTTAAATACTTAATCTCACAGAGCTGATCCCCTTTGGGTGGAAAACCTCATTTATATACAGCCCTGGACTCTATTTTTCACACAGAGGTTCAGACTTGTGACATGAGAAAAGTCAGTGGAGACTCAGAATACATTATTTTTAAAGTCAGAGGCAGACAGTTGGTTGCGTATTGCAGTTACTTAGTTTTCTTCTTTTGATTAATGGAAATCAAATAGCTAATCTAAATAATTATAGTGGTAGACTAGAAATTGCTTTCATGGCTATGACTGCCATATTAATTACAAGGGGCATTTGCTTATCTGCCTCTTCCAAAATCAGAAAGATGACTTATTCTATGACTGATGGCCAGACAGACTCACTGGGAAGTTTAATTTTTTAAAAAATTAGAAAAACAGTATCACCTACTCATTTTAATAGCAAGTAATAGCTAGTACTATAATCTCAGAGGTTACAGAGAAGAAAAGTAAAAAACAGATGAAAACCAAGATATTTTTAAAAAGACGATTTATGTCACATCAAATTCACATTTTATATTTGCTACAACTCCAAGTATGAACAGTGATATTGGTCTGCATTATACAAGATTCCAGTCCTAACCACAGACTTCTTGTAGTTCCCTCTCTCCCTAACATGTTAACCTAAAATAACGGATCTTTATATAAAGCATAACAATACATCAATGAGCTCATTTGAAGGAATCTAATGCTGTCATTTAATTTCTTTAAAACAAGAACTTATTTTCACATGTAAATTGATTTTAAAATATTGAATCTATCAGCATGATTGGTTACTTGCCAACTCCAAATCAGAGGTGAAGCTGTGTTGCAGATAAAAAAAATCTTAACTTACTCTAAAACGAGGTCAGGTTAGAGGGATTACAATACCATGTGCTTTCTTTCAGTTCCTTAATTAGGAAGTGCTTCCAAACCGCTGTCCTGAAAAACATTATGGATTAAAATGTATCATTTTTCCCCTTACAGATACACTTATGAAATGTAGATGGGGGGGTTATATGTGTAATGCTTATTGTGAGAGGTATGACCTAGTAACCTGCTAGACTTGAAATACTAAAGCACAAGAGGAGGAGTAGAGTTGCCGAATGAATATATATCTTGACAATATTAGTTCCGACAACAGAATGGCTCATTGTGCTGCCTGAGGCTGCAGGAAAGTCATCAAAGATGTTTGTGAACAGCAGGAAGGGAAGAAAAGAAGTAACTCAGGAAGGCCAACGAGGTTAGGTGTCAGTCACAGGCAAAGAGAAAGTGCTAGAGGGAATCCAGGGGGCACACAACTACTGGAACCTGGGGGTGGAGGCTGGGGACAGGACAAGGTCAGTTTAACCTTGAAACCCATGGGTGGGCAGGTATGCAGACCAGCAATGAAAGACTGAGAAACCCTAAAGTGGAAGGAAATGAAAGGATTTAGTTGTTCAGATCTTGGAGCACTGCAGAGTGGCAGCAAGAAAATGACAGACGGTACAACTGCAGGGAATTGTAAGGATGTGTTCAGTTAACTTCTCTTCTGGAATATAGCTCTACCAGAAGTCGTGTTACTTCTAATGGATTCATCTGATTAGTGACATTCCCAGGGTGTCCCAAAGATGTGCAAATTCAGATTTTGCACTGTGGGTTTTCTTAAAGCCAGGTCATAAACCTTTATGTTATTCTATGTTGACATTTAAAATGTTCAAATTTGAACAGCCTCCATAGACTATAGAAAGAAAAGCTTTATGCTAGAAACAGCAACTTATGAAAATATGTGCTCCACAGAAGTAGGGCACTTTGAATTGCCTAAATATTTCAATTGCATAAATAATCCAACTGCTTGTCAACATTTTACAATTATAGACCAGTAGAGGGCTTTAAGAGGAGCTTTCATCTATTCTGATTGTCGAAGTCGCGTCTCTGTAGCCAGGGGTCTGGCTGGGATGTGTGGCTCTGTTGGCTGATGAATTCCCACTGCTCCAATTTCTGGGATTTGTGGACATCCTGTGGTGATTCTAACCCTCATCCCTCTCTCTTCCCTGGATTTCATGCCTAATTAACTGACATAAAAATGATTGCAGAGCTCACAAATGCTTAAACTGAGATAAAACAAAGGTAAATGTGGCATAACTGAGTCTCTTCCGATTGGTCCTTGGAAGTATAAATAGTTCCCTTGAAAAAGGAGCTTGAAGTAAGGTTCATACATGATTTCAGAGAGGAAGAAATGTACTCTCTTCCCTCCTTTCCCCCCTTTCTAAGAAAAAATTATGGACTAGCAACTGTCTTTAGGATTAAATCCAAGGTAATAGATCCAGAGGAACACTCTACCAAGCACACATTCTGGTATTTCTCACCAAGAGAAAGACAATAGCACTGCTAAAGAATCATTGCAGTTCCATACATACACACACACACACACACACACACGCACACACACACTTTTGACTAACAACATTAATAGCCTTCTGACATACAGCCCTCATTTATCAGATATTTCAGTGACACTGGTTCTGCCTAGTTCTGCCTAGAACTAGGTGTTTCTTAACCTCTGCTCTAGCACACCCGAGGAACAGAATATGTTCAAGAATAGCCACTCTGTAGTAGGCAGTGGAGGTGAGGCGAATGAAGTTTAGGTAGTTTGAAAAGAGCCTCAAAGGTTAATGCACCCATCTCACTGCCCCTCATTCTCAATCTTTGTGGGAACCCAGAGCTTTAGAGAATCAGTGGTGTAAAAAAAAAAAAAATCAGAATTACATTTTGAAGATGTTAGGATTTCTGGCATTTAGGGAGTAGCTGCTATGTACTAGGCATTTACTATGTTTGTTTTTTAATTGAACCCCTTGTCATGAGACAAGAACTTTGCAAAAGAGGAAACAAGTTCATTCATTCAACAAATATTTATTAAGCATCTACTATTTACCAAGCACTTTTCTAGGTGTTGGGGATACAGTAGTGAACAAAAGAGACAAAGTATCTGCTTTCAAAGCTTATAATTTAGGGCCTCAAATAGTTGTGTTAACTCACATGAAGTAAAGATGAGATTTGGGAGCAGCCCGTATTCCATGTACTATATACCATACTTCTAGAGGACTGTCATATCACAACCTCTTCCGAACAATCTGGTCTTCTGCAAGTACAAACATCTAAGATAGACTGTTCTTCACTTTAAGCAGGTACCATCTACTATGTTCTGGGCCCTCACAGTGGTGAGCACAGCAGACAAGGGCCCTGCCTCATGGAGTTTACACCAACCAAATAAATATACATGCAAATATCTCATTGTAAATTGTGTTAAGTGCAATGAATAAAACATACTGTGCTATATGAAAGATTCATGGGGGCCTACTTCTTATTGGAGACGGGATCAGGCAAGGCCTCTCTGAGCGAGGATCACATAGACTGAGGGCTGAAGGATAAATAAGAGTTAAAGAGGGAAGCAGTATTCCAGACAGACTGAATAACATGAAGGCTCAAGGGCAGGAAAGAGCTTTGTGACTGCGAGGAACTGAAAGAAATCAGTAAACAAAAGGGAAAGAGGAGTCCAGCTTAAGTAGGTAGGGGCCAAATCATATAGGGCCTTGTAGGTAGCAAGGAGGCTGCATTTTCCTAAAATGTAGAACAATTTAAGAAGCTGATATTTACAAAATGGATTATAGGGAGTCCAGAGTAGAAGCCTAAGGACAAATTGAGTGGTTATTACAACAATCTACGTGAAAGGAGATAGTAGCTGTATTGATGTAGGTAGAAAAGGAGCAGACAGATTCTGGACATTCTTACTAAGAGAGAGACTGGACAGGCCTTAGGTAACAGAAAGGAAAGATGATTTCCAGGGTTCTCCTAGACCACTTGGGTGGGTGAGGGTGTCCTTCTCTAGATGGAGAAGGTTGGACCAAAAACAGAGAGGGTTGAGAGAAGGTCATCAGGAATTGTGCTTTGGTTAGATAAATCTGAGATGCCTACGTGACATCCACTTTGGGAGTTAAGGAAGCTGTTAGATAATCAAGGTTAGCATTCAGAGCACAGGTCTGGGACAGAGATATATTTGGGAGTTGTCAGCACATTTCAGACTATCAGCATGGATGAGATTTCCTGTGAGGTGTGGGGGAGATGGCCTATGGCGAAGCTCTAGGAAATTCCATTATGTGTAAGACTTGGGAGGATAAGGAGAGAAAATTATTATCCATGTGAGAACAGGGCCTGGCAAAAGGGACACAAGGCATGTTTATTACTCACCTAGAAACAGTTTCCCTTGAAAAACACATTCCCAGTTTGGAACAATACTATGTAGGTTGGAATAGCTGATGTATTAGGTTGAACCATGTGAATTGCCTTTTTTTTTTTTTTTTTCGTTAGGTCAAAACTAGTCAAATCTTGGCAACTTCATGAAGTTCAACCTAATACAAACACAATTTGGAAAAAAAAACATTTAAATCATGGGATAGTATACAGTTCTAAAATGTTGCCCTTTCACATATGAAAAGTAATCTTTTGCTTACATTAGAGGCTCCTCTATTACCTGAGATATTACAAAAGACATTAAAACAAATCATACACACTAATGCTAAATACCACTTACCCATTAGTTCTACCCTGACAATCAGGCTGACAGCCTGAAAATGCCATTGACAACCTATCACCATATTCTGACTGTTGAGAACCCCAGGAATCCTATTCCCTGGTAAGCACATTCAGCAGGGTAAGCACTTGCAATTTCACACATCTCCAATTTTCTGTCTGGCTTAAGAAAAATCTCTTCACCAAGTTGTCAAGACATGTGCCCTTCTGACAACTACACTTTTTTAGTTTTGCAGTTTTCTCCCCCTCTCATTTATATCAGAGAGGGTTTACATCGAATCATTGTTAATCTGTCTACACATACAAATTAAATAGTAAACAGTCAATTAAACAGTTTATTGGAAGTAAACAGGCTCTGAATAGGACTTAAGGGCCTAACAAATAAATGTAACTTTTACAGCAACAAATTTGGCTGGGTTGTGAAGCTTACTTCCTGGGTTCTAAGGTTTGGTGTTTTGGTAGGAATTCTGGATCCATTTGATAAGTGAAATCTTAAAGCTTTTCATTTACAACTTATTTTGATGGGGAGAAAGAAAACACTTCTTAAAATATTAGCTGGTATACTATTAAACAAATACAAAAAGAGAAACTTGTGTTGTCAGCCTTACAACCAAATGCTTGTCTTCACTTGTATAAAGATAGCAATTACTCTGGTTTGTTATATATGGTTACTGATTCTCAGGGATGGATTGATTACTCACGCTAGTTAGCTAACTGAACGTTATGTTCCTATAAGGGTAAAATACATAATTAATATTTTGTGGCACTCAGAAAGCAGGTATCAAACCAAAAACTAAAATTTTCCAAATAGGGTGACATAAAAGGAAGGTGATATGAATATAAACTAGAGCAACAACAAAAATTTTAAGACTGAAAAAAGAGGAAATGAGAATTTTAAAGTTGACTTCTTTGCTTTGAAGGCAAAGGGAAATTTTTACATAGTCATGTATCAATGTCTCAATAAGCCATTACTTTTTATAATATGAACCAAACTGAATGCAGATGAATAAATACAATCCCCTTAAGACAAACAGATTTAAATGCTTCAGTAGATTCATAATTGTTGCTATCTCTTTAGGTTTCTAAACTTACATTTTAACGTGATAAAAAACATATTAAAATTCTCCCATCTTAACCATTTTTAAGTGTATGCAATTGTTACTTTTTGAACAATTATTCTCTTATTTCTCAGACTCATGACTTTCTTAGTCATTCTTCCTTAGCCATTCCCCTTATCTTATTCCAGGGGTCACAAACTGAAATGCCTACAGAAGCTGGGGGCATAAGGTAAATGACCCTAAGTAGCCCCATATAAGACAAAAGGGAATGGTGGTGATTGTGGAAAACTGGTATTCAAATACAGTAGACAGACACAGACACACACAAACACACACACAACTTACCTGTGGGCTGACTTCTGACTTGTTTCGTAATCTCTGCACAGTAGCTAACACAAGGACAAAAACTGTTGTGTATCCCACATTTTCCCTGAATCTCCATCATCATTACTGCCATTTCTGGGTCAGCACCTTGCCTCTGCTTCTTCCCAAGTCCATTTCTGTCCTCTCTTTATTCTTCACGTTGTATGTTTACTTGTTTCCCTTGAATCCAGATCTGATACCAAGGCCATATTTTCTTTTCCGTATTTTAATTCTATATTTTAATTCTACACAATCAGGATAAATAGGCTCATGGCTATTAAATGTTCAGTATGGATTACGTCTTTACCAATATAAAATACCTTTTTTTTTTTTCCACCAAATTAAAGCCCTTGCCTTGAACTCTGTCTTGTTTTAAAAATATGGCCACCTTATATTTTTAAATTAATTTTTGTCTATTAGTGCTTTGCCACCTTTTGACTTTAAACTGGTATCATTTTGCCTAGCTTTGTTTCTTTTAAAAACTAATAGTTGTTTTTTTTTTAAGATTTTATTTATTTGTCAGAGAGAGAGAGCACAAACGGGGAGTGGCAGGCAGCAGGCTCCCCGCTGAGCAGGGAGCCTGGGATCATGACCTGAGCCGAAGGTAGCCGCTTAACCGACTGAGCCACCCAAGCGTCCCTAAAAACTAATAGTTTGATTTTGTTTTTCATCCAGTGTGGTAATTTCTACCTTTCAATAAAAGACTAAATCTATTGGTAATTATAATACATGTGTTTAGCATTTTGTCATGCTGTTTTTCTTTTTGCATTGATCACATTTCTTTCCTATGTTCGGAAATACATATTTTCTATGAATGTAAAAAAAAAAATGTCTACTGAATCCATGATTTACACAGTAAGGCATTTAATTAGCTTTCTTATATGCCTCCTGTTTTTGAAGTGATCTGAGGTATTTGATCCAAAGTATTACTAACTTTTTCTTACCATAGGAATCTTATTTCATAAGAACTAATTTTAACATCTTGTTTTAAAACAATAGCAGCAACTATATAAATGTCATTTGTTTCATTATTTCATAGTCCCAATCTTGAATTCTTAATTCTCATTATTTGGCAAGTAAGTATGCATTTTTTGTTGTTGGTGGTGATGGTGGTGGTGGTGTGTCTGCCTTTGTATGACTGAGACATATTGTTCTTGTTCTTATGAACACTGAATCATAGCCCAGCTGGATAAGCAGTTTTGAATCATAAACTTACTCCATTGCAATTCTGTACACATTGGTCTATTACCTTCCATTACTAAATGCTGCAGAAGGAAAGTCTGATGACAAGCTGATTTCCACTCCCTTTATTTTTATTTGCAGTTCTTTAAGGTTCACCCTCCCCTTCATTTTAAAATAAAAACTAACAAATGAAAAAACAACTTTAACAAAGTGTGGCTAGATCTTTGTCTCTGTTCATTAATTTTGCCTGGTGTTCTGAGATTAAATTATATAAAATGAGACTATTTCTCTATTTTGTCTGCTAGTCTGGGTTCCTTATAATTCAATCTTTCATAACTCCTATATATTTTTTTCAACTTTATAATATATAGTTGGCCTGTGAACAGTGTGGGAGTTAGGGGCTCTGACCTCTGTACAGTAGAAAATCTGTGTATAACTTTTGATTCCCCCAAAACTTAACTACTAATAGTCTACTGTTGGTCAAAAGCCTTACTGACAACTTAAAACAGTCAATTAATACATACTTTGTATATTTAAACACTGCATTCTTTCAATAAAGCTAGGGAAAATATTAAGAAAATCATAAGGAAAATACATTTATAGTACTGTATTTGTCAAAAAAATTGACATATAGGTGGACCTGTGCAGTTCAAACTTGTGTTGTTCAAGGGTCAACTGTATTCACATTTTTACATGCACATTTTTAAGGTATACAGCTTAGTGGGTTTTAATGTATTCATTAAGCTGTACCATCACCACTATTTAATTTTAGAACATTTCATCATCCCAGAAAGAAACCCTATAACCATAAAATTAAAAAATTAAAAAAAAAATAAGTGACTCTACATTTCCCATGTCCCTTGGCATTATCTGTCTTTATGGATTTGCCTATTCTGAATATTTTATATAAAACATAGCCTGTTGTATCTTGTTTTTCTTTTGTTTAGCCTACTGTATTTAAGAGACATACATGCTGTAGCATCTATCAGTTCTTCATTCCTTTTTATGGTCAAATAATATTCCATTGATGGCTATACAAATTCACTGAGGGGCAGTGGGCTGTTTCTGTCTTTTATTTTTTAGAAGGGGAGTAGGGAGAGGGAGAGAGAATCTTAAGCAGGATCCATGCCCAGCAGGGAGCCCGACACGGGACTCGATCTCACAACCGTGAGATCATGACCTAAGTTGAAATCAAGAGTCGGATGCTTTACTGAGGCACCCTAAACCACCCAGGTGCCCCTGTTTACACTGCTTTTCGGCTATTAATAATGGTTCTTTGTAACATTTGTGTACGAGTTTTTGTGTGGACATATTTTTTCAATTCTATTAGGCATATGCCTAGAGTGGAATTGCTAGGTCACATGCTAACTGTATGGTTAACATTTTGAGTACTAGCCAAATTGTTTTTCAGTGTGGCTGCTCTACTTTGTAATCCCTCCAGGAATTTATAAAGGTTCAATTTTCTTTACATCCTAATACTTGTTATTGTCTGTCTTTTTTATTTTAGCCATCTAATGGATGTGAAGTAGTATCTCATTGTGATTTTGATTTGCCTTTCCCTAGTGACCAGCATTATGTATCTTTTCATTTGCTTATTTGGAGAAAGAAATGTCTATTCAAGTCCTTTGCTTAATTTTAATTGGGTTGTCTTTCATTTTTGAATTATGAAAAGGTTCTTTATGGTCCTTTGGCTATAAGTTTCTTCCCAAATATTTGATTTACAAATATTTAATCCCTTCCTGTGGTTTGTCTTCTCACTTTCTTGATTTTGTCTTTTGAATCACAAAAGTTTTAAATTTGATGAAGTCCAATTTAGATTTTCTTTTGTCACTATGCTTTTGGTGTCATATCTAAGAAACCGTTGACTAATGCAAGGCGATGAAATTTACTCCTATGTTTTCTTCCAAGCATTTTACAATTTTAGCTCTTATGTTTAGGCCTGTGATCCATTTTGAGTTACAATTTCTGTACATGGTGTGAGGTAGGGTCCAATTTCATTCTTTTGCAGGTGGATGTCCAGTTGTTTCAGTATTATTTGTTGAAGACTATCCTTTCTCTTGTCAAAAATCAATTGACCATAAATTTAAGGGTTTGTTTCTGGACTCTCAACGCTACTCCACTAATAAATGTATGTTTGCGTACACTGCATTTTCACGTAAGTTTTAAGATTATCTTGTCAGTTTTTTAAAAAAAGATCTATTTCGATTCATTGGATCTGCAGATTAATTTAGGAAATAGCAACAATATTGAGTGTTTCAATCCATAAACACAAGATATCTTTCAATTTTTTTAGGTCTTCTTTAATCTCTTTTAGTGATGTTTTGTACATCATTTTATGTTTTTGGTGTACAAGTCTTGTACTTCCTAAGTATTTAATTTTTTTGATGCTATTTTAATTGGATTAAAATATTTTGGTTTTGAATGTTCTTAATTTTTTGGGTGTTCATTGCCAGTATATAAAAATACAGTTGTTGTTTTTATCTTATATCCTGCAACCTTGCTGAACTTATTAGTTCTAATAGTTTTGTGTGTGTGTGTGTGTATGGATTTTTTAGGGTTATCTATATACAAGATCATTTAATCTGTGAATAAAGATAGATTTACTTCTTCCTTTACAATCTGGATGTTTTTTATTTCTTTTTCTTGCTGGACTATGCTGGCTAGAACCCCTAGTACAATGTTGAATAGAAGGTGGGAGCAAACATCCTTCTTATTCCTGATCTTAAAGTAAAATATTCAGTCTTTCACCATTAAGAATGCTGTTAGCTGTTGGGTTTTTGTATATGTCCTTTATCAGGGGGGGAGATTCTTTTCTATGCCTAGTTTGTTGAATGTTTTCATCATGACAATGAGTTGCATTTTGTCAAATGCTTTTGTGTCTATTGAGATTATCATGTGCCTTTTATTCTACTAATATGGTATATTACACTGATGGATTTTCATGTTAAACCAACCTTGCATTCCCGGAATAAATCCCACTTGATCATGGTATATAATTTTTATTTGTTGCCAGATTTGATTTACTAGTATTTTGTTGAGGATTTCTAAGTATATATTCATATTTTCTATTTCTTTTTCTGTTTTGGTAGTTTGTGTTTTAGTAGCAATTTGCCCATTTCATCTAGGTTATATAATTTATACCATATAATTGTTCACAGTGTTCCCTAATAATCTTTTATTTCTATAAGACTGGTAGTGATGTCTCTTCTTTAGTATATTTACTTTTAAATATCATTTTCTTCTAAATTCTAATAAAGTATATTAACTTCTTTCTTAATTGACTGGCATGGCTTCCTACAATATTCAATATGCTGTTCACTCTTAAGTGTATTTTAAAGATTGGGCTTTACTTTTCCACACATTGAAGTTGTTTCACTTTTACATTGATCACATTTTACCCATACAATATTTTTTGCAACACTTGAAAATGTTTTACAATTAGATGACACCCTTCCCAGTTTCCTGAACATTTATTTGAGCAGTAGAGAGTACTTAAAGAGTTTTTAGTTTTCATTTGAATTAAAAGTTATAGTTCACTTAAAATAATAAATCATAACAAAATAAAATCTAACATTTAATAAAATAACATTTATGAACAGGCCAGGTATTCTGCAATGCACTTTGTGTGAGATCTTATTTCATCAATATAAATAGCCTTTGAGTCAAGTTACAGATTACAAAACCAAATTTGAACCCAGTTTTGTTTGACTGCAGAGCCCACATTCTTAACTAGTAGTTGACAAACAAATTTTTTAAAAGGACCAGATAGGAAATAGTTTAGGCTCTGGGCCATATGGTCTTTGTCACAATGACTCAACTCTGCTGTTGTATCAAGAAAGCAATCTTCATAATATGTAAACGATGGGCATAGCTGTGTTTCAATTACCAAAAATGTACTGTGCCTGCAGGCCATAGTGTGCCACACTGTCCTCTTAACCAACACACCACACTGCCCTACTTCCTCCTCAAAGCTGTCCCAATTGCCACATTAGATCAATTTTCTTCTGCTTCTGGATTGCTACTATAGTAGCTGTTGTAATACCAGTCCTAAGTCACGTATCCTTGTTTTTATATAAATGTGTCTCACAATGTCTTCTTTTGTTAACTGAATTGACAAAAGATTATGCCAAGGAATAAGTGACTTTATACATTTTGTTGTATCTCTCTAAGGCCCCCAACCCCATACTACAGATTATAAAAGTAGTTTAATAATTTATATATCACTCTATCTGTAGAATTTTGATAAAGCCACTCACTTGAAATCACACGACAGAAGTGTAAAAAATTAAAAAGTAAGATGTTGATATGGAAAAGTAGACAATTGTAATACAACCAAGATTCTATGGTCAACTTCTTTGATTATGAGGGTTTTTTATGTAGAAAAACTATGTATTTGTTTCCATTTTCTTAATTTCCACTTTTTCCTCAGACTTTCCTAACCTCAAGGAATCAGTTTTATCAAAAATCAGTTTATCAAAACTGTAAGTCAAAGATGTTTCCTTGTAAGAATTAGTCAAAATTTAGGTATTAATTACTGTATGGATGTTGATAATATTTTTCACATTTAAGGAATGAGTAATAACACCATTTTCCAGGATTAAAATTTTTTAGAGTGAGCTCCTCTCTATGAAACAATGGCTTATTTTGCTTTTCCAGAGCTAAACAAATCTTTTTTAAAAAGAATCTTAATATTCAATTGTTCTTTCATTTGTTCTCAAATGCAGGCTACATGGAGATTCTTTGAAACCTTGAGGTTTAAAGTAGTTTAAAGTAGACAGAATCATCCTTTCAAGTGTTATTATGTCTGTAATAAAAAGTATAGGACAAGTATTAAATGTGGTATGGGCCAGATGACCTTTAACCAGAGAAACCATCAGTCTCCGATGAATGCCTTTGCTCAGAGACTTGAAGTTTGGTAGTCACAGAAGTGAAAACCTGGGTGTAAGAAGGTTAGCATTTTCTAACCTGGGGGAAAACAACAACTAAACATGAGGCAGAGTCAATTAGAATGAAAAGAAATACAAGTTAAAGTTAACATGGTTTTAATTATCAGACAACAGCTGAAACTATGAACTGGTTACCCCCAAATCATTCTCAAACCAGTTTCCCTGCTTTATCCACCCACAAAGGCCAAAAGTTCTTGATACCTCAGCTTATCTTAAATAAGTAGGGCCGTCCACATGCTAGGGGCCAGCAGGTCCACAGTAGACATTTGCAGGAGGAGGATGTTAGGAAAGCTATTATTTCCTGATTAAAAGAGAAACATTCAAGACGTACAGCCATTCCTATTCTTCCTACCCTGAACTAGAATATGATATCTGGATCAGCAGGAATATCCATCTTGCAGCAAGCATGAGAAAAAGCATGAGGACAAAATCCTTACAACATGGAGCCTCTAAACAAAAAGTAAACCACTACTTCTAGACTTCTTATTTTGTAATAATAAATCCCTATTGTTTTATGTTATTGTATGTAAAACTTGAAGCTGAAAGCATTTCTAATTCATACATACTATAAAACTTTTTTTAAATTGTCAATTACTTTTGGGCCATATAAGTAAGAATTTGCTTTCTCAGATAATCTTGATAGTAAGATTTCTTCTCATTCAAAATGTTTAACTTTATATTAGTAATTATTAGCTAAATCTGCTGTTATAATAAAAAAACATGAATAGTTATTATTAGGCCTTTATGATTTTAGGTTATCAGCATTTTATTTTTAATATAATTTTTAAAAGTACCCTGACTTAGCAAAAGCAAAAATTATACCATTGTTATTTGGCTATAAGGATACTGGTATTACCAAAATTTTATCCAGTATTATATGTCAAATGAGTTATAAGATATAATTTAACCTGCTTTGAACATAGAACAAGTAATTTAATATTTGTAAGCAATTTAGGATACTTTGTACAGGTTTCTTAACTAGAAGGCTGACTCTATCTAAAAAACATTAATTGCTTCAATGATTTTAGATTGCTTTGTGAAGTATGCAACAATTAAACGAATAGCAAAATTATACATCATAATACAGTGTTTATAGCACACTCCTGAAAGGTGGAAAAAAATAGAGTTTATTAACTCTTCAAATGACATAGGGTTTAAAGACCTCAAATAAAACTAGTTAGTTTTTCAAAGGAAAATTTAGGTCATCAAGAAAATGACAGAAGCAATCCAATGTGGGCAACATATCAAAAATACTCCAGTGAGCTGTTTTGGGCCCATTCAAAAGAAGCCAAGATGCTAGGAGGGAAATGGGCTTCAAATTGTTAGGTACTCATTAAATTGTTAGATTGTGCAATAGGTATCACTTTGTGACGCTTGAGTCACTGTTATTGAGAACCCTGGTATGAGATGTATCTGAAAAAAACAGTACACTTAGGAAAATGAGATTATTAAGTCAAAATAAATTCCATCTGCTTTCCTTCCCACACTAAATTAGGATCTGTGAGGAGCTCAGAAAGCTCCTTCCCTAGGCAGAACCAGAAGGAGGTCTTGAAGCAATGGCTGGAGTTAGAGGTACCATTCAGCAGTTTTGATGTACAGAAGGCTAGCACTGAGCACTGTTAATGCCAAATCTCAGAATTCATCCCTTCCCCATGCTTGCTCAAAGATGACAAATACCTGTATAATTTAGGATTAAAAAGCCTGAATCAGGCCTCCCAAGGTAACCATTTCACTAAAAATTGAACACCTAAGACCAGTTAAATTTTAGTTAAGATAAAGCCTTATATTACATTTATCTGTTTTTCTCTAAGTATTTCTGTGTCAAGGAAAAACAAGTCATAGAAAATGTGCATATGAACGTGTGGGGAATGTTACTTAAAAGTACATCTTTAAGTCAGCAAAATTTTAGAGGCAAAGAGAAACCAAATTCCAAAAAGCATGCAATTAATAAATTTATATCTAAAGTACACTCATATGCAATGTTGCAATTAATAGCAATGTTTGCTTTATTCATTCACAAAGTCAACAGTAGACACCAATATTTATATTTAGCTCTATATAAGCAACTGTTGTGGGCAAAGGGCTGCATTTGGTGCTAAAACAGATGTCTAAGGAAAATTCACTTTTCTAGTTGTACTTGTTTTTGAACAATGTAAAATGATGTTTCATTATAGGTTGTCAAATACTTAAACAAATTGTTACCAAGTATAGACTTTATATAAGGCTCTTAAATAGAAAGGCAAATGAAACTCAGTTCTGAAGTTACTAAGCATCTGGTGAGGAAGACAGGTATGAACTCAGCTAACTCCATACAAGGCACAATGCTAAGCATGAAGAGTAATGCCAAAGGAACATGAAGAAGGAAGGTTAATCAATCATCAATTCTAAGCCAATTTGTATCTATTTGTATGCTGAAAAGATGTTAAAAAGCAAAAAAAAAAAAGGCAGTTAAATATCTGCTGTTATTAAATTTACTACTAAAAAACTATCTATAATTAACTCAAATTCTCCAGGTCTTATAATAATGAAAGGAAAATCACATTTGAATTCTTCATTCTAACACTAATCAGATTAATTTGTTTCTGGAAGGTTGAATGCCAAAGACAATAAATGCCCAACTCCACCTGTGCTTAAACACAGTCTGATTTCTTTTCTTCTTGTTTTTTTTTTTTTTTTAAAGAAATGATTAGAAAAATGGAAGAACAAATTTAGTTTTATGGAATGAAATATGTGTTTCATGAGTAAACTTCAACAAAGGTATCTTACTTAGGTAAAATGGCGTTGAGCCATAGGCTTCTCTGGCTAGAAAATGCAGACCTTGTTTGCCACCAGTGGGAGAGCCCTTTCCCCTCATCCATATTCCCTATCTCTGGCATGAATTTAGAAATGTTGGCACACAAAACTGTAGATCAGTCTTCACAGCCCACACAATCTAAATGAAATTGGGCCCAATGGACACTTTTGCAAAGGCCAACCAGCACAGATATTCTCAGAAAGCCTAATGTATAGTAATTATTCTGAGGTCAACTTAACTCTTGTCTATCAAAAGGCAAAATGTCTCAATGTGTACATTACAAAAGTCTTAGTAGTTCTAATTCAGTAAGTGGCTATAGGGCCACTTCTTTATGCTGAGTGTGACACAGGATGCTCAGAACAAGCAGGAGATAGGAAAGAAGTATGTTGTCTCCAGGGGCTAATAATCTAGTTACTTAAAAAATACTTACCGAACTTTAAGGACTAAATTTTGAAAACATTAGAAGATTGAAAACAAAACAAAAACAAATCCTTACCTTTGTATAATAATTAATCCCGATCCCCCAAAGCACTCTTTAACCTTAGAAGTTTGCTGTAAAAAGGGGGATGGGGGTGTTCTTGCTCATTTTTAGTGTCTGGTTCAAGGATCTCTGTTATGAAGGGGGGAAACACCTTTTAGGTTTTTACTTCTTTTTAGTATTATGTCCAAATAATTAATTCAATTAGAAGTGAATGTATACACAGAGGATCTTTTTTGCTTTGCTTTAATAACCCATGATTACTCAAAATCTAATGAATTAATGTCAGTCAGACTCCAGTTTAAAATGACAATATAGGAAAGTACTGTCTCCCACTATGGGTATTAGGCTTCTAGAAATGATTGGGGAAAAAAGGCCATGGAACCACTTACAGACATTTAACAAACAGATCAAGTCTCTTTTCTCTCTTGCTAAAACAGTTTCTCAAATTGTTTATCAAATAGTACTTTTCGTATCTATTCCCCTCTATAAATCACCCTCCCAACACACCAAAAATATTTGATCTTGAACCTTTAAGTCTCACTCTTTTATGCTGCATGCATCAGTGAATCCTCCTGTTAGAATGAGAAATCCACGATACTCAATTATTTTCACTCAATAAGCTTAGAGTCATAATTTTGTATAAAAAAGTTCAAAATATATTGTAATTTGAAATTAACCAAGTCTTTTGGCTAAAGAACAGTGATCCCCAGAGTACTGTCCATTCCAGAGAGACATTCTGCACTCCGTTGGTTTTCTTTCTCATCATATCATATGCTCACTAATAGCCATACACAAATAGTAAAAATCAAGGGCAGAATAAATAAGATGCTTTTAGCCTAAGTAGTGCTTTACATAAAATTATAAACTGTCACATAAAGAATCACCTCAACACCATAACATACAGTCAAGAAGTCTTCAGATTATCTGAGATTTAATATGAACACCAATTTAAAATCTCTTGAGACAAGTTCAAGGTAACAAAGTACTATATATTGCTAATGATTTTCTCCTTTATAAAAACATGCTTTTACTGCCGAATGATATAGGAACCCAATCTCTTTCATTGATAAATTAAAGAGGATCCAAATCTTGGAAGCAGGCAAAACATCCAGTGCTTTAATACCACAAACTCATCCACTCCTAATGAGATTCTATCCTTATGATACCTCACAGCAGAAGACCTAAAAATAGTTGGGATTCAAAGTACATCCGAATTTCAACTGTTTTGATATTTTTTCTATCCCATTTACTTGATTATTAACTGATTCCCAACCAAACTCTTTATAAAGGCTCTCTGAAAGAACTTAATTGCCAATATTATTATTAATTATTATTATTACATGGGGTAAATAAATTAGTGACAGCAAGTGTTCAATTTCACAAAATCAATCAGTGGCAGAGACTAAGAAAGATTCTAAGACTCTGACTCAGAACAATCTGCTTACTCACAAATAACAAGGGTAAACACAATCTTTTCCAAGCCTCACTATACTCTAGTACCCATTTTTTTCCTCCTAAAATCATTTACATAGGGTCTCATCAGCTACGTGGATTAATAGATTCTCCCGTGATATAGCAAAGATAAACTTGGATCCTTACCGTGGCTAAGTTTACTGGTTACTGTTGCTTTTCTTTATTCTAAGCTCTTTGCTGCTTCTAATACCTGATCTGCTTGGGGACAATCTAAAAGCAGCTGTTTTTCTAAGATCTGTCCATCTATATATTTCTCTGGTGTGTAAGAATGTGGCAGGGGGTGCTGGAGGGGAGGAGTCTTTTAGGCTTATCAGTAGTAGCACTCAGTAGGACAGAACTTTAATCTATGAAGAGAATTCCTTCTGGCCATTTCTTTTTTAAAAAGGAATTTTGTGTGTGTTACAAAAATAAAATCCAAAAATCCTAAATGAGAAAAGCATGAAAACAAGGAAATAGAAGGTAATTACTCCATTGTATTGATCCTAGTTTAAAAAAAAAGTAGATTATTTGCAAACCCTGGAATACACAATTGTCACAAGAAAGCATTTCAGAGCAAAATGTGCTGCAATATGCTACTGTGATTAAAAGCCATGCAAACTGAAAGACCTCTGTAACAAAAATAAAATGACTAGGAAAATAGCTATTTACATACTTTTCTAAAAAGAAAGACTGCAATTTTGTGATAGTTACACAAAGCGAGGTGTGACTTTCACATTTATCTAGTATTAAAACATATTTTCATCCACAGGTATTTAATAACATTCAAAGAAATTGCACAAGGTTTAATACCAAGAATAAACTATGATTTTATGATATTATTACATGTGTTTTAAGCCTAAACCCATCACAACACATACTAAGGGTAATCATTTGGTACACACTCCCTAAACAGAAAAGATGCTCACAGTTTTTCTTGTACTTTAGTTTTTTAAATTGTACAAATATTACCAGACCCAAATGAGAGAATAAGGAGCAGCAATGAAGTACACCGTATGTTCCCACTGTAGGCTGAGTCCTGGTCTTTGTTCCAATATTCTAGAGCCACTGGAAGGAAAGCTAAGTATCCATCCATTAAAACGTTTTTACATTATTGCTGGCAAAGTTATACTTCTGACAGGTCTAGTCATCTTGATTATTCCTGCCTGCATTTGCTTCCTTAATACAAATCTCTTTCAATTTTAGGAACCTGCAGTAAACCACCCTGGAAAACAGGTCGGTAGCAGGACAATCTGATAAAACGTACAGGGTGGACATTGAAGAATGCAAAGTTATTTTCCTAGTGAAAGAGTTCTGAAGTAATTCTATATCAATGACAAATTTTTTTTTTTAACCAGCTACGCACCTATCCAGATATCATCCACCTTATCCTCAATTACCAGGGTTACCCTCAATCTTAAGATCTCCCAGAACAGTTTTAATGGTATAACTCACACCAAAAACACTAACCACGCCCTTTATACCCAGAATCAAGCCACCTTTTGCTTTTTCTCCCCCTACAAAGTCCAAAATGTACATCTTTCATCTAAAAGGGTTCGCACCAGTTCCCTAACCCGAGTCAAAGACTCTAGCTGTGCCTTGACAGAATTCCTATTAGAAGACGCTTTCTCCCAGGCAGTGTGAGGACGCCCAGAAGAGGCACCCACGCTTACCTCCCACACACCTGCAACCCCTGGCGGGATGCTGGAGCTGATGTCGGAGGACTGCGCTCCGCTCGGCTCGTGCTCCTACCTCTCGCCTCTCCCGGGAAACTAGAGTCCAGACTGCGCCTCCGGCTGCTTACAGGGACCCAAGCTCCGCCTCCCCCTCCTCTAGTTGGCGAATTCAGCAGCTGTTGCTCCTCCCCCTGCTGTTCCTGCTGCTGCCCCGGCTGGTGGCGGCGGGAAGCTGCTGCCCTAGTACCTTCCCGCTCCCTGCACTTCTGCAGCTGTTCTGCCGCTTCCCTTCCCCTGGGGACCCCTCTCTCCTCAGTCAGTGGCCTCACACCTGGAGCTGCCTCCTGCCCCGCCCGGGCGCCCCCTCCAGAAACCCAAGCTCACACTATCCCTTCCCAACGACCCTCAGGTCTGGCCGCCTGGTGTGCCTGGGGCTTGTCCGCTTTCAGGGAAGCTGCTCCTCCGGCCGGGACGCATCCCCACACCGCTCCCTCTCTCTACGCCGGCGATCCCCCCCATGCTTCCTCCCCCTGGTGCAGCGTCCACAGCTCTGCCGCCCCACGTTACCCGCCTCAAGCTCTCCCCCCAACCCCCTTCCTTCTTCTGCTCTGCTAGCCCGCCCCCACAATGGGTGAGTCGCCTGCAGGGCCGACCCAGCACCCTGATTGGTGCAGGTGAGAGCTGACCCCTCCCTTCCTCCTCCTTTCGAACACCCTCTCTCTCGGTCTCACCTCCTCCCGCAAAGGCAGGGAACTCTCTTACTATTGGCTGGAAGTGTCCCCACCCATCGCCTTAGGCTCTACCGCACAGCCTGACGGGAATTGTAGTCTTGCATGTGCAGAGATTGCGGACGACGGCTGAGAGTGGGACTACGAGTTCCCATAGGCCCCTGCGCGACTCCGGCTGGGCAGGATTCCGGACAACGCCTGGTTCCTCTCGGGTCCTTCCGGCGTCGCCGGAGTGAATTGATCCGGGAGTTGAAGAGGGCTCCAAAGGTGGGAAGTGAAGTCAGTGTCTCAGTTGCCGGTAAGGTGTGGGTCTTCTATCCCAGTCTCTGTAGCCCCGAGCGGAGCAGAAGAGGTGTGGGGTCACACAGGGGCCGTGGCTGAGGCACTTGGGCTTGGTTCTGGCAGGCGGAGCGGACGAGGCTGGGAACGGGGCCCTATGGGCGTAAGCGAGGTTACCCTACGCGAGTGGCGTAAAGCGGGTTTGTAAGTGCTGCCTGCCCTGCTCGGGCCTGAACGCCTCCAGGAAGTCTCCTCTAGGTGGGGGCGGGAGGGGAAGGGCGAGGTTGGCCTCTGGTGCCCCTGGAGAAGGGAGAGGGCGGATGTGTCTGGGGTGGGGTCCTCCGAAGGTGTGGCTTGGGGCGGGGAGATGTGGCTGCTGTTTTCCCCTGCTTTAGAAGTAGGATAGGGAAGGAGTGGAGGAGGGAAGGGGCGCTTGGGAGTCTGCTCTTGGGGTGACTCAGGTTATGCCCTTTGAAAGAAGAGGAGAACTGTAAAGGAAGAGTCAATGTTGACAGAGATCTGCGGATTCAGTTCCAGTTTCATGATGTGGCCCTTCTAAGGAGGTAATTTTGCCTCTAAGCAGAAAACCTTAACCTTAGGTGTAATTCCAAAGGTATCTTTACACCCGTTCTGTTTTTAAAGACACTGTTTTCGGATGCCTGTGAGAAACTGAGGGGATAAGTGACGTGCCCAAGGTCACACACGTAGGGACTGATTTGAATCTAATCCAGTTGTAATCCAGTTTCTGAATGAGGGCTGACGCACCAGAAAGAAAGAATAGGGAGGTTGGTGGTTTTTTGAAGTGAGTGGGGGGAAATTGCAAAGTAATGCATTTTATGTATTTCTCAGAAGCCCTTTAAAGAGTTTTTTGAGTTGGAGGAATTCCTCAATAAAACAAGGACACACTCTAACTTTTTGGAAAAATAAGTGAGTTTCAGCCTACTTATTACGGGTATACTAAGTGACGGACTGTACCATTTTAAATGGTAGATAATGAGATAGGAGAATGTAAAAAAATATACCCCATCCTTACATTTAAAAGGTGTTCCTTTTCCTCCCTACCTTAGGACTGACGGTTTTTCCTATGATTTTGTAAAACTGACAACAGTAGTATAGGAATTCTGTCACAGAACTTATTTTACACGTTTTTCAAGTAATAATAGTATCAAGAGAATTTGGTGTGCTCATTACTAGAAAAGAAGTTACTTTGCATTTCTTGGACGTAACATCACATTTTGTTGATTTCTGTTTACTTTTCCCCTTATTTTCTTGACTCCAGTGTGTGTGTGTATGTATGTGTAAAATCATCAAGCGCCTACTTTATTTTTCTTATTTTTCTTAGCATTATAAATGACTTTTAATTCATCCTATTTTTACTAAAGAATGGGAAAGTTGGACATTTATATTTTATATTGAGCAGAAAGCAGTATTCTTGTAACTTAACGGTCTTATCCTTTATAATTGTTAGTGTGACCATTTATAGCTCATGAATATTACTGGATCTTTAATAGAATTTTAGGTGTGTTTTTGACATCAGGATTTCTTTTGTGATAAGTTTATATACAGTAATTCAGTATCTGCTGATAGCTAGTAGTTAATCCTTGTTTACTGTTGTATAAGTTGACCATATGCTGTTTTTTGAATGTACTCTGCAAATATTAACAGTGTTTAACTTTTGAATGCAAAAACTCTTTCTAGGATCATATATTGTATATTGCTCCCCTATGATTGAAGTTAAGATGGTCTGGAGATTAATATAACATTTAAAATAGAGGTATGATATTATAGAATGAAGTAGGAAGTATAGGAGTAACATAGCACCATGAGTAATGCAGTACACAAGGAAGGAAGACCAATTAAACAAAATTACGTTGGGATAACTGGCTCCATGCTGTATTATAGGAGGAAATGGTAGTTTACATAGAGCGTAAACTGAACATGAGTTAGTGATAGTAAAGCAAGAATGTTAATGTGTTTTCTAGATGGCAGTGTAGGCATTTCCTTTTTGTTGGAAGTGTGAGATGAGTTCCCTAACTTTTGGCATGCAGCTTTGAGGTTGTGGAATGAGCTTTTGAATTAAAAGTCAGGAAGATTTGGAAATAAGTAAAATTAATTTAATGCACTTGTTCATTGTGTGTTAGTTTTTGTCCTGGGTTCAGTTCTATCATTACTCTTCATCTCTGAGGCCCATTATAGTTTTGGTATTTCATCTATATTGTAAAATGATGGAGTAAGGTTGTTACTGTATTTACAATCTTTAAGTCACACTGTGGTCACTTTGGATCTCTGCACATTGAAGAATTTAGGGTTCCCAGAGTTATGTGAATACTTGTATTTTTAAAATAGTTAGCAGTTCACCAGTATCCACATTTGTTCTCATTTTTGGTTCTGCAGGAGCCTTGCGTCAGCTTTTGGACATCATCTCTTACAGGACTTAGGATGTCTCCCACATGCATCTATCTTTGAGGGTAGAAGGTCATGAGAACAGGATTCTGTATTATCATTGCATTCCCAGTAGGTAAAATAATTGAGTACCTGTTTACACAGAGAATGAAGAAGTTCAGACTGGCCAAGTGTAAAGTCCTGAAACTAGTGACTGGTGGGATTAAGGCATAAGCCAGGTCTTCTGAATGTAGATCTTACTGTTACAGAATAAAGACTCAGTTCCCAAAATTATTTATTTTACGTGAGAAAAGGACTTAAATGACTTAAGTATTCAAATTCTTTTACCCTCATACACTTTTTGATGCTGACAGTTTATTCTTTGCCTCCTTTCCAGCTCTCCACACTTATTACCAACCTTTCTTATTTACTACACCTTTCACTTACTACATACATAAGTTTCTTCCTGACTTGGGAACCTTTGTACATCATGTTCATCTCCCTGCGGGACTGCTCCCTGTCTCCTTCCTAAATCTGATGAACTCCTAGTTATTTGCAGATCTCAGTTTAAATGTCATTCCTCAGGGGAACCTTTCCTGACCTTCTTTGACCCTTCCTTCCTAAAACTAGAACTTACTGTATAGTAAGTTCCCAGTGTATCTTCACCAGCTTTGTATGTCTTTGTAGTATCATCACAATAGGAACTTAATTATTTCTTTACTTATTTGATAAACGTCTGTCTCTCTCACTAGACTAAGCTACCTAGGTAGGACCCTCTCATTTGTCATGTGCCTTACCTCATTACTTAGACAGTATCTGGCACAAAGGAAATTTTCAGTAAATACTTGCTGAATGAGTGAGTAAATGATTGAATGAATGAGTGCATTCATGCACAGTGCCTCCAGCATTGCTAGGGACGGAGATACAGAAGTAAGTAAAACAGACTTGCTTTCCTCCCTTAGATGAAAGGACTTATGACAGAAGTTTTATGATATAAATTGTAGAAAGATGTTTGTTCTTTTTGGAGGTCTCTTAAGATCAGGATAGATCGTTTTCTATAGGGAAATGAAAAAGGAGTCATTTTCTGTTACAGCAAACTTTGTGTGTAACAGCATTTTGGAGACCTTATCACTGTCCTCCTTTTTGCGAGCAACATTCGTTATAACAAAATACAGATGTGGAGGAAACAAACTTTTAATGGATTCTGTACTTCCTAATGTGATCTCATTTTGTCCTGAACAGAATTCATGCTTTTTTTCTTTTTTCTTTGTTGTTTCATTTTGTTTTTAAACCATGGTATCTTTTGAATTTTACTTTTAGTATCATGTGCTTTAGACAAGGTGACTTTGTAAAATGGAGTCATGGTTGTTTCAAAGGAGCTTATATTTTGGGCTTCTTGAAAACTTTCATATTTCACTGGGTCTTAAGGTAATACCTTATTTGCTTTAAACTTAGATACTTATGAGACTAAAATGATCATTATTTTAAAAACATGCAAACCAAATTTCAGGGATAAATTTGTGTTAGATTTTGGTTGTGAAAACAAATTCAGTAATCCTTTGCAGTACTGTAATAATCGCATAGAATAAATTGAACAGCACTGAGTTGCTGTAACCTTATATGCTTTCATGAATTCACCAATTCCCTCTCTCACAAGAGATAGTCAAAAAATGATTGCTGGCATTTGGTTTTAAAATTTGATAATGCGGGCGCCTGGGTGGCTCAGATGGTTAAGCGTCTGCCTTCGGCTCAGGTCATGATCCTAGGGTCCTGGGATCGAGTCCCGCATCGGGGTCCCTGCTCCTTGGGAGCCTGCTTCTCCCTCTGCCTCTCTCTCTCTCTCTCTGTCTCTCATGAATAAATAAATAAAATCTTTAAAAAAAAAAATTTGATAATGCTCCCGGTTTTTATTAATAATTGTTAAGTCTTTGATAAGTCCTAAACTTACCTTTTTTAAAAAAAGTCAGTTTTTATGTTATTTTTTATTTTTTTATGATCTTTTTTACCGAAGAAATTCATATTTACCTAGTATAACTAGTATATGGAGAATAAATCTGAAGTACTGCTTCTTACATGTTTTTGGATCATTAGGGTCATTATAATAGGTAATGTTACTAAGAGTTTAAAGCTAATTTCATGGTAAATAAAATTAGAAGTTAAGTAGTGTGAGGTTTTTTTTTTTTTTTTTTGTATATATTACTGCATTTGAAATGTTATAGAAAGTTGCAGTCTTAAATATTGATTTTTGGGGGGCACACACAGTGTAACTAATGAAAACACCTTTATTTCGGCATTTAGAAATAATTTATTTGCAGAAAGATAAGCAATGTAGTTTGGTGGTCCATTTTTGTAGGAAAATGAAAAATACAGTTTTTAAATTTTAGCTACGAAATTAATTGCATCTTTGATGTAGTGTAGTATTACAATCTTATTTTCAAAATCATCCTTATATTTTTGGTTTGAATAACCTTTTTTTTTTTTTTAACTACCCAAAAAGTGAGTTGAATCTCTTCAGTCTTAATCTTACTTTTCTGTGGTTGCTTAGAATCAATTAATTGTTGCTATTTAAAAGAGAGAAAAAAGAGGATTTTATCAGCAAGCTTATGAATTATTGGGTAACAGCAGTGCAGTATATTAAATGGTAGTCACTACTGTTTACTCAGGCCAATCCCTTGGAAATAAGTTTACCAGAAGTAAGTATAGATTGCTTAATAATATTTTGGCTTATTCATTTGTCAAATATTTATTGAGTATATATTACGTGTGAAATTACCCTAAATAATTAGAATGAGCTGGGATATAATCTGATAGTTGCATTTATTGAGCAGTAACTCAGTGCCAGGCATCACACTAAGCATGCCACATGATGTCATATAATCCTTGCAACAGTCCTGTGAGGTAGAGGCACTATTATCCCCAATTTAAACGGGAGAAATTAAAGTACAGAGAGTTTAAGCAACTTGCCCAAGGTTATACAACCAGTAATTGCTTGGAATTAGGATTTGAATCCAGGCTGCCTCACTCAAGAGACCATATTTTAAGTCCTTGCCATAAAAATGATGTAATGATTGAGCTCTATTGGAGGGCAGTTAGATTTAGAGTTGCAGTTAGAGAGAATTTTTATATTAGATGCTAAGGTCGGTATTGCAGGCAAAAATTTCTTACATTCAAACTTCCTCGAAAAAATCTTGTAGGGAGTTAGGACATTGGAGACTAACATAACTTTCACCCAGCCAGTTTTTCTTTAGCACTGGGATAGAATTACTTTTCCTTTGAGTAGTAGGTGAAGCATTTGACTTGTTATTCAGAGTCATGTTGGAAAAGAAATATGTATAACACAGGAATCATAGTGTGGTGAGGTGCTCATAGTGAGAGGTACTGTGTCCCTAAGTCTGGCAGGGGGAATAGCAGATCCATGTGTGTCCTGTCTTTCATTCTGGGACTTATGTGCGTGGAATGGATTTATGATCACCTTCGGATTTCAATAGTTCTCTTTTTTGTTTTCTTCAAAAAATGTTAGGCATGCGTGTTGAACTTGTGTACGATAAGTATATGTGTAACATGAGGCAGGTGTGCTTGAGGAGTTATGCAAAGTGGCAGCTTGACGTGTTGTATTTCTTTATTGTTCCTCTTCCCTGCAAGACCGCACCACCCTCAAGGGCATGGACTCTTTTTGACTTTTCATCACCACATCTCCACCTAACACTTGCTAACTTAGACTAACTATGCAGAGTACTGCACTAGCTACTAGGAAATAGAAAAAGGAATAAAACTTCTCTTTAATGCGTTTATCATTTAGTGGGTAGAAGGGGAAGGGGATGGGAAGACTGTTACACGGGCAGTTTTTCCTAGTTTTTTTTTTTTTTTTTTTCCTTTTTATCTTTGGACCTCTTTTACCCCCTTCCTTACATATTAATGTACTTTTGCATGCACCAATTCATTTGATAATTTTGGGTCAGAGCTAATAGAAAGGGAAAAAAATTATAGTTTCTCTAACTTACCATCTGGTCTCTGGTACTGAAACATGCCTTCCTGCCTCATTCAACCATCCTGTCTTCAGGATGAACTGGAACTCTAGTGGAGATTGGAGTTAAGGAATGACAAAACCCTAAGATGTTACACCCCTGCTGCCATCTTAGACTTATGTAAGGTTACTACCACAAAAGCCAGTTGGGAATGGTAGAGGAGTCAGACCTGGCCTCTAGGCTGCAACTGCTCCCTATACCAGTTGACAATGTTGCAAGGTTTAATTAAATTCCAAAGAACTTCGAATTTTGCTGTGATCTCTTATTCAGAAATACATATGCTTTCTGGATGTCTTTATCCATAATAAAATTGGCATTCTGGCAGTGTTGTCAAAACTCTAGATTTCTGGGGTCCTATCTTAATTTTGGTTTGCCTCCTTAAAAAATTACAGTTTTGAAAGGAAGGTTACAAGATGAACTATATATACAAGCAGATATCCTCATTTTTTGTGTGTGAATGTGACTAATAGCATTTGTATTTGAGATCAGGAGCTAAAAGTGAAGTTAAATGCTATCATCAAGATAAAACCTTGTCCTTATTAGCACCTAGTTTTAAACAAATGACCCAGTGAATTTGTTATCTAGAGCTAACAATTTTATCAACATTTGAGTGCCTTGTGGCCGTGTTGGTGCAAAGAAATTTTGTAAGTATGGTAAAGAAAATACACATTGCATTTGGTTAGAGGACCTTAGGCAATTAAGAGTCATTAAGATAAATGGTAGGTATTATAAGTGATACAAGGCAGGGAGGCCTAGCCCATGTGGTACAGTCTCCTTAAATTGTACCTTCAAGCATAGGGAACATAGGAACAGTATGAAGGTTTAAGTTTAGTTGAATTTCTAAGGGATTTTAAAGGAAAGCTTTAGCATTATATTGGAAAAATTAAAATGGGAGATCACAAAATAAAAAGGAAAATAGAAAGATGTACCTCAGACATTTGATGAGCCACTAGATTAAGAACTTAGAAAAGATGAACATATTCAAAGGTTGAATTTGTTTCCTGCCCTACAACAAATGTTTTCATTTAAATTTTGTTCAGACTAGGATTTAACAAAAACTTAGGCATTGGAATAGGAAAATTGAGGATTGTCACAACTAAAAAGATGTACTGTTTTCTCCTGAATTACTTGTGCAGAAGTATCTTAGAAGCCGGTTGTTGCTACTTTTATTGTTCCTATTTCCTATCAGGTAATTCGGAGGTAACAAGCCCTTTGATTTTGTTGTCAGCTATTTATTGTCTTATGCCCTTTTATGAATTACCTTGAATCATCTTGAGGTCTTTGGTTGCATCTTTATTTCAGTCTGCTACCCAGTCTGCTTCTGGGTCAGTTTTCTCTATTAAAGTTGATTTATTTACATGAAGAGAATAAAAAATAATTTTAACATAAGCTTGACAGACAATTTTAAAATTCACTTATTGACCAAATTCTTTTAAGTATTCTAAAACTATGTAGCTTGCTTTGGATGATATGTAACTTTTTTTTTTTTTTCCTGGTAGTCCAAGTATTTTATGCCTTCACTTTGGCCAAATGGGGGAGAAAAAATTTTTATAAATATGCTATGTGAAGTGACCTTTATGACATTGTGATAACCAATAAGAGGTTGTCATTGTGTGTGCTATGCAGATGTGGACTAGTGTGAGGTAAATGAGGGGCCTGGGGTACAAAATTTAAGGAGGCAATTACTCTGTGTCCTGCAAGTCAGAGCTAAGTTTTGTGCTCTGAGTGGTCTGGTTTGCCTCACCCTAGTTCCAATCCTTTTGCTATGTCAGGTTCATAGAGCTCTGTCTAAAAATGTCAGTAACTGGGGTTGTCTGGGTGGCTCAGTCAGTTAAGTGTCTGCTTTCAGCTCAGGTCATGATTTCAGGGTCCTGGGATCCGCCCTGCATTGGGCTCCCTGCTCATCTGGGAGCCTGCTTCTCCCTCTCCTGCTCCCCCTGCTTGCGTGCATGTGCGCTCTCTCTGTCAAATAAATAAATAAAATCTTTAAAAATAAATAAATAAAATGTAACAATATGAATTAAATGCTTATTGTGTCAGCCACTTTATTAACTGCTTCATATGTGTTTAGAACTCTTAATAACCATGTAAGTTGAGTACTTCAATATTTTCGTTAATTTCTCAGTATAGAAAGAGAAATGAATAACTTAAATGATAACACCCAGCTGAGCAAAAATTGAAACTCAGGTTCTTGTTTCAAATTTGAGAGCATACCTAGTGCTCTATACTGTCCCATCTGTGTGTAGAAAAATTTAATTCTTGTCTGTTTTATAGATTTCTGTATTAAGAAACAATACTCCCCTTCCCCACAAGAAACTATGCTCTCCAAAATATGCAAGTGCATACACTGACATGATGCAGTTAACTTTTAAGGTGAGTGAGTCAGAGGTCTCAGCAGCACCAAATTGAGGATCCACAAATTTGTGCTGCTTAGTAACACCTTAAATCAGAGCTCCATTCCTGCTGGTTTCAGTCTTCAAACACTGTACGTGGAATTTGGGGGTTGGCTGTAAGCAGATTGACCCATGGATGACTTAAAGATCAAGGCAGGTTGGTCTAGAAGTAGTTCATTTGGCAGACTAACATGTCCTATACAATAGGCTATAGTAGCTCGGTAGCGTATTTGTTTAAAATGTCTGTCACCATTCTGTTTGCTTTCTTAATGTGAATGTCTGTGGACATTTCTAAGTTGTAAAATTTGGAGATTGGATGAAATAATATATAATGGCTGTTTTCACTTTAAAATTTTAGGGTCTTAACATTTAAGTTTCTTAACTGAGTTATGGAAAAATCTGGGCCCAGAGGGGCTTTTGCCAGCACTTGACCTTACTTTTGGGACCATTCGTTCCCCTTTGTTCTTCATAATGCTTTGTTTATAAAGCTTGTGTCCTGATTGTCCTAGAGCAATAGTTTTCCAACTGTGGAGAGAGAGTTGCTGAAGAGCTCCTATGAGAAGGAGGGGCTAGGGGCTGGAAACTAGTTACTTCATCCATTTATTGCACGAATGAACAGTTTAGTGTATTTTATCTCTTTTGATAAAAGATTTTATTTGAAAAACAACAGTTCTGCTGTTTTAAAGAGGCTTAAAATCACTTACCTTTCTTTATTTGTCTGGCTTTCAAGCATTCTTGATTTGCCTGGCTAGATGATTGTGCAGGAGACCTGATTTCTAGAAGGAGATCTGATTAAAATGTAGTTATAATAGCTAATATTGAATAGTTACTATGTGCCTTGCACTGTTCTGAACACTTTATCTGTAATAACTTGTTGAATCATCACATCAGCCTTAAGAGAGAGAGACTATTATTCCCATTTCATAGATGAGAAGACTGTAGCACAGAAAAGTTAGATAACTTGCCCCAGGTCACACCATATATTAAGTGGTAGATCCAGCATTGAATGTAGGCAAGTCTGATTCTAGAATCACTATGCTTATTACTCACCTCTCTAATGACAGTGTTACTAATGTTAGCTAAGTATAATGGAAGCAGTCATATTCCTATTTTCCTGTAGGTAACATTGTGGATTTTGAAGTGTTTTTTAGAATCTTATTTCTCCACAGAAAAAATAAATCGTAAGTTTTAAGTGACTGATTTGTAAGTGTGTGTGTAGTACCACGTCTGCTTATTAGTAAGGGAACACCTATCTGTGACAGACATATGGGAATTAACAAAGAATGATAAAGGAATGGAGTTAAATTTAGAGCACTTTTATATTTTGCATTTTTTCCTTTATGGGTCATTGTGTTCTAATTTGCCAGTGTTACCTGTTTTCAAAGACATCTTAGCTTTCAGATGATGTTTTAGTTAGAGCCTCTCTTCTTAATAGCTTAGCAAATGCTTGTTTGGTCAATCATGTTAACAGAGATATTGAAGACTTTATCTTTTTTATCCTGTTTTTTAACAAAGCATAGCTGGAGTCCTTCAACCGTTAGTGGTATCAGATACCTGGAAATTGTGTTACAACAGAGAGGGTGCCTTTAAAAATTTGATCGAGAGGTTAGACCTTCCAATGAAGTGATAATTCATAGTGGAATGTGTACTTTCTTTGAATAGTTATTTAAAAGTACAAAAGCACAGTGCTTAGTAAATTACAGGTATTTAATATAGAAGTTTTATGGTTTGATTTAGAAATCACCTCATCTTTTATTCTAACTACATCTCTTTTCAAGTATACAGCTTGGTTTTTGTCCATTTTAAAAAAGAAACTAAAACATGGAGAGGTGAAGTGCTTTGCTCAGAGATAAGATGGTTTATAATGACAGTATGCAGAATTTGAGCCCTTGTTTTCAGACCTTAATACTTAGGCTTTTTTTTCATAGCTGTGCACAGATTCTCCATTGATATCTTGAAGATGTCTAGAAAAAATTTTGATATATGTAAACAAATACGGTGGCAAAGTGTCATATGTTACACTTAACCATTAACAAGGGATTGTTTCTAGATGTCCCTAAATGCAAAATTCAGTAAAAACTGAACTGATTGTAGGGCGTGCTCAGGAAGGTTGAATTCCACATAACCTTATTAAAAAAGAAAACTACATATGGAAGACCTTGAATTATAGGAAATATAATTTGCAGAGGAAGGAGAGAGATGTAGGTATATCTTGAAGGTTTTAAGCTTATTTTGGTTTAAGTAGGATCCACTTAACCCTATTCCTCTGCCTCCCTTTTTCCTAGCTCTCTCCTCTAAATATTTTGGCTCTTGTTTAAAAGTGGCTACAACATTTTGAGGTGAGAAGGCCCTAAAAAGTGGGTTGTGATTATCAAAGGCTCACTTTTCAGCTATGCTAAATGGCCAGACTGAGCTACACAGCCTTAGAATAAATTTAGTTTTCTAGGAGCCTGATGGGTATGATTCAAGCTCCCAGGTGCTTGAGAGAATGCAAAGAGTTGTCAGGTATTTGAGACCTTGAATCAACCAACTACTGGACAGGCCCTCTCTACTAGAAAACGTAAATAGTTTTTGTGATCTGATAAAAAATTTTTTTAGTTTCCCATGAGATTACTTTTGAACCTGTGGTAGATCACAGTAATAACATTTATTATCACTGAAATTTAGAATACCAGAGCCTTTAAAATGATATAATTTTATTCCCTCTTTGTTTCTGTTGGGAAAACAAGGCCAGTGATTAAGTGAAACTTCCACAAAGTCAGAACCAAAAAGAACCCCTGTCTCAGGTACTTAGTCAATTTTACCCAAGTCCCGGAGCCTGGCCTTGGCAGCTAGTTTTTCTGACTCTCTAGGCACTGTTCTTTCCATACCAGTGGTTTCCAGCTTGTCCTGTTCATGAGAATCACTGGGGTTGTCTGCTAAAAATACAGCTTCCTGGACCCTATCTTGGAGATGCTGATTGAGTCATCTTGGGAATGTTTTTAATGAGGACTGAAGTGATTGTGATGGCTTAGGTCGTCCAACATTTGGAAACTACACCAGTCCTGCATCCTTTCCCATAAGAGAAAGTTTTGCTATGGGCTGAAAGCTGGATAGCTTTTTGGATCTTGCTTATGTATAAAGCAGGGCTAACCTATGTTGGAAATTCTTGCATTTTGAGAATTTTGTGAACTATTAAATTATATGCCAGTTTTATTCCATGATCTAAAAGATATCCTAGCAGCCCTAATAAAATAATTTATAATCTCTGATTGTTTTATTTTTCTTTAGTTTTCATGTAAATTTCTCTTGGAATTCTGATTTTAGTTGCAATCATCTGATGCTAATATTATCTTAGCTTACCATACTAGGAAGAGCTTGGGATAGCAAGAAGTAGTAAAATCTGCTAAATGTGACTGGTAAATTAGACTTTGTTAATAGAATTAATTAGATTTCTATGTTTGTTTTGTTTTGCTAGGCTTGATATTTGAAAAGTGTTAGCAAGACTGATTCAACTTACAAATTGCCCATCTCTTATCTCATTAATTTCATTCAACAAACATTTATTGTCTACTATGTACCTTCTATACTGACTAATGTCCCTATTGGGAAAAAGAAATACAGATTTGGTGGCATAAACATGGATTCTGCTTACTGCCAGAATGAATAAACTTCTTTTAGCTAAGTGTTCATGAATAGGTTGTGGGTCCAATCAAAATCAAATCAATCAATCAATCTTTCCCTCTTCAAGGAGGGAAACTAAAGGAATTATAAGAATTTAAGACCAGGTGAGAGGGCTAAGTTTTGGATTTGACTATAAATAAAAACAAGACAAATATACCTGCCTACAAATGTTTTAAGTGTAGAATTTATTTAGGAGCCTTCTTTTTTTTTTTTTAAAGATTTTATTTATTTGAGAGAGAGAGAATGAGAGAGAGCTAGCACATGAGGGGGGGAGGGTCAGAGGGAGAAGCAGACTCCCTGCTGAGCAGGGAGCCCAATGTGGGACTCTATCCAGGGACTCCAGGATCATGGCCTGAGCCGAAGGCAGTCTCTCAACCAACTGAGCCACCCAGGTGCCCATTTAGGAGCCTTCTTTTTCTCCCCAAGAACTGCATATTTCAGTACCAGGGACTTCATTTGTCCACTCCTTATATTTGTGAGTAAATAACTTTAGCTCTAGAATTATCTCCTGCCCAGTTGGATTAAAATGAGGCTCTCTCAGAAAATGCTGATTCTGACCCTTGAGATATATCTGAGTATAGTTCTTTATTTTTTTTAATTAATTAATTTTTTTTTTAGATTTTCTTTATTTATTTGACAGAGAGAGAGAGCGTGCACACAGCAGGGGAAGTGGCAGGGAGAGGGAGAGGCAGGCTCCCCACTGAGCAGGGGGCCCAGTGCGGGGCTGGATCCCAGGACCCTGAGATCATAACCTGAGCCGAAGGCAGACGCTTAACTGACTGAGCCACCCAGGTGCCCCTGAGTATAGTTCTTTAAATGAACAGACTCCTGTTCTTTGCTCAGGGCCGGATAGAAACTCCAAAGACTAAGACTTTGGCAGTGGGATGGCCAGGAACCTATTTTTGTTTTCCCCTCACTTTAAACAAATAATAGTGGTCTTAAGTGCAGGAAGGTATTTAATACTTATGCATCTTGTGTCAGAAATTAGTGCTATTTTGAACATTGAAGGAAATAAGGGGGAAAGTATAAATGAATCGATTGCTTATATTCTATTTATATAGGTATTACCATATCACAGAGGGTGTTTTTGAAGAAAAATTTGCTTAAAAGTATACGTTTTGTCTAAGTTATTGACATCTATAGTTCTGGTTTTTTAAAAATGTTGTGATGCTAACTTCTCAGGAAACAAAGCTTGCTTTGAAATGAAAACTTTTCCCCCAGTGCAACACATTGGAAATAGGAAACTAAGTAGCTCTTGCTGTGTTGCCACTATACCCACATTAAATTTTTATTATTTATTATTACTTAGCAATTATAATCATGGCAAGTCATTTTTTGGACTGTGGTTTCTATTGTACTACATGGTAGATGAGGTGACTTTTTAAGGCCTTTCCAGATTTGGGATTTGGAGTTACTAATTGTTAGTTGGCTCTGTATGCATGATCAGCACTCACCTCAGAAACCAGTATCCCTTAGAGAGCTGAAACTTTGGTAATGTGCTGCCCAGCTGCCCTGGGCCTGACGTTACCCATGGTGAAAGTAAGAAACCTTCTCAAAGGGACAGGGACTCAAGCTCTTGCTCAGCTCAGTTGACCCTTGCTCTTTAGGTTAACAGGCTCTGTTGCTTGGAGTAATTGCAGGTTGTCCACTGAACCATTTCAAATAAAGAAGCATGTAGAAGGAATGACAGCATATTTTAACCTGAACTAAAATTGGCATATTTAAAAAGCCTTATTGAAATTGTTGATTTTTAATCTCATATAAACACTAATGAAACTGAGTGGCCCCAGTTTGTGAATGTGTGTTCTGAGAAGTTCAGTTGTAACCTGGTTCTTTGGAACATTTTCCATAGGAACAGTATTAAAAGGTAGATTAGTATGATGTAAGACAGACACCTATTTAGCTCATGATATTGCTGTAATTCTTTCTTTTTTTTTTTAAAGACTTTATTTATTTGAGAGAGAGAGAGAGAGAATGAGCAGTGGGGAGGGGCAGAGGGAGAGAGAGATGCGGGGCTGATCCCAGGACTCCGAGATCATGACCTGAGCCCAAGGCAGATGCTTAACCAACTGAGCCACTCAGGCACCCCTATAATACTTTCTTTTTGATGACAAATAGTAGCTGATAGTACTGTAAGTTAGTCTTAGAGGCAAGAAATACATATATATGTTTGGTTTTTCTTAAATTTAGCTCATAAATATGTTTTTTTTTTTTTAAGATTTTATTTATTTATTTGACAGAGAGAGACACAGTGAAAGAGGGAACACAAGCAGAGGGAGTGGGAGAGGGAGAAGCAGGCTTCCCGCAGAGCAGGGAGCCCAGTGCCGGGCTCGATCCCAGGACCCTGGGATCATGACCTGAGCCAAAGGCAGACGCTTAATGACTTAGCCACTCAGGCGCCCCTAGATCATAAGTATCTTAAGTGAAATTCCTGACATGGGACAATACTATTGATTCAACACAATTAAAAAAAATTTCAATGCCACTGTTTACAAAGGTAAAAATTAAGTATTTGAACAGGTTTAGTGGGGTAGATAGGTAGGTGCCAGCAGGAATTCTGAGTGACTCTGGCTACTTTTACTGATCCCTTCACTTCTGTCTGCCTTTATATATGCAGGGATACATACATGTTCAAAAGAGTAAAAGACAAAAATAATCCAATTGAGCCTACTTTAGGAATTCACCTCCTTTTTACTGAGATCATCTCTCTCACCAGCTCACCGTCTCAGTTCCTACAGATAGGTAGTTCTTGCTCCCGGTATACAAGTGACATTACTCTTCCAGCATTATTCATGACCGCATCAAGAAATCCAATCATTTTTTAAAAGTTACTGTCCATGCTCGGGAGCATTTAAAACTTTGGACCACCTTCTCTTTGAAACACCTGGTTTCTGTGATGCTGGTTCTGTCACCCAGTTCTCCAATAGCAGTATAGCATCTGCATTTCTCCCTTGTTGATACTGACAATTGTTCACTTTCTGGCTTTCCTTTCATAGTATAAGCTCCATGAGGTCAGAGACTGTCTTGTCTTGTTCACTGCTCCGTAGCTAGTCCTAGGCCTAATTCTGTATAGGTAATGGATAAATATTTGTTAAATAAATGAATGATTTTTTTTCTGTTACCCCATGAGATGTCTCTTCAAGTTCTGGTGTTGGCCCTGTTCTGCTATTTCTTGCTTGTTTTTTTTTTTTTTTTTCCATTGATACTGATGCCTTCAATTACTGTCTATACTGTGCTTCCAGTATCCATCATTTTCATTTTGACTACTATCCCTGCATTTCAGCCCCTCTTTTTTGTTCCAAGTTTAATATGAAAAAGTATTCACAATTTATTTCTAAAGTGGAAAAGTAGATTACCGAATGGCCAGTTAAGTAGTTAATTAGAAACAGCAGGGTCACAATTGATTATTTACCTTCTTCCTCTTGCTACTTGCTCAGGTCTGGTTGGTCTTTTATATAACTATACTAGGTCTCTTAAGTTTCCCCTGCCATCAGGTTATGTTCCTCCATTCTATCCTTAACAGTATGACCAAAGCAATCCGCTTAAATAAATGATCTGATCAGGTAATGGCTTTCTGTTACCCTATAGAATAAGACTTAGGAATTGGCCTTCTTATTTTTATTTATTGATTTGGTTCTGTGAGGTCAGTGAGCAGCTTGTAGCCCCAAAACGAAAAACTTTCCATATTTAGAACTACCAGAAATGGGACTAGCCTGTTTCTGTAGGTGTCAAGTTCCCTTTCACTGGTAGGGATTATGGAAGGATAGTAAGCAGTTCTCAGATGGGATAAGTTATTAGAGCTTTTTGAAGTTCTGCATACTCAGACCTTTGATTGTATCTTTCAAACTGCTTAGGTCTTCCACAGTCTGGCCCAGATAAGTTTTAATGATTAGGACCACATCTTAATCACCCCCCCCCCCCCACTGCATCTTTTACAGAGTAGGTGCTAAGCCTACATTTATTCAGTGAATGAATAACTTCTGGGTATTTTCTTGGGTAGATGAGCTGAGATTCTTTGTCTCTACTTCAAAGTTAGTTTTTTGTTTTTTGTTTTTTTAATGTGAAATTATTAGATCTGGATTGAGAGTATTAGGATCAAGTCTTGGGCCTCTGCATGTGTGTTCTTGGTCAAATCATTTATCATCTCAGAACCTGAAATAAGGTTAGAATGACAGTTAATGTAAAGTAATTGTGAGGACTAAAAGTGTGTGAAAAATGTTTTATAATCTGAAAATGCTTTATAAATGATAGAAATTATTCAAAATTGATGGTTTTGAAATATATATACCAATATACATTGTTTAAAATATAGATATGTCACTAATATTACTCTCTTACTTTATAATTAGGCTCATTTTTTAGCCTAGCAAAGGAAATAAATACAGTTGCTTTCTCTTAAAAACCAACATACTTCCTCAACTATTCAAGGCAAAATTTCTTTCTTATATTGTTGAATTCTCAGTATATTGTCAAACTATCAGTGTCTGTGGATCTCTCTACTTAGGTTTTGTGCCAGGTTTGGACAAAGATTCAGAAATACCTCTGGCAAAATTAAATAACATTTTTTCCCCCAAATAGACACATTTGATAGAATTTTCCCAGTTTTAAGATTTGTCTTAAATCTTTGGTGCTTGGCTATGCTTTTGTTGTTATTTTTTGGTGGCAAAATCAATGAACTATTAGCAAAAAGATTTTAATCTAAACACCTTTTTTCTTAATTTTTTTTTTTTTGTAAGATTTTATTTATTTATTTGACAGAGACAGACACGGTGAGAGCAGGAACACAAGCAGGGGGAGTGGGAGAGGGAGAAGCAGGCTTCCCGCTGAGCAGGGAGCCTGATGTGGGGCTGGATCCCAGGACCCTGGGATCATGACCTGAGCCGAAGGCAGACACTTAACAACTGAGCCACCCAGGCGCCCCTTTTTTCTTAATTCTTAATGCAGTTCTCCATTAACATTTATGCTTTATGTATTTCACAGTTATAGTTTTATGTTATGTATAAGTGCCATAATTATACACTTTGTTGATAATTTCTTGTATTAACTTTTTTGATTGTATATATGATAGAATTAGATGCATCATTATTCCATGGTGCTTCAGGGAGCACTCTCTCTAAGAAGAGTGGATTTTTGAATCACAGCTTCGTTAATGAGGGAAAATTAGTTGTAAGAAAGGGCAAATTCCTGAGTCTGAGGAGGAAAAGAGATGTCTTACTGATCAGGGGTACCTTCACAAGTAAGATACATTAACAAATCAGCTGTTCATAAGATAGAGACACTGGAAAAGAAAGTTATTGGTGTTTGTAGTTTTCCATTAATAGAGTAAATCTCTGTTCTTTCTTCCCTTTTAACCAGGTCAGTATATATTTTGTGCCCTGTTCTTTTATCACAAAAGAGAAAAGAAATACTGCAGTGAATGAAGATTCCTCTGCATTTTAGCACTGCTTTTTCTACTGTAGTTGGCTTTTGAATGAGGATGACAATGGAAGAGATGAAGAATGAAGCTGAGACCACTTCCATGGTTTCTATGCCCCTCTATGCAGTCATGTATCCTGTGTTTAATGAGGTAAGTAGGTAAACATTTCTCGTATGATCTCTTCAATTCTTGATGCCTGCGTCATTTATTCATTTGTTTGTTCCTTCATATAACAAATACATAGATGAATTTCATCTGTGTGTTAGGCATTGTACCAGGTCTGGACATAAAACAGTAGGGAGGGGGAACCTGGATATATTGCTTCCCATCTGGAGGTTTCATTATAGGGGGAGAGACAGACATTGAATAAAAGAATGCAAGTAATAATATAAATGGAAAGTTGTGGTAAGTGCTATGAAGTCACGAAAAATTGTATGTTCAATAAAATAGCAGGTGGGATCTGCTTTAGGGTTCAGGACCAGCCTCATTCAAGATGAGACATAAATGCTAAGATCGAAAAGAGGTAAGTAAGGGTTTGACAGTTGAGTTCAGGATAAGCACATTTTAGGTAGCCAGAAGAGCAGGCACAAAAATATCCTGATGAATTCTAGTCAGTAGAGACAAAACATATTTTTACTGATAAATGGAAGCTACTATTGCTTTAGTATCTAGAGAAGATGTAGTTGCTTTTTTATTTGAGGAATTTTCTAGGACTTAATACATTTTTGGTTTTTCTTTTAATTTAGAGAATTAGAGCTGGAAATTCCTTAGAAATAATTTAATCATGCCCCTCCTTTTAATAGTGAATTGAGTTCCTAATATGTGAAATGGTGTTCATAAAATTACCTAGAACTAAAATCTAGGATTCCAAATTCAGTGGCTTCAGCCTTAGCCTTTCTGTATATTTAATTAGGGTCTTTCTGTTTTTGTTTTGCTAATTATAAAGCTGTCAACACCATTGACCTTATTGTTGCTGCTGTAACTTGGAAACCCTCACCATTTCCAATGACTGTTTATTTCTTTTTGTAAAGTATTTATATTAGAGTAAGATTCTGGATTACAAAACCCTTTCTCCCACATTATTAGGTTTAATAATAATGTATTTGATGCATTTGTGGTCTTAAGTCTTGGGGACAATAGAGAGTGATTCATCCTCTTCAACTTGGAAATCACAGACCTAGTTGCCATTTCAGACATACATTTTGAAATTCTAAATGCTATCTGTCAAATAGTGTTATTAGGTTTGGTGACCATAAAAGAAAAAAACAGTGGCTTGGATAAAAGTTATTTCTCTTGCATAAAAATTATAGCGGTAAGTGGTCCAGTGCTAGTGTTATTATGACTCGGTATCCTAGTGCTTACTTTGCGTTATCAAGGTCACCTCAGCATGTGGGGTAGCTGCTGAATCTCCATTCATCATGTCCTAAGTTGTTGTCTGGAAGGCACAAAAAAATGGAATAGAGTTGGGGGTGTTACTTCCAGCCAATTAAGCTTCCTTCAAGTAACGTTTTTGAAAGTCCTATACAAGACTTCCATTTACATCTCATTGGCAAGAACTTAGTCTTATGACTACACCTACCTGCAAAGGAGGTTGGGAAATTTAGAAGTTTTGTTACTAAAGAGGAAGCAATAGGAGGCATCTTTTGAAAAACCTGTCCCTCTTTATACTAATACTGTGGAAGCATTGGAGGCACTCTTTTAGGGCTGGTAATACCCATCTCTGGCAGGTATAGCCAACACCCCAGTAATTAGTTCCACCATTTTGTTCTAATACGTACCCATTCATTACAAGACTACAGTTACTGTTAGAAGCAAGTGCTTCAGTTCTGTTTAGTAAATATTTACTAAATGTCAGCCATTTATTTGCTGAGTAGTCTGCTAGGGTCCGAGGATGTGAAAAAGAAAAAGGCATTATACCTCTTCTTAAGAACCATAGGGAACTATTTTCTTAAACATCTTAAACAGATGTTTAAGCAAATACATTATTTAATTATCCTTGTACCAGGTATGAGGTAAGAAGACAGTCACTGAAACTATTAAGTAATGTATGTTGATGTTTAGTGTTTTAACTTCTCAGGTACTTCGAGAACCATTATGGCAGTTCTACCCAGAAGTGCTCCCTCTTCTTGGGTCTGTATAGCTAGCCACCCCTGTGGACTTTTGGGCCAAGTTGTATGGGGCATTTCTGTATCTAGTATTTTGAGTCTTTACTTGAAGGAAGGGCAATTTACATTGCAGAGCTGTTTGATCCTCTAGTTAGTGAAGAGGAGTGAGAGAAGTTTTTTTTCTAACAACTAGAGTGATCTTTTCCTACATAAGGAAAATGGATTTTATTTGAATCTTAGCTTTGGAAAATAGTTATATAGGATATGAGATTCTGATAAAATGAACTGTTGGGATTAATACTGAGATATCTTTTCTAATTTATTCATGTGTAAGAAAAATTAATTTGAAAGAAAAAAGGCTATGAATGGACTGGTAAATCTCTTCCAGAAATAAAGGCAATGATTCTTGCCAGATGACATCTAAAAAATATGTGGGTTAATGGGCCCGGAATTAGAACGTGTTGCCAAATGTTTCATAGTTGGTTCAAGAATTGCTAGAACTGAATTTGAAAATGAAATGGCTAGATGTAGCATACTGAGAGATACTGTGTCAAATTGTCAGGGTCTAGCTCTCAAATTTATGATCTAACATCATGGTATCAAGCTTTTTATAAAAATTATTTTTGTCATGTTACAAAAACAAGTGTTCAGAAATAACAGGCTTTTAGGAATAGTGGTAGTAGGTCTTTTTGATAGAGATATGAAATCTGGGGCTTGATTTAGGAATGGAATAAAATAATTGTGCCTTCAAATGTGAAGTGTGTGGTTGAGAAGAATAAAATACTAGCATTGTTGTCTGACATTCCAGTGTATTAATGTAACATCTAAAATAAGATACCTAGTCAGTTAAACATTAGTATTTAACTATAGTTCAAACATAGATTTTTCTACAGATCTACTAATGGGGAAGTTAGAATTTAGTTTGGCTCTGTTTTTCTGTGCTATACGGATTTAAAGATAAAATGATTGTCAAATTAATCTTACAGAAAGTAGTACCAGAGTAGGGATGAATGTTTAACTCTGGAGCTAAATGATACACTTAATTTTGTCCACAGTGTATTGGAAGAGTTAAAAAAAAACTTACCCATTCTCACCTTACCATAACATTCATAGTAGTAACAATAGTAGTCTGGAAGTCTTGTAGAACAGATTTTTAGATAGTAGGGCATCCTTATATCTGGGAAATTTTAGTACTGTTACTCCAGCTCACAAAGCAAAGTTATTTATGGCATTCTGGGAGTTTGATGTTTGCTAAACTTAATGAAGCTATGCCAAGACAGCTGAGAAAGGAGTAGGCTTCTTATTTAATCAGCTGCTGCAGAGTTCAGAGTCCAAGTATATTGCATGTGTTGTAAATGTACTGTGAAATAGGTCTCCTGGTTACCTTATGAAATAGTGAGTTTATAGAAGTGTCATGACAAGTCTTAGGTCAGGTTCTCATGTACTGTATTACTTTCTACTGATCTTTGTGTATGGAGGAGAGAGGTGTAGTTCAATTCTTCATTCCAGGGAAAGATACATCATGAATCATCGTTTCCTGTGACTTTTTAGAGGAATTATTTTAAGGTGAAGTATAATTTCTGAAGAAATATGTATTGTGTTTTGAGATAGGAATAAACAGTTTCGCAAACAACTAAGAATTTTAGATCACCAAGGGTTTATATGCTTGTTTATAAATCACACAAAAATGGTACTTCTGAATAAGTAATTAATATTATATTCAGAAGCATCCAACACAGTTATTTCAGCCAACTCAGCAGAATATGCAACTCTTAATTTTTTCCAATAAGCAAATGAAATCTCTGAATACTTCTCCAACTTCACATACCTAACTATCCTTTTTTTTTAATTGAAAGAAAAAAATCAAACCCCAGAATTGGAGCATAGTAAACATACTTCTCCATAGTGAAGGCATGGGTTTTACCTGCAGTCCTTCCATCCAGAGGTGATCGTAGTTAATATCTTGCATAAGAATTACTGCTCTGCCCCTTACTCTAGGCTATGTAGTCTTATCTTTCTGACCTTGTTTATAAACTGATGATAAACAGTAATACACTTATTTCTCATAACTCTGTAAAATAAATGACAATATATTGTAGTACTGAGAATAGTACCAGGCATGTAGTTAAGTGTTAGAGCTGTTATTCAGAAGTCTTTGTGCAATTTTCTGGATAAAATTGTGAGCCTTCCCTAGAGTTTTACATTCTAGTAAGCAATTTTTAATGAAACATATTTGTGATAGGTGGCTCTGCTTACGTTTTTTGCTGGAAAACCTGGCAACCCCAGAAACGGATTATTTTAGAAACATTTACTATGTATAAAACACATGACTGCATCTCTCTTCTTTGTGGCAGCACAAAAGTTGATAGGTGGCCTCTTGAGTCTGTCTACTTATGTTCTAGCTTTTTTCTTTTTTTATCTGACTTGCCTCATTTTCATTTGAGTCATAAGAGATGTACCTTTTATTCTTGTGTCTTTTTTTTGTTAAGATTTATCTATTTATTTAAAAGAGAGTGGAAGAGAGTGCGCACATGAGCGGGGGAAGGTCAGAGAGAGAGGGACAAGTAGACTCCCTGCTCAGTGGGGAGCCCAGCTCTGCTAGGGGCTCCATCCCAGGACCCTGAGATCATGACCTGAGCCAAAATCAAGTTGGATGCTTAACCAGCTGAGCCACCCAGGCACCCCTTTTTCTTTTTTCTTGGCCATGTATGATTCCTTTTAAAGAATAGGATTAATAGTGTTTGTGGGGAGGGGAGAAGGTTGTTAGCATGGAGAAATCATGCCTGATTTTGAGGAAGCCAAATTAGTAGATAATTCAGAACCAACTAACCTAATTATTTTGACCTTAAAAAAAGAAAATACTTTCAAAAGATTTTATGCAAGACCTATAAAACTTGAGTAACCAAAGAGTTAAATGGATTTTTTTTTTTTTTTTTAGTTATGGGTGTAAGAGACAGGCTTGATAACTAGAAAATAAAGTATAGGAATGAGCTGATACCTTTGGAGGGAGGGACCAGTGCAATAAGTGGAGGGACCAATGCAATATAAATGCACTCTCTATGGAATCACAATTATGTGTAAGCTTTTGAAATATTTTTATAAACATTCTAGAGAGTTAAATTTGACAAGTTGGTAGTTAATAGTGCTCTCAGAAGCTATCAAGAATAAATTACAGGAGGAGCTCACAAAACAGAGTAGGCAGAATGTGAGGTTGGGGTGAGAGCCCTGCTGTTAGGTCCACCCCAGCCTATTATTTCCTTCTAGCTGGGACTTCAGGAGGTACTTTCTTTACCTTTCTGGTGAAATGAGATTAGGTGCCCTGTTCTCTTGTGCTTATTCTCTTTTTGCCCTTTACTCTTTTACTGGTGACATGGAATTCCTAGATGGCTGAGGCCTGAGGAAAGCCTCTCCTTGTCCAGATATCCATTAATGCAAGGCGTAATCATATGTTCCCTCCTCCTCTGAATTCAGAATCAATTACTACTAAGAAATGATTGCATTGTCTCTTTAAAGATAACCTGGCCAACAACTGTTACCTCAAAAGCTGAAAAAAATTACTGGACTAATTAGTGGAAGTATTGGAAACAAAATGGAAATTCTTGTCTGTTCTAAACTTACATAAAAACTTTACTCCCACATGTGTTACCCCTGAAGAAACCCGTAAGTTTGCAAATGGCCCAGGAAGGTGATTTTATTTTATTTTTTAAAGATTTTATTTGACAGAGAGAGACACAGCGAGAGAGGGAACACAAGCAGGGGGAGTGGGAGAGGGAGAAGCAGGCTTCCCGCTGAGCAGGGAGCCCGATGCGGGGCTCGATCCCAGGACCCCGGGATCATGACCTGAGCCGAAGGCAGATGCTTAATAACTGAGCCACCCAGGTGCCCCACCAGGAAGGTGATTTTAAGAGTCTGTGTTCTTCAGGGACCAGTTCAGCTTTCACCTCCATAAAGACTTTTTTTTTCCTACTTCAGCTGACAGTGATCCCATTAGTTTCCATGTAGCTGCTTACTTAAATTGATCTTTTGGGGTTCCAGGACTATAATCTATTTCTTTTATCTCTCACACTGACTTTCTTACACATGGGAGAAACTCAGGCATTTGTTAGTTCTTCAGTAGTTGAAGAGATTCAGTGAGAGAGTGGATGCCAGTGTGGGAAGGGTGAATTCAGGGAGGCAGGGTAGCATTAAGTGGCTTGTGCACAGGTTTTAGAGGCAGACAGATTTGTTATGAATCCTGCCTCTGTATGCACTAGCTCTTGAATATTGGATAAATTTATGCAAACTGAATTTCTGCCTCTGTAAAATAGAGATGATGATAGCTAGTTCCAGATTGTGAGGATGAGATACTCTCTATGAAAATACATAACAAAATTCATTATAGGTGATAAGTAAATGATAACTGTTATTAGGATACTGCCAGGACCTTATACTGTCATGAAAGGTAAGGTGACCGTGATTTTATCATCAAATCATCTATCACAAGTGAAAGATCTAAAGGGGAAGCACTTTTTATTAGGGAAGATAAAAACATATCTTGCTAAGTATTACAGGCTGCAAATTATAAGTAGATTGAAGAACAATTTAGATAAATTTATGGTTGAGAGATTAAGTTCAATTCAAAAAGTAGATAGGTGCCTGTATGCCTGGTACTTCCTGGGTAGTGGGGATATCATATGAGTAATGAAGCCTAGTGGGTTTACTGCAAGATATGTGGGTATATAATGTATCCCAAAATGACTCCCTGCAGAGTTCTGGTTGAGGTGCTTCACAGCTCACAGATTTGATTTAGTATATGCCTGACCTTTCCCTTTCTTTTCTAAGACACATATATGTAAACTTAATCTAGAAATCTGATGTCTATCTTGGCTAATTTTATTAGTTCTTCACAGACTATTCTGGGCCTCCTTTATTTGCCTTGACCCTTTCACACACCAGCCAGGGCAGTACAGAATGAGTTAATGATGCAGATACTTGAAGGTACACATCTGACTCAGACCTTTGACTTCTTGAAAGAGGTCGGAGTGTGGTGTAAGCCCAAATAAGGAAATGGTTCCTATCAGACTGGAAACATTCATCCTGTCTGTCTGCCTCTCCTTCCCTTACACAACAAGAACTTGAGATCAGAAGAGCTGTATTATTATTTTAATCTTAAATAGGATTCATTACAGTTAAATGAATTCCATGGAAGAAGAAAATTTTTCATTTGTGGCAGCATATTTTCATTAATTTTATAAACTTACATAGTTGCTTTTTTGCTGTATTTGCCTACCTTGTCCTCTTGTGTTTTCCCTTTTATCTACTAAGGCAATGTTAGATTTTACTGGATTTGTAGAAGCCAAGTAAAAAACTGAGTTAAATGGCCTTTTATTTATTTTTGGAGATAAAGTGTTTATCTTGGCACATTTTGTTGCTTTTTTGCTGAAGGTGCGTAACTTGTAGGGAGATAAGGTTCTTGGCATTTCTGTCTTGTTTAGAAAATAAATTGATTTAATAAAGTGTAGGCCATTCCTTAGATATGTGTATGTGTATATATGTTGTTTATAAAGGAAAACTTACATTTATTTCCTCGAGGGATTGAAAGGAATATTTATTGCAAGATATGATATGTTCCTAAGATTTTTGTAAAAAGATTCCACTTGCATAAGAATCCTATAAAAGTTAACATTGTTTTTGAACATTTAATATTGTCCCCAATAAAAAATATATACATTGAGCTTTATTGAGTTAATTGGCCCAATCTTTAGGGACTAAAAAAATAGGAATTTAACTGAAGGTAGTTGTTTTAAGCCTAGCAGTTAACTTTTCAACAAATGGCATTATTTTTATGGAATTTTTTTTTTTTTTTGCTCACTGAAAAATGAATTCTGTAAAGTGTATAATAAGGACATGTATCTTTCAAAATTGTAAACCTCACATATTTGATATTAAAATTAAAAGCTTTGGGATTGAACTTTTGGTTCAGTATTTTAGGTAACCTTTTTTTAATCTAGATAACATAGAGGACAGATGATCCACAGTCTTTATTTAGTATCAAACCTTTTGTCAGTGCTGTTTGCTAATTAATAAAATAGACTAATCTCAACTTAATCCCTGGCTGAGGGATTGTAAAATAATTAAAAAGGAGTAAGGTAATAAATACAAAAAATCTTAAATAATAAATGTTTTCTTGGTGTTGGTCATTTTCTATTCAGTGCACACCACATTTGCCATATACTTGCAACAGAGCATTGAGAGTTGATCTCGAACCTTATTTTCAGTAATTGAAGTAAATATGTTTATTCTTTCTATAGGGACTTGATATTATTTTGCATTCTGTGCTTATCTTAAATCCACTTTTAAGGTAGAGTGTGTTTTGTTTTTAAAACTAAAAAGAATGAAGAACTCATACATCCTTTAATTTCTTATGGTTTCTAATGAAAATTTTAGATGACCTGTGTATTTCAAGAATTAAGGTAATTTAGAATAAATAGCAAGTGTATCTGAAGAGCTTTCCTGAACTTGTTCCCATCTTGTGTTTATTCCCATCTTGACCAGTAGTGATGAGGCTAAAAATCTGAAGCCAGGTTACTATCCCTTGTTTTAGAAAGATGTATTTAACTATCTAAGTACAAAAGTTTACCCTCATTCTACACATACTGGATTTGTTTCCTAAAGGTCACAGTCATATTTGTTGATCAAATGATGGATTTATCAGTGTTATTACTGTAGAATGGAATATCAGAAATGTGCTTTTTCTGAGGAAATTGATATTAATAGTGATTTAAAATTTATATTGCAGCTAGAACGAGTAAACCTGTCAGCAGCTCAGACACTGAGAGCAGCTTTCATTAAGGTGAGGTGCAAATAATTTGTTATGATGCTTAAAATGTATGTTGTATGTAAATCTGAATACCATGTGATAATTGCCACTTTATTTCCTTTTAGTGAAAACCTCTTCAGCTGTCTCACGTCTGTTTTAGTGTACTCTGTAAAGCTTAAAACATTTCCCAAAAGTGAATTGAAACAAATGCTGTTTCCTTAGCAATCATCTTTTTGTCATACTTTGTTTTGGAAACTGACTTCTTTGGAGTCTTTTCTCTTTAGCTTTAGAGTATATTTTTTAATTTCTTTTTCTGTTATTTGACTTGATAAAAATTTTTGTAAAGTTATAACTCAAAAAGATGTTCTTCATATTGCTTAATTATAGAACATAAGTATAAAACAGTATTTTTGATGGGAAAACAAGACCTGTGTGTGGGTCAGATTAAGGGTACCTTACAAACATACATCTAAGTCACTCTGTCAGAGTGAACTTTTTTGTTGTCTCTAGACCTGCACTGTTTGATAAATACTAGCCACATGTTGCTAGTTCAAATTGAGTTGTACTCCAAGTGTAAAATACACACCAGATTTTGAATACTTAGTATAAGAAAAAGAATGTAAAATAACTCAGTAATAAGTATTTTATATTAATTATATGTTGAAATGATAATATTTTGGATGTACTTTTAAAATGATTTCACTTATTTCTTATTTTGTAACATGGCCACTAGAAAATTTAAAATTACAATGAATGATATTTGTTGCTTACGTTATATTTCTATTAGACAGTCCTATTCTATATATTAGGTGCATTCTTTCATGTAAAACTTTATCCATCCCCCTTCCTTTCCCAGTACATATCAGGGTACCCAAAACTTCAATTTTATTTACTTATTGTGTGTTTGTTCCCATTAATATCTAAAATAACTTCTATTTCAGGTATTTTAATGTTTAAATCTAGAATAAATTTATAGTTAAATTTTATTGGATTAGAACTATAAATCCATCAAGCTTGAGTTCTTTTTATGGCAAAGATTGTTTATTGATACTACTCTTAACTGCTAGGATAGATACTGTCACTAGACATCTCTCTTCACCACAAGAATTTACATTGTATATATTATATTAGAGCTATTTTGATGTTATTAATACTCTAAAATGCAGTGCTTGTGTATTCATACATAGTAGCTTAATTAAAATATGTTCTGACAAATCAGTGGGTTAATGAAGAGAAGGAATGAAGCAATATCATCAATTTTTTTTTTTTTTTTCTTTTTTCTTTGAGCTTCAGTGTGGCTCTGGAATGGCATATTTGGTTATTAGGGAGGCATGATGGAAACTGTTTTAAACTAACTTGCTATTTTCTTTGTGGCCAAAGAAAGGAAGGAAAGGCGACCTATTGCACAATATAGTATTGATAAGGAAAAGTCAGTTTTTTAGCTTTTCTGATAGCAAGAACAGAGAGAAATTTCTCCTGTGGATCATCATAAGGAGGACTCTGTCTGAAGTAGTAGATGATATCTTCAATGTCATTTCTAAAAGAGATAAAATAACAAATTTCATTAAGCTTTTTCTTACAAATATCCTTACATATAATCTGATGTTTTAACACTAAAGTACATTTTAAAAGCAAATAGTATGTTTAAAGTATGTGCTTTGATAGATCTGGTTTAACATATGGATAAATTTTATTATCCATGGCACTGATTGTTAATTGCGCAAAGTGGAAGTTATTTTGAGAGGAAAATAAATTAGTCAGTTTTGCATTGATTGATTTTTATTATCATATTTAATTTGTTAAATTTCAAATGGAATTAAAAGGGTATGCATTAAGAAGATGAAGATTTTTGTGTTTTTAAAACAACAACTTATTTGAAAAATTTAAGAGTCTCACCCAGGGGCGCCTGGGTGGCCCAGTTGGTTAAGCATCTGCCTTTGGCTCAGGTCATGATCCCGGGGTCCTGGGATCAAGCCTTGCATGGGGCTCCCTGCTCAGTGGGGAGTCTTCTTCTCCCTCTCCCTCTGCTTCTCCCCCCCTCCCCGTACTTTCTCTCGTTCTCAAAAAATAAAAAAATAAGTGCCTCACCCACCCATATATCCCTATTAATATTCCCAAAATATATGTCCATATTTCCAGTTATTTGACCACAAGTGTCATTTATCAAGGTTTGATATTTTTATTATCACGAGAAAAGGGATTAAAATTGTTTTTCCCAAGATAAAATACTAATGAATATTATCTTTTAAGATGTCTATTCTCTTTGATTCTTTTCCCCTGTGGAAAGTTCTGATAGGTTGTGCTGTTGAGAATCACTGAATCATGAGAGTGGATGTTACTGCCTTTGGGGATAGTTTTCTTTCACAGTGGGATTCTTCATAAAAATTGGATCCCCACAGAATTCAAGGTTGTAATTCTGGGAGAAAACCTGAAGGTATAGGTAGTTAAAAGTCTCCAATTTAAGCACAGATCTATTTATTTTGTCAGTCAGAGACATTGCGTAAATTTCAGGCTTTTAAAATGAAAAGTAAGTAGCTTAAGGATTTCAGCCAGAAGATACTAAGACGATTGTTCCTGAGCTAGGTACTGAGGCACCCTGGGGCCCCACAGCAAACTCAGAAGAGTGCTATGAGTTATTTTAAAACTTTAAAGGAACACAGTGATACTAAACATCTGACACTGTGTGAACTATGCTAGCTTGAGGTAGTTTGCAATTTCAACATACTAGATCGGGCTACATTCCTTGCAGTGATGTCATATTTTTGTAAAGTTGGAATTTTGGCCATTTCTGTGATAAAAAGTAAGTACCACAAGAAAATCAGTGTCCCAATAGGAAATGAGGATTGTAGGATCCAGTCTAATTCCAACATTTGAGAAATTGTGTAGTGCCCAACAGGTGAATGCATCTCATTAATAAGTAATCATGGTTATTTAAGAATGAAATAAAATGTTTTTCTTTCAATTTGTGTATTTTTAGAACCTGCTAGGTTCTTAAGAGTTAGGACACGAGTACTTACGAGGTTATTTGAACCTAACTACTACATAGCCACTATTTTCTTAGCCCTAAGAACACTTGTGAACTGAGAAAGTTAGAGACCTCTGTAAGATTTCTAGAATGCTCTGGTTTTGGCAGTTTGGGGCTCCACACAACTTGGTGTTGAAAACTTTATTCTCAGGCTTTCAGCATTTAATGACTTTCGCAGTTTATTATAACTTAATCAGAGAGAGATTATTGTTCTGCTGGCATATTCTGTAAGCACATGGAGAGTACTCCCCTGCCTCGTAAGATGATGCATTATATAGGTAATTTAATGCTACTTAGAGAAAGAAGATAAACCATTTTATCAAATGCTGACTTATCTAAATAGTGTATATAGTTTTGTGGCAGGTCACCAAATTAATAATGTTGACACCATCTTAGCCCATGTTTGTACAACTTTTCCTTTAAAGGTAACCCTTGTTTTTTAAAAATAGATTCTATCTTAAATATATTCATGGAAGGAAAAATCAAAACAGGTTATAAAGGAAATGGAATTCAGTAGGATACACTTTATTGTTATTAATCATCTATCAAAATGATTTCCTTGAATAGCATATGACAGCAGTTAAAATGATCCCAGGATTGAGATAAACGTGAATATTTTCTTTTCCCATTCCATTCCAAAACCTTTCAGTTTCTGATACTTGAAGCCTAATGAGAAACAAGATACTTTAATGGACAGAGCAGTAGGAACAGGAAGAAACTGGATCTGCAGTGATACCAGAATGGAATTGAAAAGGCAGAGGTTAAATGTGCTTGACACATATGGAAGCAAATAGATTGCTGTCTGATTAGGATCATAAATTGTGTTTCTATTTGCTGTTTAATATTGGGCAAAAAAGATAGGAAATCATCAGCATAATGATTAAAATTGGCAGGCATCCTAAAAGAAACAAACTTAGAGTGTCAATACAAAATTTTTAAAAATAATAAAATGGGACAGAATTACTGGGGAAAACCCAAATCTGAAAATTTAACTATGATAAACTCATAACTTTCTGTGTTCAGTCTTTTTTTTTTTTTAAAGATTTTTTTTTTTTTTAATTTTATTTATTTGACATAGAGACAGAGAGAGAGGGAACACAAGCAGGGGGAGTAAGAGAGGGAGAAGCAGGCTTCCAGCTGAGCAGGGAGCCCGATGCGGGGCTTGATCCCAGGACGCTGGGATCATGACCTGAGCTGAAGGCAGACGCTTAACCGTCTGAGCCACCCAGTTGCCCTTCTGTGTTCAGTCTTGAGATGGCTAGAAGATTTTAGTGTCCTAGTGAGTGTAAGTAACGTAGAAGTAATGCAAACTCATCAGTGAAACAAGCTCAGGAGGTAGCAAAAGGATTAAATGATGTTCTGTAAATTATTCTTGCTACAAATATTCTTGCTACAAAAGGAAATATTCTTGCTACAGAAATAAAATAGGAAATGAAAATTATTACATGGAAAAGTAAAGGATTATATAGCTTAAATAAAACCTGCAAAAGAAATCCTGTCTTTTTGTTTCATTTTTGTTTTTCTTGACATTCTGTTCATTTAAAATAATCTGCAAAGTACTGGTAAGATGAGTTACAGCTTGATCCTCAAGTTGAAATATTAGCTAATGAAAAAAAGCTAAAAGTCCTTAGTATATTTAAACTACTGAACAGAGTAATTGATGGATTACCAAAATATATAAAAATCTTTATTTCTATTTTTGTTACTGGTTTGATTGCAAGTGAATGTAGAGGAGAAATAGGAAATGTTAAGTACTTTATGTTCAAATGGCAAATGGGACCATGGCTGTAATAAGTCACCGATGCATAAGCTCTGACAAAACATAAGTGAATGCTATCACCACACCTACTTTACAAAGATTTCTGCTGTCATAAGTTGATTCCTCTAAGAGGTTCCCAGCAGGTTCTAAACAATTAAGTTTTGACTTTAAAATGCTGATTAAGCTTCTGTATTTTAAAAATAGCTTTCTCTTTTTTATAGGCTGAAAAAGAAAATCCAGGACTTACACAAGACATCATTATGAAAATTTTAGAGAAAAAAAGTGTAGAAGTTAACTTCACAGAGTCCCTTCTTCGAATGGCAGCTGATGATGTAGAAGGTAGTCCGAGTCTTATATAATTTTCTTACAGTTGTTGAAAAGCACTTCCTCCAAGTCTTTATTTGACAGATGGGTCTTCTGCCCCTCCCCTTTCTTACTGTTATTGTTATTATTGTGATGATAATGGGGCAGACATCTATATAAATTATTGTGTGTTTTTAAGTGAGATTTCAAGAATGTGCTGAAGATATTAGTAGGTTGTTTGGGTTTTGATATCATGAACTCATTACATATTCAATATAGAGGTTGGCTATTAAGCTCTTCTTCCCCCTTGACAGATATATATTGTCATTATATTTGTTATGAATGTCATTACCTTAAGGTTTCCTTATGAAATATAGCTTCAGAGGCCTGGTAAATTTGATTGAGCCTGTCTTTTATTTATTTGTTTGTTTGTTTAAGATTTCACTGAATTTCCATTTATCCCAAATTGAAAATGTTTAGTCTTTCATCTTTTGATCCTTTACTTGGGAAGAGCCATAATATTATTTCTGAACTAAGTTGAACTTTAATGAATTCTGCCTTGCAACCTTGTCTTTCCTTTCCTTTCCCTTTCTCTTTTTCCTCCACCTCTTTAACCAACATTTGGAATTCGTAGACTTGAATTTGACAGAGTTGCATGATGGTTTTTTTTATGTATTTATTTTATCAGAGTATATGATTGAACGACCAGAGCCAGAATTCCAGGACCTAAATGAAAAGGCACGAGCACTTAAGCAAATTCTCAGTAAGATCCCAGATGAGATCAATGACAGAGTGAGGTTTCTGCAGACAATCAAGTAAGCAACTTTTGGCTTTGGTTCTTCTTTTCTTGAAAGTACTTCAAAGGAACCACTCATTCTAGGTGTTTTATTTTGGTACGACATTAATATTAAATGGAAATTTTAATTTGAAATCAGACTTGAAATTTTTAAATGCTGCATTTTGATTATTAACTCCTAAGCTGTGGTATTTGGCTTTAGAGTATGATAAAATTTTTTAGAATGTTCATATAAAAACAGTGAATGAAATGTACATAAGTTGGAATGTAGTTAGAACTACAAAAAATAATGCAAAAATGTAAATGTCGGATTAAAGTAAATAGGGAAGTTGGATAAATTATAGTATTGGTAACAAAGGATACCAGTATTGTTTTTGTTGCAGAAATGGCATAAGTTATTAGAATAAGTAATTTACTCTTAGGCTTGAATAGCATTTTTAAATATTGGCCAAATTGTAAACCTCCAAATCCTTACCTTTGGGATACAGGTTAAATAAGACCGAGATTACGCATGGGGCCAGAAGGCTGACTGGTGAGCAGCAGCAAGATGGGTCATCCTTGAGCAGTGGCTCTCAAACCAGGGGCACTCTCCTCAGGGATTAAGAGGGTGGGAGAATCAGGGGAAAATCCAAACATAATTTCTGGATGAGTAAACAGTCTCAATTTTCTTCAGCCCCACTGGATATACTATGAAGAAAATTGGGAATAATTAGAGCTGCACTATCAATGCAACCTTTTGGTGAAACCACAAGTAAAAATTGCTGAAAAGGAAAGATTTAGCACAGGTTTTGTTGTTGTTTTCTGAAAGAGGCCGCATCATCATACTTCGTATCTTGAAAGAATGGAAAGAGGTTCGCTTGTAGTAAATATTAACATTCATCTCTTGGAAACAGTATTTTTTGTAATTCCCATTGCAAAATGTTATTTTAGCTAGTTTGGGCACCTATTTTGAGTGGTATAGGGGGCAGAGTATCCCATTTTAGAAAGTACTGGTTTATGATGGGTACGCAACCCAGCTATTAAGGAGTCTCTTTTAGGTCTTCTAATTGAGAACCTGAAAATACGAAAAAGATTTTTCATTGCCTAGCTAAAATTCATGTCACAGGGAACAAATCCTGAGGTAAATATTTTACCTTTATAGGAAAGCCTCAACTTCCTTTAACTATTTTTAATGTGTGAAAAAGGAAGATAGTCAACTGTTTTAATAGTTTTTTATTTTTAGTCTAATATAAAGTAAACTTGTTTAGCTCATAAAAGGATAAATTGCCAGTTACGTGAAGCACAGTTGTTTAAGCAACTTATTTTTAGAATTTTCAAATACTTTAATAAAATTTTAATTTGTTTTGATGATCATATATTTGTTTATGATCTGTGGGGCATTTCTATGAAGATCTGACATTTTAAAAATAATATTTTCAGCAAATTTTGCCTCGGGTCATTGAAGGAGAGGTTTATTGAATCAGTGCCATCTTAATAATAGTAGTCACTTATTAGAATTACATTCTCAGTGCTCTTTTAAGCATTTTACATATATTAACTTATTATAACACTGCTATAACAGGTGAAGAAATTAAGTAACTTTTCCAAGGTCACAGAGCTGGTAAACTGATAGATCTGGGTTCGAACCCAGGCAGATGCACTCCATTGTCTTCTCTGCTGCTTCCCAATCTGAGATGAATAATGCTGGTCTAACTTGGTAATTGAAAAAAGTTTTAGCTATCTGGAAGAGGTGTGATAAAGGATATCTTAATATAGAATGCCAGTAGGTAAGAGAGAGAAGAATGTAGTGGTTGAAGCTGGGGTAGGTGTGGTAGGCCCAGAGCCCTCATCCTGCTACTTTGACACCATCTTACCCCTTTGAGGGAGTCCCCAAGGCATCTCTGCTAAACCCATTGTGGCTTTAAGAGAGATATATTTGAAAAACACTGTATAAACAGCCACATTTTAATCATAAGGAAGTTGAGGTCAGGAGCCTAAGAGTCTTATCCATAGTCATTGACAGAGGCTGAATTAAGGGCTTTTCTCTCATTTATGGGGCAGTAGTAATATTTCAGTTCTGTTTTCTGGAGTGTACTCCGCACAACTGAATTAAGAGTATTGGCATTTAAAATTTATTTCTTAACCATTTTAGGAGGTATAATTGGCCCTGGAAAGTTTGTTGATAATATATATGAGACCATGTATAAATTAACATAGATAGGTAAGGTGTGATTATTTGTATCACAGATATATACTGACACATTTTGATACATACTGTCTCCATGGTTAGTTGTTTAACAAATTAGTGGATAAAATTGCACCAAAATAAAAAATGGCTTATCCTTCAGGCACAACGTACTGTGCAGTTACTGTTTTTTCTTTAAAATATTTTACTTTTTCATACTTAAGGTAATTATCTTCTTCATTTATTTTAGCAGTATTTTCAAGAAACATGTATAAGATACTATCCAAGTACTATATGTGATTTCATAGGTTATATTAAGTAGAAGGAAGATTCCCATCAGCTAACAAATATCCAGGTATTTGTGTGTATGTTAGCAGACCTAGGTTTGAATTTCCATTTCCACATTTAGCTGTGTGACCTTGGATAAGTTGCTTAGCTTCTGTTTTTCTAGTTTCTGCCTATAAAGATGAGGGTAACAGTTTTAAGAATTGAGAGAAAGGACATACACAAACATACATAAAGTGGCTCACACAGAACCCAGTATGTGCTCACAGCACATACTAGCTTTGTGAAATAAGGGTTTTTTTCCCCCACTTTTCTCTGTGGGGTTGATTAGGAAAAATGATCCAGCAAATAAATATCTTAAAAGTTCTTTTGAGGGGCGCCTGGGTGGCTCAGTCGTTAAGCGGCTGCCTTCGGCTCAGGTCATGATCTCAGGGTCCTGGGATCGAGCCCCACATCGGGCTCCCTGCTCCGCAGGAAGCCTGCTTCTCCCTCTCCCGCTCGCCCTGCTTGTGTTCCCTCTCTAGCTGTCTCTGTCAAATAAATAAATAAAATCTTTAAAAAAAAAAAAGTTCTTTTGATTAATGAATGTTTCTGTTTGACTACATTTAAGCTTATGCAAATATTTAATAAATTTAATTGCATAGGGTTTTTTTTAGGTCTGATGCATTCTAATGGATGACTAGTAGAGACTTGTGACTTAATAAACCAGAAAGCCGTGCATTTATCTATTTACTATGTATTTGCATATTCATGCGCTAAAATTCACCAGAGTTTGGTTTTCCTGATGGCTGCAGAGTAGCTTTTCCAGAGATGTCCAGTCTAGACCTAACTAAACACACAGCATAGGAATTTTCTTCCTTTAGAATGTTCACATAAATATGTTATATAAATTTGAGTTACATGATTAGAAAGTCTACTATTGCAATTTTTTTTTAAGATGTATGTTTATAGTTCCTCTGATGCCTGTCGTCTTCTCTTTTGAGTGTATGTTTCCCCAAAGTTGCCTCACTAAAAGCTGCAAACTGCGAAAATTCTGTCCTACTATATGTCCCTTGTCAGAGAATCACTTAATTCCAGACTGTTTGTAATTACACTGTAGTTATTTTCTTTAATTCTTGATCTGTTTAATTGTCTGAAGTATTTTTTAGTGCTGATTATTTTCTCTTGTAGGAAACAAACCCTTAGTTACTAATATAATTTAGCTTCCCTGGTGCAAACCCTAGCACCTTAAATGAAAATACCGTTCTGTGTACATACAGATGATGTAATATTTGATATAAATTGCCACAGATTGTTTTTAGAGAAGGCCAGGCCTGGGGATAAACAGCCTGGGTCATTCTGTAGAGTTCTTTATAAAGTTCTGTGGCTAGTGATAGATCAAACCTTAGTTCTAGGCTCTAGGTTTCCAAACACGGGTTTCCACATTTGGTTCATCAGCAGAATCACCTGGGGGGCTTATTTTTTAAGTTTTCTTTTAAAGTACAGATTCCCAATACTCATTAGTAAGTCTGTGGTACCTTTCAGAAAACCCTTTTTTTTTTCCTTACAGGTGAGTGAGAACTCACTGCTCGTTTGACCTGTGGAATCTAGCCATTATCATTGTATATGGAGCATATGTTCATCTTGTCGATTAGCCCTGAAAGCACATTTTTATAATTCCCCCTTTTAAAGCAGAATATTAAAGTATTCTACAAAGTAGTTGTGTATAAACACCTCCGTGTTTGATCACTGTAGTTTGCTTCATTATGTTCTGCTTTAAATGGGCTCATTGTGGGTTTGAAGTAACTTCCAAATATTTGTTGAAATTGTAATTTTTCTCATGTCATGGTCATACGACATTTTATTAAGCAGTGGTTTACGCACATCACAGCAATACAGGAGTCAACTTACTTGAAACCATAAATGAAAGGAACAGTTATGTAAGTTAAAACTGCTGTTCCTAAACTAGAGGCAAAAAGAGAAAAAAAAAAAATGAGTGGACAGATACCATTTCCATGTAACATTCATTGTCCTATTTGAATCTAATATTTTAATGTTCAGCCCGATACCAGTGTTTGACATACAGGAGGTAATAAGTAATTATTTATTAAAGTATTTAATACAAATATCACTACTATTTCGAATAGGCTAACGTACTTTTTTTGTACCCAAATACTGTATACTTGTAATTCTTAGACATCCTACATGCTTATTTACTAGAAAAATGCTGTGAAACACACACATATAATCTGGATACAGAGCTTTTTGTGTTTTTTTTCTTTAGTAAAGCTGAAATGTTTTAGGTATGAAATAGCTGAAATCTGACATTTGTGATTAAAAAGTAATGAAAGATGTTTGGGATGGTTTAGATTTATGTCCTAATAATTCATATCTTCACACTTGCATTGCATTTGCACAGCAGAAGTTTAAGTTCAGTTTGGCAAAAAAAAAATTGTTATGCAGTTAGAAGATGAAAGTTGAAAAAAGCATAGATAGAAAAGACAAGAAAAGTTTAGGAAAAAAAATGGTTAATGGATAGGAAGAACAGTCAACTCATGAGAACTATTGATTTCTTCTCTTTATCTGCTTAAAAGGGGAGGAAGGTGTTGATGCATATATAGTCCAAGGATAATTGCTGAAAGGTTAAGGTAGAAAAATATTCTGATACTGTCTCTCTCAGGAATTTAAATATATTTTCCAAAGGAAATAATGATAGCAAAGTTTTTGGAAGAGGGGTATAGGCAGTTGTTAGAAGGTAGATGTGTCTTAGAAGAGCTATGTAGGTATGTAACGAAGTGCTGATAAATACAGAAGTGTGGTACACGTAATAGTAAAATTTTATGTAATTGTTCATGACATAGCAAACGTAGAGAATATACTAGCTTGAATTCATCAAAGAAAGGAAAAATCATAACTGGAAAAGATGAGAAGCAGAGGTAATTCTTATAATGCATTTGAGTAAGTAGTGCTGAATGAAATGTTACTGATTTGGGAAGATTGAAATTAGTTATAGAACGTTTGGTCAGCAGTGCAAGAGAAGTCAGGATCATAAAAGGGTACATGTAGGCTAAAATCCATCCAACCAACAAGTCATGTTTGGGCTTGATGCAGTGTTAATGTGGTAATTACAGTGTGATTAGTAATCCTTAAAAAAATATATCTATCTATCTATATATATTTATATATATGTATATCTATAGATATATATACCCATATCTATCTATATATATATAAAATAACACACCCCTCTTCCAAATATAACTGATTTTAAGATTCTTTTTTCCTTATCCAACAGGGATATAGCTAGTGCAATAAAAGAACTTCTTGATACAGTGAATAATGTCTTCAAGAAGTATCAATACCAGAACCGCAGGGTAAGTTTAGTAGAAGCCTTATATAAGCTGCCACCCTAGATGTTGATTTACACTTAGTTGTTTTATTGAATTAAATACTAAGATGGTTTGATTATTGAAAATAGTTTTGTATCATTAACCACTGGTTTTGTCCTTGAATTAAAATATGTTTAAGTAAATACTTCTAAAAATTCCAATTTGTAATATATGAAGTCCATCCTATATTCTATATAATCTCTTGTCTTTGATTTTGGCTTTTCTGTTATTTCTCTTTTCTTATTTAATATTTTTTTCTTACTCTGTTTGATGTCTGTAGGCACTTGAACACCAAAAGAAAGAATTTGTAAAGTACTCCAAAAGCTTCAGTGATACTCTGAAAACCTATTTTAAAGATGGCAAGTAAGTAGTGTCATTTATTATCCTTTTTAAAAAAAATTAAATTATGTGGTTTTATATAATACTAAAACCATATAAATTAAGCCCTTTTACTATATTGTTCATACTCAAGTTAGCTAGTAACTAAGATAGACTGTTGGTTGATAATCTAGCCATAACTAGTCTAGAGCAGAAGTTGGCAGACTTTTTCTGAAATAGGCCTCATGGCAAATATTTCGGGTCCACCTATAGGTGGGCTTGTCAGAACTACCTACTTCACCTCTGCTGTGGTGTTGTGGTGCAAAAGCAGTCTTAGTATGGAAACAAGTGACATTATGGCCGTGTTCTAATAAAACTTGATTTATAGACACTGACATTTGAATTTTATTTTATTTTCACCTGTTACATAATACTCCTTTTTTTTGGTCATTTAAAAATATAAAAGTATTCTTAGCCTGCAGGCTGTACAGAAACATGGGAAGTGAGATTTGGCTTACTGGCCTACTTCACCAGCCCCTGAAGCTGTGGTTCTCAAACTTTAGGAGCATCAGAATCACCTGGAGGGCTTATTAAAGAACAAAATATACATTTTATACATGTACATGTAATTGCTTTTGGAGTTCCCCTCCCTCCATTCTATAGGTCTAGGGTGGACCCAAGAATTTGCATTTCTCTTTTTTTTAATTTGAAAGAGGGAGAGAGAACATGTGAACTGGGGGAGGGGCAGAGGGAAGGAATCTCACGCAAACTGCCTGTGGAACCCATTTCAGGGCTGGATCTCATGACCCTGAGATCATGACCTGAGCCAAAATCAAGAGTCAGGATACTCAACCAACAGAGCCACCCAGGTGCCCAAAGAATTTGCATTTCTAAGAAGTTTTCAGATAATACTGATACTGCCAGGTCTGTTGAGAACTGAAAGTTAAAGCAATGGTTCTCAATCCCATTTGCATATCAGAATCACTTTGGTTCAGTTTTTTAAAATTCCAGTGCTTTGGTCCCAACTTCAGGGGTTCTGATTCAGGTAGCTTGGAGTGGGACCAGGATTTAATAAGTCTTTTATAAAAAGTGTTCCAGGTGATTTAGAAGTACTACAAAGGTTGTGACCCACTCTGGAAGGAGGGAGGCTTTCACTGTTGTTCTGTAAGATAAATAGTATACTAAAAAGGTAAATTGGATGTTGTTTTTAAGATTAGGCATACAGTTATCTATAGAACACTCCAGAAAACCAAAAAATTTATGTGTTTTTACATATACATTTTACACATGTACATATACTGTATAAGCTGATGGAGGGGCCGTGTCTTCTGTAGCATTGTACCTTATAGAGAGCTCTTTGTATCTCAAGTAGAATACTAGAAATTTTGTGAACAAGACCATTTTCTGACAGTGCTTAGGGTCAGAAAAACAATCTAAATAGTGATTATTTCATGTATCATTGGCGGGGACCTCTAACATTTATCCTACCATTGAAGTTTAAAGATCCCTATATCCATGTCAAACATTACAATATTATTATAATATAAAAATACATTAGAATGGTCTGTTAATTTTCATTTATTTTTAACAGTTCAAATAGGTTGAAATCTTTACATTTCTTTACATTTATATTATGAATTAAAGATATGAGGTACATTTTATTAATGGTTTTTGTTACTGTTCAGATAGTCTAGGGGAAATGCTCCTTGATGACTTAGTTTAATAAGCTTGCAGGTGTGTTCTGAAAATAAACTTATATCTGTTTTTTCTTGGTCTCCACTGCTAAGCCAAAATAACCAAAACACATCAAAAGAATAATTTACATGATGGGATCATTATTTCTGATTCTAATTAAGAACTATCATGAAATAAGCACATAGAAAGGTAGAAATTCCTTTAGAGCCTAATTTTCATTAATCTGAAGTTATGTACGCTTCATATGGATTACTGAGGCTCCCTGCTACTTTTTCTTCATTCAGTAGCTTCTTTATAACTATTTGTATATGAATAATGTGCCATTATTTTTGGTTTTAGTTTTGTATCTGTTTTCTTGAAACTGAAAACTGTTAATAGAGCCTGTTCTTTGAGCCATCTTCCAGTAAGGGTATGAATTTGCACTGATGCAACTAATTATTTCTGGTCCCTCTTTTTTGAGAAATGTCTAGGATGAAGATAAAAGTTTTAGCTATGATATTGAGAAACTGATAAGACCACACAGTGGGACTAGGGCATCAGTTCTTTGTTCCAGTCACATGAAGATGGGCTGATAAGGAGAAATGTGTGCAGCACAAAGTAATTTTTAAGAATTTTTATATATTGTCAGCTCTTAAATATTGAAACCACATGATTATTTTGTTTTAATAGATTTATTCTAAAAGTAGTTTAGAATTCTCATAGTTTTTGTTTTGTTTTTTGTTTGTTTTTGAAAGAAGGTAAGAGAGATATGTCCATTGAAGTAGAGATTTTGAGGCTGAATATAATACTGGCACAGATATTATTTTGGTAACTTATATGAAACCAGAGCTGGAGACTACATTTGAATCCTTTTTGGCCAGTTACTTGTTCAACCTCAGGAAATCCGGTTGTTGAGGCGCCACCTATCATTAGCAGCCCACCAACACCTTATTGCCAGCCGGAACCACTAGGGGGCAGTAATTCCTAGATAGTTTCAAATGATGCAGGACCATTCAATTCCAAGCTGGTGTAAAACATGATCCTTAGTACTAACTTGCCTCTTTTTTTTTTTCCCTAAATTGATTTCATTGCTACTGTTAGTGGATGGCATCAAGTATAAATATTTTTAAAGGATGAATTTTTTTTTTGATAAAATTAATGCCTTTTTTTTTTTTTTAACAGGGCAATAAATGTGTTCATAAGTGCCAACCGACTAATTCATCAAACCAACTTGATACTTCAGACCTTCAAAACTGTGGCCTGAAAGTTGTATATGTTAAGAAATGTATTTCTCAGTGGCAGTATTGGACTGCCTTTATCTGTAAATTTTAAAGTTTGACTGTATAAATTATCAGTCCCTCCTGAAGGGATCTAATCCAGGATGTTGAATGGGATTATTGCCATCTTACACCATATTTTTGTAAAATGTAGCTTAATCATAATCTCACACTGAAGATTTTGCATCACTTTTGCTATTATCATTCTTTTAAGAATTATAAGCCAAAAGAATTTACGCCTTAATGTGTCATTATATAACATTCCTTAAAAGAATTGTAAATATTGGTGTTTGTTTGACATTTTAACTTGAAAGCGATATGCTGCAAGATAATGTATTTAACAATATTTGGTGGCAAATATTCAATAAATAGTTTACATCTGTTAAACATTTCTTTACTTGAAAAAATACATATATATATATATATGAATATATATATATGATCAGAAGACCAAGATGACTTGGTGTAATGTCTAAAGAACTAACGGGAGCTTACTAGCAGTTTATCAGATAATAAAGCAACAAGAATTCTATTTTTTGGTCCTTAATCACTCTGGGCAAAAGGTAGTCAATGGAAATATTTTTGTTAGTTAATATATTTGAGGTACTGAATATTTTTGCAGCCTGTTTTAAGAGACTTATGAGAAAGAAATGGCAATTTATAGTGTCTTCACACTATAATGTCACTTTTTCAACTCTATGACAATGTAAAATTAAGGTTTTCTGGTATGCTGGGCCCTAATAAGCTTTGTACCTTTTTTCCAAAAATAGCCACAACTAATAGTAATTTGAAGCTATACCAGTGCTAGTTGGTTTGAAATTGTCATGAGTGTTATAACTGTTATACACACTCTTTAAATATATAGAGCTTTGTTTCACCATAGAGAAGTTTTAAGGAAATTATGTATCAAGTGATCATGTTAAGTGATTTCATTTTTCAATTATGATAAAATAAAGGGAAAATCAGGATTTGTTTATCTTTTATAAAGATTTTAAATGTTAAACTAAATTTCTGTTTGGCAATATACATTTCTTTGCTATAATGCAATTTAGTTATTTTTAAACTTTTTTCTTTATTTTTAAAAACAGATTTTTAAAGAATTACTGTCAATGGCAGTATAAAAGGAAATTGTCCTATTAGATGTGAATAGGAAATATATGGAAAGAAGCAAAAAAAAAAAAAAAAATAGACAATTGGGTGAAATCTCATAATTTATGGACATTTTACTGAGTTGATTTTTTTTTTTTTTTTCAAAATACACAGCTGGTAAAACAAATGGAATTGGTGATTTTAATACAGTTTATTTTTTATATAAATTATTCATTCTTGGAAATAGATGGTTGTTTGCAAAATAGACTTGTGAATATATGAAGAAAAAATACACTGTTTTATCTTTTTCTGAGCAGCAAACTTTTCTAATACAGACTAATACTATCTTCCCTCCAATTGTCTTGACCTCTTTAACAGAACTCACCAGTTAACCAGCCATTCCCCAAGTCATCTGTTTTTATGAGCCATCTATCTTTCCATTTCACTGTCCAGTATCTCTGGCTTCTGTTTTCATGAAGTTTATTGGAAAGTTTACTCAGAAGGAAGGTTTGTTCTCAGGATAATGCTGTTTCTTACATAATCCTAATGGGGGGCATGTTTTGATCAATGAGGAAAAGGCTAATATGGCCCCAGTCAGATTCATCTCCAGAGAACAGAAAGAAAAAGGAGAGTAGGAAACATTTGTTGAGCACCCTTCTCTGTGTCAAGTGCTATTTTAGATACATTAATTTAATTCTCTTAACAGTCCCATGATTAAACTATCTGTCTTGCAAGTGAGGAAACTGGCTACAAAGCTGGTAACTTCTGGCACCAGGATTTGAATTCAGTGTTTGCCTCCATGCTCTTTCCACTGATCTGTACTTCATCCATTGCTGAAAACACACCTTGTTTAGAATACTAATTCCCTAATACCAAACTGACAAAGCTCCCCTTGTCCACAGGGAAATGAGAAAAATTAGGATAATGTGATAAGTTTTTTTTCTTAAATATGAAGTTATGCATTTTAAAGGACCATTCTTTTTTTGGGTATGACTACTATGTTTTGGATATTTAAAATGCCCCTCCTCACACTTTTCTTTTTTTAAACAAAATGACATAATGGTCAGTGGTAGTTTTTTTTTTTTTTTTAATGATTGCAGTTTAATAGCCTTGTTAGCAAAACATGAGGTTCACAGCCCAGTATCAGTTCCTCCTAATTGTTTTTTTTTTAACTTTCTACATGGAAATGATTTAAAATTTACCAAAAATTGGCAAGAATTAAGAATAATACAAAGAACATCAGTACATCTTTTACCCAGATTCCCCTATTGTTTAAACCTTACCATTTTGTTTTTATCATTTGGTGGTTCATTTGCCCTCAAATCCCCTCTACTCTGGGATCATTTCCATGTCCCCCTTTGTCTTTTATGGCATTGATATGACATATTTTTGGAGAATGCAGTCTTTTTGTCCCCCTCCCCCTCCCCAATAGAATGTCCCTCATTTGGGGCTTCTGCATTAGGTTCAGGTTATGCATTCTCAGAATACTCCATCAGTGATACTGTCATCAAAGCATCACAGCTGGGGGCACAAGGTGTCCATCTGCTCCTCATTGGTGATGTTAATTTTGGTCACCTGGGCAAGGTGTTTTTCAGTTTCTCCAATATATAGTTATTGTTTTTTTACCTTGTGTCTAATAATCTGAAGAAGACTCTTTTAAGTCCATGCTATAACCAGAATTTAGTAGCCTTTGGTGATTTTTGCTTATCAGTCTTTGCTAGTTGCAAAATGCTGATTTTTCTAACTCCAGCGTTCCGTCCTCGTCTACCATTTGGCACTCAGCATTCTACTGTTAGCAGGAACCCTTTCTCCCCCAGCCATCCATTCGTTCATCTATACCTATGCGTGTACGGTTTTATATTAACTATTGTTTTGGACTCTTGGTTGTCTGTTTTTTCAGTGGCTTATAATTCATTACTTACTTTGGTGCGTAAATTGTCTTAAGTTTGCTCAGTAGGAGCTCCTTCAATCTGGCTCCTATATCCCTGTGGCATCGTTTTAGTTTTATTTATTTATTTATTTATTTTAGGACATTCTCTTAAATAAAAGATGTTCCAGAATCTGGAATCAGCAATTTCTCCAAGAAACCCTGGGGAATGACATTAGACACATAGCTCCGGTTGCTGGGTGTCATCTTCTAGGCCTATTCAGCAGACAGAATTAGGAAATGTGCATGTACAACCGTAAACACAAATATGCATGTGCCATGTACATTTTAATGTGCTTATATACACATTGTGTTTGATTTCAGAAATCATGAGTTCACACTAATACCTCCAATTTCTATCCATCCTCAGGGGTCTTGTCTTGACTTCCCCATTCCATATTTCTATGTCTCTGTTTTTTCAGAATTCTGGCACAAGTCAGTTTATTCACTTGGTCAATCCTGTAGTACAGCTGAAATAGTTCTTAGAATTGCTTTTGCCCATGTCACTGTAAAAAAACACTTAAAAGCTTGTTTGCAGTTCTCTCCCTACCTGTACTCTGCCCAGTAATAAGGATATATAATTACATTCTGTGTTCATAAATTACTTGGGTTAATTCTTTTTTCTCTCACTGTGATTATGTTATTTATTTGAAATAAATTGGATTCATTTGTTTCAGTTTTTTTCCAAGTTTAAGGTCCCCCCTACACACATACTTCACATCCTTGTTGATTTAATTTTTAAAAATACATGGAATGCTAACATGTTTCTAAAAGTCATAACTATACCAAAGGTTTACTGAGAAGTGTTACTCTCTCATATCCCTTCTGCCCCATTCCCCAGCCCCTTCTTGGGTATCCAACTTCACTGTTCCCCGCCCTCCATGTTTCTTTTCTTTATGAAGAAACGTAATGAAGGTGTTTTCTTATCTCCACCCCCCCCCCTTTCTTACAGTAAAGGTAGCATACATATAGAGAGATAACCTTTTTGCCCAGGCCTTTAAGTTTCTCGGGATGGGACTTTCAGTGCTAAAACTGGGAGAGTTGGGCAAACTGGGAGGGCTGGCCACTCCATAAACTTGCTTTCTTCAAAAAAATAAACTCATTGGTGCATATTGTACATATTACAAAATTCACATATATATCCTTAAAATAACTTTATTGAGGTATAATTTCACAAAATTCACTCATTTTAAAAAGTTGTGCAACCTGACCAAAATCCAGTTTTAGAACATGTTCATCATTCCAGTAAACTTTCTCATGCCTGGTTCCCACCACTCCCTGCCCCCTCCCCCGTTCCAGGCAACCACTAGTTACTTTCTGTCTCCATAGATTTTCCTTTCCTGGATATTTCATATAAATAGAATCATACAATATTATCTTTTGAGTCTGGCTTCTTTTACTTAGTATGTTTTTATGTTCATCCATGTCATTGCATATGTCAGCATTTCTGTCAGTATTCTTATTGCTAAATAGTATTCCATTATATGAATTCCTGTTTTATTTATTCATTTAATAGTCAATGGACAATTGAGTTGCTTCCTTTTTGGCCCTGATGCATAATGCTGCTAAGATCATTCATGTGCAAGTCTTTCTGTTGCCATGGGTTTTCATTTCTTTTGGGTAAATACCTAAGAGTGGAATTGTTGGGTTGTGTGATTAATTTGTATTTAACTTTTTAAGAAACTGTCATACTGTTTTCCAAGTGACTGTACCACTTTACATTGCCACTAGCAATATATGAGGGTTCCTGTTTCTCCACATCCTCTCTAACATTTGTTAATGACTTTTTTTTTATTATAGATGTTCTTATAGATACAAAGTGGTAGTTCATGGTTTAAATTTGCATTTCCCTAATGACAAAGTTGAGCATCTTTTCATGTACTTATTAGCTATTTCACATAATGCTCTTACGGATTTTGCTTTTTTCACTTAGCATCTCCAGAAGTCACTTGTATTTTTCATAGAGATTTCTCTTTCTCTCTCTTCTCTCCTTCCCTCCCTCTCTTTCTGTTGTGGCCTAGCATTCCACTGTGTGGACGTACATAGTTTATACAATCAGTCTGCTATACTTGGGCATTCAAGTAGTTCAGTGTTTTGCAAAATTACAGATAATGTTACAACAAATGATCTTACATATTTATGTTTTGAAGTATACCTTCAGGGTGGATTCCCAGAAGTCGGATTACTAAGTGAAAAGACATATGCATATGTACTTTTATTACATATTGCCAATACTTTTCCATAAAGGTTGTGGTAATTCACATTCCACCAGGAATGTATGAAACTTTCTGTTTCCCCAAAACTTCAGTATGTTGTCAAGCTTTTGAGTTTTTGCTAATCTGATGGGTGAGAAATGATATCTCATTATAGCTTTAATTTGCATTCCTCTCACAATGAGTGAAGTTAAATATCTTTCATGTTTAAGGACCATTTTTATATCTTTTTTCATGATTTTGAATTTGCTCATGCTTTTTTTTAATCATGCAAACTTTTTTTTTTTTTTTTTTAATGTAGACAAATTTAACAATTCCTCCATGAAACCATCTGGGCTTGGTGCTTTTTTGTGGAGTAATTCTTTGGTAACTGTATTTCTCATATGCAGATTGTTTTTGTAAGCTTTCTATCTTTACAGGAATCAGTTTATTAAACCATATTTTTCTAAGAAAGTATTCTGTAGGTTTTCAGATATATTTCATTTGAAGTGGCATCCTTCATGTTTAAAATTTTTTTCTCTGTATCAATAGCTCTTTGTTATTTCTTGTTCTGTATATATGCACTTTCTCCCCTTTATTTTCTTTATTAAACTAGCAAATATTTTGTCTATGTTGTTTTCATTTTTCCAGGACTCTATGCATTAATTTGACCAACTGTTTTTCTGTTCTCTACCTCTTTAGTGTTGATTTTTAAAATTTTTTAATTTCTGCTCTTGTATTTATTAATTTTTTCCTTGGGTTTTGTTTTACCTTGTTGTTATTTCCCTAGCTCTTTCAGTTGGGAATGTAACTAATTTTTATTTTTTATTGATACAGGTATTTAGTGCTATGAAATTTTCTCTGATCACTGCTTAGAATGTAATCCTACAGATGTACTTATTATTATTTTTCAGAAATTCTGTAATTTTTTTTTTAAGATTTTATTTATTTGACAGACACAGCGAGAGAGGGAACACAAGCAGGGGGAGTGGGAGAGGGAGAAGCAGGCTTCCCGCTAAGCAGGGAGCCCAGTATGGGGCTCGATCCCAGGGCCCTGGGACCATGACCTGAGCTGAAGGCAGACGCTTAATGACTGAGCCACCCAGGCACCCCAGAAAATCTGTATTTTTTGTTTCTATTCGCTATTTTGCCGGAGTTGTTTATAGCAATATCTTTAATTTTTAAGTGGAAGAACCTTTTTTGGTTGCATTTTTAATTTCTATTTTTATTGCAGTGTGATCGGCAAGTATTATTTGTAATAATTTTATAGTACCTGCTGATATTTTCTTTGTGCCCTAATATATGATCAGATTTTTGCATATCCATATGAATGTTTCATGTATACTTGAGAAGATTGTATATTCTCTATTATTAGGTTGTAGTATTCAATATATATCCAAAAATTCACCTTACGTTTAGTTCTTGTATATCCCTACATTTTTTTTGTTCACTTGACCTGTCTTGTCCTGTGTGGTAAAGTTTCTTTTAGTAGTGTTTCTGTTTCTCCTTGCATCCCTTGTAGTGTTTGTTTCATATAGGTGATTGCTATGTTATGTGTTGTGTAGATATTCATATCTGTTACATCCTAAGTGTGAAGTGTGGATTTTAACATTATAAAGTGTTCTTTTTGTTTAGTGTAGTACTTTTTGAAATTGTCTTTTGGCCTTGAGTTAAACCCATTCACACTTATTGATATGACTGTTAATGTTTGGACTTAATTCTGTTATTTGTTACAGTTTTTGCATGTATTATGGTATAATTACTGTGTATCTTTTTCTTCTTGGTGTGCCCTCTTTGCTTTTGAAAAAAAATCCTTTTGGTATTTAGGAAAGTTTGTATTTTTATTCTAGCTATGGCTTTATATTAATATTTTGTAGGATTTTTAATCCCCTTTTTTCTCTCACTTAAACTTTTACTCTCTGGGTATCAGTTCTGGATCCTGTCCTTTAACTTTGACCTATTACTAAATGAGAGTCATTGTTCTTTTTCTACTTTTCCCTTTTTCTTTCCCTAAGTAGGCTCCATGCCCAGCGTGGAGCCCAGTGTGGGGTTTGAACTCACAACCCTGAGATGAAGGCATCAAGAGTCGGACGCTTAACTGACAGCCACTCAGGCAACCCAACCCTTTCCCATTTTTAATTGTATTTTTCTACTTTATCAAAACATAGAAAATGGTCTAAATTCTACAAATAAATATATGAAATGTTTCCGATGAATTCTTTTGCCTAGGTTTTCTCAACCATCTATTGGTTGGATGAAGCTCATCCTGTAGGTGCTTTTATATTACACACATCTAGTATTCTCTGAATTTTTTTCTGTGTTCAACCTTTTCCTTTTATTGGTACTTAAAGGATATCTTGGTTGTATATAATATCCTTAGTTAATATTTTCTTAAGTTTCTTGAAAATGTCGCTTCACTGTTGTCTCGCTTTGTATGTTGTTTGGGGTTTTGTTTTTTTAGGGTTTTTTGTTTGTTTGTTTGTTTTGAGAAGTCTGATACCAGTCTAATTCTCTTGTCTTTATTTCACCTTTTTTTTTTTTTTGGTCTGGAAGCTCTGAGAATTTTTTATTTTTAGAGTCTGATAGTTTTATTAGGATATGTATCAGAGTTGATCATTCCAGGTCAGTTTTCCTGTTGTGCCCTTTCTATGTACAGATTGAGGTCTTTTATTTCTGGAAAGTTTTCTTGGATTACAGTTTTAAACATTAATCCTATTGCATTGTTTTTGTCCTTCTGGGACATCAGTTAAAGATATGGTGGGCGCTCTTTGCCTGACTTCTATTTCAACTGCTTTCTCTGTGATTTTTTGTTACTTTCTTATTTAATTTTTATTTACATTTTTTCCTCTGTTTTTCTACAAGATAACTTTATTAAATTTTTATCTAAGGCTGTTCTCCCTTGAGCACCTTATAATTTAATCTGGTATCATTTTGCTTTTTTCTCTTTCTGCATTCAACCAACTCTCATTTTATCTCTTTCTCCCTATTTTTGTACATTTCTGTTCATAGTACTTGTACTTCTAATTCAGTCTAGTTTTTTCATATACCATACACTTCCTTGACATTTTATTTAGTTGGGGTGTGCTGGTATAGTTTTCTTAAGCTTCTGGGTTTCCTCTTTGGAGGGAGTGGGATTTTCAGTAGCAGAAATGAATTGTGTTGATGTTGGAGAAGGAGAAAGCTAGTGTGCCTTGTTTCTTTTTTTATTACCATCAGATACTTCATTTTCTTTAAAATATTTTGTTTCCTTCTCCTACCTCATTCTTCTCCAGATGCAATGCTTTACCAAAGCTACCACTTCCAATCCTGCCACTTCTGTGCATCTAGTGTTGTGAACCATCTATCAAGCACCTACCTGTGTTCAGAATTTTGTCATTAAATGTACTTTCTCTTTCTAGGGATGATTTTACCTTTGCCGTTCTTGACTCCTCTGTTTCTTTCTACTCCATTCCACAGAATCTCTTAAACTTCCCCTTAATTGCTGTCCTCACTCACAGGTTTGCCATCAGCAGGACAGAAGTAGGAGTCTGTTAGAATTGTTCTCTACTTACAGGTCATTTGAAGGTTGCGGTGTTCTCTGTCTCCTAGTAATGCTGAAGGTTGAAGTCACTTCAGGTCTAAATTACTCTCCTTGTTGAATTTATCATTTCATTTGGAGGCTGTGGGGATATTTAGAATCAGACAGCACCATTGTTCTCCAAACCTGGAGTTTCCTTTTCCAGTTTTTAAAATAGTTTTGCTAGTTTGTGAAATCCAAAATTCCCAAGACCTATCGATTCAAAGATTGGGTCTTAGAGGTAAATCATTCACTCTGTGTTTTCCATTGGGACAGATTGAACAGAAAGCTGTTGGTTCTTAGTTTTTCCTGTCCCCTTTGCCCATAAGTAGCACGAGTAGGAAAGAAGCTCTGTTTTCCTCTTTTCCCTAGTGTTGGTACTCTTGCTGTTAACTTGCAGGTTAACTTGGGATGCAAATTTCTGTTCTGAGAAAGTTCTAAGTGGCATACTCAATGTTGCTAAAATGGAATATTTGTGGGCTTTAAATTATGAAATAATGTGACTAAGTTCAATGATTTTCTAGTCACCCAGTGAACTATGCATAATACCAATTGTGATAAAAGATGTAATAGTATGCATTTTTGATTAAAATTTAGTGTTATTAATGATGTTTAAACCCCCTGGCTGCCATAACACAATACCATAAACTGCATGGTTTACACAACAAAAATGTATTTTCTCACAGGTCTGGAGGCTGGAAGTCCGAGATCATGGTGCCAGCGTGGTCAGGTTCCGGTGAGAATGTTTATCCTGACTTGTCTCTTCCTGGCTGCTTTCTCACTGTGTTCTCACCTGGCAGAAAGGGGGGTTGGGGGGGAGAGCAAGTACTGTCTGGTAGCTTTTATAAGGACATGAATCTCATCATGAAGGCCCTACCCTCATGACCTCATCTAAACCTAATTATCTCCTAAAGGTCCCATCTCCAAATACCAACACATTAGGGCTGCAACATAGGAAATGTAGATGACACAATTCAGTCTATAGCTCCATTCGAGATACTGCCTGCTGCCTGCCTGCCTGGAGTATTGGATTCAAGATTTGTGGGGCAAGCAAAGTCTGGTACCTATGGTTGAGTAGAAGAGTATTTTTTTTTTTTTTTAAGATTTTATTTGTTTATTTGACAGAGAGATAGAGAGCACAAGTAGGCAGAGAGGCAGGCAGAGGGAGAGGGAGAAGCAGACTCTCCACTGAGCAGGGAGCCCAATGTGGGGCTCGATCCCAGGACCCTGGGATCATGACCTGAGCCGAAGGCAGATGCTTAACTGACTGAGCCAACCCGGTGCCCCAGAGTAGAAGAGTATTCTTGAAAACAGCAACACTAAGTTGTATTGTTGATATTATCATGTGACAAAATGGAGACCACAAAGAATTGAACAAGAGAGCACAGGAGATACCAGCCAGAAGAAATGGTGAGTGCTCATTAATGAATTGCTATAAAAGCAGGGTAACACCACAAAAGAAAACAGTGAAAGATGAAGGTCTACTACTAGTATACTAGTTATTCCAGAAAAGGTCCCACAAAGGGAAAAAACAACAAAAAAAACCTCAGACATAAGAATATAGAGCGTCCTTATTTCCAGCGTGTTATACTTTATTAGAAAACTATTTGTAAGTGGAAATTACATTGTAAATTTTCTTTTTTAAATTTTTTTTAAAGATTTTATTTTTTTATTTGAGAGAGAGAGTGACAGAGATAGCGAGAGAGATCACAAGCAGGGAGGAGAGGGAGAAGCAAGCTCCTGCTGAGCAGGGAGCCTGATGTGGGGCTCGATCCCAGGACCCTGGCATCATGACCTGAGCCAAAGGCAGACACTTAACCAAGTGAGCCACCCAGGTGCCCCGTAAATTTTATTTTCATAAAATTTATGGGTGGAATAACTCTTCATACTAGCTGTATGACCTTATATAAATCATGACTTCCTGAGCTTTAGTTTCCTCTTCTTTAAAATTTGGGGACACATAAGAGATCCCCCAAAATATTAGCCCCCCTCCCCACTTATTTTCCTCTCTTTTAAGTCTTGGCTCCCTCTCTGCTTTCTCCTCTCCAGGAGATGATGGGATGGAAGATGGGCAGTAGGGCTTTGTATTATAGTTCTCCAGAGAAATGGAACCAATAGGTTTGTGTGTGTGTGTGTGTGTGTGTGTGTGTGTGTGTGATTTATTATGAGGAATTGCCTCATTTGATTATGGAGGCTGGCAAATCCCAAGATCTGCAGGATGAGTTGGGCAGGCTAGAGACCGAGGAGAGTTAATGGTTTAGTTCCAGTTTGAGTTGGAAGGCCTGAGAACCAGAACTTTGGTGCAGTTCTGGTCTGAGAACAAGAAAAAAAGCTAATGGGAAGGCCATCAGGTAGGAGAGAATTCTCTCTTTCTCAGGGAGGGTCAGATTTTTTGTTCTGGTCAGGCCTTCGACTGATTAGATTAGACGACACCCACCCACACTACAGAAGCAATCTGCTTTAGGTAGTCTATGATTGAAATATTAATCTGAAAAAAAAAAAAAAAAGTTAAACTCATCCAAAAATACCCAAAGCACCCAAAGTAGTATTTGGCCAATAGCTCAGCAATCCCTAGTCCACTCAAGCTCACACACAAATAAAACCATCACAGTCTGCAAGGAGGGTACAAGTCCGGGGGGCGGGGGGTGGCAAAGAAAAGCCACAAGAATGTAATGAATTTCAGCTACAAGACTTCATAAAAAAAGAAATTAGGGGAAAACATCCCAGAGGAGGAATCCAAACATTGCCTTAAAAATGTATCAAAATCTTTCACTCAGCATATACTAATTTATTTGTTACTGTTTTGTAAAGATGTTAAATAAGAAAGCAAACAGTGCTTCAGGAAATGTGTCCCTTCACCTGGGCATCTTGCCTGGGTAGCTACAAATTATCAGTAGGACATGATTCCAAAGGAGATTTGGAAAAGAAGAAATTACATAGATAAATCCTAAATGGAATTAAGATTTCCATGGTGGTGAAAAATGGCTGAAAACTGGTCTATTTCTCCTTTCTTGATTGGCATTTGTATCTGACCTTTTTATAATGTTTGTGCATTTCTTTTCCATTAAGCTTTTTCCAAAAATTGTTTTAGAGAGTTTTTATGATTTTGACAGCTTGACATTTATATTCCAGGCAAAAATGCTAAGCTTTTTCAAGCATGTATACTAAGGTCTTTGAGAAAATAAACCCAGTCATTTGATACCACTGCAGGGAAATAGCTGTCATCTTTTTAAATCAAATCAGCTATTCATGAGCTTATTTAATACCTCATTGTATTCTATAATTATCCTACAGTGTCTGGTTTTGCGAGTATGAATAGGAAGTTATTCTCTGCATACCACTCTACTCACATATTTCTTATCTTTCCCTTTTTTTGATGGTCCTCACAAGTGCTAAATGAGTTTTCTTGGTGTCCTCCAGACTCCTCTTCTGAAGGAAACTGCCCCACCATGGTCATTGCTGCAGGAAAAGGATCTTGGCTATTTCTGTTATCCTTCCCAGCTATGCCGATTGGAACAGGGCAGCAATCTTGTCCAAGGACTAAATTTCTGATGATGGCCTTTGAGATAGCCAATCTATAGTGTGGCTGTGTTCAGTCGTGATGAGCTGGGTCCCTTTAGATTTTTGCTCCAAATTCTAAACTGAATAATTCTAAAAATTGGTTGTCAGTGGGAAAGGAAGCTGAGGGTATATAAGGAGACTATAAAGCAGAAGCAGCATGCATGAGCCAACATTAGGAGAAAGCAGAAACCATGGGTAAAGATGAGGTAAAGAAAATTGATCAGAGGGTAAGTTGTCAATTTACAGTGAAAAAGTAGAGTGTAGAAATACAAAAAGAAACTGCTGGTGAGTTGCTCAAGTTACATTTAGATGAAAATTCAATTGATTGCTGTATGGATAAAATAATCCAATTCCCAGCCGTTGTTTGGATCCAGAATGACCTTCCATCAAACTTGGCTGTGCTGTAATTCCTTACTTCTGAGTGCCCAATCTCTCTCTCTCCTCACCCCCTCTACTATCTAACAAACTCCCATCACTTGGCTACCTAAGTAAGTTTGTGTTTTATAACCCAAAGAACCTGCCCTGCATTGCCTCATGGTAGTGTTGGAGTACTGATCATTAAGTACTTACATTTATTTTCTTAATGCCAAAACACTATATGTATTCTCTTATTTTCTCCATTTCCCCCAATACGTGCTCCCTCCCCCTCTTATCTTTGCTGCTAATTTACCAGTGAAATGAAGGAAGGGAGAGAGAAAAAGGAGGTGGACAGTGTCTTAATGCATTCCTGTTCATTCTTTGTGTGTGCACAGGGCTCAGTGACACAACTCCCCTGGCTAATCTGAATTTTCTTATAATTTAGGAAAGAATGATCCCTAAAATTCTACCCATAACTAATAAAAGACAGCTAGATTTTTTTTGTTTGTTTTCCACTTTTTTTTTTCCTATCTGAGAGAAAAAAACACACAATAGAACTTCTCTGTTCCCAGGTAACAGGAAAAGCACAAAAGGACAACAATCTTTACCTATTCCTTTGCTGCCTTTGTGTTCAAAATACAAAAGGCAGAGAAATAGAGGAAAAATGATTTCAGGTGTCCCTTTCCTATGACTAGTGGTCAAAATGCTGATCTACATTGATCCCCTGTCTTGATCTCCTTTCTTTCCATCCTCCCCAAATACAAAACATTGAAGAGAACACACTCCAGCATTCATGGCTGGTTCTTAATTGGACTTTTCACTTAGCTAGTTCTCAAAAACCTGGGTCCAAACAAGTCAAACACTGCACTTATTACTGCCTCTAATCTTGTGTATTCTCTAGTATTTTCTAACAAGGCAAATATTATCTTCCTAGTTGTTTATATCTGTTAGGAATGTATTAGGTTACAGGTAACAAAACTCTAAATAATGTTTGAATAAACAGGTTTTTTTTTTTTAAGACTTTATTTATTTGAGAGAGAGAGATAGCAAGAGAGAGCATGGGCAGGGGGTGGGGAGAGGGAGACACAGAATCCCTGCTGAGCAGGGAGCCCGGTGCAGGGCTGGATCCCAGAACCCTGGGATCAGGACCTGAGCTGAAGGCAGACACTTAACCAACTGAACCACCCAGGTGCCCCTTTCTTTTTTTAATATAACAAGAAATCTTGAATAAGACAGTTGCTGATGTTGGTTAAGTTGCTCAAGTATTGATTTTCTGAGATTTTTATAGTTTTTTCCATTAGCCATACCAGTCATCATGATGACATTCAGGGCAGGATAAAGAGAAAAGGGAGGACCTTTCTTGTATTATATAAAGCAAAAGGCTTTCCAGGGCCCCAACAGTATTCCACTTACGGTTTCATAGTCTAGAATTGTGTCATTGTCATTTCTGCCTGTAAGGGAATCTGGGAAGTCAGATTGTCTTTCCTCGTGTTGAGCACGATGTTATTCTGTATGTAATGGGGGTTCTATGAGCAAGGCAGAGGCAGGAAAGAGATGCTGGATAGAAAACCCAAATTGCTTGCAAGACAGCTAGAAGGAGAATGTTAATGGCTCGTTTAGTAGCCTTTTTGAGCCTCAGAAATGCCTTGGCATTTGATCTTTTGTAAACTTGCCCTTGCCACATTAACGCTGGGAATTATAAGCTTATATATACCAGAACAAAGGAAAATGAGAATCTGACCAAGGAAATGGTTCAAGCATCTATACTTCACTGTTGCAAAAGATAATACCGAATAACCAGTACCCTGAGAAACAAGCAAATTACAAGATACAGGCTCCTTTGGAAAATGGGCACTGTCACAGGCACCTCAGTGGAGAGGAGGAGTGCTAGGCTTTGTGACTCCTGGATATAAAAGCTGAACTGACCCCAGAGCCAACGGCTTCCCTAAGTAAGGCTGTGCTCATAAACTCAGCCGGGCAGCAGTGGTGCTTCACCTGCTTGAGCTCCAATCCCAAAATGTTCACTCTTAACTTTTAGCTTGAAAAATTTTAAAGCTATACTAACTGCAAGAATAGTGCAGTAATATCTACGTATGTGTGTGTACTTATAGTTGTTATATAATATATATGATCACTATTGTTGAGTATAGCACTGTATAATAATCCTTTACCGATTCATCTATCTCATCCTACTGGACTATAAGCTTTAGGAGAGTTGGTCTGTCTTTGTCTCTTTATATCAGCAGTGCTGAACACTATGCTTGGCAATAGTATCAATGTGTGAAAGTGAATGAGGAGGTGAATAAACAACTACATTTAAATTGTATTCTTTTCAGAGAATCCATTTGCCATTATCAAGTGGGAAAATCTCCACTGGTAACCCAACAAGAGAAGCTGGTAGTGCAGGGTTCAGGGTCTGGCACGTGCAGAGATGCTTGGCTGATGGATCCATTAGCTGATCCATGTGATGATTTCATGATCATCATTAAAAAAAAAAAAAGTACTTACTGCTAGTGTGAATGCAGCAATATTACCTAGAATATAGCATCTTATCTTTTCCTGGGAAGCCCATAACATTCTTATACTTCCGCCTCCCCCCTTTTTAAAACTGAGTACTGGAAGGGACTTTTACAGATCATGTGATTTAATCTTTTAATTTTACTGATGAAGATTCTGAAACCAGAGGAGTTGAGTAACTTCCCCAAGGTCACACAGCTGGTTATTTTCATAAATTTGCATCATTTTTCCCTTGAGACCTGACTCACTTCCCTAAATGCAGCAACCTGCTTGGTAAATTTATGTACTAGACCATTACCACTGTTGCATTTTCTCAATAGGGGGATGAAGTCTTCCCTGAGCTAAGTGCCCTCCACCACACACACACACACATGCACACAGGCGCACACACACACACCTGAGATGGCCATGAACACACAAAATCAGCATTCCTACCATCTGCTCAACATATGTGTAACTCCCTGCCTCATTCGAGAGTGTATTTTTAACGCTTTTCTTTAAAGGACCTTATGTTTTTCAGGCATTGGCAAAAATTAATCTTGAAAATTACAAAATCAAAATATGTTGAGTAAATTAAGACCCATTTTCTCTGACAGCATTTGGTCTAGGCAATGATTGCAAAACTCCATCTGCATTTTGTAAGATGACTTCTCTGTGAGTACACTTACAACAACTTGATTTAGGAGTGTACTTCCGATATTAATTTGACTATAGCTGCTCCTGCCACAGAGAAATAGAGCCCCCTGGTCTTTAGGGCTCTTCATCAGAGCACCATGTTTGGGAGCACTGTGTTCTGCGGGAAATATTTACTGGGGCAGTGTTCTCTCTCGGGATCCCAGCTTTCAATCTTTTAAAGTATGGTATGTCTCAGAACTTTGCTTTTTATAAGTTTTGAATTCCTTTTTATTGCCTTTTTTTTTCCTTTGCTTTCCTAGACAGAATTTCTTAGAGTAAACAAAGGTGAAGTGGCAGCATTTTTCATAGTAGTATGGATTTTTTAGGGTTTTTTTGGTGGTGGTTGTGATCAGTGGAGGATTGGCCCAGGGAAAAAGAAATGTATGAATACAACAGATAAAAAAATACATATAAATGCCAATTCATTCCTTTTCCTTTGAGCTCCTTTTTATTAAAACATTCATTCAATAAATATTTATTTGGTGCTTACTTTGTGCCAAGCAAGCTAGCTGTGCTAGGTGCTCAATAAGAATATTATTATAATGATTATATTTACATTTTATATTAGTTTAATAATAGTAAGTGTGGTAGCAGCATACGTTTCTATACATAAGCTGTCGTTCTTGCATTTCCACATCTCATCTGAACCTCAAAGCAAGTGTTTGAAATGGGCATGTAGGAATTGTTGTCTCCACTTATGACTGTAGAAACTGAAGCCCCCAAAAGAGAAATGTCTAGAGTTACATGGATCTGGGCAGGGACTGCATGAAAATCCAGGTTTCCTGACCCTGACCTTGGAACTCTTGTCCTATTGTATTGTATCCCTTCTCCAAATTTCACCTCTACCACCCCAGTGTGTGATCAGTGCTCACCCAAAGCACTATGGCTGCCCATGGTCCTCCCTTGTGGGTCAACTTGTATGAGAAGCTCCCAGTCTCACACTCTTACGTGTCTCCTCTCTCAATCTCTGTTTCTGTCTCCCTTGTATATGTACATGTATATATATATGTAGTATCTTCCCTGAGGCTAAGCCATTCAGAGAATTCATATTGAATTAAAATCACTTGCCTTCTAGAAAAAAAGTTCTTAATGCTTTATAAATAAAACATCTAATTCTGGGGACTTGGGCACTCAAATTGTCTAAGAAGGTCACGTTATGACACACAATTGTTACACTGCTTTGGTTATGGGAAAAAGTTATTTCTGTTATTATTAAAAATAGATTCAGACAGTGCCAAACAGACCAGGTCTTCTTAGAGAAAACTTTGATAGTTGCCATTAGCAATCCTAAGGCAGAAAATAGTTTTTCAAAGTGATAAAACACACACACACATACACACACACTAATTGCATTTAATAACTAATCTTGAAAAAAAATTGATAGGTCATTGTTCTTTATGGGATGAATTTAGATGTAAGAACTTCTTAGAAGCAATGAAAATGATTATAGAATCTCACTTTCAATACAAAATATCATAATGTGGATAATTTTGCTTCATTCTGTTTTACAGTTACCATATTCCAATCCCTCCATGAGCTCCTACCTGGAGTTTGCAGGGAATTTGCCTTCCTCTGACTGTGTACTAATATTAATGCTAATTCATGTGTATAACGTTTTTATAATTTATATACAGCTTTGACTATATTATCTCATTTTAACCTTAAAACAATTCTGTGATAAGTAGTATTGCTATCTTTATTTTGAGTCATTATTCGATTTGGCCCAGCATCATAGGGTCTGAAAATGAGAGAACCAAGACTTGACCCTGATACTCTGACTCCAAACTCTAAACTCCTTTGACTTCATTACCTAGTGCGTGTTTTCTTTCTTTCTTTCTTTTTTTTTAAGATTTTATTTAGTAATTTGACAGAGAGAAACACAGCGAGAGAGGGAACACAAGCAGAGGGAGTGGGAGAGGGAGAAGCAGGCTTCCCACCGAGCAGGGAACCCGATGCGAGGCTCGATCCCAGGACCTTGGGATCATGACCTGAGCCAAAGGCAGATGCTTAACAACTGAGCCACCCAGGTGCCCCTAGTGCGTGTTTTCTGTTTCCTCACTTTTTACACATCTCAGCTCCCAAACTGGAATCGAATTTACCCTGGTGTTTAGCAGATTGCGCTGCACAAGGTTTTACACATAAAAGGATCTGGGTTTTCAATTACAGCTTTGCTACTTCTTTGCTGGGTGATCTTAGATAAGTTATTTAATCATCTAAAGATGAAGTCTCAGCTTCTTCATTTATAAGATGGTGACCATAAGAGTTCCCACATCATGGGATATCAGAGTAAATGAAATCGTTGGTGTAAAGTCTTAGCAGAGACCATATCATGGTATTATTAGATTAGGCAATTTACAAGTTGTGTAAGGTTAGGCAAGATACTTAATCTTGTCTAGTTCCATCATTATTAAAAAAAATGGGAAAATATTAAGTATCTTGCACAGATATCATGAGGTTTAAATAAAATAACATTTGTGAAAGTGCCTAACAGTCTTTGGAACACAATAATTTTTCATTTTCAACCTACTTGCTTTCTCTCTTTCTTCACGGAGAAAATCAATAAACGTTTACTGGATTTCCAGTCACTCCTTTCATGCAATGATTTTATGACTATGTTTTAGTGGTTCTATACATGGATGCAAGTGTTCAATATCAAGGTGACTTTGACAAACTGTTCTAAAGCTCCTAGTAGAATAAACTGCAGTGTCCTCTCAGAGAGGTAACAGAAAGGAATTTGGTAACCTAGTTCAGAGTAATCGCCCAGAAAGTGGCTCCCCAGTGAAAGCCCGGCTGGCAATCAGCCCATAGGTACTTGGGGCATGGACAAGGAATTTCAAGGAGAAGGATTTGTTAAAGCAAAGAGGTGTTCAAAAGTGATTAACTGTCGGGAATACCCATCAGAGTTTGTATAAAAAGATTGAACTTGAGAACATATATTTTTAAGACTTTATTTATTTGAGATAGAGAGCGAGAGAGAGGGAGAGATGAGAGAAAGAGAAAGAGAGAGTAGGGTACTAATGGGTGGGGAGGTGGGCAGAGGGAGAAGGAGAGCAGGGAACCTGATGCGGGGCTTGATCCCAGGACCCCTGGGATCATGACCTAAGCAGAAGGCAGACACTTAACAGACTGAGCCACCCAGGCGCCCTTTGAACTTGAGAAATTATTTAAGCGGTGATTTGCAATATCCAGTTCAGTGGATCCTATGTGTCTACTGGTACAAGAAAATCACAGTGGTAGAAGGCACGTTTTCAAATGGTAGAAATACTTGTCAATAATTAGAATTTTCTTAATTTTACATTCCACTTCCACATATTTTTACATTTGGCTGCCACTGCTTGCTTCGACCAGAACTTAAATTTATGATATGCAATGTATTGCAGAATTATATATTTAGTTATTTTAGGATATCGTTATTTTGTGAATTCTCAGTGTTCACAAAAGTGTTCACAAAAAGTGTTCACAAAAAGTGTTCACTTGGACAGTCTGAGAAGTGCTGTTATGAAAATACAGTTTTGTTACTTTGGACATTGTTTGGCAGATCAAAAAAGGCAAACATTATGTTGCCCCAGACTTAACTGAGAATCTGCTTTCTCAAAAGGTAGGACTAATTTAAAACCAACATTTCCTGTTACTTGTGTCTCTGAGCAATGGTGGGTGGCTCTCATTCATTATTGCTTTTCTGGTGCCTAGAGCAGTGTCTGGGACAGAATAGGGTCTCCACACATTTCCATCTTACATAGAAATTGTATGTATAAAAAAATGCTGTGTTTCAAAAGTGCTTAAATGGTTTTTCTAAGCGCTTTGAGGATCCAATCTTAAATTTTGTTTCCCTCATTCATTTTATTTTTCATGGAATTCTGCCTGTGTTTCTGATTCAATGCCACCTATTCCCAGGACCCTTCCCTGAAAACTCAAAGCTATGCGTGACGCTCACTTTCCGTCCAGCCCATTTTGTGTACCGTACTGTCGTGTGGTTTATGCACAGCTCGGTGTTGGCGATGTAAGTCTAGAGCCTTAGTGAGCTATCATCCTTGTTCTTAAGGGAGTTAACGTAGTAGGAGACAGGGATACACAGGCAACTAATTATACTGCAAAGCGGAAAGAAAAAGTGCTGTGCTTAAAGTATAAACAAAATGCTGTGATTGCAGGGTGGGAGGAGTAATTAATTCTAACTGGGAGGATCAGGAACAAGGAAGGAAAGAAGCTAATATTTATTGAGGGCTTAAAAGTTGCCAAAGGCAAGCCTAGTGCTTTCCCTCAGGCTCTGGCAGGGGGTTGTGTTTAACCCGAGCTGTGGGGTGTTTGGCCACTGGGGCCATGTGGGGAAGGCATGGGTTCAAGAAGCCACGATACCAGGGGGACACCCTTCTGCGATTCCCCGAGGAACAGGGACTGGGGACAGCCTTGACTTGGAAGGGTTGGGTGGAAAACTGGGTTGGAAAGGGAAAGCTGCTTCCTGTTACAGTGAGGGGTTGGAGGGAGAATTCTAGGCAAAGGTGAAGAACGTCAGGAAGAATTGGCTTCAGTGTGAGGGGAGGGCAAACAAATGAAGGGGAATTGGAGGAAAGATGAGGCCCACATTTATGCGGGTGGTTATAAAGTATGGGGTGGAGCCGGGAATTCTGATAAGAACCCTGAGGGAGGTGTGCTCAGTGGGGAGAATGATTCAGTGCCAAGGTTCCAAAGAAAGCACAGGTCAGTGGGTGCGTCAGCTTGCTCTGCCCTCTTTCCTGAGGGAACGCTCCGTTGTGCTGGTGAGTGTCGGTGGGTCCCTACGGGGGAAGGGGGCAAGGGCGCCCCAGTTTGCCAGCCTTCTCTCCTGAACACTCCTCCAGAGCACACACTGTCTTCATCCCTGCACATTGCCCCATAGAGCCCGATATTGGACTGGCCACGTGGCAGGCTTTTACACAATCATAATTGATTCATGGCAAACAAGCAGGTAGATTTCAGCAGAGTCAAGAGACTACTTATGGATTTTACAGTGCCTTGGAAGTTTAACCTAAAAATTAACCACACAGTTACAAAGAACATTAAAGCCCTTTAAGACTTTACAATCAAGAATTCTTTCTAACACCGTAATCTTACATAAAGAAAACTGTGTCAATTCATTAACTTCTGCAGTAATTTATTAGCTGCTCATTATGCTTTCCTGTTTTGACTAATGGAAATGTTTAGAGCTGCATCTTTATGGAAGCTAAGTAGGCCAGGCGTTTTGACTGTCTTAGAATAATTAGAGAATTTTGCATCGTTAGCCCATTGGATACCTACCTCTCCCAGGACAGCTTCAGAAAATGGTTTTTCGATTTTCTCAGCTTTCCCTCATTAGTGTCTCTTCCTGAACAAAGCCCAACTCTCCAGAATATCACTATAAAATATTTTACAAACATTTGTGGGACTGATCCAGCTGCTTTTAACTATTATTAATTTTCTAATTAGGATGGTAAAAAGACCTATTTTGTTCCTATGTGAGATAACTTAGGGGAATTTATATTAGGGCTTACAAACATTCTCCTAACTTACATGAAGGTCTAACAGGAAAGGCAAATTTGTGGTAAACATGCCCCCCCTTTGCCCTTCTGTGCCTGTGATACATATCTGTAATCTATAATGCCACTCTTTTCCTATGACTTCAGAATCTTTCTCGACACAGCACTGTAAACAGCAAGAGGTTGGGATTGGCAGAAAGATGATCTAACCAGGTAATTGCTCCCACAAGCCTATAAACCCCTCAGGTGCAGGCACAAGGTCCAATTCAGGACGTGACATACAGTAGGTTCTTAATAAATGGTTTTTGGAATGAACCGTGGGCAGAGAGATGGATAAATTAAATGGATGCGTGAATGACATTTCTTTCTTTCTCTCTTTCTTTCTCCCTTCCTTCCTTCCTTCCTTCCTTCCTTCCTTCCAACTGGTACAGGAATGCCTGTAGGATGCTTCCTTCTCTGTGTTCTAGGGAATGTACTGTGCATCACCAAGGGTCTTGTGAACACGAGCCCATAGAATGATAGAGCTGGAAGAGACTTTAGAAAATACCGAGTGACAACTTTTAATTTTTACAAAGATGAACCTAAGGTGCAGAGAGAACATCTATCCCTAGAGCAGTCTCTGAAGCTCAGGAGCCACCCTGCCATAATCCATACCTTATTAACTCTGTGGCTTCTGGCATTTTCTTTGCCTCTTCATCTGTAAAGTGGGGACAGCGATCTTGTTTGCTTTTCAGGGTTATTGTAAAGCTTAACAAGAAAAAGAATGCAAAGTGCTTAGTGTAGTGCTAGCACATGGTAAATACTCAAAAAAAAAAGTTAACTTTTCTTTTTTTTCTTCCCTTTCATTAGTATTAGCTGAGCCAATGACGGTACTGTTAGGTGGTTTTATTACAAAGTTTATCATGTTATGCTGTGGTTTTTCCCCTTCTATTCAATGAATTGAACAATATCCCCATTTTAGGTACATAGAAACTAAGAAAAGAGAAGGTAAAGGAACAGATCCTTATTAATTAAGAATAAAATGTTTCCTACATGGAAAACATACAATTCCAGAATGTCATTTCTCTTTTCTTTTGGCTAATCCTATTATCTCATAATATATAGCATGCTTCATAGAAAATATATTTATAAAACTTACCTTTTAATAATATAGCAATGAAGTTTAATTAAAAGTGAGTGAGCTGAATTGTCCTTTAAAAAAAACCAACATTCACATCACACATGCAGACTGTCAGGTCAGTAATTAGTTGTAGGGGGGTGTGGTGAAGGGAAAGTTTGAGTTGGCTTGACTTTGGTTGCCAGGAAACATACAAAGGCAGCAGGAACAGATGAAAACAAAGAATTCCACATTGCTGGGAAGGTGGCCTTCAGAGACAAGCCCTTCACTGGGACAGAAGTCTTGCATCTGCGTCCTACAAGAAAATGGAGTTTAAAACCCCAGCATGTTAATAGAAGCAAGGTTAGCCAAAGAGATTTTGAGAAGTTGCTTTTCTAATGCATTTAAAATGAGATTTAGAAGATGCTTTCTGTGGTTCTGTCAGTTGGCATAAACATGGGGGAAGTTTTATGCATTTTTAATCAAGCCAGATTAAACAGAATATAAGGAGGGGGGTTTTAAAAGGATTCGACAGATTTTGGAAGTAAACTGTGGAATTAAAGAAGGGTGGGGGTTGAGGGCTTTTATTCCTTACCTCTTGGCCTTGAACATTTTGCCTTCTCACTGTTTGCCTTGAAATGTGCTTTCATTTTGGAATTCTGCTAAATTGGGTTTCTTTTCAAAGGCACCTGTTGAAGGGGAAAAAAAAGTGTCAAAGTAGTTGAAGGCAGCTGAAAAGGGGTGAAGCCATTATGAGTTACCAGAATGCGCTTGAGTTGAACAAGGGGCCACAGCCTGGGTCAAAGAGCCCTGGGAGGGCAGGAGGTGCCACCACAGATGAAGGCCCCTGCCCAGCCCTGCTTGAAAACCAGCTCAGTGTGGGCGACTTTTGCAAAATACAGAGTGCCTTTGAGGTAAGCCTTAATCTTCTCTACTGGAGAATTTGAATTGTTCATGAAGACTGGGGTGAAACAGGTTTTTCTCTTAAAATTGTTGATATATTCAATGGTTAAAACAGGGAATTGAAAAGAATCAGTCAGGCTTGAATTTAACACCAGAGTAACTTTATCCCTCAGTTCTTTGGGCCAAATAATATTATTTAGTTTGCAATTGCTGCTGTTGAATATCATTGTCATCAAGGAAGGATTAATTCTCTGACAAAATTTTTCTTAGTGATCATCACAGTTTTGGAAACCTGGAAGTTGTGGTTGTGAGTGGGGAACACCAGACCTCTAAGGTGACTCCCAGTACAACTGTCCTTGCATGGAACATTCAAGGAGAACTCTGGAAATGCAAATAGGCAGTTTGCAAACATTCTCCCCTGCTTCACTCCAAGTGACTCAACTCCTTTTCAAAGCTAATTTTGGCAATTTATTGTCCCAAGATCCCGTGCGAGAGACCAGTCTCCCACTTTTTTGGGTAAATATTGGGGCAATGCTCATCAAAATGAAACTTAAAGTTATCCTTTTAATTCTATATATAAAACAGGCCTTAGGAATTTTAACTATAAATAAATAACTTCCTTCTATCTTAATTAATTTGAATTCGGCAGCTATGCATAGTAAACAGCATACATAATGATTTTTAATTTCTCATGTGAATAGGAAGAAGTGCTCCTTCATGCTGTGGAATTTAGGTGGACATGAGCCTCCATCCTTTCTACTTCATTATGTTTGCTAAAATATGTTCTCAGGCTTTCAGAAGACCCTCCGAGGGTGCTTGGGAGTATCCACATTAATTTGAAACAGACATACAATATTTTGGAATACCACCTTGAAATTAATAAAGCATGATGAAATGGGACAATTATATTGGTCTGTAATTGGCATAAATTTTAATTTTTATCTCTCCCCCAAAATGTTGCTAACTACTGAAAAAGTCTGCCATGTCCTGTTTTGCATAACAAGTTCGATTCTACCTGCAATGATAAATTAACATCCTGCTTATATCAATCATTTCTTTATAATATAATCTATCATATTTAGTAGCAAAGGCATCCTCTGCCCTACACTTTTCTCATTTTAATTGTCATATATCTGCTATTCATCCAACCCCATTTGTCTGCAAAATTTCAGTGTTGCTCATGTCCAATGCCCCAAATGAATTTGGCATATTTCGATAGACACTGCAAACATTTTGACAGCTTGAGGACATTCAGAGAAACGTAACAGCAGACTATGACAGCTTTGACTCTGGAATGAACAGAAATGTGGTGGTTTGTTCTGCTAAGAACACAAAGAATCTGAATTCTAGGGCTGGTTAAGAGAGTCGACATTATAAAGTCAGTATGTTAGAGAGTGAAACTGCTGCAGAAGGTGGGGGTGGGTGTTCTCTTCAAACCACTGATCAGCCTAGAGTGAACCCAGTGAAACGGGATAATCAATCTCGAGCTGTTGGTTTTTTGGTTTTGTTTTGTTTTACTTTAAATGTTTCGAAGACTGGATCACTTATTTTGAAATTACCAGTTGGAAAAGCAGGTATTACGGAGGGTGAATAGATTGCAATTCAGAGCTTACATGGACCTAGAAAATCTAATGACAGTTTTTAAAAAAGGAATTGAGCTTTGCAGACGTACTTTCCAGAGAAAAAGAAGTCTGTCCATGTTTAACAGACTCAATAGACACAGAATGGAATAATCTAATGGCAAATGTGCCACCAGGACTAAGAGTTAGGCCCTTGAGACAATATGATTTCCAAGCCCAGAATGGAGACCTAGAGGACAATGATACACAAGGCGGTTTCAGTGGCATTCAGTCCATCTGTCATGAGCGTTAGGCCCACAGTCCACAGGTGTAGATTGCTGTAAAAGGAAAAATCGCCGTCAGCTGCTCTCCAGCAACACGGGACCTTAAAGTCAGTGGTTTGTACTCCAGTCACTAAAGACATGCTCTTGGCAATGCCAAGATTCTGGCACTAGGTCCCCTTATCTCTTATCTTGTTTTGGGTACCCAGATTGCTTATTTGGGGCTGAAAAGTTGTCAGATATAGATAAAGTCCTTATCCTTAATTGAAAAAAGGGAAGTTGGGTCTTTGAATTGTGTACTGAATGTTTCACATATGTTTCCAAAGGAAATACACATACCATATAAATCTTAGTAGTAGCATTTAGGAATAAAGGAAGGAGTGCTTACATTTATCATAGGACGGTATAAATGACTTGGAATCACTTACAGTTTGAGCTCTAGGAATATGATTTCTTGGATTTAAATCCCAGTTTTGCCTCTTACAATGTGTCTATGTGCAAATCACTCAAGCCGTTTGGACCTCAGTTTCCTTTGTTTCTAATGTGGGGATAATAAGGTTGTGGTGAAGATTCAGTAAGATCGTATCTGGAAAATCCTTGGAAGAATGCTTGGCACAGAGTAAGTACTCAGTTAACATAGGTATTATATATTCAGTGAGTAGCGGTTGCACCACATGGCCACTAACATTCTCTTGATTCTAACTCATACATTTCCTAAAGGAAGTTAAACTTTGAATAACACAACTGTGCTTCTGCATTCCTTTTAGGTGTGCTAGGAAGTGGAAGCGATGAGTTGCAAAGACAAATTCACTTAGAAGAGTACAAAGGGTTCATTTTTCCATCTCCTACTTCCTATTTTATTAGCACTCAAAAGCTGTTAATTGATGTCTTTATCCTCATCTTTATTTTTTTATTTTTTACTTTTTTACATCTTACTTTATTTTGTTTTAAATTAATCCTTATCTTTGGAACAAAGCAATTACCTAGATAGACATACTAGAAAAGTAACTTGTGGATTTCATTTTCTTTCAAGTGACGGTGTCCAAAAAGCCATATATCAACTTGAAGGCAATGAAATTTGTATTATTCATAGAATTGTAAAATGGTTGTTACTCAAACTTTCCTGTTGCACTTGCAATGCTTAGAGAAATGACATGGTCTCTGGACATTCATATTATTTTGATGTCAACCATATTTTACATTTTCTTAGATACTTCAAAAGCTAGCTACTATGTAAAGAAAGATGGCTGTGGTTTGATGATGTTATAGGAATGCCTAAGGTGGAAATTCTGGCCCAAGGGAAATTGAGTTTTGGAAAAGCCCCCCTGGAACCTGTTATGTATTGAGTTTCTTCTAAGAGTCTGGCTATGTAGGTTTCTAAGCATTTCTTTCCTTGAATTCTCCATTGTTGACCTCTGCATGCCAGGACTCTGTTCTTTGGTCCCTGATGCCTTGCTGCCCGTTTGGCCTGGGACTGTAGATGCTTACACTGCTGGACTCACTGGGTTACGTCCTGACCTGCTTCCAACAGCAACTGTGTCTGTATATCATCTCCTGAAATGTCTGTTCTGGCCAAGGTTGGGCCCAGAACCAGGGGCTGGTCCTACCCTGTCTACTCCATGCTGCCATTTGCCCAAGCCCTACTAAATCTTTAGCTTGAATAGCTAGAAATGAAATTTAAACCATATGCAAAAGGAGAGCTATTTATGCTCAAAGTAGGAAGGGCCAAAACATTGAGAGAGGCAGAGCAAAAATCCCAGGAGGCAGTCCCCAGAGAAGTTCAGGGAGATTCTCAGAACAAACCTATCTTGGGAGCAAATAGAATCTACACAGTGCACTTATGCTAACTTAGTCTGAAAAGCCTAGAGAAGTTCAGGAGGCAATTCCGTAGTTCTGAAAATTGTGCTCGAGATGTAATAAAATGATTAAATCCACAGAATTTATGATATCCTCATGCTTGATTGTCTTTATAAAATTCCCAAGAATCTGCCTATAGACAGATTCTACAGCAGAGCCAATGAATGACTCTTCCTTGCTCCCACAGGACAAAGCTGAGGGTTCTGAGACCCTGCCAGGCAGCCTAGACTTTAAGGGAATACAGAAAGTTGGGTTAAGTTCTTTCCTACCTTCCCCTTATTTATTTGTCCTTCTTTCTAAACTGCCTCCCCCAGTTCATTAAGGCTCCAGTCTTCTCTCAGCCTTCTCAATGCTCACTGTATCTTCACTAGTAAGGTCCCCAAACAGACAGGCCTTCCTGGACATGTCTCATGTTCCAGAAGTATTCTCGTCTCTTGCTTCTTTCTTTTCTATTCCAGGCATTACCATCCCAATGCAAATAATATCCCCCATCTTTGTTTTATTCCCCTTTCTCAGAACCATTAGATTTTGCTTGCTTCTGATAAAATATGAGATAGTCCATGAAGATCATTTAAACATTTTTTTAAGGTAAAACTGATAGTAAAAACTCTATACATTGTTATCCAGTAAA
>NC_138369.1:104857845-104883097 GCF_054177405.1 Leptonychotes weddellii | reverse complement strand
GATACCACTATTCTTAACGTAGATTTTTCTGGAACAATTATCTGCTATTTTCATTATATGACTCCTGTTCTTTTATCTTTGCTTTAATGGTTCAGCTGCCTCTGTACCTTCACTGTAGCTGAACTAAAACTCTTTCTAGAAATCAGTGGAGGTAAAAATGATGAATAAAAATTTATTATCTTTTAAGTATGGTAAGATTTTACAAAGCACTTCTGTAGGTATTAGGTTATTTGATCCTCTCACCAGCCTGGAATGTAGGTGGGGTAGACATTTTTATTTTCCGTTTACACACAAGGAGAACAAAACTCAAAAATACTTATTGAATTACCCCGTGGGGCAGAGCGAGGGCCCAGGGACAGATTGTCAACTTTCCAGCACATTGTATGGCAGGGCTGCCACTGGCCACAAGGCAACCTCTCTTTGAGATGTTGCTTCAAGGAACAGGGATCCAATAGGATAAGGACTTCATTAATGAAGCAAGCATGTTAAGGTGATAGCGCACAGGTGCTCTGCCCTGGTAACTTGGAATTAATGTGCAATCAGCAAATAATCAACAGCTCCTATAATAAAATCAATGCAGAGAAAAGGTGGAAGAAAAAAAGAAAAGATAAGAATAATCTATTGTTTTTTTTGTTTTGATTATCTTTTCCGTTCTAAAGGCATCTCAGTGGAGGCTTATGAGAAAGTAAACAGGTAAAGCTTAATCTATAACTATTATATAGTACCTTGTGCATTCAGCAGCCTCAGTCAATTCATGGCCTGCTAAACAAAGGCAGCAGGCCACAGCACGTCTCATCCCAACTCTCTTAGTGGAATCAAAAAACCCACTTTTGATGGCAGCAGCAATCAGCAAAGCCCCGTGGGTACCCCCCTTCCCCTCCCCTAGCATTAAGGTGATGGCACGAAGCAAATCCAATACCACTGCTGCTGGCACAATTGGAAATGACAGAGATTCTTTGGAGGTTTTGTCTGACTTGCTAGCATTCATGGTTGAGGTTAGCAAGCAATGTCATCACCAAAACACAGGCGAGGGAAGTTATGTGTCAACACACATGAAAAATTGCTCTTCTTGAACGCTGTTGACTTTGTGCTGAATTTTGTGACAAGTTCTAATAGCTTCATGCCCTTTCCAATTTCTCTGTGTGCTTTCTGGGGCAGGTGCTTCTAAAAATTGATCTGGATCAGAGAAGGTGATGAAGAGTGATTTAGGTGAACAAATATCTTAACCTTGAGCTTTGGCTGGGACTGGAGCAGAGAAAGCAACCAAAAACTTGTTATAAAGGTGAGGGAAAGACAGCAGAATGTCTGTTGCTATTCATTTGTAGTGCATCAGCTTCACTAGACCTGTAGAAGGGCATGGCCTACTTTTTCAAATTTCCTGAGAATTAAAAAAAAGAAACATGAAGAAAACAGACAACTAAAGAACTGTAATTTGTACTATTTTGATGGCACATTTGTCATTTGTTACCAAGTATAGCACACTCAATGATGACACAAGATCCCACCAGCTCCATTGCTAGAAATAAGAAGCCTCTGGATTGTCCCTGTGTGATTTCCAACTTTACCCCAAGGCTCTGGCTTCACACCTCCACAAAGTCCCTCAGGGTCTTTTCCTCCCTCATCATGTCTTCCCACCATTTCATGGATATGACCTTTATTAAATCTTGACTCTCTGGACACCAACATTCTCTCCTGAGGACTACCAAGGACACCCTTTTCCTCTACTCCTTCACCTTCCATGTGTGCACACCTTCTTTCCTAATTCTCTCAACACTTCTGAGACCAGACCTGCATTGTCCAGTATGGTGACCGTGAGCCATAGGTGGTTATTTATTTATTTAACTTTTTTAAAAATTATTTATTTATTTGAGAGAGAGAGCAGGGGGAGGAGAAGACGGGGAAAGAATCTCAAGCAGATTCTGCACTGAGTGTGGAAGCTAACGCGGGACTCAGTCTCACGACCCTGAGATCATGACCTGAGCCGAAATCAAGTCAGACACTTCACCAAATGAGACATCCAGGCACCCCACCACTTGTGGTTATTTAAATTAAAGTGAAATAAAATAGGAATTTAATAAAAGATCCAGTTGCTCACAGGCATCAGCCACATTTAAAGTACTCAGTAGCCACATGTGGTTAGTAGTTATCATATTGGATCGTTAAGATTATAGAACATTTTCGTCACTGCAGAAAGTCCTATTGGACAATGCTGTTTTGTTTGTACCTTTTTCATGGTATCCTACTAACTTGTTCCATTTCATCATTTCTGACCACATTTATATGGTCTAGGGGTCACTCTGCACACATGCCAGACCTTAGAGACCAAATCGATTCTTGGCCCTAGAGATACCAGAAAATATTTTCCTTCACTCTCATTTGAAACTTATTTTTTCTACATTCTTCCCTAGTACTGTAAAGAATATGTAACATCTATTCCTTTCCAAGGGAATTCTTACCTCTTCATCCAATCTGGTTCCGCCTCCCCACAGGTGTTTAGTCTGGATTTATGGTTCCAACCAATCAGTCACAAGATTATCCAGCAGTGGAACTTTACCCAAATTATTTAAGTCATGACAATCATATTTTAGTTATTTGAATGATTTAACAGTATTTCTGTTTTAGGACGTATCGAGTGCTGGGCTCAGCATGGAATATTCCTGCCCCCTCCCCCACAATTTTCCAGCAAACTCCTACTTCATATGTCAATACCATTCTCTCAAGAAAGTCTTCTCTCACCACCCAGGCTAGATTAACACCTTACCAGGTTTCTGTTCACTCTTACCGTAGCTTCTTGCATGTTCTTTTTGTTCCTCTCATTGCAGATGTCCTGACTAAGTACAAGACTGTTATTTGTTCAAAGCCAAGTAGAAGGGTCAGGCAGGCAGATAGAAGTCAGTTGAGATCCATAGATCCTGGAGGGCGGAGACCATAGGTGGTGCTGAACTGTCTGGAGGAGAGAGCAGAGTGTCTAAGACCGAGCTGAGGGAAATTTTTCAAGGTGGTAGAGAAACACCTGGAGTGGATACAATACATAAAGAAGTAGGGTTATTTCTTAAAACAGAAGGGAGAGAAAAAGAGATTATAGCCAGTGAAATACAATTTCACTCACCTTTATGATTCCTATTTATTTAACAGTCCCTTTGTTATTAAAGCAAAGTTAGAAGGAATACACTATTCTCATTGTAAAAAGTCAAGTCACACATCAAAGTCCCCTTTACCATTGTTCTGGTAACTGCTTTCATGTTGCACTGCTCTGGTCCAGGTAACTGCTCTCATGTTGCATCTTTCCAGTGTATTTTTTATTCATTTCTACCCATAAATGCACATATACATATCACATCGAGTTCTATTCTACATAGACTATGTTTACATACTTTATCATATTTTATGTATTCAAGGAAGAATGCTACACAAGTGGTCACTGATCGTGTGAAAAGATCCTCAAACTTATTAGGAATTTGATTTGAAACTCTAATAAAAAAAAAAGAAGACCTCATCTTTCATTCATCAGCTTGGCAAAGATTAAAAAGTTTACTAATCTATATTGTTGGCAAAGAATCCGGGATATGGGTACTATTATTGAGACTGTGAATTGTCAAAGCTTTTTTTGGTAGGCCATTTTCCAGAATGTATCAAATGTGTCCTTTTTGAAGGAGCAATTCCAATTTGATATGCTATCCTAAATAATGACATGTGCAGAAAAAAAATATGTATAAGAATATTCATTGTAATATTGTCAGTAAAATGGACTATTTTAAAACAGCCCAAATATTTGTCAATAAATGAATGGGTAAATAAATTATGGTGTGTGCCTACTAAGCTATTAAAAAGAATAAGACAGGCATATAAAATTGTCAAGATTTACTGTTCAGTGAAAAAAAAAGAAAATTGCAGAACAGTGTATAATCATATTCTAAAATGAAAAATGTGGGGGCGCCCAGGTGGCTCAGTTGGTTGAGCGACTGCCTTTGGCCCAGGTCATGGTCCTGGAGTCCCGGGATCGAGTCCCGCATCGGGCTCCCTGCTCGGCAAGGAGTCTGCTTCTCCCTCTGACCCTCCCCCCTCTCGTGTGCTTGCTCTCTCTCATTCTCTCTCTCTCAAATAAATAAATAAAATCTTAAAAAAAAAATAAAATAAAATGAAAAATGTGTGTATTTGTGTGTATCGAGGTCTCAATTATGGAAAAATAGAACTGTGCTTGTAGCTGGGTAAGGCAGAAGAAATGGCTTTGTGGGCACCTTATCTATACCATAATTCAGTGCAAAGATACATGTCATTAAAATGTCAGTATATCTTAATAACGTACAAATTCTGTGGTACTGCTCTAAATGTGTGTTTAACAATGCTGAATTTAAAAGCAATGCTTTTTATAAATACTTTGATCGTCTACTAAGTAGTGCTTCTCCATCAACTTCCTTTCACTGAGTTTTAGTGTTAAGAGAGAGACTATAGAGACATAATTTCCTGCCTTCATTTTACAGGCAAGGATACAAAAATCTAAATGAAGGGATTTGTCCAGTTCCATTTGAGTTTTTGGGCAGAGTCAGAACATTGCTCAGAGTGGTCTGATACCCATTTTTGTCCCTTTTCTCATCATGAACAACCCTAAACTTAGAATTCTTCCGATTTTCCCACATTTTATACAGTATTATTCTATAACTTGACCATTGTTCATTACTCTGGCCTCCTTCTCAGACTTGAAGTTATTAGTAAAACAGACGAGCATCTCTTCTGCAACATGGAAGAGCATATTAAAAATATATTCATTCATTTCCTCATTCTAGCAACAGGCACTTAGTGATGTCTATCCTGTGGGAGTTGAAAACCACTTAGACTCGGACCTTCCCTCACAAAAGGGTATGCCAATAAGTGAACTCGCAGTTACTCTGTTAACTGCCCCGTGCCCTGAGGAAAAGAACAGTGTTGGGAGAACACATTGCTTGCATTGGGGAGGGGCCTCCTGGAAGGCTTCCTGGACAAAGTAACATCCAAGCTGCCATCTGAGGGAAGGGCATCCCTCTGGCAGGTAAATGTGGGTGGGGAGATAGTTTTCTTTCTTTTTTTTTTTTTTTAAGATTTTATTTATTTATTTGAGAGAGGGTGAAGGAGAAAGAGAGAGAGAATGAGCAGGGGGAGGGGCAAAGGGAGAGGGAGCCTGACATGGGGCTCCATCTGAGGACCCTGGGATCATGACCTGAGCTAAAGGTAGATGCTCAACCACCTGAGCCACCCAAGTGCCCCAAGGGAGATTAGTTTTCTAGAAAGAGGATATGAAGAGCAAAGTTTGGTTGGGCAGTGTGTCTTTGTTAGTCATGGAATTTTAACTCTGTTCAGACTGGTGAGCTCTTGAATCGTTGCTATTATACTGTAAATGAAATTAATACTGACTAAAATTCATTGAAGCAAGAAAAAAAAAAGGCTATATGAACCCTGGCTGGCAGACTAGTGTCTCCTGTTCTGTTGTTCAGTCTCTCATGAAAGTTCACTGGTAGGTGAACATTGCAGGGGATGATTTAAACTGATGCATCTGTTTTAAAATAACATATCTAATCTTCTGCTCCAGAAGATGTTCACAGGGTTTGACAGCAAATGCTAATACATATTCATAACCAATAGGCTTCAGAACCAAGGGAAATTGAGGCAAGTGTAACAGAACGAAGCATGAGAAAGCAGCATGTTAATTTTAAATTTAATTATAGAGATAGGGGGAAAGGATGCATTTTGACAGTGTATACTCATTCAGCTGTCATGGAACATTACCCAAAAATCATGCCAATCATGCCAAATATTTGACAGAAGAAATATTATTTTGGGTGAAATGCTTGATAAAACTAGCAGATCCTGAGGAAAACAAGATTCTGAAACTCTATTAGAAACTATTTTTCATGTAGAGAAAAAAAAAAAGCATCGCAGAATTCTAATGATATGAAAGAAAAAAAAAGCTTTCAAACTAAGGAAAGCTTTCTGGTCCAAGAAAGATTTCTGTTTATGGAATGGTTTTGACATGGGTATATTCTAAATTCAGTTTGAAATTAGGGAAGAGAATAATTAGTGTGATTCTTGTGTTCCTATTACTTTTGGTAACCTGAAACCATGTGTCATTCACTGTGACCAGCACACCGAGGCTTTCTACTGAAGTGTATTTGAAGAGCACAGACCTTGATGCTGAGTGCTTAAAATAGTGTTCAGCATGGAGCTGTCACTTAATAAATATTTGTTGAGTGAATGAATAAATAAACCTACCCCATTCTACCCTGTGTGGTGTATAAGCTCAATATATACTTATTAATGAATAGATCAGTGGAAGGATGGATGAATGGATCCATGGATGGGTGAAAGTATCCCTCCGAGTGGCTTACAACTCACAATTTGTCACTAATTTTCAGGATCTGGAAGCACATCCTCACCAGTGAATGAGGGCAGTGAACTCTGGGTCAGTCACATGTTAACCCACTGCTTGCTTTGGTATGGAAGAAAATCCCTAGATTTCTGAGTATATTGGATTGTTGTCTCTCCATAGTTTTTAACCGGGACTTGTAGTCTTACCTTCGGCGAGTCCTTATTTACAGAGTAGGGAAAAAAAGGAGAAAAACTTTCTTTCCTCATTTCATTAATTTTAGGAAAAAATTAAGGAAAAAACAAACATAAACAGCATTCCTAAAAGTTAGCAGAATTAAAAAAAATTAAGTGTCCACTTTGAGAATGTATTGCTTTGTTTTGCCAGCATGTATGTAAATATTTAGGCTTACTAGAACTATTTTTTAGCAAGCAATTGGTGAGTCTTAAGAGAAGTGAGCTCAGTGAGGGTTTTGGGTATAGGCAATCTCAGACTTTGCTGATGGAAATGTAAATTTGTTCAACCTTTTGGAGGAAGTTGGTAAGATATATCAAAAACTTTAAAAATGGTTAAATTCTGACTCAGCAATTCTGTTTCTAGCGAATTTCCCTCAGGAAATAATTGGACAAGGGAGCAAAGATGTATGTATTGGGATGTTTGTTGTAGGCAGGGGTGTTTATATAAAACAGCAAAGCATTGGGAACAATTGAAATTTTCAATAATGGGGGCCATAAATTATATGTCTTCTCCACAGAATATTGTACAGCCATTAAAAATGATGGTAAAGACCAGTATATATTGTACAAGGCACACCTTCACAGTTTGATGTAAAGTGGAAAATGCAGCATACAAAGATATGTATATCATGACACCATTTGAAAAATAATACACAAGTATTTCTCTTTCTACCCAGAAAAAAAAAAAATCTGACATGTTGATGGCATTATGGAGGATTTTAAATTTTGCCTTATTTATATTTTGTATTTTCTATAATAAATTTCTATGAATTATTCTGTGCAAAAAACTAAATAATTTTAAAGATGTGTGGGCACACTTAACACATTGCTAATTGAAAGTACATGATCTCAATTTTAAAAAAGGCTGTCAACTTTCTTACAAAGGGTATATTTTTGGAGGTTTTTACTTAGGTTTAGTGCTTAGTTTTCACAGAAGGTACAGTGAAATCCAAATCTTACAAATCTCAAAGGCTGAAGGGAGTTGTACAGAGTCCATGCTTTAAAAAAAAAAAAAAAAAGCTCATGAGAACTGACTATATCTGCAGAAAATGCTTTCTAGGCAAAAGGAAAGGATTTTTAGAATATTCTTTGAAAGTCTTTCAGGAAGACAGGAAGATTTTCTAAATGTCTAAAGTTACGACCACTGAGATAATCAACCAGACTTTCCGAGTGTATTAGCTTTTTTGTAGGAACACTTGGAAGCAATACTGGGTTATTTGTATTGCTCAATAGTTAAATAGATATAGCAAAATAAATGTAGAAACATTATCTTAGAAGGGCTGAATGAGAATATGTTTTCTATTAGATAAAGCACTGTTCACTTTTATCATAAGAGAAATTCTAAGAGATGCTGGGGTACAAATTTTTACCTCCAAAATACCAGAGAATCTTGACTAATAGAAGTGAAGGGTATACTTTCAAACACTGTTAGGAGTTTTTGTTTGGAAAGTCTACATTCAAATTGGAACAAATTGTCTATGGGAAGAAGGTTATATTGAAGCCATACTTCTTATTAAAGTCAAATTAAGTTTTCAGTTGAAGGGACTGAGAATTAATTATTTTATGCTTATGTTTTATAATGAAATCAAATTTCCTAAATTCTTAATATTTCCCTAGCTATACTAAATATATGCTTGTGAATCTAGCTTGCTGTGGATGTGACTTCAACAGTAATAACTTAAAGTTGGAATAAAATTATTTAATGTAAAGATGGCCTTATATGCAGATTTGGACCCTAATATAAACCCTGAGAATTGTTATGACTGACTTAGGATCACACAAATATCATGTAGTGAAGTCAGGCATAATACCCAGATGTTAACTAAATTGGTATTAATTTAGATATATATGTATACTTATATATATATATTTTTTTTTTCCCAAAGATGGCTCAAAGATGAGTTATTTTGCCACTCAGTGCTGAATCTAATACAGATTGAGAGTTTATCTCAACTAAATCATGGTATATGCAAGCTCATTTTTAGATTGAGGGACTGTTTTATCTTTCTTCCTGTGGAATTACCCTCTGCCAAGAAGTCCAGGCTAGAAACCTCGGGCTCACCTAAAATTCATAAAGTAGCAGAAGTGGCTCACAATGACAAAATGTTGGTCTCGTCTGTATGAAAGGGTCTTGGTCTCTGGAAACACATAGGTAAACTTTACTTTTGCTGAGCTCACTTAGAACCATTTTATATCTGAGGAAGAGCCGCTGAAACCGTGCGTACAGTTGCTAGTTCATCTGAAGCTCAAAACCAGCATCTGCTGCCATGAAGACAGTGGTCAGAGAAACTGAGAGCTTCAGGTAATCCTGTCAGTAGGGTCTCCTTCACATATTCTTTGGACCCACTGAGAAGTCTCTTATAAGCGTCTAGTTAGCAACTAGCCACCCCTGATAGATAGGATCAAGTTACTAAAATTAGTAATTATGTACACTTCCAAATCCTTACACACACACACACTCATATCAACAAATGAATTTAGCTAAATCCTTAGAGAAGAGTCATTGCTAACATGATGACATTATATAGAGAGTCCTTCTATTCTTTAAACTAGTTAGCAGGGAATTAACATTTATTGTGTATAAATGTGTTATACTCACCTTAAATTATCCCGTGTGGTTCACATAAATTATCAGCTAATCCTGATAACAGCCCTAACGGGTAGTTATCATTATCCCTATTTAGAGGCATAATAACTGAGGCTGAGGCTTAGAGCTCCAAGTGCACAACCACACGATCCTCCTGCCACAGTGTGTGATGTGTATAATATAATGGGATGACTGAATTAATTCTTGTCTCAGAACATAACTGGGAGCCACTGATAAAATGAGCATTAACTGTGTGGTAAAAGTTAATGCATTTGTGCTTTTAAGTTTGTGTAAAAGATCACAGACTTTCATTGTACATTGAACTAATTTATTAAAGCTGGCATATAATAGAATTAATAAACACAAAACACATACTGATCAAGGCATAATGATTCTTGAACCACGTTAGAAATTTTTAGTAATAGCAAATTCCTAAATTTTAACCAAAGGAATGGCAAAAATTGGTTTTATTTTCAAACTTAAATCAGTGAACAATCAATAATAGGACTGTCCGGTATATTATATAGTTGCTCTTTTCTGTCAAACTTCATAAATTGGGAGTATTCCTCAAATCTTCTCCCGGTGCATATTGGCATTATCAATATGCAGAAAATTATAAAGTTGATTGTGTATATTACTTTGGAGAAGAAAGTTTGTTGTCTTTGTTTATGGTCCATTTGCAATTCCATATTCTAGGATATAAAAAAGACTTATTTTGGTATTTATCAGACAAAATGGTTTCCTCTCCTTAGAAAAAAAATCACTAACTCATAAGAAAATACTCTGAGATTCAGCTTGAAAATGTTTTAAACATAGTATAAGATAATAACATAAATATAAGAGGCTGGTTGATGTCATTATGTAACAGTTTTAAAATAAAAGTTCAACATTGACATAGCGTTCAGAAACAGTTTGCAGTTTGGCTCAAATGGAGTGTTTTTAGGATCAGGTTTCTTTCTCCACACTTAAAATCTGGGTCACTGAAAAATTTCCATCTCTCTAAACTTTTTGGACTAAAAATAATTTAACAAAGAAAAGAATGATGGACTTCTGAGTAGTTCAAAGGGCTGGATACTAATTATTTATCAGAAAGTTAATTAATCAAAAGCCTAGACCAAATTCTATTAAATGCTTGATTACTTAGTTTTTGCACACATAATACCTCAGCTCATCTTTTTTTTTTTTTCAATTAAGACTTTATATTTTTAGAGTAGTTTTAGACTCACAGCAGAATTAAGGGGAAGATAACAGAGATTACCTGTATTTCCCCTACCCTGAAACATGCACAGCCTCCCCCTTTTATCCACATCCTCCACCAGAGGGGTACGTTTGTTACTGCTGTTGAACCTACATCGACACATCATAATCACCCAAAGGCCACACTTTACATTAGGACTCACTCTTAGTCTTGTTCATTCTGTGGGGTTTGGACAAATGCATAATGACATATATCCACCACTGTGGTATCATACAGAATATTTTCACTGCCCTGAAAATCCTGTATGCTCTGCCTATTCATCCTTCCTCACTCTAACCCCTGGCAACCACTGAACCTTTTACTGTCCTTATGGTTTTGCTTTTTGTAGAATTTCATGTAGTTGGAATCATACCATGCAACCTTTTCAGATCCGCTTTTTTCACTTAGTAGTATGCATTTAAGGCTCCTCCAGGTCTTTTCATTGCTTGATAGCTCATTTCTTTTTGGCACTGAATAATATTCTATTCTCTGGATATACCACAGTTTATTTATCCATCACTCATTGGAGGACATCAACTTGGGTGCTTCCAAGTATTGGCAATTACAAATAAAGCTGCTCTAAACATCCGTGTGCAGGTTTTTGTGTGAAAATCCGAGTCTTCAGTTAATCCGAAGGAGCATGATTGCTGGATCATATAATATGTTCAGTTTTCTAAGAAGCCACCAAAACTGTCTTCCAAAGAGGCTGTATGATGTTACATTCCCATCAGCAGTGCCTGAGAGTTCCTGTTCTGGATCCTTGTCAGCATTTGGTTTTGTCAGCATTCCAGATTTCTGGCCATTCTAATAGGGTGTGTAAAGACACCTGTCATTTCGCTGATGGCATATGATGTGGAGCTTCTTTCCATACGCTTTTTGCGTATCTGTATATCTTTTGTGAGATATGAATTAAGGCCGTTGGCCCATTTTTAAATTGGATTGTTTGTTTTCTTATTGTTAAATTTTAAGAATTTTAAAAATATGTTCTGGATGAGTTCTTTATCAGCTATATCTTTTGAAAATATTTTCTCCCAGTCTATGGTTTTTCTTCTCATTCTTTTGACATTATATTTCATAGAGCAGGAGTTTTTAATTTTAGTGAAGTCCAGATTATGAATTCTTTCTCTCAAGGATTGTGCCTTTGGTGTTGCATCTAAAGAGTCATCACCAGACTGAAGGTCATCTAGGTTTGCCTCTACGTAATCTTCTAGGAGTTTTATAGTTTTATAAGTTTTATAGTTTTAAGGCTGCGATCCATTTTGAGTTAATTTTTGTGACGGGTATAAGGTTTATAAGTTTTATAGTTTTAAGGCTGAGATCCATTTTGAGTTAATTTTTGTGACAGGTATAAGGTTTGTGTCTAGATTCATATTTTATGATGTGGATGTCCAGGTATTCCAGCACCACTTGTTGAAAATATTATTTTTTCTCTATTGTATTGCCTTGGACCTTTGTCAAAGATCTAGTGACTAGATTTATGTGGGTCTGTTTCTGGGCTCTCTGTTCCATTGATCTCTTTGTCTATTTTTATGACAATCCCACACCGTTGTGGTACTTACTGTAGTTTTATAGTATGTCTGGAAGTCATGTAGAGTTAGTTCTCCAGCTTTGTTTTTGTCCTTCAATATTGTGTTAGTTCCCAATATCTTGGGAAGAACTGAGATCTTGACAGTATTGAGTCTTCCTATCTATAAGCATGAGATATGTTTTCATTTATTTAGTTCTTTTGATTTCATTGATTGGAGTTTTGTAGTTTACCTCATATAGATCTTTTACGTATTTCTTAGATTTATATGCATTTCATTTTTCTGGATACTGAAATAAATGATACTGTGATTTTAATTTCAAATTCCACTTATTGTTTGCTGGTATATAGCAGAGCAATTGACCTTTGTATATTAACCTTGTATCCTGCAGTCTTAATAGTTCCAGGAGTTTATTTGTTGATTCTTTCAGGTTTTCTACATAGATGATCATGCCACCTGTAACAAAGACAGTTTTATTTCTTCTTTTCCAGTATTTGTATCTTTTACTTCCTTATCTTGTTGCATTAGCTAGAACTTTCATTATGATGTTAAAAAGCAACTGTGAGGGGAGCATCCTTGCCTTGTACCAGATCTTAGTAGGAAAGCCTCCAGTTTCTCACCATTGAATATGATGTTAGATGTGCATTTTTGGGGTAGATATTCTTTATCAAGTTGAGGAAGTTCTCCTCTATTCTTAGTTTACTGAGAGTTTCAAAATTCATGAATGGGATTGAATTTTGTGAAATGCTTTTTCTACATCTATTGATATATCAGTTAATTTTAAAAACAATTTTCTTGTGGCTGATATTGCTATATCCACTTTACAGATGGAGAAATTAAGGCTCAGCAGTGAAGTAACTTGCCAATAGGTCTCACAATTACTGGTGGAATTAAGTTTAAACCTACAATTATGACTTGCTCTACAATATGCTTTCTCCCAGTGCTTACTATCAATCCTGACTCATTGGCTCCAAGGTAGTAGGAAAAGTAGATTCTCTCATCATGAATATCACCAAACTAAACAGCCTATTAAGTAGTAAAATATAAACTTATTTTAAATATTATTTCAAATAATAATTAAAAAATTTTTTAAAGATTTTATTTATTTACAGAGAAAGAGAGAGAGAGAGCACACACAAGCAGGGGGAGCGGCAGGCAGAGGGAGAAGCAGACTCCCTGCTGAGCAAGGAGCCCGATGCGGGGCTCGATCCCAGGACCCTGGGATCATGACCTAAGCCGAAGGCAGACACTTAACTGAGCTACCCAGGCATCCCTGAAATAATAATAATATTAACAGTATTCTCATGCACAGATTTTGTATTTGTGAGTTTGCCTACTTGCTAAAATTTATTTGTAACCCCAAAATTAATACTGGAGACTCTTTCATGGTCATTTGCAGACATGTACAGAGTGGCAAAAGATTTCAGCCTCCAATGTACATATTCCAGGCTGAGGGCAGACAACGTGACACTCTGCCTTTTTATTCTAGCTCTCATACTGCAAACAGGTATCCTATTTGTGGTCTACTTAGTGCCAAGTTCTTTTTGCATTTTGTGTTTTTGTTGGTGATTTCGCTGTTTAAAAATGGCCCCCAAGTGTGGTGGTAAAGTTCTGTTTAGTGTTCCTAAGTGCAAGAAGGCTATGATGTGCCTTATGGAGAAAATACATGATACATGTGTTAGATAAGCTTTATTCAGTTGGTCATGAATTCAATATTAGTAAATTAACTATATATATTAAATTAAGTGTCTTTCAATGGAAACATACCAACAAATTATGAATTGATCAAGTGATGAAAATATTGTGACCAGGGGCTCATAGAAACATAACTCTGTATTTCCTCTCAGAACTATGGTTCAGTATCTGCTAATTTAGTATTTGCAAACACTTTATAGAGCATAAGTACCATTAATAACAAAATCAACCATTTATGATTTCACTGTCATGGTGTATTTGTAATGATGTGTTTACGGAAGTGAACTTCTTGCTTTTGGATTAAAGTTTCAGTGTGGTATAATTTTATTGGCTGTGCTCAACTCTGTTTATCCATCTTCTGTAAACCACTATGCTAGTTTTCTACTGATGCTATAACAAATTATCACAAGCTTAGTAGCTTCAAACACACAGATTTATTATCTTAATTTGGAGGTCACAAGTCCAAAATGGGTTTTACAGGGCTAAAATCAGGGTGTTGTCAGGATTGCCTTGCATCTGGAGGCTCTAGCAGAGACTGTTTCCTTGCCTTTTCCTGCTTCCGGAGGTGCTTGCATTCCTTGGAATATAGCCCCACATTACTCTGACTGCTGCTTCTATCATCATATCAAATCTCTGACTCTCCTGCTTCCCTTTTCCAGTTATAAGGATATTTGTTATCGAAAATGTCAGCTTGTAGCCCTGTCAATTCTGTGCTCCCCGGTCCCAATTAACTTAAATATAGTCTTGTTACAGAGTAAAAGACATTTGTCTTTGCATCTTGGAAGAATTGCTGATTAGGTCCACATCTGGGGATGGGGCAGTGCTCTAGTACTTATGGATGCCTTCACTGTTGTCTTGTTTTTATTCCTGTTTCTAGCCCTCAGAGCCATGTCAAACCATTTGCATGTCCAGAGAAGAGTTTATGCAAAGGATGACAGAGATTGTTGGTTGGGGCACAAAGGAAGAATATGGGGAGCTCTTTGACAAAGTGGATGTAGCCCAAGATGGCTTCATTAACTGGGACAAGCTGACTTCATTTATGCTATTAGCACTTTATGAGAAAGACGAACGAGCAAAGGCAACTGTGGTTCCCCAGTGGAAAGACCTTGAATTCCTCCCAGTGAAGCACAAGGACACCATTCAAAAAGTAATTTTCTTAAAAAGTTCAAGTCGTTATCTGACCATCAGTAAGGAAGGCTTATTAGGAATCTGGGGAGAGAATTTAAAGCTGCAAGAAACACTTCCCATCACTTCAGATACCACCAAGCTTAAACACCTGTGGGTGACAAGTCTGGTTTCTCTGGAAAATGTAAACAAGGTACCAAATCTTAATAAATAAATTTACTACTTTATTTCTTTAAAGATTTTTTTATTTGTTTATTTGAGAGAGAGAGAGAGAGATCATGAGTGGGGGTGAGGAGGTAGAGGGAGAAGCAGCAGGGAGCCCGATGTGGGACTCGATCCCAGGACCCTGGGATCATGATCTGAGCCGAAGGCAGACGCTTAACTGACTGAGCCACCAGGTGCCTTAAATTTACTGCTTAAAAAGGGGAAAAAAATGATGAGACAGGGCTCCTGACCAATATCAAGTATAACACTGGCAGTGACAAAGAGCTGTAGTACCTCTCTGTGCCTCTCCTCTCACCTGGAGGGAATGCAAATAGAGCCAAGTGGGCTACTCGATTTCCCAAACTGGTTTCTTGGGCACCTTTAAAGGACACAGCTGATAGTGACTCAGATTCTTGGCTCTGTCCCAAATGTGGCCATGCTGCATTGCTGGCTCATAAGACGTTTCTGGACTCCATAGTTTGTAGTAGAATCATGGGTCTATATGTAGAGCTGAGAGGCTATAACAGTGCGTGGCACAACTCAATGCAATTACAGGGAATTGCTTATCTGATTTTAACCACTGTCCTAGTCAGTTTCTTAATTGTGATCGGGAGGGCCCACTAAGTACAAATATCCTTATATGACTCTACCTATAAGTAAGATAACATGTTGAAAGGAAAATCAATTTGTGAGGGAAGGATGAAGCTTAAAGAATCCATGTTCTTAGTATTTTATATTAAGCACATGGCAAACTTTCTATGAAAATTTTTAAATATACACACAAGCAGAGATAATAGTATTAAGAACCAATATTTACCCTTAACCATTTCCAATTCCAGCCAATCTAGTTTCATCTATATCTCCCTACTTTTGAAACCCAAGACATGCAATTATTTAGTCTGTAAATGTTTCATTTTTCTAAAAAAAAAGTCTCCCTTTTTAGCATAATTATAGTACTGCTATCACATTTAAAATCAATTAAAGTAATTCCTTGCTATCATCAAATATTCAGTCATGTACATATTTTCTTGTCTGATAATTTTTAATAATCTGTGAATTCCTTGTTTGATAGTTTGTTTGAATTCAAATCTGAATAAGGTCCAAATCATTGTGAATTGTTGATGGGTCTATTTTGATCTACATGTTTTTCTTCACCTCTTCTTTATTGTTGCATTGTTTTGTTCTTGCTGTTGCTATTTTTGTTAAAGAAACGAGGTGTTTGTCCTTTAGAGTTTTCCACAGTCTGGATTTTGTGGACTGTATTTAGATAGGGTTGTTGAACATGTCTACTTGTTCCCCATATTTCCGGTATATTGGTAATCGAATCTAAAGACTTGAACAGTTTTAGAATGGTCTGTTCTGGAATAGGGGTTCCTCAGTCGGGAAGCACAAAATGCCTGTTCTCTCTTTTCTTGGGACATTATCAGTTATCACAATTATTCCTTGATCTATCAATTTGTTTAGGGGTTGCAAGATGATGACATTCTAGTTTCATCATTTCCTCTTTATAAGCTGAAATGCCTCTATAAAAAGAAATTCCCCTTGTCAATTATTCAGCTATAATGTACAAATCATAGACCAAAGGCAGGATAAATGAGTAATTCTTTATTTTATTTACCAGCATTCAAAATCCTCTAAAGATGAAAAATGAGTACTACTATCATTATTATTATCAGTATCATTATAAACTCATGAATTTAACCAGTTTGATTTGTTTCAATCCACTGAGTTATTAACCCATCCTTAAAATTGTATCATCTTTGGACACTGGGATGAATACAAGTCAGCTTCTGAGTTTTTTCTGATATAAGCATATTAGTCTTCGAAAGCTTCTTTACTCTCCGGTATGACAAAATGTTCCAGGATCATCTTCCATATTTATTATGCCAGACCCAGAATTGGCCATTTCTCCAAAGACCCGGGTTCTTTTTACTGGGAAATGGTATGCTCTAATGCCTTGAACATCATCATCGTCATCATCATTTGCTTCCTATGTGACATGCCCTGCTCTATTAATCTTCTCAAGATCACCATAAGGTAGATATTATTCCCACTTTAAAAATGAGAGACTATGCAAGGGGAGGTTGTGGAATTTGCCCCAGGTCACGCAGGATGTAATCAGTGTTGCAAAACTTGTAAACAGAGGCAGCTTGATTTCAGAACCTGTTTCAGAGTCTTTGCTGCCTCTAGAGTGGTCCAGTTCGTTCTTGCTAAGGATCGGGTGTTAATGTTAACCGTATGTATTACAACATAGTTCAAGCCCAGATTTTCTTTTGTATCTGTGTGTAGCATTCTATTATTATAATGTAATATTTGTGTTGTTATATTGTATAATGATTATGTTGCATTGTGTCTTCTTTCCAGGACTGATGACTAACTCTTAGCCTTTCCTTTGCACTTAGTCAACATGGAACTTTAAAGAATGCTGCTTTTTTCTTCTTTTCTCAAACAGCTTTATTGAAGTATAATTACACAAAATGCACTGCACATATTAATACCCAAGTGCATAGATTTTAATGCATTTAGATACTGTGAAAAATCAACAGTACAATGAAGATAATGAACATATCCATCCTCAAAAGTTTCCTCGTGCCCTTTTGTAATCCCCTGTCCAATCCCTCCCATCTCTCCTTGTCAGGTAGCGACTGATATGCTCTCTGTCACCATACGATAGTTAGCATTTTCTAGAGTTTTATATAATTGACATCATACAGTGTGTACTCTGTTTGGTCTCACTTCTTTAACTTGGCTTGGTTATTTTGAGATACATCAGTAGTTTATCTTTTTGTTGTGTAATATTTCATCATGTGGATATAGCACATCCTTACCAACATTTGGTATAATCAGGGTATTTTTTCCCCTCTTAATTTTAGCCATTTTAATAGTTTTTTTTTTTTTAATCTTATTGTGGTTTGAATTCACATTTTCCTAATGACTAATAATATTGAGCATATTTTCATATACCGATTTGCTACCTATATATCCTCTTTGGTGAAGTATCTGTTAAAATCTTTTGCCTATTTTATTGTTGGGTTTATTTTGTTGAGTTTTGAGAGTTCTTTTTTTTAAAGATTTTATTTATTTATTTGACAGAGAGACAGCTAGAGAGGGAACACAAGCAGGGGGAGTGGGAGAGGGAGAAGCAGGCCCCCCCTGAGCAAGGAGCCCGATGTGGGGCTCGATCCCAGGACCCTGGGATCATGACCGGAGCCAAAGGCAGACACTCAACGACTGAGCCACCCAGGTGCCCCTTGAGAGTTCTTTATATATTCTGGATATATACATTTATCAGATGGATAATTTACAAATACTGTATCATAGCATGTGTTTTGTCTTTGTGTTTTCCTAAGACTGCTTTTGGTGATATCATTTTCAGATTGTTCATTACTAATGTATAGAAATACAATAGATTTTTTTAAAAATGATCTTATATCCTGCAACTTCACTGAACTCATTTATTGGTTCTGATCATTTTTTCTTGTTATTATTTAGGATTTTCTATGTTTAAGATCGTGTCATCTACTAATAAAGATAGTCTAACTTCTTCCTTTCCAATCTGGTTGCTTTTATTCTTTTTCTTGCCTAATTTCCCTTCCTGGAAATTCCAGTGTGGTGTTGAATAGTAACGGTGTGAGTGAACATCCTCATCACATTCCTGATCTTAGGGAGAATACATTCAGTTTTCCACCATTAAGTATGATAGCCGCTGTGGGTTTTTTGTATATATCAAGTTGAAGACGTTTCCTTCTGTTACTGGTTTATTGAGCCTTTTTTTTTTTTTCCATGAAAATGTGTTGGATTTTGTCTAATGCTTTTTTGGTGTCTATTGAGATAATCATATAGTTTTTGTCATTGATTTTATTAATGTAGAATATTACATTGACGATATTTGTATGTTAAAGTAGCCTTGCATTCTGGTATAAATATAACTTGGTCATGATATGTAATTTTTTTACATGTTGGATTCTCTGCTAATGTTTAATTGAAGATTTTTATATGTATATTCATTAGGGATATGGAGCTGCAGTTTTCTTACGATGTCCTTGTGTGGGTTTGGTCATAAGACAGTATTGATTTCATGAAATGATTTGGAAAGTATCCCCTCCACTTTTTCTTTTTCTTTTTCTTGGAAGAGCTTGAGAAGCATTGGTATTAATTCTTCAAATGTTTGGTCACATTTATTAGTGAAACCATCTGGGCCTACGATTTTCTTTGTGAGAATTTTTTTTAATTACAAATTCAATTATTTTACTTATTATATGTCTGCTGAGATTTTCTATTTGGTTTTGAGTTAGTTTAGGTAATATTTTTGTCTCAGGAATTTGTCTAGGAATCTCATCTAGGTTATCTACTTTGTTGGCCTTCCACTGTTTCTGATATTCTCTTATAATCCTCTCTTATTTCTATCAGGTCATTAGTAGCGTACTCTTCTATGGCTTATTTTAGTGGTATATATTTTCATTCTTTTTTTTTTTAAATCTTGGGTTGGTTCAGCTGAAGTTTTGTCAATTTTATCACCAAAGTTATTTACCCTTTTAAAAATGGTTTTGGGATTTTATCTGACTTGTGAACGCTACTTACAGAACTTTTATGAAGTGCTTTTTATGAAAACCTCTGCTTGCTTTGTAAAGCATGGTTTGTAAAGCTTCTGGTATGACTGTGTGATGCTGTCGCCCTCTGTCTTTGTTTCTTCTATGGGATTAATCATCTCAGCTCCCATGGACGGCAGAAGTTGGCAGGTGTGTGAAGCGGGGGTACGGAAGAAAGTATGTTCAAATGCCTTTAATGGGAAGAATTTTTTTCTTGGCTAGCACCCAAAGTTAGAATAAAGTTTACTTGTGTCACCATGCTATGTTTCTGTAATACTGTCAGTGACCCTTAGGGAACAGTGTCTGCTTTGGTGCTGAGATTTGCATATTTCCTTTGTATACCCATTTCATTAAATTCATCAGAAATACTTTTTGATTTTCTATTTACTACTCTAGATAGCAGTGGCTTTTACGAGTAAAGAGATTTGTTTCTATGATCTGCTGTCCAAAGGAGAATTTCCTTGTCAATATAAACTCCAAGGCCTGAAAGGAACTCCAATTTGTATGGAATATTGGTATGACCCCCTTGATGCCAACGAATCAGTTCTTTCTTTTGGGGACATAACTGGAAAGGTAAGTGAGGGAAGGGAAGATTGAACTATGGATTTAAATATCAAACTGTAGCCCAGTATAGAAATAGAATACAAAGGGGGTGACCTCTGAACTTACAGATTATAAGCCCACACACGCTGGGCATGGAAAAGATGGATTAGGTCACAGTTCCTTTTCTTGCTTACAAGGACAATCTTCGTGTGGTTTTCTTGCCAATTATTAGAAGTTATCTCTTATAACTCTTTCAAGTTAATTATTCTGATTTTCATTCACAAGGCTTCTTTCTGCCAGCCTCCTGGGCAGTGCTTATTTACCGTATCATGTAATATCGGGATAGATGCATTGGAGAGGGCAACAAAGAAACCCAGACATTAGGACGCCTGGGTGGCTCAGTCGTGAAGCGTCTGCCTTCGGCTCAGGTCATGATCCCAGGGTCCTGGGATGGAGCCCCATGTTGGTCTCCCTGCTGGGTGGGAGGCCTGCTTCTCCCTCTCCCACTCCCCCTGCTTGTGTTCCCTCTCTTGCTGTGTCTCTCTCTGTCAGATAAATAAAATCTTTAAAAAAAGAAAAAAGAAACCCAGACATTGGATATGATGATTCGGCTTCCTATCACATCCCACCCAACCGCTACAAGATTATTACTTGCTGAATGACACGAGAATATGCCCTTGAGCTCTGAAGTAGTCTAATTTGGACAATTTCCTTTCCTAATTGTGAAAGCTTTGCATTCTTTGTGTGTTTAATAACAAGTGTATCATAAAGGCAAATAATGAACTGGCCTTGGTAATTGCTTTACCAACATGGTTGTTGTTCTGTCTTTTACTATAACTGCCTGCATCCTTTAAATAATATTGAGGAAATTCCCATTAATTCAGTATCTGTTCCTTATTAATCTTAGGGAACATCGAATGTTTTGCAACAATGACACTGTCCATGTTTGTTTTCCTTTCAACATCCCTGTTAAGGTTCAAGCAATTGCTTTCACGGTGGCCTTGATTTCCCTGTTTGAGTGTCCTGCTAGTGCACATGAAGATGGAGAAGCCACAGTGACCATCAGCTGGGCAGAACTGCTCTCTGGATATCACAAATGTTGCTACACATTAGAGCATAATCTTCATCATGGAGACTGGGTCAGGCAAGGTACTGAATTTGAACAGTAATGAAAGAATTGGTCACCTTCAACTTCCACATTTATATTCTTTGATGAAAATGTTTCCCACAAAATGTTAGTCTCAAAACCAGTAATTGGTTCTCGGGAGGTTTTGGCCTGGACTGTCTGTAGCTCCTGTACGCTAGCAGGAATTTCTTTCTCTCTTTTCTTTCCTTCTAAAATGTAATGCAGTTAATTCAGGGGAACTGTGCACTCAAGACATCTCAAGAGAGGAGAGAAAATGGTCACAGAATCCATTTAACTTCAACCCAACTCTGATCCTAAAAATCTCCTCTAGTCCTATCTGGGGCTGCTCAGTGAGAGAACATAACAAGTTCCCTCAAAACCACTCCTTTGTTTTCCTCACGTTTTCATGAAAGTATGTTAGTTTGATTGTCTTCAAAATGGATCGTCTTAATTTTCTTTTTTTTCTCTTTGCTGATGTAATGACTGAGTTCCCATGATCTATAGTACTTGAGCAGTAGCTCTCTGTGTGATAGGATTATGTTGTAAAACAGCATCTATGGAAAGCCAGAACTTTCTTAAAACCTTGTCACCAGTGAGTTTGCTAGTTTCACAATATATCTATTTTTTTTTACAAAATTTGCATGTGATGGTTCAAGATCCACATGTGCAATATCTCTTCTAATATCTCTTTTGGTCCAGATGCTAAAGACTATGGTCATTTTTTCACTTCTAAATTGCTGCATTAAATTATGCCCACTGAAAGGAATGGAAACTAACAATCTCTTTGTTATGTCGTAGTTCTATTCCTAATATACTTTGAAGGGGAGACAGTCAAATGGACCCAGCTGTTGGCCATTATAGTGGTTTTGCCCTCTTTGGGGTCTAGGAGGTTGCAACTAATTCTTTAATTCATGACCCACATAGTAATATCCCACATGATGAACTATAGTTTCTGTATTTTTTTTCTTCAATATACATTATATCATGTCTTTGGTACCTTCTGCGTATCCTTTAATTCTGGCATGATATTGAATGTGGGAAAAACAAAAGATGCTATTTTTTGGTTATCTACTATGTGTCACAGGCACAAAATTATGTGTTATGTTTGCATAACATGGAAACAAGAATCACAGTATGAGAAACTGTACAGAGCTATTGTAGCTGCTTCCAAATGAGCATGGTACTTGAAGGATAGTTGGCACACAGTGTTGCATTAGTTTCAGGTGTACAACACAGCAGTTCCACAAGGCTATATGTTACACTGTGTTCACCACAAGTGTAACTGCCATCTGCTACCATACAGCGCTATTACAGTATCTTTGACTTTATTCCCTAAGCTGTACCTTTTATTCCCATGATTTATTCATTCCGTAAGTGGAAGTCTGTATTTCCCACTCTCTTTCACCCATTTTGCCCATCCCCCACCCCCAGCAAGCATCAGTTTGTTCTCTATCCTTATGGGTCTGTTTTTGCTTTTTGTTTGTTTGTTTATTCATTTGTTTTGTTTTTTTTAGATTCCACATATAAGTGAAATCATATGGTGTATTTCTTTCCCTGTCTGATTTATTTCACTTAGCATAATGTCCTCTAGGTCTATCCATGTTGTTACAAATTGGAAGCTCTCGTTCTTTTTTATGGCTGAGTAGGTGTGTGTGTGTGTGTGTGTGTGTGTGTGTACCAAATCTTTTTTTTAATTTATTTTTGTATTATGTTAATCACCATACATTACATCATTAGTTTTTGATGTAGTGTTCCAAATCTTCTTTTTATTGCAAGTAATGCAAGAAACATAGAAGTGCATATATCTTTTTGCATGAGTGTTTTGGGGGCTTTTTTGGGGTAAATACTTAGTAGTAGAATTCCTGGATCATGGTGTTTCTATTTTAACTTTTTGAGGAACATCCATACTGTTTTCCACAGTGGCTGCACCAATTTATATTCCCACTAACAGTGCACTAGGGTTCCTTTCTCTCCACATCCTCACCAACACTTGTTATTTCTTCTCTTTTTGATTCTAGCCATTCTGACAGTATGAGGTGATATCTCATTGTGGTTTTAATTTGCATTTCCCTGATGATTAGTGATGTTGAGCATCTTTCCATGTGTCTGCTGGCCATCTGTGTGTCTTCTTTGGAAAAATAACTATTCATGTCCTCTGCCCATTTTTAATTTTTATTTATTTATTTATTTATTTTTAAAGATTTTATTTGACAGAGAGAGACATAGCGAGAGAGGGGACACAAACAGGGGGACTGGTAGAGGGAGAAGCAGGCTTCCTACGGAGCAGGGAGCCCAATGTGGGGCTTGATCCCAGGACCCCGGGATCATGACCTGAGCCGAAGGCAGACGCTCAACGACTGAGCCACCCAGGCGTCCCTCTGCCCATTTTTTAATTGGATTATTATTATTTTTTGTATTGAGTTATATAAGTTCTTTATATATTTTAGATACTAATTCCTTATTGGATATATCATTTGCAAATATCTTCTTCCATTCAGTAGGTTGCCTTTTCATTTGTTGATGGTTTCCTTTGCTGTGAAAAATCTTTTTATTTTGGCACAGGTCCATTAGTTTATTTTTGCAAGCATGATATTTTAATATATAAAACAAAGACTAGATTCACTATAGTAATAAAGTAATAGTTCCTAAAATCTACTTGTAATAGGCTTCCTGAAGTTTGGAGTATCATTTGAGTTCCATGACCTTAAATTAATATGGCTACATAGAAGTAGCTAACAAAATTCTGTTATTGAAAAGGTTGGGCATATAACCAAGTACAGTTTAAATTGATATTATTTTCTCTGAATATGAAATACAAAATACTCTCTCAGAGAGAATGAAACGTTCCACTCTAGACCTTGTCATAGTTTCATTTAAACCTCTCCAAAACCGACTCTGCTGTAAAGTAACCACTTATAAGTCTGTTAAGTCTGTAAAGTTGCAGGACAAGGATTTTTCTATAGGTCCATGTGAAGTCATTGCTTATCATGTTTCCAAAATATAATACTGATCTTTTGTTCCCTCATCTACTGACTAAAGAACATGGGGAACTTAGTTTAGTATCAGCACTATAACTCATGTTTATGACCAAAGAAATCCAACTTTGGAGTCTGGCTTCTTAAATCACTGCAATTAGGAATTGGCTATAAAAAAGTTTTACATGTAAAAGAAATATCAGGGATCTTTGCTATCTAATTTGGATTACACATTTCTTAGCTCTGTGAATCAAAACTCATTGTAATTAAGTGAATAATTTTTGGAAAAATAGGTGAAAATATATTTACTTTAGTCAGTTTATTTGAATTGCGGACTCAATGTGTCAATCAATCAACAATTATTTATCTTTTATGTGATTTAAAACTGTCTTAGGCATTGGAGACTGTAGAAGAAAGATTAATTATAACCTCAAGAAACAGTATATGAACAAGAATTAAAGACTAATATAAAATAATTTATTAGAACATTGTACATGTGTCTGTTAGCCATTTGTATGTCTTCTTCAGATAAGTGTTTTTCATGTCTTCTGCCCACTTTTTGACTTGATTAGTTGTTTTTTGGATGTTGAGTTTGAGAAGTTCTTTATAGATTTTGGATATCAGCCCTTTATATGTAGTGTCATTTACAAATATCTTCTCCCATTCTGCGGGTTGCCTCTTTGTTTTGTTGACTGTTTCCTTTGCTGTGCAGAAGCTTTTTATCTTGATGAAGTCCCAAAAGTTCATTTTTGCTTTTGTTTCACTAGCCTTTGGAGATGTATCTTGAAAGAAGTTGCTGTGGCCAATGTCAAAGAGGTTACTGCCTATGTTCTGTTCTAGGAATTGGATGGATTCCTGTCTCACATTGAGGTCTTTCATCCACTTTGAGTTTATCTTTGTGAATGGTGTTAGAGAATGGTCGAGTTTCATTCTTCTGCATGTGGCTGTCCAATTTTCCCAGCACCATTTATTGAAGAGACTGTCTTTTTTCCATTGTGTATTTGTTCCTGCTTTGTCGAAGATTATTTGACCATAGAGTTGAGGGTCCATATCTGGGCTCTCTATTCTCTTC
>NC_138369.1:104831626-104857345 GCF_054177405.1 Leptonychotes weddellii | reverse complement strand
ATGGACTCTGAGAAACAAACTGAGGGTTTTAAAGGGGAGGGGGGTGGGGGGATTGGTTAGCCCAGTGATGGGTATTAAGGAGGGCACGTACTGCATGGAGCACTGGGTGTTATACGAAAACAATGGATCGTGGATCACCACATCAAAAACTAATGATGTACTGTATGGTGACTAACATAACATAATAAAATAAAATTAAAAAAATAAATAGTATGTTGGTTTAAAAAAAAGAACATTGTACAGTGGTATTGAAAATTAACTACTAAACCATATAAACAAGATATTAACTCCCATAGTAATGCTTAAGCAGCAAATTTATAAGGAAAAGCTTCAAGGGTGCGTGGTGCTACTTGAAGGATGGGTAGATGGAAAAAGGGAGGGCATGGTGAACATGAGTAAAGGGAGACAAGCAGACCTAATGATGGACATGAATAGATCAGAGAGATGGACATGAATAGATCAGAGGCTGAGTATTGAGGAAATAAATGTGAATAGGTCTAATAGGGACATATGTTGGAAATCTTGGCAGCTTGCCCAGTTTACACTTGCTGGAAAGTGAAACAGTGCAGTACTGAAGGTTTTTGAGGACACTTGGAAAGCCCTGATGCACACAGCATTTAGGAAAGATTTGTTTGGTAGTTCTGTCTGGCGTAGGTTGGAGGACAAAGAATGAAACTGCAATCAGACTGGTTAGTTAGAAGGCCTTTGATTATGAGAAAGTAGAAATGATAAAGCAAGGAAAGAAATAAGCAACCTTCTGAGACAGGAATCTTTAAGGACTTGAAGTCTGAAAATGTGGGATGATGAATCATTTTAGAATGTCTCACAAAGACATCAGTTTCCAGGTGGAGAATGTTCTATTTGCAGATCACAGATGCCCTCTTGGGCCCAATTCTTCTCCACTCACCTTTTCAATGCAGACTATATCTGAAGGATCCCTTATTCTGGGATAGTCCAGATCCTGCCACCAAAGAAGAGTCTTTCTTGCCAGTATTGTTCCTGAAACTTCCTTTACCTTTACCAAACTCCTTATTCTGCTTCTTTTTCTATCTAATTCAGATGGACTTTTCTTTACGTGATATGCAGTGTTCTCAATTTGGGCTTTGCTCCTGGCTTCTTAAGAATCTTGCTTTCAGATTCCGCCCAATCTGTGAAACAATCCTAAAAATTTCTGTACCTACATCAGAACTTTTGTCCTGCCTGCCATAACTCTTTCAGACCCAGAGGAAATTTGGATGCCTCACATGTAAACCACATTTATACATAAACTGAAAACTAAAACAATCTTTTTATGGTATACATTATGTCCTTTATTCTCCTTAGTGTCTACTCTAACACGTGATACGTTGTTTTGTCAGGTTTTCCCTTTCTCACTGATTTTAAGCAACTTACGTGTGATGTGCTTCAGTGTTCTTGGTGTGTGTGTCTGTGTATGTGTGTGTGTGTGTTTATGCTGCTTGGAATTCATTGAGATTCTTTGATATATGGCTCTGTGGTTTTCATTACACTTGGAAATTTTTCTATTGTTATTTTTTCCAAAATTTTCTGTTCCCCCCTCTTTTTTCTGGAACTCCCATTATCTATCTATCTATCTGTCTATTTATCTATCTATATCTATATCTATATATATCTTAGATGTTTCATATTATCCTAAAGTTAAGGAGGCTTTATACATTTTTATTCAGTCTTTTAAAAACTTATTTTAAATCACTGTGTTTTAGGTTACCTAGATTCTATTTCTATGTCTACAAGTTCCTGTTTCTTTTCTTCTGAGATGTTGCAAAGTGTTTTCAAAGGATGAGGCTGCCTCTCTGGTTCCTGTGGGGCAGACTGCCTCAACCTAGCTCCTAAGGATGAGGGCTCTGCAGAGAGTCGTGGTGTGGCCACACTCAGAGGAGCCAGGACGGGCAGTGGGTCACCCCAGAGAGCCGCAGCATGGCTGGGGTCACTGTCCCAGTGTGGACAGCACCCACCAGGCCATGGGGATAACATTGCCACTCCATTGGATTTGAAAGGCAGAGCATCAAGCCAGAGAGGATTATTCTTGTCTGTTAAGGTTTAATGGAGTTCTCCCTGTTAGACTTTGTATTTCCTTGGTATCTATTACCCTTTCCTTCTTTCCTATTTCTCCTTTTTTGGAATGGGAATGCCTATCTCATGCCTGTTCCATCACTTTTTCAGGAAGCACACAACTTGTTTGATTTCCTGAGTTCACAGCTTGGAAAGGAATCTTCCTCAGGATGAATTGTATCCCAAGTCTTATCCATACCTTATTTAGATGAGCCTTTGAACTTAGACTTTAGAGTTGATGCTGGAATGAGTTAAGTTAAGACTTTGAGGTTATTGGGATGTAATTTGCATTCGAGAAGGGAATGGGTGGGGGGTGGGGCAGAATGTTATGGACTCAATGTTTGTGTCCCCTCCCAAATTTGGATGTTGAAATTCTAACCCCAATATGATGGTATTAGAGGATAGTGCCTTTGGGAGGTGGTTAGGTCTGGAGAGTTTAGCTCTCATGAATAGGATTCATGTCTTATAAGAGACCCCAGAGAATCTCTCACTTCTTCCCCATGTAAGGACACAGCAAGAATTAGGCCACCTATGAACCAGGAAGTGGGCCCTTACCAGACACTGAATCTGTCAGCACCTTCATCTTGGACTTTCCAGTCTCCGAAACTGTAAAAAATAAATGTCTATTGTTTAAGCCACCCAGTCTGTTTTGTTATAACAGCCTGAACAGACTAAGACCTTGGATAAATACTACTGAAAAATATTGCAAAAGGAAAGAGAGATACCAAAAGAAATCTTGATAAGTATTAGTAGATACAAATTTTTTAAAATTGGGGGTTATTTATGGTTAAAAAGTGATTGGGGTAAAAAAACTATAAATAATGTATAGTTTAATAATACTATATGACTGAATATTGAGGAAAATGAATAGAGAAGATAATTTAAAAAGGAGAAAGCGCAGAGTATAGAAAGGTGAAGAGTCTCTATAAGATTTTCTCTTACTTCAAATTTTAAATTTTTATATTTTTCTTAGTACCTCTGAAAGGAGGACTCACTTTAGTCCTAACCAGTAAATAAATGCCCATTTCCAGATTTAGCAATAGAGATTAGAAGCTTAAATACAACTTTTTTGTTTGTTTGCAGCTCAGTTATTTCAGTATGAGGAGAAGGAAAGAAATGCTGAAATGAAGAAGGAGGGAGAAAGAGGAGGGCAGGCTGGAGTCAAAAATAGAACAGTGGGCTTAGTACAGAGTATGCTCTCTGGTCCACAAGACTGACCCTACTGGGAGCAAGCAACCAATGTTTGGTTTCATTTGAGATATATATATATATATATATATATTTATCCCAGCAACAGGAATTGATATTCTTAGAACTCATCAAAAAATATTTTGGCTGATTTTATTCTTAGTGTGAGGAAAGAATATACAATTGAGGAAAGAAAGAAATACATGAGCAAGTATGGTAATAATGTTTCATGGAAGCTAAGGATAAAAAGCTGAAATGTCAAAGGAAAAACTTAGTTTCAGACATAAGAGTTTTGGCTTACTGCTTTAAGATAAGATTCAGATTTCTTATTTAAAACTTTGAAGGAGAAATGTTTTCATCTGTCTGAATGGTTCTGTGTCATATTTTAATAGAAAAATAATTACATTCTGAAATGCTTATAAAGTAAGGACCGAGTTTTTATGAAATCGTGGTGAGACATAAGTGTCTTGAATCTCAGAGAAGTTTTACCTTTTTTTGGTCCCAGATAATTGCCTCCTCATATAGACAATGTCATTGGAAATCTTGGGCACCATAGACTGAAAGTGTAGCTTCTGAAAAAGTGAGCACTAAACTGCCAATAATAAAAAGCATTGATTTTTTTTTTTTTTTATTAAATTGAAAGGTGTTTTGTCCACTTTGTTTGACCATGGCTAGGAGAAGGTACAAAACAGTTTAGACTGATACCCAAATCAATAATTTCTGCACTAATTAATGGAGGTGTGCCAGAGAATTTAGCATACAGATCCCAGATCGCATTTCCTTGGGAAGGCTTCACAACTGATAGAGACCAAGTTTGGAAGAGAAGCTACATTTAGCGTCTTGTTGTGCCTTGCTCCACTTCCCTGCATCTAAATTACTCCAGACAAAAAGATGGTGCATCCCTGAGTTCGCTGGAACACCGTGTCCTTCCTACCAGTTCTCTTGCTGTGTTTAAGGCAGTTGAAATCAGCTTTGAGCTGTGTTGGGGTTAATGCAGAGCATGAAATCAGCCATAATACTGGCTTGCTAAAAGGTAACACAGAGGCCGCTGAGGGCAGGGAAGGTTTCGGAGAAGGGCATAGGCCTTTGGAATGCCGAGGCCCTCGTGACCACTCTGCCATTGGAATGCCACGGGGAGTTGCCTTCCCGAAGCCTTCTTAGCCTAAACTGCCGCCCTGTAATCTAAGAGATATGTGCATTGTCCCTTAGGCTATGTTAGGCAGAACTCCTAGAACATGCAGATTAGCATATCGTATCTTTCCCGTAAACAGATCCTCCTAGTTTCAGTAAGACCCCCTTGTCACACATCACGTGCTTGAGAAACGGTGATAAGGATTTGTGATTATCCTGAAGGGCCAATAAAAGCGGGAGCAAAGAAAAGCAAAGGGTCTTTGTCTCTGAGCATGACCCCCTTGCCTTCTCCTCTCTTTCATGGCCAAGTTTGGAGTCATCTTTCATCCATCGTACAGGGATTGGTGGCCATTCCAGGCAGAGCTGGTGGCTTAGGTTTGAAGAAAAGAGGTCTCTTCCTGCAGCTTGTTTAATAGCGTGGTGGAAGGTGAAGATTCGTTTGTATCATGAACATGGGTCAAATCAGTATTTTGAGAAGTCATTAAATTAATTGCATTATTGTTTTTTAATGTGCTTAGCAGTGCTGAATTAGACGCATTTTGATTTCTAAAAATGAAATAGCTAGGGTTATTCTTTCTATCTTTCCTTCTTGAAATGGTAGTTGCTCAGAATATAGAGGGCCCTGTGGTGGTCTAAGAAAATAGGACTCCAACTTCACAATAAGAAATGCAACTGCAAACAAACCCCCTCAAGCAAGAGAACATCAAGAAAGTTCAAGGTAGGATGTTTTCCTAAGTCATACGACTCATAAAGCAAAAAAGCTTGGGAAATGATCATAAGAATTCCTAGTTAGAAATGGCCCAGTTTTTTACTCTGCTCCAGCTTCTACCTGTTGGCAGATTATACGAAGTAGCCTCATTCTAGCTTACTCCAACTTCTCCTAATAGCATTACTTACTCGGTTTTCAGGTATCACTTTTCATTTTCAAATCACTTTTCCCACATTAACTAATTGCCATTACACGGGGTCATTTCGACAACACAAATGAGAACAGGGATCCATGGCAGTTCCTTCAATGCCCTTTTTTATGACTAAGTGGCAAAGAGTGGAAGCATGGAAAGTGAGCGTCTTAATGGACAGACATGATCAGATTGTCTTTTTTTCCCCTCAGAATATTATCTAAAAGTAATTTAAAAAATATTTTCCCTCTACCATTCTTCAAACTCACTGCAAGTATTAAAAATAAATCATTTATTTTATCAGTTCAGCCCATTCCCTTGCTTGATATTTTAAAAACTTTTTCATCATAACCTATCATTTCCTTTGCTGTCTTCCAGAAGTGAGGAACACATTTTTATTTATCAGATAATTTGATTTTAAGGAAATGGCTTTACCCTCACCTCTTCTTACTCAGGCATTCTCAGGAGCTCTGGCATTCCACAATCTAATCAGATACAAGTTATATCTTGGTCTAGAAATAAAGTGTGAATTGTTGAGCCTCCAATATGTAACACTACAGGCCCATAAATGTCACTTGGTAGCCTGCAGATTGAAATCTAAAAGGAGTACTTTGAATACCAGAGCAGAATGTACTTCTTTATATGTTTTTCTTTATAGCCTTGAAACTGAAGATGATAGTTGGATATAATGTGGGGAACACATGACAAAGCAATTTTCTGGGTGGGAATACTTTATTTTGATTGTACTATAATGATATTATGAAATTTCCATGGATTTGAAGATATAATTATAGTGTTGTTATACACTTTAGATCTTATAATATTGCTTCACTGAGTCAAGTTACAATACCCTCAGCATTTTCTGTAAACAAAGGGAATATTTTCAGTGAGGTTGCTTCCTATGAGAACAGTTTTCATCAGATTTTAGACCGTTGGTACTTCCTGTAAGGTAACAGCAGGGGAGTGGCGGTGCTCAGGGACCTTTATGGCCTGGAAATTGATTGCTCCCTAGTGAGACTCAGAGGACTCACCTTTATAGGATCGGATCACTTCTTAGGTTTTTTCTCCTTTCCTTCCCCTCTCTCTTTCTCTTTTGAAAGAAAGACAGATGAGGGGCGCCTGGGTGGCTCAGATGGTTAAGTGTCTGCCTTTGGCTCAGGTCATGGTCCCAGGGTCCTGGGATCGAGTCCCACATTGGGCTCCCTGCTCCTTGGGAGCCTGCTTCTCCCTCTGCCTCTCTCTCTCTCTGTCTCTCATGAATAAATAAATAAAATCTTTAAAAAAAAAAAAGAGAAAAAAAAGAAAGACAGATGAGAGAAAAGAAGGAGAGAAAACAAGGAGGAGATAAGAATATCCTTCCTAGACGGTAAGAGCTATTTGCCTTTTGGAACCAGTGAGTCTGATAGAAATGGAAAGATCCTCCTGATAAAAGACAGCAAGATCAGTTTCCTCGCTTGGGGATTGGAATTTTGCTCCCCAGTGTGTGGTGTTGGGTCATCCAGGATGTAGGAGCAGCCATTTTTGCCTGAGTCTGGCTGTGTTTGTGCCAGGCATTGACATCTGGCAATCCCACTCTAACATTCTAGACCAGTCATGGCTTAAATAAACCATGGTTTGGGCATGAGCTGGACCTCAGGGAGCAGCAGATGGCTGGTAAGCTCTTGTTTGCCTGCTTCACACCCAGGAGGAGGAACCCAGGAATCTGGCCAATTATTCATCTTAAATCTCCAGAATCCCATATGATTATTGTGACTCATGTTGTTTCCTGCCATGTGTTCCAACTGAAAAAAAGTTCAAGGTATCCTAAGATTGGGTAAAATGTCTGAATGCCGACTTAGCTGCAACTTCTCATTGTAAATTCTTTCATGGAGGGAGGAAGCATTCATTAGTGAGGTATTCCCCACACGTCAGGCTGTGTGATCATAATCTGGGCTTCACTTTTGACTTTAGGTATTAAAGCAGTTCTATTTTGCTCATGTTTTGTGAGAAACCAACTAAGATCCTTTTCTTTTCTTCTTCTTCTTCTTTTTTTTTTATCAGTTACTTACAATGCATCTTTAGATGCTATCATTTCCAGTACAACCAGCAATACAAACACTGTGGTGCTGGCTTGGAGAGAGAAATCAAAAAAGCATCTTAAAATGACATCCTTCGATGTTGCTGAGGGCATTCATGCTTTTGATTACCACTCTCAGCTCAATTTAATTGGTATGTAAAATAAATCATGATAACTACGAGGGCCTCATAAATAGTCCGGGATGCATATTGGTATGCAGGGAGCCTCTCCACCTTGTTGCTTTACTGCCAGGGAGACCGACTTGAACAGCTCACATTTTATTGCCTGAGAATGTCTGATAATGACGCATTGTGACGTGCGGCATGTAGGAACTACATTGGGGTAAAAATAGGAGGAAGCACCCCGATGCTTTCATTAGTGTTTTTATTAGAATCTGTGGGGGCGTAAGATGATACAGAGGAAGAAGACCGTTTTTGTGCCATGTCTGCTCTTTCTGCCCTCCCTCCACCTGCTGCTGGCGCGGCTACAGCACGCATGTGCGCGGGACAGCGGCAAAATGCACGTTTTTCCCCTGTCAGAATGCAACCTCCAGTGCTTTTTGAACATTTTCAGATTATCTGAATTTTAGTTTAAAATGAGAGGTCCTTTTTTGGACATAAAAGAGGATGTTAGTTGGAGAAATAAGCTGAAAGGTTTCAAGCGTTAACTATTTAAATAAAATATATGACATTTTGAAAGCTGATAATTTGATATATAATATCTATAAATATGTATATATATTGAAACATTGTAAAAAAAGTGAGGTATTAAAAATTAATAGGGTAGTGACAGAGAATGAACATACAAATGGCCTTTGGAATGGGTCATATTAATATAAGCCTCATTCGATAATTATCATTCATAGAAAAGTACTGGTATCAGCTAGGAGGCTGAGTCTCTGAAATCCCTAATGATCATGGCTGACAGTCATGGTAACAGACACCTTGAATATGAACTCAGGAAAATGCCAGGAACTACCTTTCGAAGAGAATTGGAGACCTATTAGAGAAGGCTGGGTTAGCCAAGCGAGTTCGAAAGGACTTCAATATCAACCATTTCATTGACTTATTAATAATTATTTCAGCCCCTTTACACTGATCACTTCTTTGTACTTGGCATAGTGCTGGAAAAATAAGAGTGACCAAGCTCTCAGCACTACAGTCAGCCGTCAACAAGAGAAAACCAAAGAGCGCTCTACTGAGTTTCCCCAGACCTGAAGACCCACTGTAACCCCCGCTCTTGATGTGCTCCCTCAATGAAACCAATTCATGCTTAAAAATATCTTATTCTCTCAATAGAGCAGGTCAAAGGTATAATTCTGCTGTTGGTGTGCTTGTAAATACTCAATTATTTATAGGGCAGTGGAAATAATTTGTTTCCATATACTTTCTCATTAATTTGGGAACTTTAAATATTGTTTTAGTTTTTGCTCCCTCCTGGGATAACTATAATGTGGTCTCCACTCCTAGGTTGTGCTAGCTGGAGGGGGAAAACATCAGAACTGGGAAGTGGGATGCCGTGCCCTCCTGGTTGGGCCGCTGGTTTCCTCCTAAGTGGGACTGTATTGTCCTGTCACCTCATGCTCACTCCTTCCCCATTCTCCCTCCAGTCAACCATTTCCAGTGATAGAACTCGTGCCCCATTAGCCTGACAACATGATCTTCCTTCCTTCAAGGCAGGGTGCATTAGTGCTCAGAGGCATTTAGCAACCCCCAGATATGGGACATATATTCATTTCAAAAAGGAAATTGTATGGGTTGTTCACGTTACTAAAACCACTTTTTTCCCCTTCTAATTCTGATTAGCAACTGCTGGCATCAACAATAAAGTTTGCCTTTGGAACCCCTATGTTGTCTCCAAGCCAGCTGGTGTCCTTTGGGGTCACTCAGCCAGTGTAATAGCTGTTCAGTTCTTTACTGCAAGAAAACAGCTTTTCAGCTTCTCCAAAGATAAAGTAAGTAACATTGTACATTTAATTTGTTTAGTTCTGCCTCCTCAGTTCCTACCTAAATCTGTCTGTGGGCCTGAATTCCTCTGAGGGCTGGTGTGGATTTTTAAAATACACTGGCTAACTACTATAGCTTTGGAAATCTAAATTTGGAAAAGATATTTATGGTAATTTAAGCATAGTCCTGGGTAACTGAACAAAGTATTTCATTAAAAAACTTTTAAACCATATACTCATGGATTTAATCCTTTTAACTGCATTCTTAAAATGTTACATCTTGAGTTTCCAAAGTTCTCACTAATTCAATAGAAAAAACAAATGGAGATGAGGAAATGTTGCTTGGTAATGGTAAGATATGAAGAGGCACAGCTAATTAGCTATTGTTGTTTTGATATTGAGGAAACTCAGTAAGTTAGACATCAAAGTTAATCTGAAGACTATCAAGTATATTAAGGACATTTCAGGGGCTCCTGGGTGGCTTAGTCAGTTAAGCGTCTGCCTTTGGCTCAGGTTGTGATCCCAGGGTCCTGGGATCAAGTCCTACACTGGGTTCCCTGCTCACTGGGGAGCCTGCTTCTCCCTCTCCTGCTTCCCGTGCTTGTGCTTGCTCGCTCTCTGTCAAATAAATAAATAAATAAATAAAATCTTAAAAAAAAAAACATTTCAATTATGTATATCAGTCCATTTTTCTTTGGAGATATTTATGGGATGTTTTAAATATGGTGGGAAGAAAAACATGGTACCAGAACCAGACAGTCCAGGTCAAATCCTGACCACATTATTATTTACTACCCGTATCCCCTTAGGAAAATTTCTTTTTTTTTTTTTTAAGATTTTATTTATTTATTTGAGAGAGAGAGTGAGAGAGAGAAAGAGCACAAGAGGGGGGAGCGGGAGAGGGAGAAGCAGACTCCCTGCTGAGCAGGGAGCCCGATGCGGGACTCGATCCCGGGACTCCAGGATCATGACCCGAGCCGAAGGCAGTCGCTTAACCAACTGAGCCACCCAGGCGCCCCGGAAAATTTCTTAAACTCTAATAATCGTGTCACTTGTTTCTCTGTAAAACTTCCATTTTCCATAATGCCTGATTTTATAGATCCAGGTAATGTGATAGATTTCAAGATGTTTGGTTGTGAAGAGAAGAAGGATGGGCAATAGGCTTACTGAGTACAGCCTCTGAGCCTTTCAGTGAATCTGAATTTTTATTTTATTCTAAAGCAATACATGTATATGTAAAAATTAAATAGAAACTTATCTTCAGCTCCTTACCCACACCCCATCCATAAGTTCTGCCAAACTTGCTTATTTTACTGTACTACCTATTGTGTAAATCTTCTCCCAATTCTGGTTGATTCTACCATCAAAATATATTTATTGGCCTCACCTCTCCCTCTCAGTTCCCCCTGCTCTAATTCAAAATCTCATCTTCTTTTGCCCAAGATTTTGCAAAGGTTTTCTAACCAGTCTCCCTACTTTCAGACCCGTCTGACTCTAATCTGCCCCTTATCCTGCTAATGAGGTGGTTTGTAAAAAAAAAACTTGTTTAGCACTTCATGGAATTCTGAGTCTAAATACGAACTCCAGAATTCTTAAGCTTTTGTACAAAGCCCTCCCCCAGCCTGTTACCCTATTTTATTTCCTGCTTTTCTCTTTCGTTCACTTAATGCTCCAGCCATATCACACCTTTGGCTCTTCCCGCCATGCTGCCTTATGGCTCTGCAGCGTGCTCTTCCTTCTGCCTTTGGTTCCCTTTCCTGATGATCACTTGGCAAATGCCTGTTTATCCTCAAAGTTTCAGAGTTTTTGGAGTCACAGAGGGTGTTTCCTGTACTCCAGTTGTACCTGTTTGTAGATTCTCAGTAAATCTTACATGAATCTTTATCAAACATAAATATGAAAGAAATAACAGGGCTTTTATTATAACAGAATTCCATGAAAGTGTTGACTGAAAAAAAAAAAGCCAATCTTAAAGTAGGTTAGTAAATACCTTATTCATCTTACTGAAGACTATAGCCTGGGAGACAGTATTTCACATTGTTCTGAAGAACTGCTCCAAAGTTTTAAGTTTACAGGGGATTATATGTGAAAAGGGGAAGGGGCATATGTACTTACAAGCAGTTCTCCAAGGTATAATTTTGTGTCACAAGGTATAATTTGTTTGGGTGTAAAAACTAAGGTTTACGGATTTCCACATATACTTGTGAAAGACCGCTTAGGTCATCTTAATACATTATGTTTCTATCATATCTGACTGTTCAAAAATATTGCCAGCATGCTTCTGCTTACCTGGTTTTCTGGTTGTTCCTGTTTTGGGTTTCTCCTTGAGATCACTTGAGATGGTCAGAGAAGGCTGACATCAGTTACTCACTGATGTTTTAGTGCACGAAATGTTTTATCACTTTAAAAGCAAGTGAAAAAAAAAAGTCCTTAGAGTCAGAATGGATTGTGTATAGCTATCCTCAGTATTAAGACTACCTAGCCTCGGGCGCCTGGGTGGCTCAGTTGGTTGGGCGACTGCCTTCGGCTCAGGTCATGGTCCTGGAGTCCCTGGATCAAGTCCCGCATCGGGCTCCCTGCTCGGCAGGGAGTCTGCTTCTCCCTCTGACCCTCCCCCCTCTCATGTGCTCTCTCTCATTCCCTCTCAAATAAATAAAATCTTAAAAAAATAAAAAAATAAAAAAAATAAAAAAAAAAAAGACTACCTAGCCTCTTCCAAAGCTGTTTTATCATTCTATTTTTGCTTTGACATGTAAACAATTGCATTATAATAAAGCTTGTCATGCTGTCTTTTACATTAGTCTAAATCCATTTCACTTTGATAAAGGCATAATAATCTTAGTCTTTATGTCTTTACAGCAAACAACAGGGCTTTCTACTATCAGGTTAAGCCTTTGCTTTATTGCTGTACAGTTTTATGGAATTGGAGTTAAGGAAGAGAGAAAATGAAAGAGCACATTTTTTTCAAAGAGCCTTTGAATGAATCATATTTTGGTCAATGAGTTGTGATATTAGAGAATTTCAGACCAAAGTGATCTAGATCTAAATAATTTTTTCCAAAAATGATCTGAGACTTAAGCTGTTTTGTGGAAGACTGCTCTTTTACCATTTTGCCATGATGGTTAAATAAATTTCTCCTTATAGAATTTGATATCATACTAATTAATAGTTCAATTGCACTTTGCTTTGGACTCCTAGCTTTCACTGATGGCGAGGCCCTGCTGGGAGTCAGTAACTTGGGGATTTGGAGGAGGAATTACCATGGGGAGTGAAAGGATTTTCAACGCCTGGGGGAGATCTCTCTGGAGATCTGAGCCTGATTAGGCTCTTCTACTGCTCCTAACTATTCTCTTCTGGGCTGTTCACCCTGATTTGGCCACCAGAATCAGATGGCTTTGTAACTTAATCCTTCATTTAAGGTTCTGATTTTTTCCAGAGCCCAATTTCTACATTGTGGTTCCAAAATTGGCAAGGAAAATACAAAGTGAGACTTTTGTGTGATGACTACATCTTACCTGTTTGTCTTCCCTTTCCTTCTGCATACTCTTCCTCCTCAGCTTCCCTCTATTCATCCAGAAACAAAGCCATATTCATCTTGTTTAAACTACACAAGTAAATAGATTAATGCACTTTCATGAAAATTGCAAATGAGGAAGCATGTAGTGCAAAAAAGTGAATATTCCTTTTGTTCACTTCCCCTTCAGATCGGTTCCTCTCCTAAGAAATAGCCATTATTAACACTTGTGTATATCTTCTCATAATTTATATTATAATATACAGTTGACCCTTGAACAACATGGGGGATAGGGGCACACAGTTGAAAAATCATGTATAACTTTTCACTCTCAAGAACTTAACTACCAATAGCCTCCTGTTGACTAGAAGCCTTACGGATAACATAAATAGTTGATTAACACATATTTTTTATGTTTTGTGTGTTATTCTTACAATAAAGTAAGGTGGGGAAAAGACAATGCTAAGAAAATCACAAGGAAGAGAAAATACATATATAGTACTGTATTTATTAAAAAAAAAAATCATATATAAGTAAGTGAACCAGCACAGCTCAAGCCCATGTTGTTCAAGGGTCAACTGTATTATATATTGTATGTATATAATAATGTATTGTACTGTGTTACAATATATTATTATATATACCATCCTGTGTATGTGTACAAATACAAGGTAGTATTTATTATTAGTTTTTATGTAAATGGTATCACACAAGACATATTTTTCTGCAACTTGATTTTCCCTAAATAATAGCTCCTGGAGATCTTTCTGTGTGACTTTACATAGGCCTATGTTCCATCCACATTGATGTAAATGGTAAGGTTTCATCCTTTCTGATGGCTGAGTAATATTCTGTTGTATATACACCACATCTTTCTCCATTCATCTGCTGATGGACATCTTGGCTCTTTCCATAGTTTGGCTATTGTGGACATTGCTGCTATAAACATTGGGGTGCAGGTGCCCCTTTGGGTCACTACATTTGTATCTTTGGAGTAAATATCCAGTAGTGCAATAGCTGGGAAATGTACTTCTTAAAGAAATTTTTAAGATATTGCTGATTTAGATCTAGGAACATTGTACCCAATAGTATACTCACCAGAGGTGTGTAAAGGTGCCTGTTCTCCACAGTCTTGTCAATAATGGATACTATTAATGTGTTCACTCTTTTGTGTGTAAATCTGATGGATAAAAAAATTAAGTTGAGTTTTTCAGATTTGTTTATATTCATTTATTTATTGTTTTTTGTGCATTATCTGATCATGTCCTTTCTTAACTCTTTTTCTTATTGATTTGTAGTAGTTTGAAAAATATTTTGATTATCCTTTATCATAGATTATGTAAATATTTTACTTATTTCAAGCATATATCTTTTAACTTCTTGTTCTTTTTCTCATTCAAAACTTTTTTTTTTTTTAAACAAAGTCTTTAATTTTTATGAAGTTGAGTCTAAGAAATGATTTTCTTTGTGGCTCTAGATTTTGTATAGAGCTTAGGAATGTCTTCTACACTTCATTTTTACAAAAATATGCTCCTTTGTTTATGGTAATAGTTTTTCTGTTGTTGAATATAGTTTGCATTTACCTTTGCAGTTTATTTTGTGTGAAGGGTTTTTTTGTCTACAAATGGATATCCAAGATTATTTTTTGAATAATTTGTCTCTCACTGGTTTGAAATGCCATTTGTTATCATTTGAATTGATATATATATATATATATATATATATATATATTTGTTTCTGGATGCTTTATTCTTTCCATCAATCTATTTGTCTTTTCCTACAAATGTATCATTTAACCAGCATAATTTTTTTTGTGTGTATATATATTTTTAAAGACTTTATTTGAGAGAGAGAGAGAGAGAGCACAGGCAAGGGGAGAGGCAGAGGGAGAGAGAAAAGGAGAAGCAGACGCTCCGCTGAGCAGGGAGCCTGATGTGGGACTCGATCCCAGGCCCCTGGGATTATGACCTGAGCTGAAGGCAGACGCTTCACTGACTGAGTCACCCGGGCACCCTATGTTTTGATACCTCATAGGGCATTTTCTACTTCTTGTTTTCCTTTTTCAATTTAAACTATCTTCTGCATTTTATCCTTTACAAACCAAGTAAATTTTAGAATCAATATTCATGTTTCATGAAAAAACATACTAGTATTTGGGTTGAAATTTCATTGAATATGGTGATATTTGACATCTTTAAAATACTGAGAAACCACAGCCTGTATTTCTCCATTTATTCATTCTTTTAGCTGTCTTTCAGAAAAATTTCATGCACAAATTTCTTTCCCATTCTTTGTTCAGATTTTTCCTACTTTTTTTAGGAGGCACCTTATCATATTCTTGACTTTAATGTGAGTGTTTCTAATCAGGGTGTGCCCGCTTTCTATACAACCCATTCATTGAGTTTTTAATTTTAATATAGTTTTTTTTTTTCCTAAAAAGTGTTTTTTAACTGCCTGGTAATTTTGGATAGTCTTTTGGTACTTGTTCATTGGGGGATATTTGATTTCTAGCTCTTTAATTTCAATTTCATTATTATCTGTTCTTATCTAATAATTTCAGTATCTGAAGTCCTTAGAGATCTAAATCTGATATTTGCTCTTCTGGCAGTTCTCCCTAATGATGACTTGCTTCCTTTTTATGTTTGGCTATCTTTTATTGTTACCTTGTTTTTTGCTGTTGCTAAACTATAGGCATTCTGAGGAACTAAACTGAAGATGCTTTCCTCCAGAGATTTCTGTGTGTTTGTGAAGGTGGAAATGAGGAAAACTGCTGTCCTGAGGCGACTATTCTCCTTTTCTGTTGTCCAGTTTCACTGAACGGTCTCGCCTTGGTGCCTCCACCTTGCTGATGGTCCAAGGCTTAGGCTCCTAGTTGCAGTCTCTTCATTTATGCCTACTGTTCACTATTTCCATTTTACGTTTGTTTCTTTTTCCCTCTTTTTTCTTATGGACCTGTGGAGATGGTCCCCACTCCCTGAAGACCCAGCAAGGGAGCAGAAATTATGTTTTATTCAGAGCTGTGTTTCTTTGAAGCAGAAGGACCCCTATGAAAACCTAGTTAGGTCTGCAATGATACTTAAACCAGAATTCCCTTGTTCTAGCTGGTGTTCACTTATTTCCTTCAAAGCTGTTGTTAGTATAAATCTTAAGTGAGAAGAAAGAAGGAAGGAAATTTAAAGTGTTTAAGTTTACTTTGTAAAATAAAATAGGAATGGTGATCTTTGAAAAGCAAAATTAGAAAACTTTTTTTTGAAGACTAAGACAAATTCTGTTGAGTTTTTTAGTGTTAGGTGAGTAATGATAGTGGCAAAAAATCAGTTTAATTGAAATTGTTTTGATTTCCCAAGTAAACTTTTGTTCTGAAAAAGAAGAGCACCTGAAATAATATGTTGGTATTAGTTAAGTCTATTAAAGTTGAGCTTATTAAGCTTAAATTTGTTATACTTGAACTGGGACATCAATGAGATTTTTGTAGAACAATTCATAGTGCCTGAAAAAATGTTTTGAATTTTTCAAGCTCGGTGATTGAATACACAAACAGACACTTAACAGAAATCTGAGTCTTAGAGCTGTTTATCTTCTCTTATTCTTGTTGAAAAGAATGTAAAAAAAAAAAAACAGAGAAGATAATGGTTATGGTAATAATTTAAAGATGGTTAGCACAGAGAAGATTTTAATTTGTGGCCAATATTTTAGGTTTGACTTCAGTTCTGGAAAAAAAAAACTGGTAAAAATACTTCTTAAAGGAAGCTCTGTTCTATGACTTTATGATAAAAAACATTATCTGAGCTATACAGTGGATCATGCATATATCATGTCAAACGAAATTGCCTTTAAGCGTTCACTGATGAGGCTTTTATGGATTATCCAAAGGCTTAAATTCTGAAGAAATAGACTTGTTAATACATAAAGGAGTATTTAGGAGACCCAGTTCTATCAGTTCCTTTTATCCTATCATCTGAAATAGGCTATCCATTTTTGTGGATTACCCCAGAGAGCTGAGATGCTGCGCTGCTCTCCTCAAAATCCCCTAGTGATATATACTCTCTCTCTATTTTTCTTATTTCATTTTATATCTATCCCCTACAGGATGACAGGAGTTAGTAGTAAATGTTTGATGAAACCAAACAAGTCTCACTTTGATAGAGTCATCTGAGTCTGTTTTCTACTTTTCCCTTACTTTTATGTCATTATTAGGACACTATGAATCTTTTTTCCCTCCTACTCTGAATTAAACTTGGACGTGTTACCAAAATGTAAATAACGCTGATTTGGTTTTACAAAGGGCACTGAAAACAGATGCTCTATCTATCCATACATCTCTCCATGTACCCACCCATCCATGAAGTTACCTGTTTATAAATATAACAGTTACTGGACAAAATAACAGTTGTATTTACATATTTTCCTATTGTTTAGTGCAGTTTTATTATGTCTATGTGAAATGATTCTGTCTCTTGCAGGGAACAGGAAAAATTTCTTTTTCTTTTTAAGATTTTATTTATTTATTTGAGAGAGAAAGCAAGAGCACAAGCAGGGTGGTGGGGGAGGAGCAGGCTCCCTGCTGAGCAGAGAGCCCGATGTGGGACTCAATCCCAGCACCCTGGGATCATGACCTGAGCCAAAGGCAGACACTTAACTGACTGAGCCACCCAGGAGCACCATGGGAGCAGAAAAAATTCCTCAGCAAAATTAGACTGAAAACATGGTGGCGTCCTACATTTCTCTAGTCCAATCTTCACAGTGCCCCTTTGTAAATTTGTTTGAATTGTTGTTTTGGAATCTATAGATAATGGGTTGAGCAACTTTAGTACATTCTAGACAGATTGGCAGAATTTCAGAGCTGGCAGGGGCCACTTTAGGAGAAAGGTGAGGAAATGGATAGGTAAAATCACATAACTAAGCTGACAGATCTAAGTAATATTAAAATGAGGATCCAGGTTTCTGATCTCAGTCCACTGATTTTTAGTTCTAATGTATATGAATAATCTTGCATTATTAAATAGCTAACAGTCGAAGCAAGGTAAAGATTAAGGAAAAAAATATGCCCTCATCATTATGTTAATAGCTAAATTTCATCTTGATATTGATAATGTGACAAAATGATAAGCTTAGGTACTTATTTTTCCTAATATAAAAATGATGATGAAATAGAAAGCCCCCAAACATGCCATTCCAAGAACTAGACTTAGGAAGGCTGAGCTTGGACAGACATCACAAGTTCTGAGTTATGATGAAAACAGAGTGTACAGTTTAGATCAAAATTTGTGGAAAATATAAATTAAAAAGTATCAATTGCTCTATTGTGATTTTTAAGCTTAGGTGTTTGTCAGTTTATTTATTTTTCCTACAAAGAATAAAGAAAACCTCGCTAGGAATCTGGAATGAAAATTGATATTAAATATACTTCTTTCTGAACTGTGGCCTAATTCTATCCCAGAAGTCAACTTGAATATCAAAGAGAAGAACCCATGCTTCTCAAATATTAACTAGGTATTTAAGTTACATTTTGTCAAAGGACTTGATTAATAAAACTGAATTAATGTGAGATTTTTTCATGATTAAAAGGATAAAGACTGATTAGGAAAGAAGGAGAATACAGTTATCTGGTTTAAAGCCAAGCCACATGATATTACTGATTAAGCTGAGAGAAAGATTTCTTGTTCAAGGATATTAGCATTGGCCTTAAAACCATGTAGAGAAGTCAAGGTACAATGCAAAGGAAATGCTTGGGAAATTAAAAATATATATATACTAATGCCTGAGCCCCATCCTTAGAGTTTCTGATTTAATTGACCTGGCAAAAGGGCCCAAACAGGTGATTTCTAAAGTACTGTAGGTGTTTCTAATGTCAAGGTTAAAAACCATTCATATAGAATGTGGTTGTGTAGAAAAAACTGAAAAACATGTGCGAGGTCACATACCGTGACATGATTTCTAGGTGAGTGCCGGAACACTGTTTTGTGCATTGATGTTAATATATCAATGTTGCTTTCATCCTCAGCGGAGAGAAAAATTAGAGAATTAAAGATGGAAGGGGCTTATTGGGATCATGGATCACTAATTAAGAGAGTTAGGGTTCTTTGAAGGAAGAAGGGAAGGCAGAACAAAAAAACCCCATAATTTTAAGAAATAGTAATGAACATACACATTTTGATAAAAAAACATACTTCTAGTTGCTAATAGCAAGAACTAACCTATCATAGACTAGAGGTTATTGCTCATCTATTTTTAATTTTTCATTTAATTTATGTGACTATATGTCAATAAAATATTAAAGGCAATATAAATTATTTGAACAACACGGTGGAAAATGATTCTGTGGAAATTATAGTCCATTAATACTGTTGAGTTATTATTAATCTATATTCAACTATGCCCCAGATTATTATTCTGACATGAAATTAGTTTCTACTTTTTAGAAGGGAATCCATACAAAACAAGACAGGAATCTGAACAATGAGGGTATGACTATTATAAGCAATATGAGTGCTTGAAAATAATCTAGATGTGTCTAATCTTGTGCCTTTCACATTCAAAATAACAGTTTATCAATTCTATTTATATTTAGAACACGCTGAAAAATATTTGCAAGTCTTAGTTCTTGTCGAATTTATATTTTTGAGGAAAAACACATTCGGGAGAGTTGCCAGAATGTTTTAAATAAAAAAAATTTAGTAATGTTTAAGAACCAGAATGAATTCTTTAATGAAAAATTCTTTCCCCCCAAAAAACAAAAAACAATTTACTTCATAAACATATATTCTTGGAGTTAGAAGGATTGGTGATGCTGTTTATCTGGCAGGGGTTAACTAGGTCATTTTAAGTTTGTTATAATTGTTGGTAAATGGAGAGGTTACCCTATCCATCAAGCATAATTATTTCTACAAGATGTTTGAAAAAGTTTCATAAAATGTCATTGTGGATTATATGAGATCTGCAATGTGAGATCTGCAATTATATGAGATATGCAAAGTGGATTATATGAGATCTGCAATTATATGAGATCTGCAAATTGGATTATATAGATCTGCAAAAAAGTTTCATAAAATGTCATTGTAGATTATATGAGATCTGTGGAATATATGAGATCTGCAATCTGCAATAACCATGTAGAAGTGAGGCAAGATTTTATGGGGTTCTGTATTCTTGGACTTTATCCTAGCTAATGATCTCCATCAATGAGCTGGATAAAGACATATTATTATGTGAACCACAATCTTCAACAGATTTGAAAGGTACCTATTGAACACCTAGTATGTCTCATGGGATATGTAGACAAATCAGGGAGGAATTGTCAATATAATTGAATGAGGATTCAAAATTACATTGTCATACTTTGAATCAAAATTAGGAAAAATCCTAGTCTTGGCTTAATACATCAGATTTTTGAAAGTAAGATTGAGATGTCTGGCTTGATTATTTGCTCATGGGATTCATATTAAGAGCTTTTCATAGTCAGAACCTCAAGGTAAGCAAATTTCATGATGGAGTGACTTAATCATAATGCAAAAATAAATGGTTTAAAGAAGTCATAGAACCTCTAACAGTGGTTAGACACCCCTGAAATATTAATCCCATTCTGAGCACCATGCTTAACATAGGTCCTTGAGGCTCTTCAAGTGTTATTCTTACATTTTGATGAGTAGAGAGATACTGTCTTAAATTGATAATGCAGTAATTAATGTATAAGTATATTTTTTAAAGTATCACAGCCAATAGGACCAGAAAAAAAGTTTAGATTGGGAGGAATGAAAAAGGAGAAAAAAAAATGTAAGTAACTCTTTTCTTTCAAAGGAGAGAGTCATTTGATCAATATATGATATGTTACGCACATACACACGTTTGATCAATATAATCTATGTACACACATACATACATACACTGCTATTATTTGGTGTTATGGAGAAATCTATAACTCAGGAAGGTTAAAGAAGGCTGTCTCCAAATAAATAAAAATTAAAAAAAAATTAAAAAAGACTGTCTCTGAGGAGTAGGACCTGGGGTTGAGAGAGGTGGATTGAGAATAAAGCCCTCCAGTACTATTGGATTTTAGTCCATGGATCAATGCAACAATGGTGTTAAAAGTAAACAACATTTGAATGATGATCCCCTCCGTGGAGAGAAAGTGCAAACAGTGAGAGAATCAGGATCCTGCCATGATGGAGTGAGTTCTGATGGTAGGGATTTCTATTCTGTGGATTCCCAAGATCTGTACCTATGTATGAAGGCTGTGCATGTCTATGTACCCAAAAAATTATATGCGAAATTGTGTACATATATGGGTACATGCATTTAGGAGGGGATAGACCATCATTTTGGACATATTTTATTTTCCCAAAAGAGTATATGATTTAAAATACATTGAGAACTGCAGGGTTGCCTGCCTTCTGGAGTTACAAACACTTACTTAAACAGACCATTTTTTTTAAAAGATTTTATTTATTTATTTGAGAGAGAGAGAGAGAAAGCACATGAGATGGGGGAGGGTCAGAGGGAGAAGCAGACTCTCTGCCGAGCAGGGAGCCCGATGCGGGACTCGATCCTGGGACTCCAGGATCATGACCTGAGCCGAAGACAGTCGCTTAACCAACTGAGCCACCCAGGCACCCTAAACAGACCATTTTTTATAGATAATTGAGAAATAATTCTTACATTAGATAAGATAGACTGGTTTAGTTGAAAGAACCTCTTTGGTTCTAATATTTACACAATGAAAACATAATACAATGCATTTAATAATAAAAGTATTTATTGAACACTATTACATGCTGGTCATCATGCTAAATGCTTGACATGGGGTCTGGTTCCTATCTTCATAGCACTGGATGAGGTAGGTACTACATCAAAACCTCAGAGAGGCAAAGAAAGTTGCTAGAGGTAGCCCTAAAGTAAGGGACAGAACCAAGATTAGAACTCAAGAAGTCTAGCCCTAGAACTTGCCTGTTAGCATCTTTTGGAGGGATTTTTCACTGTCTTCCTTCCGACTCTCCCTCACTGCCTGTGTTAATTTCGTACCATGGCTGACAGCAGCCACACGTGCACCTGCAAAGCAGCTCTTCCTGTTTTCTTCAGTGCTTGTCTCATGCCATCTGCATGTCTTTTTTGTGTCTTGATTGTCTGTGTTTGAATAAGAATCTAATGTCTGAGGTTTATGTAAACTTCATTTCACTTAATACCAAGTCTTTTATTTCACACACACATAAAATATATATGTATATATGTATTATATACTATATAGTGATGTAATATATTCATGTGTATGTATAACTATATAGAGAGTATTAAATATATTAGAGAGAGACCATATTACTTTTCAGTTGCTAATGTGACAAACAACCACAAACTCAGTGGTTTAAAACAACACAAATGTATTTGTGTTCTGCAGGTTAGAATTCCAGCATGGGTCTCGCTTAGCTAAAATCAGGGTGTTGGCAGGGGCTCCTCTTTTGGAAGCTCTGGGGGAGAGTCCCTTTCCTTGCCTTCTCTTTGACACATAGCCCACTTCCTCCATCTTCAAAGCCAGCAATACTAGATAGAGTCCTTCTCACATCCCATCACTCTAATCTCCCTTATGATGACATTGGACTCACCTGTAATCTCTCCATCTCAAAGTCCTTAATTTATCACATCTGGAAAATCCCTTGTGCTCATGCAAAAGAACATACACACTGCAGGGAGGAGGACATGGACATTTGGGGGGACTATTACTCTGCCTACCACAAGTACTTGTTAAATACAACACTCTTCAGGGGACTGAGACAAAACACAGTCCTTCCCTGGGGAAGATTACAGGTGAGAAGACATTTAAATGGATAAGGAAATGCAAGAAAACTCTGTGCCATGACAGAAGTAGGAACAATTACAGCACCGTGGAGGAAATCTGCTTGGGGTTGAGCATGAACTAGAAACAATTTTGGCTAAAAAATGACAATTGTTCTTGACATGTTCATATGACTTGATCACTTTTAATCCAGGTTTTGAGACTCTGGGATATTCAGCACCAGCTGTCCATCCAGAGGATAGCTTGTTCTTTTCCCAAAAGTCAGGACCTCAGATGTCTCTTCCACTTTGATGAAGCCCATGGACGACTTTTCATCTCATTTAATAACCAGCTCGCATTGTTGGCAATGAAAAGCGAGGCCAGCACAAGGGTGAAGAGCCACAAGACAGCAGTCACTTGTGTTCTTTACAATTCGGTCTTGAAGCAGGTAATGATGCTTTTCTGTCCCTCTCCTGACAAGTCTCCAGGGCCAGAGGCTCATTCCTTTAATTCAACCTAAGGCAACTGAGGACCAATATAGACAAAAAAAAATTGTGGGAAAGAAACGATTTAATAGCCTTGTGCTTTTCTGCAAGGATGTGTGTTCAGGTGGATTTGAAGAGGGATTTCATTTTTGCCAGTGACCACGGTGACACAGATAGAGTTATAAGGAATTACAATATTCCAGTGGAAACAAACAAAACATGCGACGTAATTGAACTTCTGTTTGTTACTGGCTCATTTGGGTCTTGATGCCAAATGCAAGTGAACCTGGTTGTAAAATTCTATTTTATGAACGCCAGCCTCCCGTATCCCTGTGGGAAGTTCTGAAATATGCATGAAATGTAATTAGCAGAGATCCATTTTGCCAGCCTATTTGACACCAGGGGCTCACAGTGGCAGCCTGGAATGTATTCATAAGAAAATGATTCAGTTAAATGTGGTGCCACTTGGAATGCAGCACGAGTGTTGTTTGTCTCCCCACCACTTTAATGACACTTTGCAGCCTTTGCTTATGGGAGTGCTACCTGAATGTCAATGAAGAAGCTGTGGCTCCTCTGGAGGGAAGATGCGGCCTGGACCACAGGCCTTCTCAGAGGACAGGGCGGGTGGGTGCATGGTGTCACGGAGGGAGAGGCACCGGCGGAGGGTAGTCTGCTGCCGTGATCACGTCAGGACTGATCGTAACCCGCACAGCAGGAGCCGAGCAGAGAGCCCGTATCCAGCATGCGGCCAATTAAACAATAACTCCGGCCCATCCTTCCCTTCCCTTCTGCAGAAGCTTCTGCGTTCGCACAGAAATGAGTAGTTGGGTTTTTGCGTGAGGGGCGGAAAGCCCTTTGTTAGTAATGAGTAGTGTGTCGTGTCACCACTTCAAACACTGTTTTCTGGTTATTCTAGGAGATAAAAATCCTTTACGAAACAATCCATTTTGAATTCCATCTGCAGGGAACATTCCCCCCGTCAGTGTTTTACTGAACTTCACCAAGGCAGCCAGTTAATTCGGCTCCCTGGTGGCCAAGCGAGAGATGTATTTATTTCCAGGAGAACATTTTGCTAATTGAGAGCTGCGGAGTTAAGAAGCTAGGTTTGTATGTAGATGTTAAGATCCTATGTCGTCTGGCCATTAGATGAGCAATATCCCATGAGGAATTCAGGAAATGGGACACAAAGATGTGGAACCTTCCATTTGGGACATGAAGATAAAGCTAAGATAGTGCAAATATATGCAAGTTACCAGGAGCAGTGGAATATGCCCATACGGTGCAGGCTGTGGGAAGAATCCCTGTGCAATCGGGTTGGGTATTTGCACCTCTACTTATTTTTGCTGTTAAGAGTATAAATAATTAAAAGCATTGATATGTATATAAAGTGCATAGAGCCATTCATTTCATACATGTTTCCTGATTATTAGTGGCTAAGCTATAGAGAAACATTTTAACATTGTATTACATTTATAACTATAAAAATGTATTGCAGTTAAGAACAAAGGAAACAATATCACCCACAGTGCCATCCACCAGTGATAATTTATCATTTCAGAGTAATTAGACAACGCAAATAAAATAGTTTTGAACAAGTTCAGGTGCCAGCAATGAGGAAGCAGATTCATCCACTATAGTTTCTTCGTTCCAGTAGCTCAGGGAGACTCAGGTCCTGGAGGTCTTCTTGGTGTTCATTGCTGACAGGTGCTCATTATGGGGCTGACGGATGAAAGAAGGGAAGGCAGACACATTACTAACTCACAAAGGAAAAATGGAATCCAGTAAAATGAAGTAGAGAGAAGAGCAAAGTGCTGTCCATGGCAGGTGATCAGTTCTGCCTGCGGCTGGGGTGGGTGACAGACTAGAGCCCAGAAATCTCATAGCGGGATTCTCTAGAAGGAGAAGGAAGCAGTTCCAGACAGAAGATACATCATCAGCACCTTCAAAGAGGCTTGAGCACTCACAGTGCATTTTTTTTTTTTTTTAAACAGGGAGAGGATTTATTCTGGTGTTTGGAAGTACGTGGCAAATGTTGTGGGAGTTGAGGCAGTAAAGGGAGCTGAGAACCAGATTGGGAACGTCATTCACTGAGTATACCACTGCCTGGTCCTGCAAAAATAAAGCAAGGACTTGAGGTTAAAAGAGCAATTTTCACAGTGTGATCTCAGACCCCTGGGGGGACTCAGATTCTTTCAGGGAATCTGTAAGATCAAAACTATTTTCATCATATTATTAATTTGTTGTTTGTTTTTGTCACTCTTACTATCTCATGAGTGTAAGTGGAGTTTTCTAGAGGCTACAGGTTGAGTGATGACATCATTGCTCTAACAGCTAAAGGAATATATGACTTTGTATTCTTGTGTTTTAACAGTTGCTCAGTTTAAATTTCCAATATGGTAGATACATAGTCTCTCTCTCTCTCTCCCACATAAATGGAAGCTGTTTGGATTCTTCAATAATTTTTCAGAGTGTAAAGGAATCCCAAGATCAAAAGTTTTGAGAACCGCTGAGTTAGATCAGAGTTCAGATGTTGGGCAGCTAGCTTCTCATGTCTAAGCTTTAGTTTATTGACTTTTTTTTTTTTTAAAGATTTTATTTATTTATTTGACAGAGAGAGACATAGTGAGAACAGGAACACAAGCAGGGGGAGTGGGAGAGGGAGAAGCAG
>NC_138369.1:104820419-104831526 GCF_054177405.1 Leptonychotes weddellii | reverse complement strand
CCCGATGCGGGACTCGATCCCAGGACCCTGGGATCACGACCTGAGCCTAAGGCAGACGCCCAACGACTGAGCCACCCAGGCGCCCTAGTTTATTGACTCTTAAATGTGTGTGTGTGTGTGGTGGCGGGGAAGGGGGGGAGGGGGAGTGGGGAGCCTAGACATGAAAATGGTAACAGCGCGGATCCCTCCAGCATTGCCTTGCTGTGGCCTGCCTCTCGGAAGCAGCCCTCCCTCCTCCCACATGGCCAGCCTTAGCAAGGCTCCCCCAGCGCCCCCATACCTCTCAGGTTAAATGTTGGATGGGGGAGGGGACCCTGAATTGGGCTTCATCCAGGAATGCCCCTTCAGGAAAGGAAGTTGTTTACCCTGCACCTTCTCTCCTCAGCCCTTGCAGTTCCTGCTCAGAAATATTCAGTCCCAGAGCCCATCTTTGGTCCTCTCAGCTCCTGAAGTCTCCAGGGACACGCCAAACTTACCTCTCCGCTCTTAGAGTATTCCTCGAATTTCTAGTTCTTTTCCAGTCAGACACTTAACTCCCATTTTTCTCTCCTCCTATGTTTTTGGTGTAAGGAAAAGATCCTTGTTTCCCACTTCTGCATTTTCCTGCAACTCCTTAGACTCTCCTGAATATCAAATATCTGCTCAATTGCAAGGTTTGGTGAATTATCACCACTTCTCATTCCAAGTTCAAAAGGAATCCATGCTTATTCCATCCACTGGCACTTGCTCTGTGGTTATCTGGTTTGGTGTCTTTTTGGTAGACTTTGTTTTTGTCTGAGTTTAATGAAAACTTTCCTTTCTGTTGCTGTCATTTTAACATGATGCCAACACTTTATTGTGAATTCATTCTGTCTGGACTTTGGCGGAGCCTCCACACAATCTCTATATAAAAGCAACTTGTTGCAGTCTGTGACTTTCCTTTATCTTCCTGCCTCTTGGTATATCCTCGCACCCTCATCTAAGAAAGTGATATTAAGCCCCACAAAATCTTTTAAAAGAAACCACATGCTTTTCTTCACCCAGCAAAGCGTGCCCTTGCAGCTAGCTAGCAGCAGGACAAGTTGGGACAGGATGAAGGAGTCCCTGGAATGCTTAATTTTGAAAGAATCAAAGTAACTCAATATCCTGGGGACAGTTGTAATGAACTGTCTTTGCACTGAGTTCTTAAATGAAGCTTTTATTAAAAACCCATGAAGGTTAGGAAGCTTTAAAAAATGTATTTGTAGGTATCCTATAAACGGGAATAGACAAAATTTCTGAGTTATCACTATGGCTATTATCCTAATGATGTGGGTTTATGTGTTTCTGTAAAATAGGCAACGTTTCAGTTTGTCTTGCATCTAGAACATATTTACAGTCAGACTAGATATTTAGGCATCATCGCATTTTGGCAGATAATGATATTAACCATTTTTATTATTTAAATAGCTTATTTTTGTAAAACACTATGTGCTTATTATAAGAAATTAAAACCATGCAGTAAGCTCAAAAAATGAACTAAGTACTGAGGAAATATCATGTTCTAAATATCTCTCTGTGCGTAGAATATTTTATATAAATATGGTTCTGTAAACTTTTTTATTCTGTGATATATTGGAATTACATATATATATGAATATATATCCTTGTACCTGCTTCATCATTTTTAAAAAACAGCACAATAGGTAAAATTAAAAAAAAATAAAAAGCAGCACAGTATCCCATTGTATATGTGTATTATAATTTACTGATCCATTTGCCTTGATGAGAATTTTGCTATTATGAATTTTTTTGTGCATAAATATATTCACACTCATGACTTTATCTCTCTAGGGTAAAATCTTAGGAATGTGTTTCTAGGTTAAAATATATGCATATTAGATAATTCGATACACAAATTGCCTCCCAGAATCTTAACCATTTTACCCAATCTCTAAGAGTAAACATATTAATCATGTGCATGGTTATGTAAAGAGACATGTCAGCGATTGCCTGGCTGCCTCCAGCAGGACCCCTGAGGTCACTGGTGAAGTTCCCATAATCTGGCATGGGATGTTGACTTCAAAAATTTGAAGACTAGATCTTTTTCACTTTAGTCAGAGTGGTGCTGTTTCTTGAGGACCAACTCTCACGCTATCACACCAAACATCAAGCCAGATCATTCATTAAAAATGGGGTTGGGCTCTAATTTTCTAGTGACAGTGCATCTCCTGTCCTCTCTTCTGCACACCATTTTTTGGGAATTGAGATGTTTCAATTGGTAGTTCCCTTGGTAAATGTAAATCTGAGCAAAGGGGAGTGGACAAGCTTGAAGGAAATTTATCTCCACCTTACAAGACATTATACCTCTTAGTGCTTGTATTTAAGGCAAAATCAATGAGTTTCTCTTTTGAACAGAACTGGATGAACACTAATGAAAACTTTCTCTTTGCCTGCCTTATTTGCTGGGCTCCAGGTGACCTTCCTTTTATTAACGTGGCTCTTCTTCAGCGTCAGCTTAAGGCTGAGCTTAGTTACATGTCAATCCTGAGGCCATGAGATCTGGTCACTTGTTGGAGACACGGGAAGTACCCTAGTCTTAGCGTTAGTCCAAAATGTATACATGCACACACACATGCACATGCACACACATATGCACGTGCATATTTAAGTGTGATTAGCTTGGAAGGAATAACACATTTCAATGTAACAAAACTCAAAAGGACAAAAGGGTATATGGTGAAAATTTCCTCTTACCCGTCTCTACCTACTCAGCTTCCTTCCCTGGAGGCACCCAGTTTTTATGACTTTCAGGAGCACCCTTTCAGGGCTATTCTATTCATACAGAGGTACAGATGTAGACTCACTTTTAAATATGGATATGTGTAATTCTTAATATTTAAGAATTGATATTTTTAAAAATGTTTTTACACAAATGATAGCATTATGCACAGAAACACTGTTCTGTACATTGATTTTTCATCTCACAATCCAGCCTAGAGATCATCTTATCTCATTACCTAAAGAGTATCCTCTTTCTTTTTTATAGCTGAACAGTACTCCATTGCAGGGGCATACCAAATTTTATTAGTTTAGATTGATTTCAGTATTTTATATTACAAATAATGTAGTAGTTTTTAACCTTGAACACACAACTTTAGCACAAGTGTGGAAACATCTGTGGAATAAATTCCTAGAACTGAAGTTATCTGGTCAGAGAGTATTTATGTCTGTAACCTTGATGGATATTGTCAAATATTCTCCATAAAAGCTGCATGAAATCCAACAGAGGAGTAGGTGAGGACACCTTCCTCAGCCTCTCTCATCATCACAGTCTCGGCCTTTTTTTTTTTTTTAAGAATTTTTTTTTAAGAGCACTTCTAGGTTCACAGCAAAATTGAGTAGAAAGTACAGAAATACCACATATACCCCTTGTCCTCCCATTAGCATCCCCTCCTCCATTATCCACGTCCCCCACCAGAGTGGTACATTTGTTGCAACCGATGAACCTCTATTGACACATCATTATCACCAAATGTAACCAAATGTAACCACAACTTACATTAGGGTCAACCTTGGTGTGATACATTCTATGAGTTTAGACAAATGTGTAATCACATGCATCCACCATTATAGCATACAGCCTTTTCAGATTGGCTTCTATCACCCAGTAATATGCATTTATGTCTCCTCTATGTATTTTAATGGCTTGAGAGCTCATTTTTTAAAATGTTGAATGGTATTGCATTGGATAGATGTGCCACCATTTATTTATCCATTCATCTACTAAAGGTCATCTTGGTTGCTTCCAAGTATTGGCCATTATGAATAAAGCTGCTATAAACATCCATGCATAGGCTTTTGTGTGGACATAAGTTTTCCGTTCCTTTGGGTAAATATCAAGAAGCATGATTGCTGGATTGAATGGTAAAAATATGTTTAGTTTTGTAAAAAAAAAAAAAAATGCCACTTGCCTTCTAAAGTGGCTGTACCAGTCTGCTTTCACACCAGCAGTGAATGAATGTTCCTACTGCTCTACATCCTCATCAGCATTTGATGTTGTCAGTGTTCCAGATTTAGGTCGTTCTAATAGATGCATCATATTGCGTTATTATTTTACTATTTCTCCAATGACATATGATGTGGAGCATCTCTTCATATGTTTGTTTATGTTCTTTGTTTATGTTCTTTGGTGAGGTGTCTGTTAAGTTCTTTGGCCCATTTCTTAAATTGGGTTGTTTTATTGTTGAATTTTGAGAGTTTTTGTATATTTTAGATAACAGTGCTTCATCATATATGTCTTTTGAAAATAATTTCTCCCAATCTGTGGCTTATCTTTTCATTCTCTTGACAATGTCTTTTGCAGAGCAGAAATTTTTAAATTTAATGAAGTCCAGCTTATCAATGGTTTCTTTCATGGACCATACCTTTAGTGTTTTATCTAAAAAGTCACTGCCAAACCCAAGGTCATTTAAATTTCCTCCTGTATTTTTAGGTCTGTGATCTATTTTGTTAATTTTTGTGAAGGGTGTGAGTTCTGTGTCTAGAGTCATCTTTTTACATGTTGATGTCCAGTTGTTCCAGCACCATTTGTTGCAAAGATATTCTTTTTCTATTATATTGCTTTTGCTTCTTTGTCAAAGATCATTAGACTCTATTTATGTGCATCTGTTTTTGGGCCTCTCTATTCTGTTCCATTGATCCAGTTGTCTATTTTTATGCCAATATTACACTGTCTTTATTGCAGCTTTATGGTAAATCATAAAGTTGGTAGTGTCAGTCTTTCAATTTTGTACTTTTCCTGTAATATTGTGTTAGCTTATCTGGGTCTTTGACTTCTTCATATGAACTTTAGAATTGGCTTGTCAATGTCCACAAAATAACTTGCTGGAATTTTTATTTGCTTTTCATGGAATATATTGATTAAGTTGGGGAGAACTGAGATCTTGACAATATTGAGTCTTCCTATCCACAGAACATGGAATATCTCCATTTATTTAATTCTTTGATTTAATTTACCAGAATTTTGTAGTTTATATCATACAGACCTTATTCATTTTTTTTTAGATTATACCTAACCTAAGTATTTAATTTCTGTGGATGCTAATATAAATGGTATTACAGTTTTATTTTTAAATTCTACTTTTCATTGCTGCTATATAGGAAACTGATTGACTTTTGTATATTAACCTTGTATCCTGCCATCTTACTGTAATCACTTATTAGTTCCAGGAGTTTTTTGTTGATTCTTTCGTATTTTCTACATAGAGGATCACATCATCTGTTAATAAAGACAGTTTATTTCTTCCTTTCTAATCTTTATACTGTTAATTTCCTTTACTTGTCTTATTGTATTAGGTAAAGCTTCTATATGATATTGAAAAGGGGTGATGAGAGGTAACATCCTTGCCTTTTACCTGATCTTAGTAGGGAGGCTTCACATTTCTCACCATTAAGTACGATATTAGCTGTAAGTTTTTTGCAAATACTCTATCAAGTGGAGGAAGTCCCCCTCTATTACTAGCTTACCGGTCATTTTTATCTTGAATAGATGTTGGATTTTGTCAAATGCTTTTTTTCTATTAATATGATCACATGATTTTTCTTTTTTAGCCTATTAATGTGATGGATTGCATTAATTGATTTTCAGATGGGAAGCAGGCTTGCGTACCTGGGATAGATATCACTTGGTTATGCTGTATGATTCTTTTTATGCAATTATTGGATTTGATTTGCTATTATTTTGTTAAATATTTTTGTATCTATGTTCATGAGACATATTGGACTGTAGTTTTCTTTTCTCTAATGTCTTTGTTTGGTTTTGGTATCAGGGTAATGCTGGACTCATAGAATGAGTCAGGAAATATTCTCTCTGCTTCTGTCCTCTGAACAAGATTATAGTAAATTGGCATCATTTCTTCCTTAAATGTTTCATAGAATTTGCCGATGAACCCATACGGCCTGGTGCTTTCTGTTTTGGGACATTATTAACTATTGATTCAATTTTTTTCATTGATCTAGGCCCATCTGGACTTGTCTTATGTCTGTTTCTTCTTGTGTGAATTTTGGAAGATTGTGTCTTTAAATAAGTTGGCCTGTTTCACCTAGGTTGTCAAATTTGTAGGCATAGAGTTTTTATAGTATTCCTCTATTATCCTTTTAATGTGTATGGGGTCTCTAGTGATGTCACCTCTTTCATTTCTGATATGAGTAATTTGTGTCCTCTCTTTTTTTTCTTACTTAGCCTGGCTAGAATCTTATCAATTTTCTTGATCTTTTCAAAGTGCCAGCTTTTGGTTTCATTGACTTTATAAATATTTGGTTTTTAGTTTCATTGATTTCTGCTCTAATTTTAATCTTTTCTTCTGCTTACTTTTAATTGTATTAACTTTTCTTTTTTCTTTTCTAATATATGCATAAATTTTCCTCTAATTTCTGCTTTCTCTGCATCCTAAAAATTTTTATTTGTATTTTCATTTTATTTATTTATTTATTTATTTATTTATTTATTTATTTATTTATTTTGAAAGATCTTATTTATTTGAGAGAGAGAGAGAGAGAGAGCATGAGTGAGGGGAGGGGCAGAGGAGAGGGAGAAGCAGACTCCTCACTGAGGGGGGAGCGTGACCCAGGGCTCTATCCCAGGACCCCGGGATCATGACCTGAGCCGAAGGCAGATGCTTAACCAACTGAGCCACCCAGGCGTCCCTGTATTTTCATTTTAATTTAGTTAAGAATATTTTTAAATTTCTCTTGAGAGTTCTTCTTTGAGCTACGTGTTATTTAGAAATGTGCTGTTTAATCTCCAAGTATTGGGGATTTTTCCAATTATCTTTCTGTTATTGATTTCTTGTTTAATTTCATTGTGGTCTGAGACCAGACAATGTACAATTTTTATTCTTTGAAATTTGTTAAGGTGTATTTTATGTCCCAAAATATGGTTTGTTTTGGTGAGTGTTCCATACAAGCTTGAGAAAAATGTATATTTTGCTATTTTTATATGAAGTAGTTTATTTTATATTTATATCCACTTGATTGATGATGTTTTTGAGTTTAACTATATCATTACTGATTTTCTGCTTGCTGGTTCTGTCCCTTTCTGATAGAGGAATATTGAAAGCTTCAACTATAAAGGTGGATTAATGTATTTATCCTTGCATTTCTACCAGTTTTGCCTCATGTAGTTTGATGCAGTTGTTAGAGTCATACATATTAAGGATTGTTGTTTTCTTGGAGACCTGACCCTTTATCATTATGCCCCTCTTCATCCGTACTAACTTTCTTGCTCTAAAGTCTGCTTTGTCTGAAATTAATATAGCTACTCCTGCTCCCTTTTGATTCATGTTAGCATGATATATCTTTCTTTATCCTTTTTACTTTAAATCTGTATGTGTTTTTATATCTAAATTGGGTTCCTTTATACACCATAGTTGGGTCTTGATTTTTTTTTTTAAAGATTTTAATTATTTATCTGAGAGAGAGACAGAGAGAGTGACAGAGAGCACAGGTGGGGAGGAGAGGGAGAAGCAGGCTCTCCCCTGAGCAGGGAGCCCGACCTGGGGCTCGATCCCAGGACCCTGAGATCATGACTTGAGCTGAAGGCAGATGCTTAACGAACTAAGCCACCCAGGTGCCCGAGGGTCTTGATTTTGATCCAATCTGAAAATCTGGCTTAATTAGTTCGTAAAGCCCATTGACAGTCAAAGTGATTATTGATATAGTTGGACTAATAGCTTTCATATTTGTTACTGTTTTTTATTGGTTGCCCTTGCTCTTTGTTCCTATTTTTATCTTCTACTCTTTTTCTGACTTTCATGGTTTTAATGAACATTTAAAATGATTCTGTTTCCTCTCTTTTCTTAGTATATCAGTTATATTTTGTTTTTAACTTAATGGTTGCCCTAGAGTTTTCAATATACTTTAATAACAAATCCAAGTCCCCTTTCAAATAACACTATATTACTTCACAAGTAGTTTTAGTACCTTATAATAAAAAAATAATCTAATTCCTCCCTCTTTCCTCCTGTATCATTGCTGTCATTCATTTCTCTTATATATAAGCATGTATCTGTATATAATCATTTTTGTATACATAAGCATACATAATTTAATACATTGTCTGTATTATTGTTTTGCTCTGTTAGATCAATTAAGAATAAGAAAAATAGAAGTTTTTGTTCTGCCTTCTTTTATTCCTTCTTTAATGTCCTTCCTTTTTCATGTAGAGCCTGTTTTCTGACTTAAATTATTTTCTTTCTCTCTAAAGAACTTCTAACATATTTTGAAGGCAGGTCTACTAGCAACAGATTTCTTTAATTTTTGTTTGTCTGAGAAAGTCTATTTCTCCTTTATTTTTAAGGTTATTTTCACAGGATAGGGAATTCTAGATTGGTGGATTTTTCCTCTTAACACTTTAAATATATCACTTCACTCCCTTCTTGACTGCATGTTTTCTAAGGAGAAGTCAAATGTAATTCTTTTTTTTTTTCTTTTCAAATTTTTATTTAAATTCTAGTTAATTAGGATATAGTGTAATATTGGTTTCTGGAGTAGAAATTAGTGATTCCTCACTTACAAATAATACCAGTGCTCATCATAACAAGTGCCCTCCTTAATACCCATCACCCATTTAGCCCATCTCCCACCCACTTCCCTCCATCAACCCTCAGAGTTTCTTATGGTTTGCTTCCCTCTCTCTCCTTTCCATATGTTCATCTGTTTTGTTTCTTAAATTCTACATATGAGTGAAATCATATGGTATTTGTCTTTCTCTGACTTTTTTTGCTTAGTATAATACACCCTCGTTCCATCCACGTTCTTTTTGATGGCTGAGTAATATTCCATTGTGTTTGTGTGTATACATACACACACACACACACACACACACACACCACATCTTCTTTGCCAATTCATCAGTCAATGGCTTTTTCCATAGTTCGGCTGTTGTTGATAATGCTGCTATGAATATTGGGGTGCATGTACACTTTTGAATCAGTATTTTTGTATCCTTTGAGTAAATACCTAGTAGTGCAATTTGTGGATCCTAGGGTAGTTCTATTTTTAACTCTTTGAGGAATCGCCATACTGTTTTCCAGAGTGACTGCACCAGTTTGCATTCCCACCAACAGTGCAAGAGGGTTTGCCTTTCTCTGCATCCTCGGCAACATCTGTTGTTATCCTGCTCAAATATAATTCTTATCTTTGTTCCTTTGAAGGAAGTTATCTTTCTCCTCTGGCTTCTCTCAAGATGTCGTCTTTGACTCTGAGGTGCCCACGCATCGTTATTTTTGGCATTTATTCTTCTTCATGTCATGCGAGCTTCCTGGATCTGTTGTTTGGTACCTGTTACTAATTTGGGAAAATATCAGTCATTATTGTTTCAAGTATTTCTTCTGTTCCTTTTTTTCTTCTCCTACTAGTATTCTCATTGTGTGAGTGTTATACCTTTTGTAGCTGTCCCACAGTTCCTGGATACTGTTTTGTTTTGTTTTTTCAGTCTTTGTCCTCTTTGCTTTTCAGTTTTTGAGGTTTCTACTGATACATCCTCAAGCTCAAAGATTCTTCCCTCAGCCATGTTCAGTCTAGTAGTAAGCCCATTAAAGGCATGCTTCATTTTTGATCTCTAGCATCTCTTTTTGGTTCTTTCTAAGAATTTCTGTCTCTCTGCTTATGTTACCCATCTGTTCTCACATGCTATCTTTACCCATTAGAGCCTTTCACATATTAATCATAATTATTTTAAATTTCTGATTTGATAATTCCAATATCCCTGCATGTCTGAGTCTGATGCTGCTGTCTTTCTTCAAAATGTGTTTTTGACTTTGAGTATGTTTTGTAATTTTTTCTTGATAGTGGGACATAAGGAGCCAGGTAAAAGGATCTGCTGTAAATAGGCCATTAGAAATGTGGTGGTGAGGTGTGTGGGTGGAGAAGCCTTCTGTAGTCCTAGCATTAAGGCCTCAGTCTTTTGTGAGCCTGTGCCTCTGGATTGTGAACTTCACATACGCTTTTTAAAATTAATTAATTATTTTTTACATACGCTTCTCAGTTTCCCCTGCACTTACATCCAATAGGAAGACTAGAGCCGGCTAGAATTTGGTATTTTCCTTCCTCAGATCAGGTAAGCACTGATAAAACCCCAGCAGGTGAGGCCCTGGCTAAGTAGTTTCTCTTGAGGGTGGACCTTGTTAAGAAGAACAGAATTACTCTAATGTATTTCGAAATAGTTTCTTTCCTTCTGCCTCTGCCAGAAGCAGAAGGGGATTTTCCTCCAATATTACAGTAAAAAAACTGGTCGATAATCTCAAAATAAAACTCATAAAATGGTGGGGGCCCCCTTGACTGGCTGCCCCTGGGCATCTTTGACTCTTGGACTTGTCCACTTGGAGCCCCCAGCAATTCGTCAATCACAGTGGTGGTTTTCCTCTTTTGGCACTGTTTCCCATGGAGTTTCCAGTTCCCGAGTTCCTGCTCTGGTAAATTGTTATTTTCTCTATTTGCCTGTTGATCTCTCCAATTCTGGGGGTAGCAATTTGCCCTGTGACCTCATTTCTATTATTGATTAAAGAAGAACTGTCAGTTTTTTTAGTTTGTTTAGCTTTTTACTTATGGTTATGATGGGTGACTTCTAAGCACGCAGAACCGGAACCTGGAGGCCCAGTGCAGTCTCAACTACTTTTTGACGGCATGTTTTCTCAGTTATTTGTTTAGAATAAGGGAAGCGGTGAGGTTTTAGACTCAGAGTTCCCAATACTTTGCACTGAGCAAGTGATTTTAACTTCTCTAAACAGAAGTTTTCTTTTTTTGGGGGGTACTTCTTTTTTTTTTTTATTCTTATGTTAATCCCCATACATTATATCATTAGTTCTAGATGAAGTGTTCCATGATTCATTGTTTGTGCATAACACCCAGTGCTCCATGCAGAATGTGCCCTCCTCAATACCCACCACCCGGCTAACCCATCCTCCCACCCCCCTCCCCTCTAGACCCTCAGTTTGTTTTTCAGAGTCCATCGTCTCTCATGGTTCGTCCACCCCTCCGATTTCCCCCACTTCATTCTTCCCCTCCCGTTACCTTCTTCTTCTTCTTTTTTTTTCTTAACATATATTGCATTATTTGTTTCAGAGGTACAGATCTGAGATTCAACAGT
>NC_138369.1:104793919-104819919 GCF_054177405.1 Leptonychotes weddellii | reverse complement strand
AAGGAAGAAAGAAACAGAAAGAAAGAAAGGGAAGGAGGGAGGGAGAGGGAAGAAAGAAAGAAAAAGAAAGAGAAAGAAAGAAAAAGAAAGAAATAAACAGAAAGAAAGAAAGGGAGGGAGGGAGGGAGAGGGAAGAAAGAAAGAAAGAAAGAGAGAGAGAAAGAAAGAAGAAAGAAAGAAAGAAATAGAAAGAAAGAAAGAAAGAAAGAAAGAAAGAAAGAAAGAAAGAAAGAAAGAAAGAAAGGGAGAGGGAAGAAAGGAAGGGAAAGAAAGCAAGAAAGCAAGCAAGCAAGAAAGAGGGAGGGAAATGAAATTAAGAAAAAAGCAAGCAGCTCTCTTGATCTGTAATCAGTAGTTATTTTAAATTTTGCTATTGGCCCAATCTCTAAGTTTCTCACTATTTTCTCCCAGCCCATTTTGAGACTGGGTGCACAGTCGGACTCCACCCTTCTGGCGCATGTAGTCCTAAGCCTTGGCACATATATTTGGAGCCTCTTTCTTGCTGTGCCCCCTACCCTACCGAACCTCTTTATACCACAGCTGGTACACCAATTCTGATCATCACCCACAGCAAATAGTTTGCCAGAGTTTTTTCCACTCGGATCCTGACCTGTGCGGCACTGTGTGAGTCGCTGCTGGGGTCGAGTCTGGCACCTGCTCCTGGACCTCCCGCCTGATCCCTGACCTCGCTTGCTGTGTGTGGCCCGTGGCCTCCCGTGACCCAGCACTGACTGTTAGTTACACCAAGTCAAGCTGTACAAGACCTACAAAGGAACAGATTAAACTGTCTTCCTTGCTCCTTTCCCAACGTTTTACAAATATATCGATCTACAGTCAAAATGGAAATGTATATTGTACCTGTCTCTGCGGTGGTTTTTCTTGCCTCAAGGAAGCAGAGCCCCACAACAGCATCCTTGCCCTCCGTGTGGGTCTCCAAGGAGTGGGCTCCCAGGGCAGCCTGGTTTGGGCCGGGGCGGGGGGAGCGGCTCCTCCCAGCACTGGAAAGCTTTTGAGGCTCTGTATCTGTTATGGACACAAAGCTAGGCGTCTTAACGAGGAGAAACATCTGCTTTTCAATTGAGTGCTTATGAAAAACAACAGGCCCGCCTCCATCACCATCTCCGGTGACTCCATCAAGTCTGACATCAGGCTTCCAGTCAACATCATCGGACCTTCTGCTATTCACTGCTTCAGCGCCAACTTGAAGGATTGTTTGATTCCATTTTTGCTTTGCATATTACATACACACTATGTTTTACCTTGATATGAATTAGTAGGGACTTCATTTTGTTGTCAGTGTTAATGTCTTAGAAATCCTGCTATGTTCAAGACAAATGTGATTCTAATACCATGACATTTTCAGGTTATTAATCATTCATATTAATCTTGCAAATAATATAAGGAACATGAGCTATAATGGCTATTTAAATATATTTAAATGATCATTTTTAGCAGCAATATTATTTGCTAGCGAGTTACTCTGGAGAGGACACTCCTAGGGGCACTTCAGTTATCTTGTGACATCATCCCCCGACCACACTAAGAAGAACTGGGAATACTCAGAATCTATGAATAGTCTGCACATAGTTATGAAAAATCTACACTGGGTGGGACCTTCAAAATCTCAAAGCAAGACATCTCTAGCAATGCCTCTCCTATCTTTCAGAAGTTTGCTATTATCCACTTTTCTACCTCTCTGTGGTTTTAATCATAGCCACAGTTGGGCTTGCTGTAAGAGCAAGATGTCACTCTCCTGCAGGCCAATATAAAGGAAGAGGCAGAATCCCACCCTCTCCACGGAGGGTTCAAATGAACCCTAATGGCCAGCTCTTCATACATACAGCAGGCCAGACCTTTGTGCCTGCAGACAAGTAAGCCCTAAATCTCTAAGGGCTTACTCTTAACAAATTACTCCTTTAACTTGCACACAAAAAAAGCTGAGTCGGATGACCTGTCCTTTGCTACGGTCCAATTCAGCTCTGTGAGTTTATCCAATTGAAACAACAGAACCTCACTGGGCCGTGAAGAATGATATTCATTACCTAAATAAATAATCCTAAGGAAAAATCTTCAGTATTTAAGGAAACTGAAATAAAATGTGAAAGGCAATTGTCAAGACATTTTGCTTAAGTATAAAATATTCATGTGCTCGGCTAAACCCCCATAAAATACAATATACTCCTATCTCATGCTCCTCACAGGTTTCTAAAGCAAGAAATAATTTAAGATTTCCAGGTGGCGTAATATTTAATACAAGCTCTAGACTGAGCCTGAGCAGCCTATCAAGTGACCACGAGCTCCTATTTTCCTACCAAGGGGTACCAAGGTTCATTCAAAGGCAATTTGGTGAGGTTTATTGGCAAAAACTAAACTAGATGGAAATGATAGGCCTTCTCCCTGTTGTCAGTAATTCAGAAAAGCTGATGTGGCATAAAGACAAGCAACAGCACGCCATGGAGAATTTGCTAAGCCAAGTAAATCTCAGGGTTCTCTTTAGTCACTTTGATAAGACAACGGTCTCACTAATCCCTGGCGCTTATAGCCAATCATCTATAATTTAGGAGCAAGCTGCATCGGGTACATGAATAAACAACAAAGCCTACTGTGGCTTGACTCAGCCACATTATTTTAGTTTCAAACTTGCACTCACCCGATTTTGATTTTAGCAGCCTCTGATAATCAGGGTGGAGGACGTAGTGAGCCTTTTCTGTGCTGTTATTCCACAGAACGATTTCTCCATCGTAACTCCCTACATGAGCCAGGATAAATTGCCAGAAAGTTGGAAAACATGAGCAACAGCAATGGGAGAAGGAGTCACTATTTGTGAATACCTTACATGGAATCTGGCACATAGTAGGTACTCTCTGCATTTTTGGAAACATGAATAATAATAACTAGTATTTTTATCAAGCTTTAGAACTTACAATCCTCATCGCGTACCTGTGTATTCAATGTGATAGAAATAACTGTCATATCTTGTTCTTTTATAGTAATAAGGCATTCAGAATAAGGGCTTTGCGACTGAACAACTTGAGTTTGATTCCCAGCTCTGCCACCTACTGGCTGTGTAAACGTGGTTAAGTTATTTAACTACCTGAGGCCAGAGTTTCCTCATCTATAAAACTGGATTAAAATTGTATTTCTTTCATAGCGTTGTTGTGAAGAATGAAAAGTACTTAGCGTGGTGCCTAGCATATTGTAAGAACTGAAAAAAATGTTCATTATAATTATACTTTTTTTATTATTGAGGACAAGCAAATCAAGTCCTTCTTTGTTTGTGCTTCCCATGTCTAGTCTTGTGTGTGTGTGTGTGTGTGTGTTCTTTTCGTTCCCTCCCTCCTGTATTCTTTATTGTATAATGCTTTCTCCAATTCTAAAATTTTCCCTATAGAAAGTCCTTCCCTACTGCTCATCACAGAGAATACAGAAAAGCCCAAATAGTGAGACTCAGTCTAACCAAGCCTGTCCTGGGGAGGAGCAGAGCAATGCATGCCCTCTCCAGCGAGGTGAGGAGAGCTCCCCATTGAGCAGAGTGTCAGTGTCGAGTGAAGAGCAGAAGGGAAGAACTGAGTTTGAGTGGGATGTACACACGGAAATTTTCTTGAGATTTTGAGAAAGAAGAGAGGAATCCATACTAAACTCCATATTGTTCTGGAAAGAGCAACCTGTGTAACTCAAAAATTGGCCAAGAATGATGGATTTGCATGGATTAGCTGTACATGGGAGTAGCCATCTGCCCCTGTGATTTTGAAATGCTTAAGTTATAAAGTGCCTGATCAATGTGATTTTCACATAGGACTGGTGGGAGGAGAGTCAATGAAGAAATCATCTATCTACCAGTTACAAAGGTAACTTATGACACTTTTGCAATAACAAAGATGCAGCCTTATAGTTTGTCTCCAACACATTTCAGTATGTGATACTCCCTGCAAGGGTGGACTTTCAGCAGCTATAAAGCAAATTCAACTGCAGAGTTGGCCCTACTGGAAAGTAATCAGGTAATTCCTGAGGACAGTGGAAGTGGAAGTGTACACAGAGCTGTAAACCGCTTATTGTAACACTTCACAGATACCCTGGCTCTTTTCCTATAAGTTTTAATTCCTCTTAATTGAGGACATTTTGAGTTCTATAAAAAAACAAACAAACAAACAAACAAAAACTTTGGTTGTCAAAATATGGACTCTCTAATTTCATGGTGCAATCTATCTTTATAAATTGTTTTCTTTGGCCAGAAATAATATAACAATTTCTGATCCTCTTTCATATGTCACATCAAAGCATGCCCATGCATCCTTTAAGGGCGTGAATTGGTAGGCATTTGGTGAGGCCAGTCTTTAACCAAAATTACTTAGACTGAATTGTGCCAAAGGGTTAGTATGTTCCCATTATGAAACATCTGAGTGCCACAGAAGTATGATTTGTTCCCATCATCCCTAACACTCTTTCTGGGGAAAAAAAGACAGTAAAAATAAAAGCTAACATTTACTGATAAGCTTACTGAGTGTCAAGCACTGTATTAAGCCCTTACATGGATTATCTTACTCAATCTTCACCATAAGCCAAGATATTGATATATTCTTATTAGCCAGAGAAAGCCATGATGGACAGTTTCAATAACTTGTTCGCTATAATGCACTGGACAGTGGTGGCACCAGGATCTGAAGCCAGGTGGCCTTGCTCCAGAGCTGACAACCCTAACCACTAACGTGCTACCCTGGGAAGTAAAGACCAAGAGTAGCTCGCAGTGCAAAGGCTGATTCTTCAAGAAATCTGTTCATTCTGCTGCTCAGAAAAGGCTTTTTAAAAGTGACTGAGCCAAAAGAAACCAAACGTTCACCACTGATTGTCCAGCGAAGGTTCAATTAACCTGTAACAAGAGTTTGTGGAGGTGAAAATGCAGCGCACAAGATATCATCACGGTGCTGTATTCCTCCTTTCCATTTTTCAGGCTGGACGAAGAAGTGATTGAAGTTTTGTAGTCGAAACACCGTAATAGCCCTAGTAAAAAGGAAGTCAAATTTAGCTGTGGATCCAAACTTGATATAGATCTTGAGTCGCCAGCACCCACTTGGCATCCATAATCCTGAACCTCCCACACTAAACTTTTTTTTATTATTATTATTTCCTCTTTGAATTCCCTGGCACATTGTGAATATTTAATATTAGAAAGTTAATTATCCTTTCACAGCCATCAACACCAAACATGTATGCACTTATCAGATTAATTATCCATCACCAAGACTCCAAAGCAAAGTTTCCCCGTACAGGAACCATAGAACCACTAAGAGTTTTTGACAGTAAAAGTAAAAAAGGAGATGAGTCTGTGAAGAAATAATATTTGGTAGTTTAAACAAAATTAGTAAGGTTTCTTTTCATGAGAGATTCCAGAACAGTTCCCATGTTAACATTCCCTGTGGCATTTTCCAGACTTACCTGACCTCAGAGTCCCAGGTCAGATAGCATCTCGAAGAGCTATCATTTGTGAAACACACTTGGAAAATGCCACTCCAAAGGAACAGGACTCTGGACAGACACATTTTGAGCAGAAATAATAGTTTTAAAAAGACCAATATCTTGGGGCACTGCTGTGAATTTGATAGGGCCAGGATGGGCAGGAAATGAAATGCCTGGGGCCTGGTAAGGAAGGGAGGAGCATGATTGTGGGGCACCAAGAATACCACCTTGTTTCTACTTGATGATTTAAGTTCTGGCCACCAGACTATACTAAGCCTCTCTCTCCTGCTAGAGGCATACACATCTCAAATGAGCATTAGTAACCACAGGCTTGGTGTCTTCACCCTCACCCTCACTTCACCGACCCGAAATCTTGCTTCTATTCCCACCACCCCAAGGGTCTCCAAATTGCTCCATCACTGTAACTCCTCACTCTCTGAAGGATGTGGCTTTTTGCTCCTGAAAATTCTTTTCTTTCTAGTACATACTGCTTCTTTTCCTGCCTCCCTGATCTTTCATTCCCTATTCTCTATTTTCTCTTCCCTTTTTTCTTCCCTTCTTTCAATATAGACATTCCTTACTCTCATTCCTCTATTCCTTTCTCTCTACTCAAGTGGGCTCATTCAGGGATTCTATCTACCACTACAAATTGCAATCTTGCTTGTATGAAAATGGTTCTTAAATTTACCTACATTCATAACTTTCCCCAGTGTTGAGAAGTTCCCACTTGCCAGGTGACAATTCTATATAATGTTCCCATCAGCAACATATCAAAAAATCTGAAGTTTTCATCTTCCGTCCACACCAGGCCTCAGTTCTCAATTCCCTAATTTGGTTACCAGACCAACAGTCCAGCTTCCTGTGTGTTTCTCTTCCTCGGTCACATCAAATACTTAGATTCCTCCTCTGCTATATGTTGCCATATTCATTCCTTCCTTTATATTTTAAACAGCCAATGACAGCTTCCTACTTCGGTGCTCACTACCTCATCGTTGAACAATTATAACAGCCTCTTAACCAATGCATTGCCTTTAGTCTACCCATCTCTAGTACATTTTTTATCCTGCCACTAGAGTAATCATTCCATTTGGGGGTTTTTCATCTATATTCATTTTACAAGCATTTTTTTGTTTCCACATGGAAGTCCATATTCAGGTGCCGCAGGGGATAGAGCCTTGAGCATAAAATGACTGAAATAAAAAGTGAAATGTGGTAAAAGTCAAGGAAGTACTGACCAAATGCCAAGGAAGCCCAGCTATAGAAATCACAGAAGGCTGAATGAGGGGTCATATTTGAATGGACCATAGCAGATGAATAGGATTTGGAAGAAGGCACTCTAGGCAGAGGAAACAGCCTGGACAAATATAAGGCTAATGCCTCATTAAAAAACATTTATTAGGGGTGCCTGGGTGGCTCAGTCGTTAAGCGTCTGCCTTTGGCTCAGGTCATGATCCCAGGGTCCTGGGATCGAGCCCCACATCGGGCTCCCTGCTCTGCGGGAAGCCTGCTTCTCCCTCTCCCACTCCCCTTGCTTGTGTTCCCTCTCTGGCTGTCTCTTTCTGTCGAATAAATAAAATCTTAAAAAAATAAAATAAAATAAAAAACATTTGTAGTTTTCCATTCTCTACATGACACATTTTAAATGTGTGGGCCTATTATTCAAGACCCAATACTATTTGGGTCCAATCTACTTTTTTAAAATTAGTTCTCTTTATTGTTCTACCCTTGATATTCAAAGTAAAATATGAATTCCCAGCTAAATATTTGACAGAGCAACTGGAAGCCATAGGGTAAATATGGTTCACTTTCCTAAGTGTTAATTTTATTTAAAGAGTTTGGGGACAATATTTTTATTTTAAAATAGGATAGATGAATTTATATAATAGAATGCAAAATTCACCTGGAATTAAAAGGTAGAATCCAAGGCTTCAAATAAGTTTCTTGCTTATAGGAGCTAGTTTTGAACTGCTAGAGGTATTCAGAGGCTACGTGTCCGAAGTACCCTTTATTGTTCCCTAAGCACCCTTCACATTTCTAGCTGCTTTGTTTTCACTCATGATGTGCTCATCCATCCCTCTCTGGATTTCCTTTACATACAGTCCCACGTCTATCTATCCATACACCCATTCTCTAAGGTCCATCTTGTTCTGGTAGACTTCCCTAATAACTAGAATTGAAAGAAATATTTCCTTCTTCTCATCTATCACACTGTTTTCATTTTATTATAACATTTAATAAATATATATAGCCACACTCCTCTGCTAGATTATAAATTCTTAGAAACCAAGGATCTTGTCTTATTCTGTAATCTCATAATAACAATAACATAATAACAATAACGCATTATAAGCACTGTGATCTGCTTATAGTGGGTATTCAATAAATATTTGTCAAATAAATGAAAAATTCTCTGTCCAAATGTCACCTCCTTAACTGAGCTTCTGTGACTACCCTATATAAAGGCTCTCCCTTGAGGGTTAATATCCAAAATGTATAAAGAATTTATACAACTCAACACCAAAAAAAACCCCAAATAATTCAATTAAAAAATGGACAGAGGGTATTAATAGACATTTGTCCAAAGAAGACAACAGACACCTAGAAAGATGTCTAATATCACTAATCATCAAGGAAATGTAAATCCAAACCACTGGATGGTTCAGCTGGTTGAGCGTCTAACTCTTGATCTCAGCTCAGGTCTTGATCTCAGGGTTGTAAGTTTAAGCCCCGTGTTGGGCTCCACACTGGGTGTGGAGCCTAGTTTAAAAAACAACAACAACAACAACTACAGTCATACAACACCTCACACTTGTCAGAATGGCTAAAAACACAAGAAATAACAAGTATTGGAGAGGACGTAAAGAAAAAAGAATACCCATGCACTGTTGGTAAGAGTGTAAATTGGTGCAGCCACTGTGGAAACCAGTATGGAGGTTCTTCAAAAAATTAAAAATAGAATTGCCATATGATCTAGTAATTCCACTCCTGGATATTTATCCAAGAAAATGAAAACACTAACTCAAAAAGATATATGCACCCCTATGTTTATTGCAGCATTATTTACAATAGCCAAAATATGGAAGCATCACAAGTGTCCATCCATGAGTGAATGGATAAAGAAGATGTGGATAAAAAAGATACACACACACACACACACACGTATAAGATATATAAGATGCATAAGATATGCATATATATGTATATATACACATGAATAAAAAGAGAATGAATAAAGAATGAAAAAAGAATAAAATCTTGTCATTTGCAACAACATGGATGGATCTGGAGGGTATAATGCTAAGTGAAATAAGTCAGTTGGAGAAAAACAAATACCATATGACTTCACTCATATGTGGAAGTTAAGAAACAAAATAAATGAACAAAGAAAAAAAAGACACAAACCCCAAAAAGGCTCTTAAATATAGAAAACAAACTAGTACTTGTTAAAAGGGAAATCGGTGAGGGGATGGTCAAAATAGGTGAAGGGGATTAAGAGAAACAAATAATACATTATATGTTAAAAAAAAAAAGAAGATAGTAGGAAGGGAAAAATGAAGGGGGGGAAATCGGAGGGGGAGACGAGCCATGAGAGACTATGGACTCTGAGAAACCAACTGAGGGTTCTAGAGGGGAGGAGGGTGGGGGGATGGGTTAGCCTGGTGATGGGTATTAAAGAGGGCATGTACTGAATGGAGCACTGGGTGTTATACGCCAACAATGAATCATGGAACACTACATCAAAAACTAATGTATGGTGATTAACATAACATAATAAAAAAATGTAAAAAAAAAAAAAGAGTACATTTATCATGAGGAGCCCTGAGTAATGTTAAATATACTTGAATAAATAAAAGAAAAGAAAATTTGAGGTGGGGAGCACTATTACTTACTTGGATTTTTCAATCAGAATAAAACTTGATTTAAATTAAAAGGTAAAATAAAGTAAACACACTCCCCCTTGAGACGCTCATCCCTCACTCTACATCGTTTCTCCTTATTATACTTACCACTAGATGATATTGTGGTCTATATTTACTTGTCTGTTTATATAATGTCTCCCCTACCAAAAATAAGCTCTAGGAGAGCAGGGACTTTGTTCATTTCCTTTCTGTATCAGCAATGCATAGAATAGTACCTAGCACATAATAGGCATTTAATAAATATTTGTGGAATATTTTAATATATTGATGTATGAGGTATTCTTTCTTTAAAAAAATCAATAATTTTAATACTAATATTCTTTTAATAATATTAATATGAGGCTTAGCAAGATAAGATACTATAAATAAGGTACTTTGCAGTTCTGAATTTGCCATGAATCTCATAAGAGCTTTACATGTATTTATTTTTAATTTTTTCTTTACTGAATATTAAGTTTGGTTGAGGAGATTACCCTTTGGGGATGGAGAGAGTGGGGTGGGAGTGAGAGGGAAGAGATCAATCCTATATCTCTTCTATTATCTCTCAGTCAAAATTCAATGTCAAATGTCTTTTTGCCAAGATACCCATATTAACTAGATGTATTTAGGTAATATGAGTCAAAGGCACAAAATGCTTTTCCTAAGATGGTATAAAAACTATCCCTTCTGATACTTGACTTTGTGTGTCAAAATGTTGAGAAACTAGCTGCCACCTTTCCCTTAAAACCTAACCTGAAACTTTCAACTGAAATGACAGTTATCCTTAAAATACCTTAAGAATCCACACTGTATTCCTCACTTTGTCCATTTCAAAGATAACTTTAAATTTGTACTTTTGCCAAGAGTTAAATTGAAGTGCAGATTGAGCATTTTAAGGCATTTTAGGAGTCTGAAAGATTTGTTCTTTTGACATTGAAGGAATTTACTAGTTCCATTCCACACCTCCCACCAGAGATCCTGAGTCACTGTGTCGTCTGTGAAGATGATCAGATCTCTCATTCAGAATGTAGATATAATGACCGATTCTGTGAGAACAAAATTAGTTCACCTGTCAAGTACAAAAAAAGAAAAAAATGTTTAAAAAACAACCTTTTTTAGGATGAATGAGCAGGGAAAATAAATTTACCAAAACTTATCAGGTAGTAATTGTCATGGAGAGAACAAAAGAACACAATCAACTATTTGTTCCCTCAGAGGCTAATTATTCATGTGCCGTTAGTCCAATTATCCTAAGAATCTATCCTTGTTCAGTCCATTGTGCTTTTTAGGCTTAAAAGAGGTATCTCAAAGGCAAAGAATGAGTTCAATATAAATCAGTTCATTTTTATTCTTTTTCCTAAAATTCTTGGGAGTCAAATTTTGGATAACAAAGCCATCACGAAATTAGGTTTGAGGGTTATTTGTGAATTTCCAACATACCTGCCCCCTCCTGACTTCCAACATGGTTATTCAGAGTAAGTTACACTTTGGAAATGCTCATTCTGCATCTCATCCTAATAATAGAAACCAATTGAGTCACATAGAATTATAGTACCTTAGTAAAGCAATTATTAAGAATTTAATATCTTGTGATAGATAAGTTTTATTGTTGAGGAACTTCAAATCCCTAATCTAATTTCACTTAAAAAATACTTTTAGAAATCAAGTTATATCAACACCTATTTATTGAGCACCTACTGTTACAGAGCTTTGTGAAAGATGCAATCAATAATATTTTCAGAATTACTTGAACTTATACAAATGATTCTCTTTTTTATATTTGTATAAGTCTAGCTATTTTACAGAGATAAAATCTTCATAAATAGAGGTTTTTCTTTTAACAGAAAGGAAAGAAATACAGTGGGAGAAACTAAAAGCCTGAGTCTATTTTTATAAAGTATAGAATCATAGAATTTTAGGTCAGGATAAAATCTTAAACTATTATGATTATTTATTTGATTTTACCAGAACTATACATATTACATGCAAATGCAAAGTTAACTGATCATCTATTCATTTAATTTTACTGATGTAAATATGACCAGGCATTTAACCAGGCATTACTTAGTTGGCCCTAAGTTAATGTTAATTCACAATTTTTTCTCTAAATATATTTTGCTTAAAATGGTAAGAAGCATGTATCTAGAAGTTCTGAATTTGGGGCTTCTTCTTTTTAATAGATTTGACATATTCTTTAGATATTAATGAATGCATTTCTAGAAACCAACCTGGGCTTTCCAATTCGGGTTTTGCTTAGCACCATTTCACAGTGGCATTTATCATATCCTGTCTTGTGTAAGTTGACTCCCCAATTAGAATATGATGCCCATGAGAGCAAGAATCATGCTTCTTCACATTCAGTCCAACATAGTTCCTAACTCAGTGCTTTCTACCTAGGTGCAGTTTAAAAATATTGGTGGGAAGGAAAAAGGAAAAATAATAGTAAGCTAAAACTTTGAGGTGTTAGTTTTTTTTAATTTAAATTTAAAACATGTTTTTTTTTAAATGTATTTAAATTCAATTTAGTTAACATATAGTGTATTATTAGTTTCAGAGGTAGAATTTAGTGTTTCATCAGTTGCATATAACACCCAGTACTCATTGATAAAACGTGTTTTTTATGTGTTTCTTCAAACACACAAAACTGATTTCCTAGCTTTGATTGACATAACCAACCTACTCAATCAGATTACTTGTTTAAGAGAATATAGTTGCTCTCCCATGACTTAATGACTCCATTTGTAACTCAGGAATGGTAGAAAGAGCGTGGACTTTGGCACGGGAATTCTAAATCAGCTGCCTACTAGCTTTGTAATGTTGACCAGGCTACCCATTTTCTCAAGCCGCATCTTCTCCTTTGTGAAAGAGGACTGGTAATACTTAGATTCCTGGTTTATTGTGAAAAGAGAATAGTTTTGAATAACTATCCTGCTTGCTCCTTATTCAGAGTGGGATCATGAGTAATTAATCTAATTTTCAGATTTCCTGTTATTTAATAAACATTAATTAAATCATTCAACAAATATCATTGAGCATCCACTAAGAAACAGACACTACACACACACACACACACACACACACGCACACATTAAATGCTAAAATCTAGTTCTACGTTAAATAAAGTACAGGAGGCTAGACAGCACAAAGACAAATAGGGGGTTTATTTCCACCCTGGGAGTAAAGAGAGATGTCCTGGTGGAGAAGATGAATGAACAAGACCTGAAACAGGAATAAATGTTGCCACATGAACAATGTTTAGAGAGGAATTTCTAGAGAAGGGGAGAAAATAAAAGCAAGGGGGTATGGTTTACATGGGAATGCCCCAAAAGCAGGTTCCTATATTTGAGTTTGGAAAGTACCCAAGTGGGCACCAGGCTCAGTCAGAAGAGTGTGCAACTCTGCATCTTGGGATCATGGGTTCGAGCCCCACATTGGGTGTAGAGATTACTAGAACATACCCAAGAATGGGTAAGAATGATAGTAAGAATAGGTCCAAGCCAGAGCAAGCTTCAAAGTATTTTATAGACACTCTGAAAGGTGTGAAACAAGGAAGTGACATAGATAGAATGCATTGTAGAAATTATTATAGCTAAAATGTGTAGAATCTATTCAAGAAGTAAAATGGAGGCATTACTAGAGAAAAGGACCAATTAGAAGGCTGTGACATTCATCCAGGTAGAAATGATGCTCTGAATGATATAGTTGTAGTAGTAATAGGAACATGTTTGAGAAATATTTAGAACATAAGATAGGTAACACTACTTGGTTGTGACGTTGAGGGAGAAGGAAGAACCAAGGTGGATATTCAGGTCTCTGGCTGTTAACCAAAGCTCTGAAGCTAGGAGGAAAAAAGTGGGTTTTGAGGAGGGAACAAATAAAAAATTCAGTTTAAAATATGTTGGATTTGAGATTGCAGGCAGACATGTCCGGAAAGCAAATGGATAAGTGAGCTTAGAGAGATAAGAGCTGATGATAAAGATTGAGATATCTACAAAATATTGCCTACCTTTCAAATGAAGCTAAGGATTAAGTTAGATAATGTATGTAAAGGGCCTAATGTTACAAAGCACTATAAATAAAATAAATCAGATGCATATTTAGGTACCTCATTCAATAAATGTACTACCTCTCTTATCCTGGGCAAAATTATCAAACCAATCTCTTTATTTAGGTAGAGCCTGAAGTTAAAGTGACAGCTTAACTTAAACAACCTCCCTCTAGGTTTTAAAGAAAGCTTAATAAGCTGTCAATCTTCCAGTTATTTCTTCTCTAATCACTAAACTCTTAAGGAATTGGCTTAATGGACCATCCTTCCCCCGCTATAACCAGTCAACCAGTCCTCTTGCTACTTTGTTAAATGCCTCCTGGTATAAAGGACCCTGCCAAATTCTGGTAAAATCTGTCCTAACATAAGGGCTTTGACTTAGGAAATATAATTTTTTTAAAGACTTAATTTATTTATTTATTTGAGAGAGAGAGGGAGAGAGCAAGCACATGAGCGGGGGGAGGGGCAGAGGGAGAGGGACAAGCAGACTCCCAGATGCCGGGGCTGGATCCCAGGACCCTGAAATCATGACCCGAGCCAAAGTCAGAGGCTTAACCAACTGAACCACCCAGGCACCCCAAAAATAAACTTTTTAAATCTACCAATATAAAAGTGAAATAATACAATTGAGAATGCATTCCTTCAACATTCAGTTCCAACTAGGGAATCCAAATCCTGACAACCTTGTGGAAGATGGAAAAGATGGGGAAAGATGGAAGGAGTGGTAACTGTTCCTTCTCTCATTTCAGTCTCCACAAAGCTCCCTCTCCAAGATTATAGAAAGTTACCACCCATCCAGAGAGAGCAGAACATCAGGTGTTTCCTTCCTTCCACCCTCCCACCCTCCCTCCCTTCTTTCTACTCTATGCCTAATGTGGGGCTTGAACTCACTACCCAGATATCAAGAGCCACGCACTCTATGGACTGAGCCAGCCAGGTGCCCCAGGTGTCCCTCTAAACCACTTCTAAAGGACTCTACCCATCTAATCTTTTAAAACTGACCTGCGCAATCAAGAAAACCTTACTTTTAATGCTAATTTCTAACTATGGATATCTTATAAATATAATTAAGAAAACAGTATCTCCAAACTTTTGACTTACACTGATGAATTCTTAAAATTCTTTTTTGTTATGTTCAAAATTTAAGTTGGATCAGCTGTATACTTCACATCTACCATGCCATAATATTTGAGAATTAAACTGACTTATTGCCACAACCTGATTATAGAAATACTTAGTCCATAGTCTGTTGAGTCATGATTGTTCCTAGGATGCAAAGAAGCCTTGTCTTTCAAAGGTGAGGCTTATTCAGTTCATTCTTTATATCAAGTAGAATCATCTGGATTATACTTTCTTTCCTTATAGTCAAACTACCCCTGAAAACTAAGCTGTAAGTAGCACTATGTTTTCTAGTCTGCATATGCACATTTGCATTAGAAGAAAAAGCCTTTCATGAGATCGATAAAAGTCCCCAAATATATACCACTAATTTTCTAGGTATAAAATCTGATTTGGATCCTAGCTTCAAATCATTAAAATCAAAATTCCATAGTGAAAAATGTTGGGCAAATTACCTATTAGAGCCATATTTTGTGAACTGTTGAATTTATGGACAATATATTTTCTGCAAATATCACACTTTAATTTTCCTAGTGCTTATACAATGCCATAGAAAAGGTCCTGTTTATGATCCCTTGGTTCTCTCAGGAGAAAAAGAAAGAGAACTAATTTTCCTTATGATGAAATGGAAGAATTCCTCCTTGAGAACAGTAAGCAGGCCATGAAAACCCCTGTCTGCACAGATATGAAGGATGTGCTAATACAGAATTCCGTGAACTATTTCCCTCTTTGCTGCAATTTAAAATAAATAACAAGGGAGGAAGAAATGAGAGTTCCCATTATAGCTGAACGAATATAATTTATATATTAGGAATTTATTGACTATAAAATTTAGGAAACTTTTGGAGTTAATACTCAGGAAGTGGTATTATGACCCTGTCTGGAAAAATTAAGAAAAAGATTCCAAAAGCCAGAAGAAAGCCTTCTAACACCTCTCTCAAAGCTGCTTGAGCTACGTGATCTTACGTTTTAGTCACTAAGCATTCAGTCAATCCAACCAGTTTCACTCACCTAGCTCACCCGCAAGTTAATGACTCCGAATCAGTCAAGATTTCTATGTTCTTTTATCTTTTAGATTCTGATTCAAATACAAACATTCTCCTGCCTTCCTACAGTTTTGCATGAAGCACATCATACCTCTCCCAGCCGGTAACCAGTATCGTCTTCTTAAGAACCAGGATCTGTGAAATATCCACAGCTCCTTCTCTCCCAACATTTAGTGTGCAGTGACAGTATCCACTGAAGTCCCATACCTTTAAGAGAAAAACTTAGTCACCTTTGAGACAAGAACAGAAAATGTCTTCTTCACTGAGTAAAGTATCACAGTGTAATAGGATTTTTTTTTTTCAAAGATTTTATTTATTTATTATTTATTTGAGACAGAGAGAATGAGAGAGAGAGAGAGAGAGCACATGAGAGGGGGGATGGTCAGAGGCAGAAGCAGGCTCCCTGCCGAGCAGGGAGCCCGATGCGGGACTCGATCCAGGGGCTCCAGGATCATGACCTGAGCCGAAGGCAGTCGCTCAACCGACTGAGCCACCCAGGTGCCCCAGTAATAGGATTATTTTAAACTTTTGTGTTTATATTCTGGACAAGAGCTGATTCACTTAGCGTATATCATAATTAAGAAAATCCTCTCACCATTTAAATTTACCCATTATTTTTTGTTTGTAATAATCCTATTACACTGTGTTATTTTACTCAATGAAGAAGACATTTATATGACTCAATAGCCTAAATCAGCTATTATTAGAATAGATCAGGTTACAAGTAGAATAACAAAAAATAATGGGTAAATTTAAATGGTGAGAGGATTTTCTTAATTATGACATACCCTAATTATATACACTCATATAAAGGCTTTAAATGAGTATGCATTTTTTTTTTTTATATGACAGAGAGAGACACAGCGAGAGAGGGAACACAAGCAGGGGGAGTGGAGGAGGGAGAAGCAGGCTTCCTGCAGAGCAGGGAGCCCGATGCGGGGCTCGATCCCAGGACCCTGGGATCATGACCTAAGCCGAAGGCAGACGCTTAACCATCTGAGCCACCCAGGTGCCCCAATGAGTATGCATTTTTAAAGGGAAGACTATAAAATCATGCACAGCCACATTTTGGAGTCTGTTGAAACCCTGGTTCTTTCTCTAAGTGTTTGTCTCTAAATTTCAGTTTCCTCATTTATGACACGGGACACTTACTGCTCTGGGACATTTGGAGGATTAAACATCTAATACAGAGCCTGAAACACAGTCCTTATGGATAGGTTTCCCATCTTCTCCCAGTAAAATGTCCTGCTGATAGTGGATGACAGATCCCATCCTACAGAGACACAAGCACTTTGAGTTTACTTCCTCAGGCAGGTGGTGAGGACACAGGCCCAATGGGTGAACTTTACAACAGAACATCATCAGATCACTAAAACTAAGCCCTGCCATGAAACATCGTTGGTGTATCATCCACAAAGAGCAAGTGGGCACTATCAAAATTAAATTGCATATACCCTTTGACTAGACTCGCTTGACTTTCAACTTCTAGAAAAATCATCTCACAGAGGCACTTACATGTGTGAAAAGACATATTTTGAATATTTTTATATTCTTGAAGCAGTTTATAAAGCTAAATACCTGAATCAACCCAGGTGCTCATTAACAAGGGACTCAACAGTCAGAATATGGAATACCTATACCGTAGCATACAATGGAACCATTAAGAAGAATATGTCATTTCTATATTTCTAAGCTCAGTCAAAACTGGACCAGCTATGGAACCTTAAGCAATTTGCTTTATTTCCTTGGGTTTTAGTTTCCTCCTCTGTAAAATTGGCATATAGATATATATGTGGGGGGATGTGGTGGGGGTGTGCATTTGTGTGTTTGTATGTGTCAAGTGCTTAAAACAGTACCAGGTTCTTAGTGAGCATGCAATAAAAGTTAGCTAACATTATTATTATTGTATGCATTCATATGACTCAATGTCCACAATAGAAAAATGCAAAACGCAGAACAACATATCTATCAGGCTGCCCTTAAGAAACAGATGCTGCCCTTTGGCTAGAAGGATGCACAAGAAACCAGTTAACAGTGGTAGAGCGACAAGGGAGGAGCTGTGAGCAGAGGTGAGAAAGAAACTCTTCTCACTGTGTAACTCTGATATTTCAAATTTTATTGTATGATTACATTAATTATTCAAAACACTAATCAATTAAAAATCAGACACCTCGAAACCATGATAAATAGGGCAATACTTTTAAATCATGGATGACATAGGTACTGGTTTTGGATCCTAAATTATAAATGATTGGAAAATGTCATTCATTCTTGTCTCTTCATAGAACATGAACAGCTCAACCCAGGTTTATACATCTTACACAGAGGTTGCCAAATTTCAGAATTCTGTTGTGATATTATGATAAAGACAAATATACCTTCAAAAGCTGTGATTATACTACTAAATTCACATTAACTTTGACGATGCAAAGCTTGAGATGTTGAAGAGTGCACATGCTCTTTACCCATGTCACTTCATTTTCCTCTAAACGTGGCCCTTAGCAAACCCACCTAAAATAATACCCACAAATAGGTACTGTAAAGATCTGATTGTCCCCAGGTCCAACTAAGTCCCTTAGCTGGGACTATCTGCAAGCTTTTAGCAACCATCTGCAAGTCTGCCCTACTCTGGATTCTATAACCGGTTACTTTCCAAGAAAGGGGTAAAAGGAACCTAGTCTACTCATCTCATTTCTCAGTTCAGTCTCATGCCCCAGGACCATAAGTGGGACACTCACTTGCTCCTTTTGCCTAAGTCTGTCTAAAACTCCAGTTCCAGTTATTCCTGTTTTATTCCACCTTGACTACTGGGGTTGGAATTGTCCCGTCACCTTCATACATCTTACCAGTTCTGTAAACTACATTACTTAAACCCAAGCTCCCAGTTCTTACCTCATGCCATTTAATCTTCCCAGAGGCCCAGCTCTGTTGATTTCCAGAGATTTTTCACTGCAACCTGCCATAGCACCTCCTTCACACTGACAGTGGCCAGCCTGGCATCCCCCTAAATTCTTGCCTCCAACTTCCATCATGTTCTACCCACGTATCCAGAGAACTTTCCATTACCCTCCCTTGCAGCCTACCAGCATGCATCATACACCCCACCATGGAAGGCATACCTCATTAATACCCTCTGATTCTAGCTATGACAGAAGTTTGAGAATCATTCAAAGCTTATTCTGGGAAACTGCCTTCTGTTGCCTTAAAGTGTCACAAGCCATCTCCAATCAAAGACTGTCATTAGTCTCAGAGCTGAGGGGAGCAGAGAGGATTCTCTGGTAGGCATGATTTCAGATAGCAAGTATCTAAGCTTTGCATGAAAATTTGATCATTTTTGCAAAGCATAATAGCACCTTTCTCCCAGAATAAATAGGTGATAGTTACAAAACAAGAGAAGTGGAAGTATTAAATACCATTAGTTTAGGATAATAAATAAGATGATGATTGTTCTGCTTACGATCCTTCTTTACTGTCTCACTTTCCTTCACATAAAAGTGCAAATTATAACATGGGTTGATTTTAAAATATTCATTTGCCCCCAAATTTGAACCCGCCATCTTAAAAAGTTTTCTTGGTTGCCCTGATTTCTCATTTTATAAACTAAGAAGAAAACCAGAGATATTAGCTGAAGCATAGGAAAATTATTCGGACTTCTTATTCCCCAAAGTAGTCCTCGATCCAGAATACTGGAAAAGGCTTTCTGACATAAGTAAGCTAAATTGTGTTTTTATTCTAAATAATTTATTCAGAAAAATCATTTATTCATTTTTCCACAAAAGCTTTTTTTTTTTTTTTCCTGACAGATTGTTATTAGATGCTGCGAATTATTTAACTCTTCTGATCTCATCTTTCCTCTTGCATGGCCAAAAAGGCAAAAACAAATATAGCTATGCTATGTTTCCTCACATAGTATTTTAGCTTCCTTGTATCTGGGTAGAAAAGCATCACTGCGTCCTCACCTTTATGGTCCCATCTGTGCTGCCAGTCAAAAGCCGTGTCTCATTTGCATCAAGGGCCATAGTGCTGATTTCTGCGTTGCCATGGCAACCAGTAAACTGTTTGATTTTTTGCCCAGTGTCTATCATCCAGAAGGAAACAGTAGACCCCACGTCCGAGCTGATTACCTAAAAGAAAATAACCTTGTAAAGAAATTAAATATAGCCCCAGAATCCACCATTTTTATTTCAATAAAAATACCTAACCTGTGAATTTCCATGACTGAGATCCCTCCCCACCCCACAATAGTTAGAGATATGTTTGTGATGTATGTTCTTTCTTTTTGTTAAGCTGATAACATTTCAATTCTTCAGCCAGAATGGAAGTAATGAAGGCATGATTCTCTTTACCAGCAAAGATAGGAATCTACTTCCCTTATGCACCATTCAGCTGGCTGTCTAGAGGTCATCCTGAAATTGAACCCTACTGAAAAGAAACTTAAAAATCTACTGCATTTAGATGAGAAAGTTGATTTTATTAGTCACGGTGTTCTGACACTATTTACTATATGAAAAGAAGCATCTTACTGTATTTCACCTTCCCTTTAGCATGCAGAAGAGAAAGCACTACCAGACATTATGGGAAAAGAAGTTAATTTTAACAAACCGATAGAGCTATCACTTTCTTTCTTTTTTTTTTTTTAAAGATTTATTTATTTATTTATTTATTTGACAGAGAGAGAGATAGCGAGAGCAGGAACACAAGCAGGGGGAGTGGGAGAGGGAGAAGCAGGCTTCCCGCCGAGCAGGGAGCCCGATGTGGGACTCGATCCCAGGACCCTGGGATCATGACCTGAGCCGAAGGCAGACGCTTAAAGACTGAGCCACCCAGGCGCCCTTGAGCTATCACTTTCAATGCCATTAGTCCCTTTCTTCCTCCTCTCTCAAGGTGCTGTATGTATTTTTACAGCTAAACACAATTATTGATGGGCCACTAAAAACAAAGAACACAGGAAGGGTAAATATAAATCTGCATATATACTCCAAGAGGAAGGCAACAAAACAAACGCTAGAAGGGATAGGATTATATATAGTAGCCCGACAGTGAGAAATTTTATGGTGGCAAATAAACTGCTAATTTCAGCTCTAGGTATTTAGGCACCCTTTGGGAAGTTAAAATCACCTCATCCATTTGACCTCGGGACCCAAAAGAATGAAAAGCAAACAGACAAAAACACTGAACCCACAAATAAGTAGATAGGAAATTGCCTGAGGCAACATCTAGACTCTGAGAAAACTTAAATCATGACTTTATCTGCATAGGTACGGATTACCATCGTATAAATGTAAATTTATCAATAATACTCTAATTTGGGCATCGCATTTTTGTAATCAAATGGGTTCAGGTTTACTGAATGCATATTCAGAAGGCCCGGAGAGTCAGCCATCATGCGTGCATGCATTCATTTGGTTTTGGGGCACGCACTGAACGTCCACTCCATGCCCAGCTCCGTGATGGCAGCAGAGATTCACTAATGAATCCCTGCTCTGAAGGAATCTATACTCCAGGCTTGAATATTAAAATCACCTGGGGAACTTTATAAACCATGACTGTATACCAGGTCAGAGACTCTCATTTAACTGAACTAAGAAGGAGCATTTTTTAATGAGCTGCCCAGGTTACTTAAGTCTGCAGCCTGGGTTGAGAACTATCGGTCTAGGTAAGGAAACAGACAAGAAACAGGTAAGTAAGTGCCAAACAGTACTACAAGTTTGGAGGCCTCACCCCTAGTTGCGGCAGGGGCACAGAGAGTAATATCCAAAATCTTCTCACTGGGATGGGGGATGGGAAATGAAAGGTAAGGAGGGCCAATCTGCAATTGAAGATAGGAACATGTATTTATTGGATGCCAAGGCCTTTACACTCACTATCTCACTTATCTTTATAAAAACCCTGTAAAACAAATAACGTTATCACCCTCATTCTACCAGTGATGAAACTGAGATTCTAATCAGCTAAGCACTGTTCCCAAGCTTATATAACGAGGTTTGAATCATGGACTTTCTATGACAGACACATCATACGGCCTTCTATATTCCAGCATAATCTTCCCAGATAATTAAGAGTGTGCTTAGAAGAGAGAACTAAGCAAGAGAAACAATATGAAGTGTAATGGAACCAGAGTGCGGATGATGAGGTAAACGGTGGAATGCCAGGCAGCAAGCTGGTGACAGATAGTGGAATCCCTGAAGAGCAATACTAGAGATCTTAACTATAGAGAACAGACTGATGGTTACCAGAGGGGAGGTGGGTGGAGGGATGGGTGAAATAGGTGATGGGGATTAAGGAGGGCACTTGTGGTGATGAGCGCTGGGTGTCATATGGAGTGTTGAAGCACCATATTGTACACCTGAAACTAATATCACGCTGTATGTGAAGTAACTGGAATTAAAATGTAAAAAAAGAGCAATGTTAGAGAATAATGAGTCATGTGTATAAGGTTCTTACTGGGACAGGGAGCTTAGCTTTCATTGGATAGGCAGCAGAGTGTATGACTCGTTCACAGCAATAATTGTTCTTGATGAGGAGGGCGATACAGCATTTTTTGTTCATGGGTTAGTGAAGGTACTCCTGGCAGTGGTGTGGAGAACAAACTGGGGTTGTAGGAAGACCATTTGGGGGCAGCTGTGATAGTCCAGGTAAGACATGTTCACCTGAAAGAGGAGTTCAGCAGTAAAAAAGAGAGGAGAGACTGGGAAATAAAAGAGCCACAATTTTGCCACATTTATGCTCAGCAAAGTGCTGATTGTGAGCACATGATCTCTTGTGGCCTTTTTTTCCCTGAAATTACAACTCTGAATCCAATAACTTCTTAAATGATGTAAAACTCTATGTACGTTACACATTTTCTCTCCTGAAATCAAAAGTAGCTTAAATATATTTAATTACCATTGTTCAACAATAGTATAATTTCTAGGACAAAATGGCCTGAATCTTGAAATAATATGCCCTATCTCTTCAATTATCACCTCAGGTAACTGACTGTGTTTCTATTTGCTTTGATTTCTGCAACATGCCTGATAGTTAAGAGCACTGAGTTTGAAGCCAGGATGCCTGAGTTTGAAGGTCAGTTGTCTGACCTTGCGCTCATTGCTTAATGTCTCTAAGCTTCAGTTTCCTCCCCTACGAACGAGAAAGAATCACAATAACTACTTCAAACCATTTTTAAGAGGTTTAAATAAGCTAATATTTGTAAAGCACAGTGCATGGTATACAATAAATAAGCCATAAAAGTTAACTAGTGTTACTATTCTATTTAAGCTTTATTTGTCTGACTCTCTATTTTGGGTGATACCACTTTTCATAGCCAAACCAATTTAAGAAAAATATTTCATATCTTGCTTTCTTTCCACCATGACAGCGAATGTAGACAATTATAATTTTAGAAAGCAGATTGTAGATGTACACTGAAATTTCAAATTATATCAGACTCGTGAATTTCTCACATAATTACTTAGGAATTTGCATTGTATTCATTAAAAACAAAACCGTGGAAACATAATTTTCCAAGCATGAGTGAAAATTTTGATGGTGTTTTTTTAAGAAAAGGTTAAAGGTTGTGAAGAGTTTTACTATTTCTATTCAAAAAATATTTATTGAGAACTTATGTTAGGCATTTCAGTACTAAAAGATGGGCATTCCCTGATAAAAACAAACAACAACAAAAGGCAAAGTACAGTGAGACCAATGTTCAAGGAAAAGACTTGTTTACTTGTCCGAGACTGGACTGCCCACATTACAAAGCATCTAATCATCGACTGCCCCACTTTTATCTACTGTAGACATTCAATCAGGAATTAGTAACTTTCATATTTTGCTGCTTTGCAGCAAAATTCTCCCTCTTTTGATCACTTGGCTGAGCCCGAACATGCTATTCATCAGTTTTTAGCACCTTTCTCTGTTCATTTCACAATTTCTCATGAAATCTGAATCAGTAATGACAACAGTATAGAGTCAGTCGGATTTCATTTTATAGCAATCTACCTTAAGGTGCAGTCTTCGGGAAAACAGTGTGTTGAAAAACAAGGACTGACCATGTCACAAACATAGCACCAGTACAAATCAGACTTCTGTCACTATGACAATATCAGAATACAGGAATAGCAAGGCACGTGAAAAGACTTTCAAAGTTTGATGAGAGAGGAGTGCATTTAACATCACTTGGCAGGTGAGGGAAATGGTTTGACTACAGGGCAGTGGGGACTTTATTTTTAGCAAGCTGTGATTTTTCTCAGGAATAGAGCCCAGGAATGAGTATTGGCACCATATTTATATGCCAGATTTTGATGAGACCAAATCTCCAAGTTTTCGGTTCATTCCTGGCTGCTTCTTTTTTTTTTTTTAAAGATTTTATTTATTTATTTGACAGAGAGAGACACAGCGAGAGAGGGAACACAAGCAGGGGGAGTGGCAGAGGGAGAAGCAGGCTTCCCGCCGAGCAGGGAACCCGATGCGGGGCTCGATCCCAGGACCCTGGGACCATGACCTGAGCCGAAGGCAGACGCTTAACGACTGAGCCACCCAGGCGCCCCTTCCTGGCTGCTTCTTACCAGGTGAGACCTCAGATGAGGATGAGGACAGGGCCCCGGCGGTCTGCAGAGCAGAAGTGACACTACCCTAATCATTCCAGTGCAAGTGGGCCTCGGGAGCAAACCGTTGTTCTCCACCTTATATACCCAAGTTAATAACCATTTAGGATTATACGGGTCTTCTTTCTCTCACCTGAAGGTGTCACAGCCAATGAGACAATTCTAAGAGATGTGAGGCTGTACCCACATGTCCTAATTGTCTTCTTGTAGTCCAACAACAGTAGGTATTTTAGTCGTCTTTAAATGCATTCTAAGTCCTAGGTCTAAGCAAGAAGGGAAATTAAAAATTATAGCAGCGGAAGTCACTGGCTACCAAGGGATGAGGACATTTGATTTAATTGCTGTTTATAGTTCTATTTTCTAGTCAGTACTCTTTGTGGCCTCATAATATAAAGCAGGTTACCTATTTTATTTCTATTGTGCATCACATCTCCAGAAGTTACATTTCAGTAAGTAGTGAGATGAGGGGAGTGATAATATCTAAGTACTGGTGCAGAAAAAGTATTCAAATATTTTAAGGCAGCCATTCTCCATTTATAAAGCTTATTTATTACCTCTTTTAGGTTAATTTGTAGTTTGCTCTTTCAAATTCATTCCTTGAGTTTATTGAACACCTATGATATGCAAGACATAGGATCTGGGTGTTGGGGATTCAGCAGTGAAAAATTCCCACCCTTATTTATTCGGGGCAGAGATGCAGCCAGATGAGAAAATAAAAAGAAAAAAAGCTATATAGCTATATAGATAGATACAGTCTAGTGGTGATAGGATTATGGAGAAAAATATAACTGAGATGGAGGTAGAGATCATTGGGAGTGAATGCAAAGCTGGGGGCTCTGATAAAGCCTCCTTGAGGAATCATTTGAGGCAAGATGTGACTGAGGTAAAGGAAGGAGCCGTGCAGATACCTAAGTGAAGAAAGTTGTAGGCAAAAGAAACAGCGATGCAAAGGCCCTAAGGTAAATTTCCCTTGGACATTCAGGGACTAGCTAGGAGATCAGCAATCCTAGGCAGTGTGAGTGACAGGAGGGGCTGCCTGCTGTGACCACCTGTGGTTGTCATATAGGCATTCAAAACACTCCCCAGGGGCGCCTGGGTGGCTCATTCGTTAAGCGTCTGCCTTCGGCTCAGGTCATGATCCCTGGGTCCTGGGATCGAGCCCCACATCGGGCTCTCTGCTCAGCGGGGAGCCTGCTTCTCCCTCTCCCATTCCCCCTGCTTGTGTTCCCTCTCTCGCTGTGTTTCTCTCTGTCAAATAAATAAATAAAATCTTTAAAAAAAAAAAACAAAAACACTCCCCACCTCCAAGAACTAGGGGTCAAAGTCAGAAAAATATCACTTCCTCTTTTTTGGCTAATATTTATTTAGGTTTTACTCCTGCTTTGTTCCATGCATGTTTCTATACAATATCCTCTGTCCTTTAGAGAAAGTCTACAAGGGAGGTATTATAATCCCTTTTTTTTATAGATAAGAAAACTTCTCAAGAGACTCATTTTAGACCCAAAGACACCCCCAGATTGAAAGTGAGGGGGTGGAAAACCATTTACCATGCTAATGGACACCAAAAGAAAGCTGGGGTGGCAATCCTTACATCAGACAAATTAGATTTTAAACCAAAGACTGTAATAAGAGATGAGGAAGGACACTATATCCTACTTAAAGGATCTATCCAACAAGAAGATCTAACAATTGTAAATATCTATGCCCCTAACATGGGAGCAGCCAATTATATAAGGCAATTAATAACAAAAGCAAAGAAACACATCGACAACAATACAATAATAGTGGGGGACTTTAACATCCCCCTCACTGAAATGGACAGATCGTCTAAGCAAAAGATCAACAAGGAAAT
>NC_138369.1:104728836-104793419 GCF_054177405.1 Leptonychotes weddellii | reverse complement strand
TTTGAAAGACTAAAGAATCATGGTAAAAAAGCCATGAATTCTATGTGCTGTATTCCTCTAGTGCTGGTGTTCTGCCGTTCTCATTGATTGGTAAACTTGGTCTTGACTGGCTGTTCTTGCTGATCTTCTGGGGGAGGGGCCTGTTGCCGTGGTTCCCAAATGTCATTGCCGGAGGCAGAATTGCCCCGCCCTTGCCGGTCCAGGCTAAGTAATCTGCTTGGGTTTGCTCTCAGGAGCTTTTGTTCCCTGCAAGCTTTCCCTACAGCTTTGGAGGATGAGAGTGAAAATGGTGGCCTCCCAATCTCCGCCCCAGAGGAGCTGAAAACTTGGGGCCCTGCTCCTCAGTGCGCCCCCAGAGAAAAGCAGTCAGTCACTCCCGTCTCCCTGGTCTCAGGCCGCACTCTGTGCTCACCCGGCCTGTGACCGAGTGTTTGTATCTCTGGCACCCGATCCCGTGTGGAGTCTCCAAACCCAGCAGATCCCTGCAGTGCACTCCCGCACCGCTCCTCCTGGGGGAGGAAGGAGAGTCTCCCCGGATCTACCGCTTGTTGGGTCCCTGCTGGAAGAGCAGTGTCCCGACTGTGCCACGGATCACGGTTTACGGCAACCCCGAGCTGCGAGCCTGCTCCTTGGCTCTGTCTCTGAGCTTCCTCGCTCCGATACCTGGGAGCTCTGCTGCACTCAGGCACCCCCGGTCTTTCTGTGACCTTGAGGGTCCTGTCCCAGCAAGGACTCCCCCGCCCCCCTTAGCCAGTGGAACGATGTCCCTCAGCAGAGCCGACTTATAAAATTTCCTATTCTGTGCTCTGCTGCTCTATCACTTGCCAGTAGCGGCCGACAGAGGCTCCTTCCCCCACCATCTGTCTTCCAGAATATTGCCTCGGATTCACTTCTCTGCTCATCCTACCTTCCAGAATGTGGTCGCTTTTCTGTTCAGAGAGTTGCTGCTCTTCTTTTCTTCAATCTCCTATTGAGTTCGTAGGTGTTCAGAATGGTTTGATCCCTATCTAGCTGAATTCCTGGGACCAGACGAAATTCAGGTCTCCTACTCTTCCTCCATCTTGCTCCTCCTCCTCCTAGAGTATTTCTTTACTGCCAAAAAAATACATGTTCTTTAGGAGAAATTTTGGATGTACAAATAAGCAAGAAGGAAAAAGAAAAATCACCTGTTGCAAAACTGGTGCTGACCCTTAGGCATTTCCAGTTCCAGGCAAATAAGCAAATAAACAAAAGTATATCTTATGAAAACGAAGACTATCATACATAGTTTATAACCTGTTTTATCATTCAGAAAATACACAGGGAGTCCATTTCTGTGTGAATTAACAGGGATGGCCACAGACATCCACATCTGTAATGACATCCTAGGAACTTAGGAGTTCTGTAACCATTTCCTTTTTTTTGAGCATTTAGATTGTTTACAAATGTTATTTGGGAAAACATTTCTTAAACACCTTCATGTATACATGTTAGAAGACCCAATGACATTCATCATCAGAATAAATTCTTCAAAATGGAGTTGCCAAGTCCAAAATTTCAAAGGCCTTTAGATCATCTTGCTAAGTTGCTGTCCCTAGACCTGTGGGTGCCCCCACCAGCAGTGCATAGAAACGGCTGCCTTGGAACCAACCCCGGATGTTGTCATTGTCCTAAAACTGTTGCCGTGGTATTTCATCATTGTTTTCAGTTGATTATTTTGATTATTTGCGAGAGTGAACTTTTTTCCCCACATGTTTATTAATCTTTAACAATTTAATAATAAACTTGAAAGAGGTATTAGAGGTATTAGACTCGACCGATTGCTGTCACATCCTTCAGAGAACCACAGCCCATAATTCCTATGGGATGCTCACCATCTTAAATATGGTGTTCTCTGTTATTGAACCAGCCTTTATTATAGAATGACTCTAATGTTAAGTCAGATCTATTCATGTGTAGAACTCTCTCTCATCGATCTTCATTTTTATTCTAGGGCAACAAAGAGCAAGTCTACTCTACCTTCTGTTATCTGACACTTTTCACTTTGGCTGCCATTTCAAAAGTGGGGAAAGGGTTAATTATTAGAAACCAGGATAAAAGAATCAGATGGGAAATGAAACAGAAATTTCCATTAATTTCTCAGTAAGTTGTATAAGACAGAAGGCACACTTAAAATTGATGTTTCTTAGAGATGAGAAATTATGATGTTCTAAATCCTTATTATGGTTAGGAGGGAACTGATATTTAATATTATTTATATGCTGTTGATTACGTAATTATCCTGTCAGGAGATCTTCTGTTAGAATTTAAATTAGGAAATTTATGGACAGCTGTAAGAAAAAATACACAAAACATTAAAATCGCATTTTAAATTAGGCCTTATATGACATAAAACACTTGGAGGATTGACAGTCTACTTTTACCAACAATCTGTGGCAATAATCATCCTTTGCCCATGTATAACGAATGAAAGCAAATGAAAGTCTACTCATTTTTTAAAATTTAAGTCTTAAAAATACTAGTACAGCAAATTATTATTTTTGAAAGTACCACATCTCCTTATTTTTCGTCTCATCGTTCTGAGAGTTCCCAAGAGTAGTAGGGCTGGCCATAGGGGGTGATGGAACTCCCTACTTTGAGTGGAAAATATTTTCTTATTCTTGCTTAAAGTGATAGTGGGCAATACTTACTGAGCTCCTACCATATTCCAGGCACTGTGCTAAGGTCCTTAGGTATTTAACTCATTTAATTGTCCCTGTAATCTTTGGCAATGGTTACAGTTATCATCCCCATCTCACGACTAGGAGAGCAAGGCAGAAAAAAGTTAAGTGATTTGCCCAGTGTCAACCCACCAGCACGAGGTGAACCAGAGATCCCAAAGCAGGCCTTCTGGCCCCAGAGCCAGTGTACTTTGCCACCACTCCATACTGCCTGCCCAACAAGCATCATGTGACAATATGGAAAAGTTATTGGTTTCTGAGTCAAGTGATCAAACATTTTGTCAAGTATCTGCTATGTATAAGCCACTACTCTAGGCGCTTTTGCTTTCCTTTAATGCCTAGTAGGGCACTTGGAGACTTGTCACATGTCATTCTTCCCTTCTATATCCTGAACCAAGAGGTGAGAGATCAGTTAGAACCTCTCTTTCTCATAGAATTGATGGCAAGTTTCCCAGAGCCCATAGTAGGCCCTCTTCTGGCTCTAAGCCCTTTATTACATTATTCTGCATTTTTATCTTTGCCCATTAAGAGTATTGGAATTTTGGGAATATTCACCTCTTTCCAGTTGTGTGTGCATTTTCATAGTAACCATTCCCCCAAATGTCAAATATCTACAGGAAAGGAAGCAATAAGTTGGGCTTTGAATATGAAGTTGATCCTGCTGTCTAGTGGTTCATAGAACTGCCCTGAGGTGAGAGCTTTGTCACTATGGCTGTCCTTCCTTGGCAGTCATCTCAGTAGTACAGTTTAGTGTGATTCCCAGGAGAGTCTCTCCTACCTTATGCCCACCCCTTTCCCTCTGTGGATTTAACTCTTAAGTGGAGATAAGCAAAGTGATTTTAGTATCACTGGTTGAGAGAGCCAGGAAGCAAATGGCCTAAAAGCAGGAAAGAGTTCAGAATGTCTTGGAAAAATAAAGGTCTAGTGTTATCTAGTCCAAAGGTAGACCTCCCTATTTCTAGGCCTCCCTCAACAGTTTGTACGTCAGTTTATAACAATAATACTTTTCTGGGGGGAAAAATAGTATTAACCTAACAACTGTAAGGCATAACTGTACTACATTTTACCCTTCCTGTAAAGGGTAAACTTATTGTTACAGATTCTCTTACTATCTTAAAATGACTCTCTAAGGATGCCATCCAGTGGTTTTCCAAGCCAAGATAGTGACTAAATAATATGTTCTGATTCATGAGGGATTGTACATGAGGGAAAGCACCATTCCAGTGTGCTCTGGGGACAAAATGCCACCTGCTTTAGTCTTTGGATGCCGAAGATTCACTTTAAAAAAAATCTGTAATTCCAAATAATTTATGTAGATACTTCACCCAGTCAAGGAAATAGAGCTTATCTCCCATTGTCATCCCCTTGTTAAGTATAGGCTGTGCTTAGAAATTTGCTTCTGGAGAGTAGTGTATGGAAAGGAAGGGAAAAGTAACTTTACACAGGGTAGAAGCTTGGCAAACACAACCTTGGCCAATGGTAAGTTTAGCATCAACAGTGATAAGACAGGTTGATAGCATGTACCCTTGAGAAGATGTAATAATAGCACTTCATCTCCATTGACTTCCTCCCATCTAACCCTAAGAAAAACATCAGATAAACACAAATTGAAGGGCATTTTACAAAAATATCTGACAAGTATTCCTCAAAACTGTCAAAGTCATAAAAAACAAGGAAAGTCTGAGAAACTATCATAGACCAGAGGAAGCTAAGGAGTCAGAAAGCTAAATATAATGTGATTTCTTGGCACAGAAAAAAAGACATTAGGAAAAAATTAGGGAAATCCTAATAAAATATTGAGTTTAGTTAATAGTCATGTACCAATACTGGCTTCTTAGTTGTGATAAATAGTAATTAACAATAGGGACAGCTGGGTGAGGGGATATCCCAGAACTCTGTGCTATGTTATCTTCACAAGTTTTCTGTCAATCTAAAATAACTCTAAAATGAAAAGTTTATTTATGTATAAAAAAGCAATCAATAAATTGCTATTTAAAGCTATATAAATAGCACACAATATTAACTTTGAGATACATTGACTTAATTTCACTTGTATTGATACTTTAAACTCTTGAGTTTGGGAAATACAGTCCAAATAGAGCAGAGGGAAAGGAAGGAGGGAAATGAACATTTATTGAATAGTGTTTTTTATTAGGCACATCGCCAAACAGCCATCCATCTCCTCTCCTTTAAAACCACAGTGAGAATCTCATTGTGTAAAGCAGGAAATTGGGGCTGAGAGTATAGGAAACCTCTAGAGGTTCTCCAGCTACTCTGGAGGCAGCAGAACTGCGAATAAAAGTTAGGGGGTGGGAGAACAATCAGCAGGAGGGCTAACAGATGCAAGGAAGGGAGGCAGCAGGGAGAGGGCAGGCCCCAGGGCTCCCATTAATTGTGTGAAAAATGGGTGTGTTTTCTGACCTGATGCATCCAAGAGAATAATAACGATTTTGGACAACACAACTTGTCGTTGTCGAGGTAGAGGTCTGTGCAGTGAACGTTAAATATAGTTGAGACCATTTCCTGTTTTCTGACAAGAATTATGTACAGCTATATAATGATTTCACTCCCTCTGTTTTAATAACAGTTTTTCCATGGATTCAAGCTAATCTGAAGTTTTCCTATAGATTCATATGATAAGCCTCAAAAATACTGAACTTTTTTTTGCATTTTGGATACCATAAGTGAAGATCCAGGCCTCACACTGGATAAGTTTTTGACACATACCACTAGTTAGCCCATTTAATTTATACACAGGGCAAGAATAGTGTGTGCTTCTGTGAAATTTTCTTCTGCATAATTTTTTCTCTGACTTTCCAGTTACTATGGGAATCTTAGCTTAACTAGCCTCTTGGCCTCTCTGGCTCTTACCTTTTTATATCATCACCTGGCTAGCAGCCATTTTCTTCAAAGATACAGCCTGATTAGTATAAACAAATGTCATCAATTAGGTCCACAGTATAGAGGGCTTTTTTGTTTGTCTGGTTGGGTTTTTTTGTTTCTTTGTTTATTTTCTTTTGTCAAAGTAAGATATGTATTTAAAGCTTGAAAGTGCCTATTCGTGGCTGATATTTTATTTTATCCTATATTATTTTCTTCCAGTGTCAGACCATCAGAAGTCATAAATTTAGGTATAAAATATAAGGAAAGAAATATCTTCAGGAAAAAAACACATAACCTTTACAATGGTGAAGTTATGCAAAAATCACCCAGTAAGTAATCACTCTTGACATATCTTTATAGTGTTATTATTTTATAGATTGGTATGAATATGACAAATAGCTACTCTGTGTGCCAGGAATGCTGGTATTCCTTAATAAATGTGAAGGTAAGAGCCTCTGTTTAACAAAGGAGGAAAGTGAGGCTCAGAGACATCAGTGATTTGTCCGAGGCTGCACAGCATATAAATGGCAGAAGTATAAGGTCTAAGCCAGAAAATACATGTAAAGTGCCCATTATAGCTTCCAAAATAGGGTTAGCACAGAACGTCAATTCTCTCCCGTAAGTGTTGAAGAGATGAAAATGAATAAAAACTATTTTTGCTCTAAGGAAGCCCAATACGAGTTTAGTTTGGGCTAACCAGAAAAAAAATTATAAAACAAAAGTAACTGAAACAAAAGAATTGTTATCATACTGAAAGGTATTGTTTAGAGGTGTACTAAGAGGGGCTCCTGGGTGGCTCAGTTGGTTAAGCATTTGACTCTTGGTTTCAGCTCAGGTCATGATCTCAGGGTCATGAGATCCAGCCCTGAGTCAGGCTTGGGGGGTGGGGGGGTCTGCTTGAGGATTCTCTCCCTCTGCCACTCTACACACGCTCATACTCTCTCTCTCAAACAAATAAACAAATCTTAAAAAACAGAAGTGTGGTGAGAATAATTCCCCAAACTCCATCATATGAAAATATTTCACTCATTGCCAGTCTTGTTTAAACTTATGTCCAAGAGGGCGCCTGGGTGGCTCAGTCGTTAAGCGTCTGCCTTCGGCTCAGGTCATGATCCCAGGGTCCTGGGATCGAGTCCCACATCGGGCTCCCTGCTCGGCGGGAAGCCTGCTTCTCCCTCTCCCACTCCCCCTGCTTGTGTTCCTGCTCTCGCTGTCTCTCTCTGTGTCAAATAAATAAATAAAATCTTTAAAAAAAAAAAAAAAAACTTATGTCCAAGAGGTAGCTGTAGTTTTGTAGAGTAGATACGTTAATTTTAGAATTTCTACTGAAATTTTGCTGCCAAAATGTACATCATTATTTAATATTCAATGCATTTTTAATTTTTAATTTTTATTTATTTATTTTTAAGGATTTATTTACTTATTTATTTGACAGAGAGAGAGAGACAGCGAGAGAGTGAACACAAGCAGGGGGAGTGGGAGAGGGAGAAGCAGGCTTCCCGCCGAGCAGGGAGCCCAATGCGGGGCTCAATCCCAGGACCCTGGATCATGACCTGAGCCGAAGGCAGACGCTTAATGACTGAGCCACCCAGGCGCCCTAATTTATTTTTTTAAAAGATTTTATTTATTCATTTGAAAGAGACAGAGAAAGCATAAGCAGGGGGAGAGGCAGAGGGAGAAGCAGACTCCCCGCTGAGCTGGGAGCCTGACGTGGGACTCGATTCCAGGACCTGGAGATCATGACCTGAGCCGAAGGCAGATGCTTAACCATGAGCCACCCAGGCGCCCTGCAATGCACATTTATAAACTAATCTACTCCATAGGGTTTTTGTAAGATTACATGAGATAATATGTGTAAAGTACTTACAACAGTGCCTGGCATATTATGGAAACTTGATACAATTACTAATTACTAATGTTATTGTTATTACTATTATACCTTGGAGCATGACCTTTGGAGTGAAACATACTTGAGCTTAAGTCCAAGCTGCTATGTGCTAGATAGCCAAATTCAGGCAAGTTATTAAAGTATCTTCAGCCTCAATTTCCTCATCTGTCAGAAGGGCATAATGATACTTTTACAGGTTGTGAATATTTCTCCTTTGGTTTAACATAACACATTGATTCTTAAAGTATGTTCCATGGCCAGCAGAATGAGCATCACCTGGAACCTAGAAGTGTACATTCTGGGGCCCCATCCCTACCCTACTAAATCGGAAATGGGAAGGATGTATAGCAGGGTATGATTTAACAAACCCTCCAGGGGATTGCGAAGCCTGGTTACATTTGAGAACCACTGACAGCACATGACTTGTCCCATAGTGAGTGCTGAATATGTATTGGTTCACTTTCCTTAGATACTGAGCCACCACGATGACAAAAGCACAGTCCCTACCTTTGCAGGGCTAACAATCAAACAAACCTAATATCACATCTTTTTTTTTTTTAAAGATTTTATTTATTTATTTGACAGAGAGATAGACAGAGAGAACAAGTAGGCAGAGAGACAGGCAGAGGGAGAGGGAGAAGCAGGCTCCCCGCCGAGCAGGGAGCCCGATGCGGGGCTCGATCCCAGGACCCTGGGATCATGACCTGAGCTGAAGGCAGCTGCTTAACCAACTGAGCCACCCAGGCGCCCCCTTAATATCACATCTTGAGTGAAGCTTTTTCCATTTTATGCCATGAAGCAAAAAGAAAACTTTTTCCCATTGTCCAAGACTTTGCTTTTAAGTGCATGAACAAACAAGCTTTCCTTTTCATCATCTCATTGCATGCATCTTCAATACAATGAGTTACATGTTAGTGAAATTAAAAAGTACCTGCAAATTCAAAATTTCCGATATGTTGTCAAATGCTAAAAACAAGATTCCATCTTACAAAAGATGCAGTTTCCTGATAGATAAAAGAGAAACTGGAGCTTTTCCAACACTGTAAAATATACATTTTCAAGGGAAAATAGCAAAAGAATACAAAATAAAAAATAAATGAAAGGGGAGCCTTGAGTTCCTTTTGGTCCCTTTGAATCAAAGGGCCGCAGATTTATCACGAACAGCTGTGTTTATAGGGTTTGCTGATCGCTGCAGCTGTAGCAGCTGAGGAACAGGAAGGTTACATTTTCAAAAGTTAACTTGGAAATGTGCTAGCTCCTTCTGAGGAATTAATGACACTGTGCTTTTTTCCTAGCCTCCCCTAAAACCTACTGTTACGAAGGTGCATTTAGGTCATTAAGCATCGGAGCCCTGAAAGAGCTGCCTGAAGTGAAGAAACCAGCTTTTCTTCTGGACCTGGAGACATACTTTAGAGAAAAGCCAGAGGAGGAGTGTTCCCAAATTCCAGAGCTTCCATTGCTCTCTGAGAGTGAGTCCTCAGCCACCATCCCCTTTAGTCCTCTCTCCCTGTTAAACTCAACCACTCAAAAAAAAAAAAAAACAGAGCCGGAGAGCATGGGAGTAATACGTTTGCCTTGTAGGTTGCCATGGAAGGAAGCATGGTTTGACTGTTAAGATTTATAGCTCAGCTGCTGATCTGTGCTCTCAAAAAGGGCAGCCAACAGGCTGGAATACATTAAAAGAATATTTTCATCTTGTCACTTTTTTGAAGTCAGAATGCCATGAATACACAGTCTGAGCCTGCCATGGATGAGGACCCCTTCCCCCAAATAATCTTCGTTTTCAAAACTGATACCAGAGACAGAGCTATCCTAAGACTGCTTGAGAACAGGGTCTCTGACAATCTGGTCTTTCTTCTTTTCAGATGGAACACTATAAATAGAGGCTACTTAATGTACATTGTATTAGAGACTCCCAGCTGCAGTGCCAAGCTTAGAAAATGAAAGGACAAGAAAGCTTAGCTTAGAAAAATAGAAGTGAATGGTCTCTGAAGGTTCAGAAACAAGGTGTGCAGAAGAATGTTCTCTTTTTCAGATGGTTATAGGCTTCCAAGTTGTTAAGGATTTGAAGAACAGGGTCTGCACAGAAATCCTACCCGCATGGAGGGGCCCTACGGGAGTGCACGAAGCACAACCTGAATCTCAGTGAGGCACTCAGAGAGCATATGGACACTGCAGGGAACTCATTTAAAATAATTAATGAAAAGTGCATGTTTCCAACTTGTCACAGTCAAAAAATCAGAACTACACTTGAACCATCTGAGATCTGTGGTTTCTGAACTTTTCAAATCCTCAGAGATGAGGGTTCAACATCATCCTTGAGAGAAATAATAACCCTTGCAGGAGGGAGGCGTTTCTGTATGTCCACACTGGAGGAAGGTTCAGCCTCTTGTCTTCACTTGGTTCCCTCCGGGAAAGGAGAACAGTTGGTCAACTTTTTTTTTTTTTTTTTTTTGAAATTCCACTTGGGAGCAAGGTACAGCTGTCATTCCTCATTGCCATAGTTTCCAGTCTAATTATTCTCAGCTTTCTTTTGCCTTTACTCAAGAGTTTTTCTTTTCTAAACTTATAATCATTTATTTGGTCTCATGAGGGTCATCTAATGGTTTCTGCTCATTTCTTTTAAAACCATGAATCCATAAATTTCGGGGCTCTATATAACCATTTATGCATCTGACAGGGCTTTCAGTCTGTCATCCCAATTTTTCCCCCACCCAGGATGATTCGTCTTTTAAAAATAAATGTGGGAAGTACTTATCTTATCCTCTTGAGTCACAGACAGAAGAGATCTGGGGAACAGACAGTAAGAAAAGATCCACAGAGCCAGGACAAAGTGTAAAGACAGTAGAGACATAGGGGCACCTGGGTGGCTCAGTTGTTAAGCGTCTGCCTTTGGCTCAGGTCATGATCCCAGGGTCGTGGGGATTGAGCCCCGCATCAGGCTCCCTGCTAGGCGGGAAGCCTGCCTCTCCCTCTCCCTCTGCCCCTCCCCATCCCTTTCTCTCTCTGTCTCAAATAAATAAATAAAATCTTAAAAAAAAAAAAAAGACAGTAGGGACATAGAACATGCCCAGGGGAGGAAACCAAGATGGAGCAATCAGAACTGAGAGAAGAGAAATAGAAGACAGGGAGTATGCAAACGCTGGGGAGCAAGAAGGTGGGAGAGGTCAACAGTGAGGGCAGCAAACACCTCTCCTCAGTGGTGTAAGCTCCTGAGCTCCTGTGAGGAGCCTTGTACAGTCTGCAGCGGGAGAATTCTTCCTTACAGGCAGGTGGATGTGCTTGTGGAGAGATGGGGGGTGGGGGTAGATGGCTGGATGGACATACTGAAATACTCTAACACATTTTCAAAGAAATGTTTTTTCTCCTGGATTTTGCAATATAATTTTTTCCCGTAATTTCCACAGTTCTGTTTTTTTTTTTTTTTAATTTTCTTCTTCAGCTTTTCATCCTTTGCTCTCTTTTCAGTATTTTCACTTACCTGCCTTCTCTGCAAGGGAAAATAGTTATTATTATTATTTTTTTTAAAGATTTTATTTATTTATTTGACAGAGAGAGACACAGCGAGAGAGGGAACACAAGCAGGGGGAATGGGAGAGGGAGAAGCAGGCTTCCCGCCGAGCAGGGAGCCCGATGCGGGGCTTGATCCCAGGACCCTGGGATCATGACCTGAGCCGAAGGCAGACGCTTAATGACTGAGCCACCCAGGCGCCACCAGTTATTTATTTATTTTTTTTTAATAAGTTCCACCAATGTAAGGGAGAGACAGATGCAGACTTTGAAGACAACGGAATGCATGACATGTGACACCATGTTCCGTGGGCGCACCAAGGGAGAAGCCAGATGCATTGTGACTGGGGCATAGGAATCAATGCAGAGTGGTGGTCACACACTTAGGAAGGGCAGGAGTCTGCAGGGTGAAGGAGGAGGAAGGGAGTCAAGATCAAGGAAATAGTGTAAGGAAAGGCACATCAGGGATGAAGTAGGGCAGAAGTCCACGTGATTCCGAGTTGGCTGCCCTGGGAGATGTTAGGGAAGTGAGTCTGACACACATGAGTAGAGTTGAGTTTAGAATGTGTTGAGTTTGAGCTACTGGTATGCTTTTTAGAAATAAAGGTCTTGAGGAAGGCAGAGGATTGTAACGGGCTTTGTATAATATCCTAGGGTCTTCAACTTGCAGATACTGCAATAATGTTCACTCACTTATGTGTTTAGCCTTTTCTGAGGTAGATACTAAATGCCTCTGTGCACAGGCTGGCCCCTGTGCTGGAGGCTGAAGACAAAGAGTTAACATGTGGAGGCCCAGCCTTCAAAGATCTTGAAGACTAGTGGGGAAAATAGGTAAGGAAATGAATAATTATGTTTTACACCCAGGGCTGTGATAGAGATATGCACTGGCTACCGTGGGACCACAGGGAGATTCATAGATGGTTTTTTGGGAGAAACCTTATTAGGTCAAGCTAGACACTAAAAGTCAAGTTGCTATTAGTCAGTTAAGAAAAAAAGGGGGATGATATTTCTGGCAAAGGAGTAGCTTATGCAAATGTAAGGTGGTATGAGTAACGAGTGCTAAGGGAGCTACGTGTAGTTCCAAGTGACTAGGTTCTAGAAGGGGCACGATGAGAATCAAGGCTAGATAGGTAAATGGGGGCCAGATCATGGAACACCTAGTGTACTATGCTAAAGCCCTTGGCATTTATTTTATCAGAAATGAAGACCCATTGAAATGTTTCAGTCAAGTACTTTGAATTACTCCATTTCATCTCTTCTATTAATTCTTCTGTTTTTATATCTCTTTGTATTATTCTTTTAGTGATTGCTCCAGAGATTTCAATATTCTTTTCTGTGCCCTTTATTCCTGCTTCTAATAGTAGGCTTCTACCGAGATTATTTTTCTTCAGTTTGAAGAATGTCTTGCAGGATTTCTTATAATGTGGATCGGCTGGTGAGTAATTACCCCAGCTTTTATGTGTCTGAAAAATGCACTTATTTCATTTGGCTTTGGAAAGATACTGTTACTGGGTTTAAAACTCTAAATAGTAGTGTTGGTTTTTTGTTGTTTTTTTTTTTTTTTCCTTTCAGCTTTTTAAAGATAGTGTCCCATTGTTTCCTTGCTCCCATAATTCCTGTTTAAAATTCAGCTCTTGATATATTGTTGTGACTTCTTTGAATGTAGTATCTTTTTTTTTTTTTAATCTGGCTCCTTTAAAGATTTTTCTCTTTATCCGTTTTGAGCAGTTTTATCATGATGGATATAAATACACGTTTCTCAGTATTTATATTGCTTGGGGTTGATAGGAATTCTCAACTAAATCTTTTTCCAATTTTGGACAATTCTCAGCCATTATCTTTTTGAATATTGTTTCTTTCCAATTCCCACTCTCCTGTCCTTTTGGGATTGCAAATCTGCATATGTTAGACATTCTTTACATTGTAAATGTTTCTTACAGTCTTCTCTTCTTTCCATTTTATTTCACTCTCTGGGCTTTATTTTGGGTGCTTTATATTGACTTGTCTTTGCATTCACTAATCCTGTCTTTGCCAGTCTGCTCTTAAACTCATGTGATCAGTTCCCAATTTCAGATTTCACATATATATTTTTTCAGTTCTAGAGTGCCATTTGAATCTCTTTTTATATAGATTCCAATTCTCAGTTGAAATTATTCATGTTTTCATCCATTTTGTCCAAATTTTCTGTTTTCTTTAATATATTTATAATAGTAATTTTAAAGCTCTGGCCTGCTAACATCAATACCTGAATGATCTTGGAGTCTGCTTCTACTGTCTATTTTTCCCTCATGGTTACTGGTCACATTTTCCTTCTTCTTCTTCTTTTTTTTTTTTTAAAGATTTTATTTATTTATTTGACAGAGAGCGAGACAGCTAGAGAGGGAACACAAGCAGGGGGAGTAGGAGAGGGAGAAGCAGGCTTCCCGCAGAGTGGGGAGCCCAATGCGGGGCTCGATCCCAGGACCCTGGGATCATGACCTGAGTCGAAGGCAGACGCTTAACGACTGAGCCACCCAGGCGCCCCATATTTTCCTTCTTCTTTACAAGTCTCGTAATTTTTGTACATTTTTAAATTGTATGACAGAAATTACATATATAAGATCTATAGATACTAAAATTAATGTTATTTTCTCCCAGAGATAGTTTACCCTTTCCTTAGTTGGGCAGAGAACAAGAAGGGCAGATCACACGAATTCAATTAGGAATTGAGCTTGGCCAGTGCTTGGTCACAGCTTTAGTTAGATTTAGTCTACTTCTGATTTCAAATGTCTGTTTTAAGCTTCTTCTTTTATTGGTATATTGTCTCCTAAGTACTGCAAGATTACAGGAAACATTACTTTGCCTCTCCAGTCCAATCCACAGTCTCTATCACCCTAGCATTCAGAAAACATCCTGTGGGGAATACTGGCCATATGGAATGTCTCTAGATTCCAGTATATTACACCAGCCTACATAGTCATCAAAACTCTTCTGATTTCACTTTCCCTTAGAAAGGCCTCTTTGTCTATGGCAATCCTGTTTCTTAGCAATGCCCAGACATGATAAATCCACAGAGGGAAGAAAATATTTGGCAATCTTAGCCCATCTAAGAAGGGTTCTACCATCTCCAGGTGCTTCCACCACCCTCTGATAGGTTTTAAAATATTATTTCTATAATTTACCTGTTTTTGTTTTTCTGTCTGGTGCAATGAGAAAGATGACTTACCACTACCTATTAAATCCTATTCAGAAACAAAATTTCTATTGAAATGTTTAAAACAGGAAAGTGACATGACCAGTTTTGCATTTTAGAAAGCTTTCTGGAAACTGTGTATTAGATGCATTATAATGGGGCTGGACGGAAGGCCGCATATTATAGTAGTGGGAGCTTGTTGTTTGCAGCTGGCTATCTGCTTTTGAATCCTTACTTTGCCTTCCACTAGTTGTTTATATTTGGACAAATTACATAAGCTACTAAGTCTCAGCTTTCTCATGTATAAAATGGGGCTTACCGTGCCTGATTTTGAAGTTGTGTGGGCTAACTTTAGCACAGTGAATAGTACATAACTAAACATTCATTAAATGGTATCTATTATTATTTTGAAGATAAGGAGACCCTAGGGGTGCCTGGGTGGCTCAATCATTAAGCGTCTGCCTTCAGCTCAGGTCATGATCCCGGGGTCCTAGGATCGAGCCCCGCATCAGGCCCCCTGCTCGGCGGGAAGCCTGCTTCTCCCTCTCCCGCTCCCCCTGCTTGTGTTCTCTCTCTTGCTGTGTCTCTCTCTCTGTCAAATAAATAAATAAAATCTTAAAAAAAAAAGATAAGGAGTCCCTTGAAAGGAAGTAACTAATTTGAGAAATGTTAAGAAGATCGAATTTAAAGGGTTATGTGCCCTGATGAGATGTGAACACATGTATAACTCTCAGGTTTCTAGCTTGGGAAACTATGTCCAAAAAAGGAGACTATTATTAAGAGAGGAACTACAGGTTTTTGAAATATGTTGAGATGGAGGTGCTTGTGGGATATCAACCAAGAAAAGCTCACACTTTTCCAAGAAACTGACTATAGTAGCAAAGAAAGAGTAGTAACTGAAGAGCAAGTATAGGCCTGTTTCAGAGTTTATGTTCTTGTTAAATTCATTTTCTTGTTCTGATTTTAGATGTAATATATGGGTATTATAGAAAATTGGCTAGTAGGAAGTAAAGAGAACTCTAAAGAACACAGGAATATCAGATTTAAAGAACAGCCACTACACCCTCAGACCTGAGAGAGACCAAGGAAGATGCCCATCCCAGCTAGGGCTGATACCCAGACCCCACAGGAGAGGGCTTATCCGTGTCTCACTGGATGGTGAGGTGGGCCGAGCTGCCGCAGGTAGAACGTGGGTGACATGGGAAGCCATTCACAGGGAGGTGCTGCATCTCTGAACTCACTACAAAGACACCAAAAGAGTACAGGGGAGGCTGTTCACAGAGAGGAGTCACACTGGCAGACCTCCACTTACCTCTTGGGGTAAGCAGGAAAGCCATTCACCAGGTGGTGCCAGACAGGTGACAAGGAAAGCTGCTAGTTCTGGGCTCTGGAGTAGCCATGCTTGCATCATGGGAGTCTGGAGCTGGAAAAGCCTCTGTGAGGACTTGGTACTCAGGGAATCATGCTATAGGAGTCTAGTGCTAGAGAAACTGCACTGCAGGAGCATGGTGAAAGGGGCACCTGCTTGGAAGAGAAACCCACCTCTCCAGTGTCCCTCTAGTGTCCTCTCGTGACAGGGATCAACATCAACCAGCTGGCAAAAGATATTTACAGGGCTCCAGCCTATTATCCCAAAGCAAGCAGTGAAGAATGGATTTGGAGCTGAGGGGCAATATATTGATAACTGGCATAGTATCATCTTACCTGTATTTTCATGCTTTTTCCCCCCCACTCCTGGCCCTTTACATTATTTTGTATCTTTTGAACTTGCAGTCAATATTCCCATTAAGTTATAAGGTGTCAATGGCTATGGTTGTCTTTTGGGAGAATTTCTACTTATAAAGGGAATAAAACTTGGGAGACTCAAAGCAATAATGGTATAAAGGCAAAATTTCAAGCATACACTTGGCTTCAAATCAAGACTCTACCACTTGCTAGCTATATGACTTTGAACAGGTCAATTAAACTCCCTGTACCTTAGTTTCTTCAACTAAAAATGGGCATCATATTAGTTACCATCCCCATAATGTTGCTGTGAAAATTAAGTGAAATAATTTAGGTGAAGCCCTTAGCATAGAACCTGACACCTAATAAGAATTTGATACGTTTTTCTTTATTGATAATATTTTATTCTTATTATTCTACTAAACAGCTCTATGATATAGAAATTATTATTGTCCTTACTTTCTACAGGAGGAGTCTGTGGCATGAACTCTGGCATAGAGTAAAGGATCTGTGGCACAGACATAAAGAGTTTAAACAACTTATCTAGTCTCACGTAGCTAATAAGAGGTGGGCCCTCCATGAGAAGTGTCCATGTTATTCAGTTGTCCGTGTTGTTAATATTTCTAAGTGTCATCGCCCTTGTTCAAATAGCATTCAAATCATATTCCCTAGGCAGCCTTTATAAAAATTCAGTTAGCCAACATATTGCACATCATTAATTTCAGATGTAGAGTTCAGTTGCATATAACACCCAATGCTCATCACATCACCCCATTACCCCAACCTTCCCCGCCACCTCCCCTCCAGTAACCCTCAGTTTGTTCCCTATAGTTGAGAGTCTCTCATAGTTTGTCTCATGCTGAGTGAAATAAGTCAATCAGAGAAAGACAATTATCATATGGTTTCACTCATATGTGGAATAAAACAGCACAGAGGATCAGAGGGGAAAGGAGGGAAAACTGAATGGGAAGGAATCACCTAGGCAGCTTATTCTTATGCTTATTTCTGAAATCAGCCATTTTACTATAGTATTACCCATTTTTATCGCTTTCATTGAAAATTGTTCATCTCCTTTTCAGGAGGATGCTGCTGGATTTAAACAAAAAAAATGTTATTGTAAAAGAGCACTTAAAAAAACTCAATTACCAACATATTTCCCCCTCCACATTTTCATTACAATAGTCTACTTTAAATCTTTGTGCTGCATTTTACATACACTTCTGCAATCCCCCTAATTACAGTGTGCAGGAGGTTATCTGGCAATCGTATGATGAGGGGCATTCTGCCAGACTTACATTCAATATTCTAAACTATCACTTTGGAACTCAGGACGTTTTCAAACACTCTATAATCCCCTGGTGACTTTTTAGTCTTACCTACTGGGTTTTTAATGTCCTCTTGTATTCTCTCTCTTTTCCTTTCAAGTTGAAACATCTTTCATACTCTCTCTTTAGCTTCCAAGTTGTTCCCTGTGGGTTCCCAAACAGCTTGAAACCCCTCTTTGATATGCCTTATTCAAAAACCTGGCGAGGACTTACAAGTGTCTCTGGGTCAGTTTTCGCCAACAAATTCCGTAGAACCCATTCACACTGTATCTGTAAAATCTTTAAATTTTCCAGTGTAGAGAAAATGCTGCATTAGTGGTACCTCAGGTGAATTGTTTGGTTCTTGTTGTTGTTGTTGTTGTTGTTCTGCCAGAGATAAAATGAGTGGGACAATTAAAGAGATGATTTTATTGCAGGCTATTTCATAGGGAGAGTGTTTGTTAAAGAGAAACTCTCAAAGAAAAGGAAGCGGGCTTGGGCCATTACAGAGGCAGGTTCGTGAATCCATTGAGTCTTAGTAGACTTCTGGGGAAGGGTACAGAGGGTCTTATCTCAGAGTCTGAGAGCAGAGTCATCCTTTGCTGTTTTCTGTCTCCAAAACACAAAAGAGTAGAGGGATTTCTTAACTGTCTCTGCTTTCCAGGAGTACAGGGCTCAGGTAAAGTTCAACATTGTCAGTCCCCCCACTTTTGCTCAAGAGGAAGGAATGTTGCTCATCATGGAACAACCCAGAGGTGATCATAAACCTCCTGGGGGGACAAAGCAGGGTCTCAGAAGTGGGCTCTCAAGGGTTCTTGTTGGTGTTGCTTCTGTAAAACCAGTTGAACCATGCACTGTGAGTTGGTGAAAAAGGTCAGTTGTTCTGGGTCCTGGAGATCCCGAGAGAAAAGAACAGCTGCAGGCAGTGTCGGGTCTAGATAGGGATTTGAGCTGTCAAGTTTTGGTTCTCAGTTTTAGGGAAACTTACTTTGGAGTATTGTAGTCAGATACTGAAGGGAACTGGAAGAATCTGTAAGAACTGGAAATTTGTTCATGTTAATAATCTCCAATCCAGTCTGCAGGTAGGTTCCAAAACTGGTGTTTCCAAAAGGGAGAGAAAGTCAATTAAAACTCTACCAGATGAGACAGAGTTTGTGTATCCATTGGTAACCTGCAATTTACAAAGAGGGGCAAAATAAATAAAAAATGGTGAATCTGACAATTTGTGGTTTTCATTGCAACACAAAATTCTCTGTATAGTTCTTAAACTACAGGTGAAAATATGCACATAGACTTTTAGTAAAATCTAACTTACCGTATCTTTACTTTAGAATATAATCTTAAATCTAGTACCAATAAAGAAAGAAAATCACTGATATTTATGGAAGAGTTCTTACTGGAATAAATAATTTAAATACAAAAAGAAAGCATGTATATATTTATATTCATTTTAAATAAGAAATGAGAAATTGTTACATGTGATGCACTCCAGGAAATTTTAGATAACTAAAGAATGAGCATAAAACAGAAACATCTTAAAAGTGGAATTCCTTCCTATTATTTTTATCTTTATATGATAGCATAAATCATCTTGAAAGTCACACACACACACCAAAATTTGGATCCCACAAGACAGACATCATTAATATGTGAAAAACATTTTTTAAAAGGTTCAACAGATGTTCCGCATATGTCATCAGGGAAATGCAAAGTAAAACAAAAATGAGATATCACTGCTCACCTATTAGAATGGCCAAAATCCAGAACACTGACAACACCAAATGCTAATGACAATGTGGAACAACAGGAACCCTCATTCATTGCTGGTGGGAATGCAAAATGGTACAGCCACTTTGGAAGACAGTTGGCAGTTTCTTACAAAAGGAAGCATATTCTTACCATATAATCCAACAATCATGCTTCTTGGTATTTAACCGAAGGAATTGAAAATTTATGTTCAAACAGAAGCCTGTGCATGGATGTTTAAAGCAACTTTATTCAATAATTACCCAAACTTGGAAGCAACTAAGATGTCCTTCGATAAGTGAATGTATACATAAATTGTGGTACATCCAGATAATGGAATATTATTCAACACTAAAAAGAAATGAGCTGTTAAGCCATGAAAAGACATGTGGAGGAATCTTAAATATTATTAGGTGAAAGAAGCCAATTTGAAAAAGGACATACTGATGATCCCAACTATATGACATTCTGGAAAAGGCAAAACTATGGTAAAAGGGTCAGTGGTTGCCAGAGAAGAGGAGAAGAGATGACTAGGAAGAGCACAGAGGATTTTTGGGGGACAGTGGAAATACTCTATATGACATGACAATGAGGGATATATGCCATTACTCTTTTGTAGTAATGTAGTATATGGCAAGCCTATAAAATGTATACCACTGGTAGTGAACCTGTTGGTAAACTATGTACTTTGGGCAATTATGATGAATCAATGTAGATTCATCCTTGGGAAAAAATATACCGTTCTGATGAGTGATATTGATAAAGGGAGAGGCTATGCATGTGTGGAGGCAGGGGATATATGGGAAATTTTTGTACCTTCTTTTCAACTTTGTTTTAAACCTAAAACCGTTCTTAAAAAATTGAGTCTTTATTCTTGTGTAAAGCCCAAATAAATTAAAATCTGAAATTAAAAAAAAAATTGAGCCTTTAAAAAAAAGTTTCAACAGGTCCTGGACCACAATTATTTAAGAGTTATAAGAAGACTTAAAGCATTTTGACCAGTCCTCACCACCTTGCCAACAACCTGTTGCTTTGCTACTTGATTGTTACTCAGTGATGGCTGAAATTGAATGACAACTTGGTAATACTGTTCTAGAGTCTAGATTCAGGAATTAGAAACTTGGTGTCAAGATGTGGGCAGTGGACAGTGAGTAAGAGCATGGGCACCACCTGGGATCATGTTAGAAATGTAGCATCACAGGCCCCAACTCAGATCTACTGAATCAGAATCTACATTTTAACAAGATTTCTGGGTGATTCTTACACACATAAAATTTTGAAAAGCAATTATCTAGAGGGCTTAGAATAAAATAGGACAGAGGATGTGAATTAGAAAGTTTTCAGAATACTGTATATTCATTGATGAACAGCAGCTGGTCATTGCAGTGCTATATTTAGATGGCCATCAAGTCCTTTCTTGCTAGGATGCTTCGTGAGGTTTTTGCCACTCTTGTTTGTCTGATACAGTTGGTTGCTAATCAGGGGACAAGGGACGCATCAGATGACAAAAGATTAACTTTGCTTTACTAAGTTCACGGAATCATTTTATTTCAGTGAAAATGTTTTGATGGCTTCATGACCACCATGTCTTTCATTTTCATTACTTTTAAAACACCTTTTGGGTATCATTATAACAAACCTTGTTGGGAAGCCAGCTATAGAACGAAGTGATGGATATCACTTAAATATATAAATGTTGTATTTTCCCAGGTAGGAAATAGTAAGTGTAAATGGTTACCGATAATGCTAGATGTTGATTTTTCAGGGCTGTGGTAAGTGGATGGATATATGACACGGAGAACCACCTTTCTTTCATCATTATGGAGACCTTAGGTCTCTGGAATGCAAGAATTCCAAAGTTTGAGAAGTAGGGCCACCCCTTCATATTCCTGGAGGTATCTTCATTCATTTGCTCATTTATTCAACAAATATATTTTTTGAATACCTCTCATGTACCAGATGCAATGCTGGGTGCTATCTGGCTATGAGGTATAATGGCAGACAAGGTCTTTCCTTTTGTTGAATTTATCACCTGAGGGAGAGACAGATAATAAATAAGTAGAAGAAGGTAAGTTTGGATGGTGATACTAATAAGAGGTATGAAGAAAGTAAAGCACAATAATGTGGTAAGACATGACTAGGGAAGCATCAGTGAAGGTCCCTCCGATTTTTTATCTGAATCCTGAAAGATAAGAAAGCAGTCTCATGAAGTATTAGGGGCAGAATATTCCAAGGACAAAGTCCAGAAGTGTAAAAGCTACTGAATTGAGAACAGGGTTGATGTGTTCTGGGGCTAGAAAGAAAGTCACTGTTGCTGGGGTAGTATGAGAGAGATGGAAACTAGTACAAGATGAGGTTGGAGGGCGGATAGGGATCAGATCATGTGGGGCCATGTAGCCTGGACAAAGGATTTGAGTTTAAGTGAAGGGAAGCCTTCAGAGGCCATATACATTAGCTGTTACTAGCCCTTCTAAGTGAACTACTCTCCAAGATTATAAGTTGTTGGCCCAGAAAACAAGAAGTTTGAGACTTGAGGTCCCACATAACACCTATGCAGGAATTGAGAGGGCTTTAAGATAAACTATACATTTGAATAAACATAAATTTTTTTTACAAGGAATATCTAACAGACTCTAGTCACAAACCACCAGAACCTTGACACACCAGTTTGTCTCAATGAGAACACTTTGCCCTTCACAATTGTCTTGAGGTAAATAATGTACTTTATGGCAAGTGTATCAGTCAGGGTTCAGGGAAGCAGAATGAGCAGGGCCATATATTGAAATTTATGACAAGGAATTTGCTTATGGGATTGTGAGGCCTGAGTCAGGAGGGGAAGATCATGGGCCGACTGAGCACAGGCTAAAGCTATCATCCACAGTCAGGAAAGGACAGAATGAAACTCCATGGGTACAAGTGGAACCTATTGTCCAATGGTGGAATTTTTCCCTCTTTTCAGGAAGCCTCAGCCCTGCTTTTAAGACCTTCCAACTGATTAAGTCTAGCTCACCCAGATTATCTGGGATAATCCCTTTTACTTGAAGTCCATTGATTAGGGACTTTAATTACATCTGCAAAATCCCTCCAGAGCAACACCTAGATTAATGTTTGGTTGAATAACTGGGAACTTCAGCCTTGCCATTTAATACTTCAAGAAAGCAAGTTATCACAGCAAGGTTAAAGACATTCCTTTATAACCTGAAACAAGTTCAGTAAACGGTTAATGATCTCTCAGATGTATCACATAATCATTGCAGACTCACTCACATTATCGTATGACAACATTATGCCATTAACCTAGCAGATGTTGTTACTCTGAATAGTAAGATGAATTGATTACCATTATCCATTTAGAAGGTGTTAGGTTAATGACATAATTTTTGTGACATAAAAGAGTTTGCCAATGAAGCCAAGAAGGTTGCTTAATGGGCCTCATCTACAAAGATCCTTGTGAGTATTAGTAGTTGCTGGGTGTTTTAGTGTTCCAGGGGAAAAGTGGAAGCCAGACTGCAAGTGGGAAGCATTTCTGGGTAAGCATTTCAGGTGCCTTTCCAAAGAGAGATCTCAGAAGAAAAGGATCCAACGCTACAAAACTCCAATAGTTTGCTGAGATTGATTTTCTCATCCTGAATAAATAGCTATTTTTATGAATAATTATGTATTTGTAATTATATATATATATTTTTAGAGAGGTCCCCAAATTGTAAGCTTTGGGCCCAGGAAACAGGGATCTGTCCCTGTATATGAATTTTTTATCATCTGTTTTTTTAACTCAAAAAAATTATTCAGGTAAGACTGACTCTCTTTAGATATACAAGGGCCTAACAGTTAGTTAGTGGTTTCACTGCCCTGAAACCCAGTCAGTTATGATGAAAATTCCTCATCTAGTTGAGAGACATATCTCAGTAAAACAGAGTTTATTTCAAAAGGAACAGTCTCCCTTTCACAGTGGATCTCAGGAGAGCTCTAAGGCATTTAGAATGCCTTGTGATTCTCAAATGCTAATCTGAAGTCATATGGGACAGAATTAACTGCTAATGTAGGGAAATCCATAGACCTTGTCCTGCTGGTATTAGGCAAATGCATAGTATTTTCATTTGTAGCTTTGCTTAAGAGGTAGTTCCAGGTTTATTCATTTTTGTCCTATTGCTAGAAAACAAAATACACACTAATCAAATATTAGAACATATAAAAAATTATCCAGTGAGAAGTCTCCCTCCCTTCCGCGATATGGGCTTGTCCAGTTCCCAGTATCATCTATTTCTGGCACCCACTTCTTCGAGTTTCTGTGTATCTGTATCTTCTGAGTGTTTCTGTATGCATTGATGATTTTAGATTTTGACCTCTGCTTTCTTTGGGTTTGGATCTGTTTGCTATGCTTATCCAATCGTTCTATTTCAAATTTTTGGAATCGCTCCATTTTAGATGTGTGTTGAGTTTTGCTTTTGATCCAACTAAAAAATGTTTTTTTTATCATGAAATTGGGCACATTTAAATTTATCAATATATTAGATATTTTGGTTTTGTATTTCTCACACTCTTTTATGCCATATATTGTTTATATATTTTTTAAATTTTTCACTGGATCTGTAATTTTTTTGTTGCTTTTATTTCAGAAGGGTCTTATATATTTGTTCCAGTGGTACCTTTATACTCATAGGTTTATATAATTCTTCTAGCCCTTCAGTTTTCTAGAACAGTAACTGTTACATTCATGCAGACTGATGATAAAATGAGCATGTTTCTTCATTCCTCTCCTCCTCTTCTGCTACCTAATTTTATCCAATAATTCGATCTTTCTTTTAGCTTATTTTATTTTGTTAAATTTACTTCGACAGCTATTACTTGACTTGTTGGTTTAAGTTCTTTGCCTCTTAACTGTCACTGATTTATCATGAATGAAGCTTCTTCTCCCTTACCCCTCCAGTTTTTGTTAATTGTATCATTTCTATATTGTCAGGCATGCGGCTTCTACCTTCTGTTTTGTTATCCTAAACTTTGTATTATTTTAATCTCACTTCTACATTTAAAAATATTCAGGTCTCACCACTAAATCTTTTTCTAAATTTTCCTCAGTCATTTATCAGTTTATTTTGTAGTAATTTTCTCAAAAAGTTCTCTTAGAAACACTAGTCCCCGAATTCCCCGCATGTTGAAACTATTTGTAACTTTTAAATTTGCGGCACAGCTTGGCATGTATTATACCCACACCTCACACGTTCTTTCCTTGGCTTCCTTGTTGGTGTTGCTTTACTGTCTTCTGGTATCGATCATTACTCTGAAGATAGCTAATGTAAGATATCCATTTTTCTCCTTTTGAGCGACTTGATCATTTTGTCTGGCTGCCAAATGATGGTCTTTGAAGTCTAATTATTTTACTAAGATATGCTTTGTTGGACTATTCTGACTCTTCCTCCTGGTGCCACAGTATGTCCTTCCTATATATGTCAGATTGTCTCTAATTTAAGGAAAACTTCATACATGATGCCTTCCAATATTCTGCTCTGGTGTTCTTTCTTAAGGACTCATCTGTTGTGTTTGTTGGATCTATTTCTTTTCCAGTATCACTTTCCTCTCTCTTCTTCTCTTACGTTTCATCTTGTTATATTTGTTTTTCTCATTTGTGAACTCTGCTCCCCGTTATGTTACCCCACAGTCTATTCTCGCTTGAGGGATTTTTCCTGAGTTCTGCTAGCTCACTTTCCTCACTTCCTGTTGTGCCATTTCCTGACTTCTTTCACTTCTGCTCTGTGATCTTTCTTTATGGAGGTAAGAGCTCTTTCAAGTTTTAAAATTTAATTTGTGACAAAGTGCTCAGTAACGATATATATCTGGCCAGTGGCAACATTTTTCTGGTGGTGGTCTGTGTATTGATTAGTTCTGTTCTTTTTAAAATTTGTTTTGTTTTGGGCACCTGGGTGGCTCAGTTGGTTGAGTGACTGCCTTCGGCTCAGGTCATGATCCTCGAGTCCCGGGATCGGGTCCCACATCGGGCTCCCTGCTCAGCAGGTAGTCTGCTTCTCCCTCTGACCCTCCTCCCTCTCGTGCTCTCTATCTCTCATTCTCTCTCTCTCAAATAAATAAATAAAATCTTAAAAAAGAAAATTGTTTTAAAATTTGTTTTGTTTTGTTTATAATATTGCTTATAGTCGTCTGTGTCCCTGCTATGCCAGTTTTTTTTTTTAATTTTTATTTCCTCTCTTAATTAGTTAGTCTTAATGAGTTGGGTTTTTTAGACTTGAAATTTGTAGTAGGTCCCTAGGTGAGAGCTTGTGACATAGGATTGGAATGGCCTTCAATTTTTACAACCTGCAGGGGCAGACTATTGTTAGCAAAAAATGGCTCATGTGCATGATTCTTTATGTAGTCCTCCCTTACCGATTTCTCTGGACACAACGATGTGTTGTAGAGGGCTTTTGCTTCCAGCCTTGTTCACCTCTGTTTACATCCATGGATATGAATGAAACATAAAGCATTTGTACTTCAGGGTGAGCCCCTCACCTTTAGTGAGTATTTTTTTTTTTGCTAGAACTTTCTGAGATGCTGTTGCTGCTGGCCTTCTTGCACTTTCCATACTCATCACTTTATTTTGTGTAACTTCTTTCCACTGTCAGCTCTTTGGCTGCCTGTCTTCATATTTTGCAGGCTTTAGGTTACCTCTATCTTTGGGCTTTACTCACGTGGAGTCTGTGTGCCAAATTATACTTTTCTCATTTTCCCAGTTGTTCTTGTATAACATCCAAGAGAAAAAGGGGAAAGATATTGACTTATACAATCATGTTTGTATGGTAAGTGGAGAGGGTTTTTTTTTTAATCCAAATATATAAAGATGGCACGATACTGTGAAGTTGTTCAACATTTATGTAGTTTATGTCATATTCCTTGGGCTTGGCATAAAAATTGTTCCTTTTTCCTGCTCTAACCTCATTCTCTCTATATTTTTGAACTTTGGTCACATTGTATTGAATTATTCAGAATTACCCGAATAGTAGCTCTTGTTTCTCCACATTTGTATTTACTTTGTTCCCTCTAGTTGACATTTCCTTTACGCCTTGCCAACTCTTCCTCACGTCCATGGTCCTTATTATCAATTTCAAATCCTACCCTGACTTCAACATCTACCTCAAATAGTGTCTAATTCTTAAAGCTTTTCCTCTGATCTCTGCCTATTCTCATAGTCTCTTGATATGTTTCACCACAATTTCTGTTGCTCATATTTTCTTAGAACTGTATCTTATTGTCCTTGATATTTTGGTTATTTGGGCACTATTCCTACTCTCTACCAGTTGGAAGAAAGCCTGCAACTTAGTCATATTTGTGCCCCACTTACGCCTGAGCATAGAACATTGTGCATAATATACATTCAGTAAACATTTGTTGAAATGATAAAATTAAGCAAAAGGCCAAAATTATTTTCTTCAGTGCATGGCACAATTTCCTCCTACTTCTCACTGATGCATAATATAGTCACTCATGGGGATAATTTGGCTCTTTTTTTTCCTGAAGCCACAGATCCCTGCAGATCAAAGTCTCTTACAAGGACGTGATTGCAGATGCACTTGTTTAGTCATGCAGACAGCCAAACTGTGTTTTGATTATTTTAATTGTCTTATTTCAATACAGAATAATTTGTTCTTGGCTTTTTATGAGTCTTTGATAGCTGTTAAGTAGATTAAAAAGCAAAAATGGGAAACACAAGCTTCTTTAGTCTTCTACTGTGAAATGGTGGATCTCTATCAGGATATAAATACATTAATAGAACAAACTCTGTTAAAATTTAGCTTTTTAATTTAAAATGAAGTAAAGGAATAGCAGGAGCTTCAGAGAAAATTCCCCCAAATACGTCCTTGGTTTTAGAAACCTACAAATTTTCGGATGAATTGAAACGAGAATTTTCTCCCCACTATTTCATTTAATTGGGTCTCTTACCAAGTATAATTTCCATGTCATTTTCTTCATCATTTTGTAGCTTTGAAAGCTGTATTTGATGAGAAAAACCTGTTCCCCAAAGAAATTCTGGATCGGGAACGAAGAGCCAAGCAATTATGTCAAGAAACAAGTAGTGAAGTGAAGATAAAAAGAAATAAGAAGCAATTATAATTGAAAGAGAAATAAATATTTCATTGTCACATGAAGTATGAATATAGAAGGCAGATAAGAAATCCAGAATTCTGCGCCTTTCTTTTACTTTACTTTTAAACTTCAGGAAGTTTTGTTTTCAGACGATGTCTTAATGTTGCTTTTATCCATCACCTTTCACTTTCTGTGTATTCTTAATAAAAGATAGATTGGACTAAACGGGGCAATAACAACTGGCATCGTTTATTCCCAAGTGGTCTTATGTAAAAATGTACATTTTCAGAACAATGTATTCTAACCAGTTTCACTTCTGGTTGCTTTGATAGACAAATATTTTTGATCAATTTTTATTGTAAAAGCTGCCTTGAAGTTAAATATGAAAAACACTAACACAGTGACTATCTACAGACTTAACTGAGAAAGCCATTTCCATATATTTACACACTTTCTAGTTTCTTGTAATTTTTTTTAAAGATTTTATTTATTAGAGCATGAGCATGGGATGGGGGAGAGGCAGAGGCAGAGGGAGAAGCAGACTCCCCACTGAGTAGGGAGCCAGGACCCTGGGATCATTACCTGAGCCGAAGGCAGATGCTTAACCGACTGAGCCACCCAGGTGCCCCTCTAGTTTCTTTTAAATGATTCTGATAATGCAGTTAGACCTTGTCAGCAGCAGCTGTTCCTATTTATTTTCACAGACTTACATCTATTCTTACATGTACTTACTGAGAAATTACTGCATATGTTCTACTCCTGTGTTTTGTTTTACCATATTCTTGAGTGGCATAGCACAACCAAAGAGGTAATATGCTTGGAAATAAAAAAAATCAAAGAGACTGAGACTATATATATGACACATTCTATGTAGAAGCTCAAGTAGGAAATGTTTGGTTCTGAAACAATGCCTCACTTTTTTGATCCATTTTTCTTTATAAATATCATCTACCAGGTAACCAGTATTCTTATGCTGTTTTATTTATTGGGTTCTGTAGGAGTAATTAATAAATTCATTCATATAACTTTAATTATCTACTACACATTTGCATTTTAAAGAGTTCTTGCAAAAATATTGATATTTTAAGGAGAATTTTGCCCTAACACACACAAGTAAAGGAAATAACAATATATAGGAACCTACTCTGTTCAGCAACGGCAAAACTTCATTGGTTTAAGCCTCCCAAGAATCATATATCTATTATAGGGTTAAAATCTGAGATTTGGATCTGTTAGAAGAATGCCCAAGTGTCCATGGCAGAGTTGAGATTGGAGCCCAGGTCTGTTTTACTCCAAAGACCATGGTTCTGCGCTTCAACTTTCTCTTCACTTCTTTTTACTAGTATAGAGTCAATGGAATGAGCCCCAGCAATAGAATTTCCAGAATCAGTGAAGCAAATGTTTTAGTTGGTGGAGAGGGTGGTGGAGGAAAGGTTTTCAGAAGGCACTGCCTATTCCAGCTACATGTAGGTGCATCCTGGTCAGGCACTGTGACTTCTATGTATACTGCTTTTCTCTCCTCTTGAATGGCAATCACATATGGGAAAGATATAAAAGAAATCTATATTTGCATACATCAATCAACAAATGTTGGAGAATGTTATCAGACTGATAAAGGCTCTGGAAACCATGTTGCAGAGGAACAGGTAAAGAAATGGGGAAATCTGGCATAAGAAAGAGGCTTCATGGGAGATATAACCTATTCTCAAATATTTCAAAGCTGCCATGAAGAAAAAGAGTAGCAGTTGAACCAGTGGACACAATTTTCAGAAGGCAGATTCTAGAACTGCTTCTTAATACCTACTAAAACAGGAAGAGATGTCTCATCTTCCCTCTCCTTCCCATCTTGGTGCAGAGGAGCTGGTGGTAGGCTTGTGCCTGGCTGTGAAAAGAAGGAGGAGGAACTGAGAGAAGACCTAGCAGAGATATACTCACTGGATCCAAGAGCCTGGGACTGGGCAGTGGGAGAGGGATTTAGGTGGTAGAAAGGCAGAGAGGGTAAGTGGAGGAGATGGCCAGCATAGAAGAGAGGTTGGTTACATTGAGCAAATCAATACTGAGTAAGTAAATGAATAAATCAGTGGATATATTGAAGATGAGAGGCAAGTATCTCACTTGTATAGAAGATATTTATAAAATTTCAGAGGAAAACGAGAAAGAACCTGGAGATCTTAGATTGGGTTTAGAGATACCAGTGTGAATTTATGGTTGTAAATAGACAGACAGAGACAGAGACAGAGAAAGGGAAAGAAGAAGGAAGGAGGTAGGGAGGGAGGGAGGAAGAAAAAGAAAGAAAAAAAGATAAAAAAAGAAAAAGGAGGGAGGAAGGAAGAAAGAAATGTTTAAGAGGGATTAAAAAAGAGTTTGCTCTCAAATGATTCAGAAAATACTAAATATAATGTATGTGTGTATACACATATACCATATATATGTATCTAATACATGTATATAATGTATATGAGTTTTTATATTTTTTATACCTATATGAGAGGAATAGGGAGAGAAAGATTAGATATTAGAATGAGCACACATATGTGGCAGAATGTTAACAATCGGGGAAACACAGAAGGAGAGATGGTAGTTCTTTGTATTATACCAGCAACTTTTCTGTAAGTCTGAAAGTATTTCAAAGTAAATTATTTTTTAAAAATGAAAAAGGTTGCCTTGGGACAAAGGATTTCTTGAGATGCTCTAGCAGAAGCCGAGTAACTCTCTCACAGGGATATTGCAGAGAATTCTTCCACTGGTTGGGAGGTCTGATTAGGTAATCCATCATTTCAAAGTTAGAGCATATGATTTATGAATCATAGACGGATGACAGTACAGTGGAGTGAAATTTGAGTCACATTTCCAGAAATTTAGAGGAATATTAAGATGTTAAAGAGATGTAATATGGGTACCGAATACTTTGCGTAGGCTCTGCTCCCCTCCCATATACCCACCCATCCATCTGTTCATCCATTCATCCATTCATCCATCCGCCCAACCAATTATTTAAGACATGTGTAAGGGACTGTTATAGACACCAGGTATATGCATATCAATAGAATACACTTCTGCCATCAGCTTTCTGGAGTGAAGGCACCTAAAATGCAGTGGTTTACTAAGCAAAGTTGAATGAGCCCACTAGTTTTTCTGGAATAAATTGGAAATTCTTTTGCTAGATATATTTTACTTTTTTTACCCTTGGAAATGACTTTGTTTGAAATGATGAGTCTGAAATAGTCTCGTTTATATAGACAGGCTTCTCTCTATAGCCTACCTCGTGTGCAAGGCACTGTGCTGTGTGTAACCGTAATCCCATCTTTAAAAACTTCAGGGCCTCTTCTGGGAAAGGAATTAAGAGGAGCTGTCTCACAAGTATATTTAATGAGAATGGAACTTTTAAAGGTATGAAAGTCTCTTTTAATGTTATTGTTTCTAATAGTCTAGAACAAAAATGCACACAAAAGGAAAAAATAAAAAGACATTTATTTATTATGTCTTACTCTACTATCTTACAGCATCTAATTGTGCTAGGCAAGTAGTAGGTCTCACCTATCAAATGCTGAGAGAATTGAAGACTTTTTAAGTTATTTCCGAAATTAACACTTAGGTTCAATTATCTAAGATCCATTTTCTACATTGAGAGGGACTTGTCACATTAAAATAGAATGTAGACTACTTTGTTTGTAGTATGTAGATTTACACTAAATATAATTTAACCTGTTATCTTTTCAGAACATTTTCCTCTTAACCACACAAAATAAATGAAGCAAACTGACAGAGGAAAAAAATGCCTGAAATTAATCCATGCTCAAATGGAAGAATTAGCTTTTCAGTCCTTTATTAATGAGAACATTTGCTTGTATGTTTTTAAAGTTTGGAATTAAATACACTTTTACTTAAAAAAAACTACAAAATGCTAAGAAAGATGATGATATTGAACCCATAACCTCTTGCTATTATTTTTATACATATTCCCAGGTTTATTTTTTACAGTAGGGAAGTGATGGTGCTCAAATTTATACCAAGATACTTTGACTCTTACTAATAAATACATATATATGTATGAATATATATATATTCATTAATACTAATGCTAATGCTCTAGGGATAAAATAGAGTTGTAGAAGGAACAGATTTGTGAAAATATTTAAAAGGTCTGCAGTAATATTTTATGGACAATTGTGGTATCTTTATTGTCTATTAAAAGAGCTTCAACCAGGAAGGAGAAATTCATAGCCATTCTTTTTTACTCCCTAAGAGACAGGAAAATGTATATTCTGCTTGAACTGCTCTAACATAAGGTCCTTACGGAACAACTTCATTAAATGATCTTACTAATACAGAGTGTCTGTCTCTGTCATTGGAAAGAAAAGTAATGGCCTGTTCCTGGGTAAATCACATTATGATCTGAGTAATATGGAGAAATAATAATTTGGTAGCCAAGGGTACTTGTGATGGATGTTTGCTGGTGTCACTACAGGGGTAGAAAAGCCTTGACTGAATGATAGTACTGGACATTCAGACTTATTTATGAATTGCATAGTAGAATAAGAAGGAAGATTGTACTCTTGTGCTGCATAACTCTTTTTGGAAAATGATCTCTAATAATGTTAAGTTAAAAACTGGAAATGAATTTGCATATGTTAGAGCAAGTAATATTATTATAACCCAAGATTTAGAAAACATTTAGAGATGCTTAGATGGGCAATTAAGAATTTTAGTGAATTAGGAGATTATGGCCTATAGCGACCATCAGGGCTGTCAGTGAGCTCTAGCCCCTTAGGATATTGAAAGAGGTTAACAGGGTTCTTGAAAAAGTTTTTCTAATGAATTCCTTTAAAAGGTATCTATATTCATTTTATTTCTTTTTCATAAATTTATCAGAAATAACTACATTTAGTTATCAGTAGGGAATATTTATTTAATAGTAACTGGAACAGATTTTCCATTTCTCTACTCAGAGGCACTGATGAATAATAAAGTGTGTTTAATATCTGATTGCCATTGAGGTGACTGATTTGAACTAGGAGAATGAGATCAAAACTCCAATTATGCATCCATTTTTTATTAATGAACTGTTGGTAGAGAAAACCATGTAGAAGTTTAAAAGCATATAAAAGTAATACCGATGTTTATTATCAAATTACCTATGTTTAATAGTATTGTCTTCACATAATTTGGTAAATCAATAATCTTAATATGGCCTTTTTGTTCAACAAAGTGTATTTCTCAATATCCACTCTTTTTCCTAAGGATTAAAATGTAACCACAGGAAATTCCTGTGACAATTGTATAATTTGATGAATTGTTGAGAACTCTGTAAATGCAGCAATTTGTCTCTGCATTCTAGACTCGATTTAGCTTTATCCTTTTTCTCATAGGCATTCTGCAGTATTTATGATGGCATACACTGGTAATCTGATGTTCGAGTCCTGTGAGAAACAAAGAGAACTAATTACTAGCAAATTTACAAGCCCTGGTACATTCTTCTAAATTCTACTATAAAAGAAGTGGAATAATGGATGAAATATTATAGGCTTAATGATTTTTTAAAAAGCTGTTATGGTTTTCTCTCTCAATTCTTGCCAGTTGCATCATTGATCATTAACCTGATCATGTTAGTCCTTTTATACAAATATAGTGAACACACCTGCTTTGGGTTTAGAGGAATTAATCATACAGCATTCAAGATAAATAAAGTTGGCCTTGACTGATCAGGTCTTTTATGTACTAGGATTTCCCAGCAGGCACATTTCAGTTAGAACATTACAGTGAATAATCAGAAGCCAATTTGGAGTAAGTACCTTAAAATTAAATAGCTTTTGAATGAAGTACATATGCAATAATATTGATCATGAGTATTTAATAGAGTAGGGGAATGGCATTTCAATTCACTTTGATACAGATATTATTTACTTTTATCAAATTAACACATTACTTTTATTCTCCTTACATGATGTCATTATAAATTTGGAGGTCAAATTCTTATAGGACTATTCATCATGTTGTAGTTCACCAGTACTTCATGCTTTCTAATGAAATAGGATACAAAACCCAATGAGGTAAGTGAATTTTTAGGACCTTTTTTTTTTTTTTTTGGTGTGAACTTATAATTTCTTAAGTGCCTAGAAATTTTCTGGGAGAACTGGATGCTCAAATAATGTAAATTTTAGTTATTAAGATTATTAATAATAATGAGAGGAAACCCCTCAGATTCTACTATAAAGGAAAAATTGTATCCTTCATAATATTATTTATTATTATTCTGATACAAACCAAATACATAAAGATGTGCCTAATGAATTGCCACTTGATGACTTAAAAGTATTAATAACATTTTGACTACTTATATGTCTACAAACTGATGTTTCTAATCAGAAATCTGAGATTTTGAATATATTAGAAAATGATACATGGAAATATATTTTGCATATAAAACTTCTCTTACTGGCTTTTCCTATTGTTGCACTGTCACTCACAGCCTTGCGTACTAATCTAATCCTCAATAAAACATTTGTTTGATAGTATACATCTATATTTGCAGTTTACCAAAACAATTGTGTTTTTCTTTAACAATTGTTTTTTATTGCATTTTGAGGTCTTTTTCCTTTGCAAATTGACTAAGCAGAGTTTAACTACAAATATTAGAATGCAATTTGAAGTAGCTGGCTAATGACTCCATATCTTAGTTTTAGAGAATATTTGACTATTAGTAATCTTTCTATGTAATAGTGACTCTTAACCCATTTGTGGGTCATGATGATCCTCCTAATGGTCTGTAAAACACTTTAGAAATATAGTTCTTCATTTTTTAAAACTAACGATACATTGTTCTGGAGGCTTTCATCTTTACCCCCAATGAACGGTTATTTCTTAGTAACCTATTAAACTAGGAGTTATTAAGGGTTACTTAGATGTATTTTTGGTAAGGTAAAATTAGTGTCACTAAAATTTGTAAGGGTTTCAGAATCAATATTTCATAAAGTCTGTGGTAATATTGTGAAACTCATTCTCAAGATGTAGTCAGATGGCTGAATTTCCTGCACTTTTAGTGGAGAACAATTTAATAGGGTGTCATTAGTGTTGTGAATTGTCCAAAGTTTTCAATTACAGCTTTCCTATATGTGTTAATTTGTCAAATTATTCTTTGATTTTTTTAAAAAAATTGCTTTCTTCTTTTGTTATTGTTGTACCAGGTATATTTGATTATAATTGTGTTTCTTTATGATTTTTCTGAGTTTGTTTTTCCTCACTTCGAAAAAAAATACAAGGCAGATTTGGGGGTATTTCGCCCTCCAGAAGTGAGATTCCGTAAAGTGTGAAAATTCCTACTGCAAAGACTTTGCCAGATTACTCACACTGATTTAGAATACATTAACTTCCTAATATTATAGGTTCAAAACCACATTAGAGTATCTTCATTTTTTATTCCATTTCTCTTTTGATCTACAAACCATTTTAGAGTACAGTAGACAGAGGATTCCCTTGATAAAGAGAGGTAATCCCTTTTAAAATCATGGGAAAAATAGGAAAAAGTATCATACAGCTATTTAGAGATAGTATTGCTTATTGATAGTGTTCCAGAATTAAAATTTCTCCTTTGATTTTAGACAACTGCTTTATATTTTGGACTAGTTCTTGAAGGAATATAAAAATGCCATGAGCACAGGACTTATTTCTCCTAATAGATGATGCTTCGTCTGAAAACTGGCATGAGAATCTTCTTACAATAGTCTATTCTAATAGGTAGAAAGTTTTCTGTGGGAACTTACTATGGTCCACTCTAATTATTTTGAAAACTAATGAATTTTGAATTAATGCACAGAGGTCAAAATGGATCAGATCTTGTTGTGGAGTCTCCTGTTGATTTTTTCTGGAAGTCAAGCCTCAAGACCATTGTCTCAAAGAAATATGGAATTTGCAGTGGATCTTTACCAAGCTATTTGTTTATCTCATAAGAACAACATTATATTTTCCCCCCTTGGAACAACGTTGGGTCTTGGAATGGTACAACTGGGAGCAAAAGGAAAAGCACAAGAGCAGATAAGACAAACTTTAAAACTTCAGGAAACCTCAGCTGGTGAGATTCTTACATATAATTATTTATACTGGGGGTAAGATCTGGCCAAGTTTATTTTGCAAATTAGAGAGAAGCTCAGGGTCCCAGAATTTAAATACACGGAAAATGTTATCAAAAGTGTAAGCTTATAATAAAATGGAAAAATTTAAATAATATTCATTTTAATTGTTTTCTAATGAAATGTTACCAAAAGAATGTGTTATTTTTAATACAGATGTTTTTAAAGAGATATAAAACTGTGAAAATGCCAGTAGATTTTCCTCTGGCCTGTTTTAGCCAGTTTTAATTGAGATTATGTGTGTGTGCATGAGCGTATGTATGTATGTATGTTTGCTTGTTTGTTATTCTTCAACTCTCACTATGTTGTGATCATTTTCTCATATCAGCTTCAGTATATAGTTTTTAATTGTTGCATTTTATTGCCTCTTATGGAAATACCATTACTTACTTAACCTCTCTTTATTAGGTTGTTTCCAGTATTTCTCTTATAAAAAATGCAGTGAGCATCCTCACCCAGAAACCTTTGTGTGCATCTCTCATTATTTTATTTATTATTTTATTAGCTTTTTAAAATTCATTTTCTAATTAAAATTTAACTTTTTCACCTAATGGAGACCAAGAAAAAGCAGTAATGTATACATATATTTTAAAAGCTTGTTTGGTTAATAGTTTTTAAAGAAAATCTTTTTTAAAAAGCACTTCTATAACTGGTCTTTTTGTGTGTGAAGGGTTGTTGTTTTGGAGTCGCCCAGCTTTAGTGCTGTCATCCGTTTGAAAGGGTAGTTTTTGGGGTGCCTGGGTGGCTCAGGCAGTTAAGTGCTTGCCTTTGGTTCAGGTCACGATCTCCGGGTCCTGCGATAGGCCCTGCGTTGACCCCCATGTTGGGCTTAGCGTTCAGTGGGGAGTCTGCTGGTCCCTCTGCCCTTCCCCTCCTCAGTGCTCTCTCTCTCTCTCTCAAGTAAATAAATAAAATCTTTAAAAAGAAAAAGAAAGAGTAGTTGTCCACCTCTCTGGCTAACCCGTGTTCTCAATTTCCATAATGATTGTAATTTTAAACTTTTTTTTTTAAAGATTTTTTATTTATTTATTTGACAGAGAGACACACAGCTGGAGAGAGAACACAAGCAGGGGGAATGGGAGAGGGAGAAGCAGGCTTCCGGCAGAGCAGGAAACCCAATGCGGGGCTCGATCCCAGGACCCTGGGATCACGACCTGAGCTCAAGGCAGACGCTTAACGACTGAGCCACCCAGGCGCCCTTAATTTTAAACTTTTGCATCACTGTCAGGTAATATGTCCTAATCATCAGAGGAAATTTCCAGATTCTTGATGTGGAAATTTAATTACTATAACTAACTTCAGTATGTTTGCCTTGGAACAGAGTAATTATATTTAGGGACTTTTTTTTTTTTTTAAGATGGTCTTGTTTGCTTTGTTTTAAATAAAGGCAATTTTATGTAGAAAATAAGTTGGTGATGGTGAAGTTAATTGCAAGAATTTTCCTTGGTGAATAATGTAAAATGAAGCCACTATGTTCTAAATTTAGTCTTGACTGTCTATATTAATTTCAGCAAATCCCACTACACAGTCTCAGAAACATTTAAATCATACAATACTGCTTTGAAAAGTAATAGAGCATTTATAAAGATATGTAAAGTTGATTTTATGATAAATTAGCAAAATTAGAGCCTCTGAAATCTAAATTACTCTACATGGATATATCTTGTAGAGAAACACAGGAATCTTAACAACTCTGGATTGTGAATGTAATGCTAATCCTAGTAATAATGAGGATGACATTATCAATCCTAAATATGGTATAGCAGTCACTGTTTCTGTGCTTGGTATCCACTATCTCAACCTTCACAGTTATTCTGTGGGGTAGACATAACCCTGCTACTTAGATGAGGCAAAGAAAAGTTCAGCAAATTGTCCAGAATGAATTCCAAAAATGATTCAGTGAGAATTCTAGATCATAAGGGCAATATATTATATTTTCATTGGGAGAATATATATGTGGACAAGTAAATATTAGTATGTTAACACATGTAACAAAATCTACTAAAGCTGCTTTCTATTATGCTTTGTTAAGGGAGAGAGAGAGGGACACAGATGGAAGATAATTGCAGAAGGAAAAGGAAGATGAGCCAGAGAGAGAAAACATGAAAACTAAACTCTGGAAAATAAAAAAGAGGAGGGAATTAAGGAACAAGGAGACAGTTAAGGTAGGGAACAGAGTGGAAGAGGGCAAGGAAATGGAGACATGGCCGAGGGGGTCTGGAGAAAGAAGAGCAAAATGGTGTTAAGGTGGGGACAAAGGGTATGACAGATCAGAAGGTGGTGCCTGGTAGGGCCATATTGGAACCCAAGATGAAAAGGAAAATCACTAGTAATTATCCTGTCTTTATTTAACATTTTTATATTTTGTTCCTCATGGATTTCTTTGCATTAAAACTGATTAAAAAAAAGTATTACAGCAAAATATTTTCTTGATTATGGAATCTGTTGGCATCTCCTTAAATTTTATGCCCAACATAAGTGTCCCATTGACTCATCTTAGTCCTGGCCCTGCCTTCCATTTCCAGTGATTATCAAAGGTGCTGTCTGTTCAATTAGTCTATATTTTACGTTTCCTGCTATGAGGTTGTTTTATGTGAACACCTGCCTTGTTCCACAGATGGGCATACAACTCCTGGGATCCTATCCCCACAGGGCTCTTGGTGTCCTCAGTTCTTCTTTTCCCCGCTGTCAAACATCTGCTCAGAATTTACCTTCTCCAGTCTACTGAGCATCTGATAATGCTCCATTTTTGCTTTGCCTCTAATATGCTGCTTACTAATCAAAGACTAACGGAGGTGCTTCCTTATTCCAAGAGCATAATGGAAAGAGAACCAGCCATGAATTCCAGTCCTAGCTCTGCAACCAAATAGCCTTATGATCTGGCACCTCTCAAGTTACTGTACCTGTCTGGATTTTAGATTCCTCATTATAAAAAGAAGAGTTTGAATAAGTGGTTTATATGGATCTTTTGGCTAAAATAATCTATAATCCTATGACTGCCTTTGTTTTCATCTTTGGATCTCTCACATTTCACACACAATTGGCCTTTGGGTCTTAAATGCAGGAGAAGTAAACATGTACTGAATTTTGGAACATTTTCTGGAGGTCTAGTACAGTCAAACCAAAAGTTACATTCACCCCATGACCTATAGGTTTCCTATGGCTCTGTTTTAGGAAATGAAATAAATTTATTCTTATTACTTACTAGGAGCCATGTATACATATTCTTTTTGATCTGTGCTAAAAGAGGTTATTAATCTGTAAATTAAATCAAATTTATAAGGCAGATAACTATATTCTCCTCCAAACTTGTGCTACTTGATGACATTTTTCATTGACTTCTGAGTCCAGTGATTTATCAAAGGGCAACTGACTGTTTGTCACACAGTCTTAGACCTTAAGTACTTGACATAAATCTATTTGCTCTGACAAATGAGCTGGAACTATTTTTCTCCCCCTCTCCTTTCTCCCCCATTCCTTTAAAGATGCTCATAAATTACACATTCTGAAGATTAGTTTCAAATTCTGCCACTTCATTTCTGACCTTATTTAATTCTTTTGAAAACACTTCCATGTCTTCGCTCAGAAAGTCTTCTCATAGCCTCCCATTAATTGAGATAGTTCCCTCAGCTTCAAATAGCAAACAATTGCCTCTAAAATCGATGCAGAAACAAGTAAAATAGATTAACCTTCTTCCCTTCCTTATGTAAGAATTCTGGGATTGTAAAGACTTACTGAAATTCTTCAAATCCAACCATAGGGCCGTAAGTTCTTATGGCTGAGATTATTTATGTCTATATCTATATTCCCAAGAATGGAGAATCCCCATGGAGTTTGAAATATAATGAAATATACTTCCCAGAGCCTCCGTTATTGTTATGTGGGTTGCACCTGCATGAGAGCAGGGGAGGACAAGTGGGGACTGAAATGAAGGCTCCACTCAGCTGGACAAGATAAGAGGTCATGGGGCTGTAGCCCTCCCCCTCCCCCACCAGTAAGGGAACGTATTCTTATTTGCACAAAGATGCCTATAGCTGCTAGCTCTCCGATAAAATGTACACACACACACACACACACACACACACACAGATTCCTTATTTCCAATGGACAGCTCAAGGCAAGTTCTCATTAAAACTTCTCTCTTTATTCAGTGGGTATCTTCTAATGATGAACCATTTATGTTTTCTTCAATAAGGATTAGTTGCATATACTCAAGTTTTAAGTTATAAAAGTGGCCTTTTTAGTATTTAACTCAAAATATAACAAAGGCCCTGAAAGAAGCTTTGATTTGAGATACAGTTCCTAGAATGATTGAGTCCCAGGATTAAGCCAGAAGGGAATGAAAAGCATTTGGTCATGAATAGGAAGCTCCTCAACAAGGATCAAAGCTGAATTCTCTCCTAGGCACATATATCTTCCCAACAACAGTTGGTCAGAATGAGCCAACAATAAATAATAGGCCAGCAGTGATTCTTAGCTGACTCTGGTGGCCTCATTTGGCTAGTGGCAATAGTTGAAATTGAATAAAGTTCTTTATTGTTCATGTAACAGCCAAAGTATATACATTCATGAACCTGAAGAAATAGGCAATTCTGATTCTTGTGCATCTCTAGAGCTGATCATAGGGGTTACTTCATAAATTTCAAAACTTGGACAGTTGCCATTGCTCACAAGCGAGCAATTCTTAAGCTGAAATAAAAGCAATATTGAAAAGGATTGCTCGTCACTGTGGTCCCCCCATCAGTATTCATTAGTAGTCTCCTTCCATCAATATAGCATGTTATACAAAGAATGAGGTTCTAAAGATAAATTTCCAACAAGTAAGCATGAGCTAAATTTGACTAAAAAAAGAGAATTTCCTTCAGCCTGTTTAAATGGACATTCTTGTTTTTGACAAATTTCAAATTTACATGGACATTCTTTCTTCCTGTATATGAACTAAGTTCTTTATAAAATGCATATTCTATGAAGATAAATGCTTAAAATATTTATACTACCTCAGAAAGGACCATTAGTTATACCTAAGTGTGTAAAAAATGGTGATATGAATCAGCGCTTAGAAGCAAAGCTGAAAAGCTGTTGTTTTTATGTCGTTCAATATGTTAGTCTACATTATAATTACTTTTCAGGAGAAGAATTTTCTGTGCTGAAGTCATTTTTCTCTGCCATCTCAGAGAAAAAGCAAGAATTTACATTTAATCTTGCCAATGCCCTCTACCTTCAAGAAGGATTCACTGTGAAAGAACAGTATCTCCATAGCAACAAGGACTTTTTTCAGAGTGCCATAAAACTGGTGGATTTTCAGGATGCAAAGACTTCCGCAGAGACAATAAGTACCTGGGTAGAAAGCAAAACAGATGGTAAAGTTTCCCATTTTCATAAACTCATTATTTGCCATTGTATTCACAGTTTTTAATATCCTAAAGTAAAGAATGGTTGAATCTTTTCCTACTAAACTGTGGCTCAGAGGAATCTCCCATTTTGCTTCCCTGTTATTCAAATTAATACTCAATTGTGAAATTGAGACAGACCATAAGCTGCTTTGAAAAGCATACAGATTTTATGAGAGACATCCATTCATAGAATTTTTAATGGAAAACCCTTAATAATAATTTTTGTTTAAGCATAGGTTTTTAATCTATGGCAACAGAAATAATATCTTCAGCCAGGTAAAAATTAGATCTGTCAGCCTCAAGTGCCTTCTTTCCCACATATTACTGTAAATAATTAACACATCTTCATTGGATGGGTTAATGTTTAATAAAAAAATGTTGAGAGTCCTATCATTAACATGATAATCTAAACTTTAATTTCAATACAAGCTAGCCAAAATCCTTCAGGGGCTATGGAATGACACTGCAGAGAGAACACAAGCTTTAAGTCATTCAGATCCAAGTTCAAATCCTACCCAGTTCTAAGCTATGCCCTACCTAAAATGAGGATACTATTAAAACATTTCAGGATTATTGGAAGGTTTGATAATAATGTATGTGAAACAACCAACATGTATCAGGTCCTTGTTTAACAGTAGTTTGTTCCTTTGTTCATTAATTTTGCTACTAAAAATTATGATGGCATAAGTGGCTACCATATTCTTTATAGGAAGCCTCATACATGGAGGCATAGTTGAGAATGTGAGATGGGTGTTTTGAGCAGTTTCACCGGAAAGTATCATTAATGGGACACATAATGCACATCCCTAGACAGCTCCATGGCGCCCATTCATGCTTTTATATCTTAACTGGAATAGCCAGCAGACATAGAAAGAGCAGGCTGGTTGTTTAGAAGAAGAAAATCGTGCTAGCAACTCCATTCTTGTCCCTGCCCCAGTGGTCAGTGGCGCCAGCCACGGGAGTGGAAGGTTTGAGTGTACCATTAACTTATTAATTCTGATTGACCTGCTGGAGAAACTTGAAAGAAAGTTTGAAAAACATCAGTAAGTATGCAGGAAGAGACATTCAGTTTTTGTTCTTTCTGGCTGAAAAACAATTTACACAAATAATCTTGCTGAAGAGAATCCATTAGTAGTTCTGTCCAAATTGGCCTCAGACAGTCTTGTATCTCCTGTTTCCTAGTGAGATCTGTTTGTACCTGTTTCCAAGTGAAATGTTTAATAGTGCTCCTCTTTACTCTCAGAATTGCCAAGGTTAGAGGATAAAGCACACTGTTTATAACCGATCTGCAAAATAAATTTTTGTTTCAATGCTATAGAAAGCAGTCCCTCTGAACCACTATTGCATATCTCTTCCTGCTTTGTCCTCCACCGGCATCACAGGGAAAATTAAAGACATGTTTTCAGGGGAAGACTTTGGCCCTCTGACTCGGCTTGTCCTGGTGAATGCTGTTTATTTCAAGGGTGACTGGAAGCAGAAATTCACAAAAGAGAAGACACAGTTAATGAATTTTACTAAGAAAGATGGTGCGCCAGTCAAAATCCCAATGATGAAGGCTCTTGTGAGAACAAAATATGGTAATATGAAAAATCGCCCTCTGAAGCCTGATTTTGGGAATTGACAGGGATATTTATTTAATATTTTCTTTCTCTGTTCCAGGTTATTTTTCGGAATCCTCCATGAACTACCAGGTCTTGGAATTACCTTATAAAGGTGATGAGTTTAGTTTAATCATCGTACTTCCTGCAGAAGATGTGAACATAGAAGAAATGGAAAAGCAAATTACTGCTCATCAAATCCTGAAATGGTTCTCTGAGATGCAAGAAGAGGAAGTTGAAGTAGGCCTCCCTAGGTTGGTAATGTCATTTTATTATTTGGTTCTTATGTTTTCACTTATGGAGACATTTGAATAGCTGGCTGAAAGATAGCAGGTACTTGAAAAGGCTATCGACGGGAAGAAAAAATGCATTTGGAAGTGTAGCTCCACTTTATGGATACAAAAGCAAGTCTGAACATTGCCAGCAATGCTTTGCCATGAGGAGAACTGAATTTCAGGGCTCACTATTCTCTGAAATAGATGAAGAAATGTAAGTCTGCAAGCTAGAATGTTGAGATGAAAAGGAATTTTTATTCTTTTTATTATACAATCTTATCTTTTTCTAATTTTTTTACCAATTGGAATTTTAAATATCTATCTTCGGTTCCATTTCAAGAAAATAACCTCCCCCCCGCAAAAAAAAAAAAACCACTTATGCTACCGGACAATTAAAAGATATGTTAAATCAACTTTGACAGCTGGTGCTCTAATAGTCATTGAATGACAAATAGGGAATCCTACGATCAGGTTTAGATAGTTAATACAAAATGGAAATTGCAAAGTTCATCTCAGGAAACAATAATCGTCGATGCTAATTTCTTAATATCATGCTTCTGGCCGACAGGAGAAACTTCAGAGTAAGTTGTGCCCACATAACTCAATTCACACTCTGCTTCAAATGCTTAAAAGAAGCAGATGTTTAATAGATGATATTCTGTCCTTTTCATTTCTAAATTTTCCTGCAAACTCATCAAAGCCTGTGTGGTTTGTATACCCCTCTTCCAGGCCTTATGTCACTTAAACCTCCTGGCTTTTCTTTCCTTTTCCACTTAGCTGGGATACAGTCAGTCATTTCAATCATATTCTCACTAAATATCTTTAATACTTTTTGTTACTTGGTCTTCAACCTGCTTTAAATTCTCCCTAATCATCCTCAACCCCCAGTCTACTCATAAAGCCACTCCTGCTCCCCAACTATTGATTTTCTTAAGCAAAAACCCAGAAAGCAGTCCCTTCTAGCCTCATTGAGGCTAAGCTGGGGGCTCCTTACTTTTCTTCAACTTTCTTTTTTAATACTCACACACACCACACCAAAACTTGACTTCTATTCCCCAGGTGCTACTTTATGTTGATTTCTCTTACTCTCAACATGTGTCTCAACTCCCTGTTCCTTAAAGAAAACCTATCATTAAGCAAACCTGCCTCTCTCAAAATTTATGTACAACTTTGAAGATCTTCTTTTACCTTCCTTGACATCCCAGAGAATGAGGTATCCTATGTTTTTCTCACCCTAACTCTAGGTTCTTGATCCTAATACTATTGACCCCCCCCCTTTTCTTGAAAATCTAGAATTTTTTAACTCCTGGAGCACTACTTGCTTCTGTTTATTTTTCTCTCCTCTGTAAAATTTTCCTGCTCCCTGACTTACATTTTTCTTTCTTTCTGCTCCCAACTAATATTTACTAGAATTTCGTCCTCAAAATTTTCTTCTTCTTACTCTCTTTTATTTGTCCCTTATTCTTCATGTCTCTAAAATCTGAATCTCTCCCCCAACCTCTCTTCCAATTTCCCAGCATCTGTGTATCTCTACCTGGATGTTATTCAGTCTTTCAATGAGACTGAATACTACTACATGTGAAACATAGGAGATAAAATGATGTGACAGTTTATCTTCTAATAACAGAAATAACAATTTGGGGGATTAACTTGTTTATTTTCAAATTTCATTCTCTCTCTCTCTTTCTCCTTTGGAAAGGTCACATTTGGGGTCAAAAACACTGAGTTTGAAAACTGTTCATGCCATTTACTAGCAGTGGGGTCTTAGGAGAGTCACTTGACTGTGGAATAGTGATACTTGTAGCCAAGGTAGCTCTGCATCATCAGCCCAGTTAACCAATGCCTAGATAATAATACATAAGTCCCACACTCAATTGGCAACAGGAAATACAGGCTTTTGCCAGAATTCCCATCTCCAACATTTTAGGAATCTCCTCAAGAATGCTGCATGGCCCACAAATCCTTCCGGGCTACTGCAGTCTGGACAGCTTTTCCAAACTGTTTGGTCTTATTATCAGCTTCTCCAAACTGTGGCCACATTTCTCATACAACTTCTCTCACAGTAGGGACACAGACTTCTCTTTTAATTCCTCCAAGAAAAATGGTCATGGGTTGATTTATGTCCCTCCTGATTCATATGTTGAAGTCCTAACCCCACTACCCCAAAATGTGACCTTTTCTGGAGACAGAGTCTTTATGGAGGTAATCAAGTTAAAATGAAGTCATTAGGGTGGGCCCTCGTCCTACACGGCTGGTATACATAGCAAGAAGACTAAGTGAAGAGACAGAGGGAGAAGATGGCCATCTACAGGCCAAGGAGAGAGGCCTGGAACACACCTCAGAGTCCTCAGAAGGAACCAATGCTACCCACACCTTAATTTTAGACCTCTAACTGCTACAACCGTGAGACAATAAATTTCTGTTATTTAAGCCACCTAGTTTGTGGTAATTTTTTGAGGTAGCCCTTGGCAAACTAATAGGAGTAAGAACAATTTCAATGTTTAACCAAATTTTACTGAAAGCTTTATGTTAATAAAAGGGGCTTATAAGGTGGAAAGTAATTTAAAAACCAGGTGCCAGGGATGAGTGTTCTTGGAGTTTAGGCCATTTCTTGTAACCAGGGAGTCTTGTCCGGTCCGTTGCTGCCCTGGTGCCAGAACCCACCCTCACCCCAAGTCTTTTCTATCTCCCTCCTACCCAGCATCCTGAGGTCTCCAAATTTTCCCAGCACAGAAAGAAGGTAACACACATTTTTTTCCCCATGCCCTTTAAGGCCAGATTCCTGGTCATAAGAATCTACAGCGGCAGATTCTGACCCTCCGTAGAAACGTTTTCATTTCATCCAGAATAGATTATACCCTCATCATTTCAAACTTCACTATCTCCATCCCACTGGTTCTATTTGCATAATGAAAAGTTCATTGTGTTGCTTTTCCCAAACAAATGAGCACTTTGTCTTAAAGATGAATTTGAATCTTCGGTGTTATGAATACAGAAATATTAATTGGCAGTTGTACTCCCTTTTCTCAAACAAATTCCAGGCACCAAAGATTTTTTAAAAATGTGGTGGCAGTTTCAGTTATGGTACCTCATTACATACTTCCATTCATAGCACAAAATCTAGCAAATAGAAGGTGCTAAAAAAGTGATAGCTATTTTTCTTTCAAAAGTAATGGCTATTTTCTTTCTCTGTTAAGATCACTGCCCAGGGGGCCTTGGTGGCTCAGTCAGTTAAGCATCTGCCTTCAGCTCATGTCATGATCCGAGGGTCCTGGGATCGAGTCCCGCATCGGGCTCCCTGCTCAGCCGAGAGCCTGCTTCTCCCTCTCCTTCTGCCCCTCCCTTCCACTCATGCTCTCTCTCTCTCTCTTTCTCTCAAAATGAATACATACATACATACATACATACATACATTTCTTTAAGATCACTGCCCAGCCAATCCCAAAGTAGAAAGTGTTCTCTGACTTCTTCTCTCATGCCTATCGCCTGTCTGGAAGGCCCTTCCTTCTTTGCGGTGTCTAATCAGTAAATTCTTATTCATCCTTCATTGTCTCCTCACAATTAAGTCTTCGGTGTACTTTTCCCCAACATGCTCAATTAGAATCAACCATCCCTTATCTTTATTTCTAGAGCATTTCATACCAATTTACCTATGATACTTGTTACATTACATTTCCGTCTCTTGCTCACGTTCTTGTCTATCCTATTAAGATGTGAGCTCTGGAACAGGGGGTTATGTCTCTTTCATTTTGGTTTCCATAGTCCCTAGGACATTTCATGGCACATTGTAAGTGCCAAACGAATACTGTTGAATTACATTATATAAATATTTTCAAAGAAAACAATTCTATGTTGTTTCCCTTTATCTAATTTTAAATACCCCAAAAATCAGAATTCAACTTTCCAGTCACATTTTAATTCATTCCCTGTGAGGATCCTGATGAAACTTTCCCATACATGCAGCATAATGAAAGACAGGACATCAACCATTTTCTTGGAAACCTCTCTAGAGAAATAAACATGAGATTTTTAAACTCACAAGACTGAAAATTTTGTTATCAATTATTCAATCACATTAATACAATATTATATTTTTTTTAAAGATTTTTATTTATTTATTCATGAGAGACAGAAAGAGAGAGAGAGGCAGAGGGAGAAGCAGGCTCCCAAGGAGCAGAGAGCCCGATGCGGGACTCGATCCCAGGACCCTGGGATCATGACCTGAGCCGAAGGCAGACGCTTAACCATCTGAGCCACCCAGGCGCCCAATACAATATTATATTTAAAATGTATTCACTTCTCACAAAAGGATGAGCCTTCCAATTTATTAAAGGAATGATTTGCTCATGTGTTAAGTTCACAAGCAGTTTTAGTCCATCAGGACACATTTATTGAATTTAGTTTCCTGAGCAGTAAGATCATGGATTGAAAGTTCTGAAGTACCTTTTCCCCTAAATGAATAATTTCCTTACAACAGAAAAATACCCATTTAAAATCTGTGTTCGGTACAGAGAGGGAAAACTATATAGGCTGAGTAGATACTCTAGACTGGACTGACAATTTTCAGTTTTATTACTCAATGCTGTGTTTCTTTCATATCTGGATGAATGCATTAGGCTTTCAAAATGATAACTAAAGATTTTAGTAAAACCAAACAATTTAATCAGCTGTGTTAGTTTCCTAGGGCTTAAAACAATGAGAAATTCATTCTCATAATTCTGGAGGCTAGAAGTCCAAAATCAAGGTGTCAGCAGGGTCGTTCTCTCCGAGACTGTGTGGAATCCTTCCTTGCCTCTACTCAGTTTCTGGTGGCGATCAATCATCTTTGGTGTTCCTCTGTTCTTAGACGCACCACTCCAGTCTTTGCCTCTGTTGTCATTTGGTCATCTCTCTTCACATGGCATTCTCTTTTCTTATAAGGACACCAATCATATTGGATTAAGGGCCCCCTCTATTCCATTATGACCTTGGCCTAACTAATTACATCTGCAATGACCCTATTTCCAAATAAGGTCACATCATGAGGTACTAAGAGATAGGGCTTTAACATATGACTTTGGGTAGTGGGGGGCACAATTCAATCTGTAACCCCCACTATACTAAATTCTGTTAGTGTAAAACAAAATAAAAACCTCTTTGGTAGCAAAATTTAGTGCATGCCAAAGAGAGAAAAAATAATCATAAGAATGCTTCTATATTAGTAACACTAGGAAGGAACATGTGCGTGACTATTTAGATTTTGGTTACTGTTTAAGAAACATTTCTTCTTTCCCTTTGATGTAGGACTAGTTTAGAATCAAGGCCCATAAGACAGAGTATAGTCTAAAAATACTAGAGTGCTTTCTAGAGTTTATTAACATACCAGATATCTAATTTGGACATTACCCATGTTGGATAGCAGCTAAAATAATCATGTTACTTTGTCTCAATGTAATATGGGATCCTAGAAATATCATAGCAGTCAAAATTCTTCAGGTGGAAGAGTCTGACACACACTTTCTATATATCATATCTTCTCTATATAAGAAACTCTGTGAGAACATGTTTTATGATTATGTGTATGGGCAAAAGTGATTATTTAATACATGCAAAGAAAATAAAGAAGTAACTTTCATTTATATAGCAGTTTAACTTTGTAAAGCATTTAATTTAAAGTATTTTAATACTAATGTCCTAATGTTGTGGTTCTACTGTCTGACTTGGTTACATCTTGCATTTCACAGAGAAGGAAACTGAGTCACTCAAAAAGTGAATTGATCAACATTCAACTAAGTGTTGGGAGACAGAATTAGCTCTCACGTCTACTGTCTTACAGCTTTATGCTCTTATTGGTTTGCTACTTCCTAGAAATGTTATGTCCTGGTCAAAAACACAGATTGATTGGGATCCCACTATGGACAAGGAACTGAAACAGATGTAAAACGATATACATGCTCCCTACTGATAAGATGGTTACCACCTAGATGGAGTGGTGCAAGATTTGCACAAGAAATTTACTAACAATATCCAGAAGTAGACAATAAATATTAAAAGAAAGTTACAATCAGTAAACACTACGAGATTCATGAAAAAAAGAGGGGACAGGGAGCACTAGAAACTAGAGTTGTAAACAAGGGCTTTATGGAAGAGGAAGAACTTGAACAGGGCTTTAAAAGAATCGAGAGGGTTAAGTCCCATATGGAAAGGGGAATTGTTGAAAATCTCCAAGTAAGATAGTGGAATGATTAAGGCAGTGTTTTAGAGAGATATATTTGGTAGTCACAATGCCTTTGTTCATGACAGGTAACTTGTTTGAATACTCTCCCCACTTCCCACCACCATCCCCATGTTTCTGGATAACTTCTCTTGGTCCTTAAAACCAAGTTTGGGTTTTAGAAAGCTTTTCTGATCTTTTCATTCAAGATAACACAATATCTGGGGTGCCTGGGTGGCTCAGTGGGTTAAGCATCTGTCTTTGTCTCAGGTCATGATCCTGGGGTCCTGGGATCAAGCTTTGAGTTGGGCTCCCTGCTCAGCGGGAAGTCTGCTACTCCCTCTCCCTCTGGCCCTCCCCTCTGCTTGTGCTCTCACTCTCATGCACGCACTCTCTCTCTCAAATGAATAAATAAAAAATCTTTTAAAAAAGAAGATAACAACATCTTCCCTTTTCCCTGCTGGGAAAACTCCTTGCACCTTGTGTTTATTTCTGCATAGCAGTTATATTAACATTATTATTTCATCTTCCTCAGTGGGCAATAAACTTCTTGCGGTCAGAGTTATGCATATTTCCTTTCTGTGACCCCAGCACAAAGCATGAATCTGAAAAATAGTAGTTGTTCACTAAACATTTGTTGCTCTAATCTGAAGAGTTGTGATGTTCAAGATGTGTTAAAGAGGGAAAGAATGAAGCCCAAAAGATCAGTTAAGAAACCCCTGCAGTAATTTGGCACAAAGTAGGGAGTGTTTAAAGGGAACAGGTTCCCTGGGAATAGTAAGGAACTGGTGAAATAGGAAGACATTTATTGGAGTATTGACTAACGAGATATGGGTTACAAAGAAATAGATTGTTTGGAAGTTCTAAATTTGACTTACTAGGAAAATGAGAAGACTGTGATTTCTTATTCTTTTGTGACAGTCCTTAGCTGGGCACTTTGGACTTCTAGAAAGTTCTGTGGTAGACTTCAGAGAGTCCTTGAAGCCTTTGAAACTATTAGCAAGTTTGTATATGTAAGGTTTTACATTTATTTTCCTTCGGAGAGGCTTTGTAGTGGTCAATGAATTCTCAGTGGTCTGGGTCTTTACATTGGTTAAATGCTACAGTTCTATTCAAAGGTATAGTAATAACTAAACAACAGCCATAGTCTTTCTGAGAGATACCATTTTTAAAAAATATTGACTGATGTGGCATCTCACAGTATCTTTAACAACTGTTGAAACAAGATCATGGAAAATAGAGCATAATATTGAAGACCAAGCTGTATAACTTTAAATAACTTACCTAAGATTTTTTTAAACTGTTAAATGAGACAACAATAATATGTGCCTCATGGAGTTATTGTGAGGGTTATATGAAGTACTGTTTATAACATTTTTAGTACTCAATAGTATCTCTTATTATTTTTGTTATTCTTCTCACTCAGGTTTAACCTGTATTGAGCATCCATTATAGTGCCAACACTGTCCTAGATGCTGCTCCTCTTTACCACAGAGCCTTTAATCTGCCAAATAAATTTGATAGAGATCAACTTCTATACACACATTATGGATGAGGTACAGACCAGTAAATAGCTTGCCCGTGCTTACACAGCTAACACATGGCAGAGCCGACATTGCAAGAGTCAGAAAACAGATGCAATGTAGGCAAGCATGAGGGAGAGCACAGAACAGAGCAAGTGTCAGTGACACAATGAGCAGCAAGAGATGTGAAGCAGCAGTGCCAAAGAGACTTTGGAAAAGAGAGAACACCTTCCAGAGGACATGAAGTATGTTCTTACTGGGCTAGAAATCAATCCCAGGTTTGGCCAGCTTTGGATCTCTAAACAACTGAATGTGAACTGTGTATGGGTGGGGAGAAAAGTGATCTCAGGGTAAATGAAGCTGAATATGAGAATAGAAATGTCATGACCAGCTGCAGTAGTGATTAGAAAATGTTCACTTACTTTAACCTAATGGATACTGATACAAATTGGAATCGAGTTTACATTAAACAGTGTCTAGATATGTTTCGTATGGGACAGAAAGCACTTTTAGCTCAGCCATTGAGGCTAACAGAGTTTTTCATACATACACAGACACAGACACAGACACATAGATACATATATACAAACACACTCTAGGTAATTAGTCAGAAAGTGACCAAAAACTACCATGTACTCATATAATAGTCTAGGTCCACCACTGTCAGGGATTGTGTTACATTTTTATCCTCATGGGCAGACCTAAGATTTGGTTTGGTTGGCTCTAAACCTGAACGTTCCAAGGATGACTCAAGCCCACTGAATCAAAACCAGGATTCCAAGTATTATGGATGGGGACCCCAAGGGAGACCCATCTAAGACTTTCTGTCAATAAGTAAGAGTCCTGGGTATAAAGGGAAAGGAACAGGCAACACCAATCCACAAAAGGGCCTACAGACCAAGAGTGGCTCCATCTTAAAATGGAAATTCTAAATTGTTTTCTTCATTTTCTGCACCTGTTACCTGTGTTAAACCCCTTTAAGCCCAGTGGTTCCATATGGCAGTAAACTGGTAATAGATACTGTTTACATATGCTAAAACATTCATTTTATGATTACTTAATTGTTAATTATCTATTCAGTCTCTTTGCTGATTATTCTTTTATCTTTAGATGTATTCTTTAGACAATTTTAGATGAGGGTCAAGGAAAAGGGGAAATGAACCACATCTAAAATAAATATTAAGTCTCACAAAATTTGAAAGAGGCACATAATTAACATTGTATATATATTGATTGAGATTATGATTTCAAATTATATTTTGATTAGAAGGCAATGTGGGTTAGCACATTAACTTTGACTTGGAATGGCCCTGAATTTGAATCCCAGCTTTGTCTCCTATCTTGAACTTGAGCCTGGAAATCAACCTCTTCAATCTTCCACTTTCTTAATTAATGGGAATAATGCTAACTTCCCTGGGTTTTTGTGAAGATTAAAAACTATAATCTGTATTAAGTGTCTAACACATGGAAGTACTACTTCACACCTGGCAATTCATGACTCCAGTAATTGCGGATAATTAGAAATTGGCTGTATATTATACTTTTATTAAATGGTTGAATGAGTTTCTATTGCTGTAGGTTTCGTTGGACTACATTATAAGCAGGACTGTAGCTTAAATGACTCTCCACTGATAATTAGGCATTATTAAAAGTTGTAATAAGTCTTTCAGTATTCTTGTCATTATCCTAAAACTATTCTGCTAAAAATAGCCAATTTTTAGGTGAACTAGAACGTTTATTTTCCACCTTTTAGATGCCTACACTCCATTTAGTTGTTAAAAAGAGTGTAGTAATAAAAACAGGGAAAAAAGTGGAAAGATGTCAAAACCATCAGGCTGCATTATCTTTCTTAGTTGGAAGTGAAAAGAAAGAAGTTGAAAACAGTGGCATAATGCAAACTATTTTCACTACCAGTAGATTTTAATGCCCATGTTGTGTCCATCCTCAGGGCTCTGAATAAGTTAATCTTTTCTGAAAGTACATAGTATTTTACCAAGATATAATTCAGGCCCAGTAAATCTCTGCCATAGCATGTTCATTTTTTTTTGAAGAATTATAATTGACAAACTGAGGGTTTTAGAGGGGAGGGGCATGGGGGTATGGGTTAGCCCGGTAATGGGTATTAAAGAGGGCACATATTGCATGGAGCACTGGGTGTTATACGCAAACAATGAATCATGGAACACTACATCAAAAACTAATGATGTAACGTATATTGACTAACATAACATTAAAAAAAAAAAAAAAAAGCTTGTTCAGTATTTGGCAACTAAAACAGTGATCTACTTGGACTGATTGCTCGAGCTAATTTCCAGGCCTGGGTATGGGCTTAGCTCTTAGCTAAGCAAGGATCCTGTCCTTGACCAGCCTTGTGTGGAGAGCACAGGAGCAAATGCCCATCTGTTCACAGACTGAGCTCCTTAGGCAGGGCTTGTCCTGGAATTTCACCGATGGAAGAAATATAAAGAACCCCCTGTTCTTTTCTCTCGTGAAGTTTCCAACCTGGTTTTTAAAAGCACATTGATGCTTCTGGCATCTCTAAAGTCAGTAAGTACTAGCTTTTCTTTTTTCTTCCTTTTTAGTGAAATGATAAACAGATTCAGTATTCTGTTAACTTGGAATCATAGATCAGCCTGTGAGAGTCTTTGAGATTCTCTGGTTAGGGTCTTCAAGTCAGGGAGATTGACGTTTGAAGATTTGAGTGGAAGCTAGAGTCCTAACTTCGGGCCCTGCATAAGAAGTAGTGGCCAGCAACTTTTTTTCCCCTCCTATAATTTTTTATCTTTTATTTTGTTTTAAGAAATTTAATTCCCTTTCTATCTTTTACCCTTTTTTTTTTAAAGATTTTATTTATTTATTTGAGAGAGAGAGAATGAGAGAGAGAGCACATGAGAGGCGGGAGGGTCAGAGGGAGAAGCAGACTCCCTGCCGAGCAGGGAGCCCGATGCGGGACTCGATCCAGGGACTCCGGGATCATGACCTGAGCCGAAGGCAGTCGCCTAACCAACTGAGCCACCCAGGCGCCCTCTTTTACCCTTTTTACAGGACCTATTGGGAAGATAGTAGGTGTGTCCATAAATTGAAGGAAGTCACATCAGCTGTGACAATGGAAGGATAGCAGATTATTAACGTCTGTCTGTGCTTCAGTAGCCAACAATCTCCTCCAAGGGCTGTTGGCTTCTCTTCCCCTTCCATGGTATTTTGGATGTACGCCAGCAACCATCTTTGATGGTGTGAAAAACCAGAGTATATACAGTTGCTGGAGGGAAACTTTACTTTTCGAGGGAAGGAGCCAAGCAATTGAAAACTTAGAACTCTCACCCTGTTTTGTTAGATAATTATAACTTCAGAAAATATAGTATTTTCTTCCCTCCTCCCACCAGCCATTTATCTGGGAAGCAAGTTATTAGCAACTTCAGAACTGCTCAGTGGAGCTGGGGGACAATGGTATTATACATATGAGGAAATGTAATTGGGATAATGAAAACAAAAGATTTCACATTATAATTTCTTCCAAGTCATCCATTTTGTAGCAAACATTTTGGTAGCAAATGTATACAGTTTTTTAAGAATTTTCCTCTTCATTTTTTTTTTAACAGATTTAAAGTAGAACAAAAATTAGACTTCAAAGAAGCTTTGTATTCTTTGAATATAACTGAGATATTTAGTGGTGGCTGTGACCTTTCTGGAATAACAGGTAGTGTGATAAATAATTCTTATATTATTATGTTAATATGTTTTCTTAGTAACTCTGTCAACTGACTGATCTGAAAGAGCATTCGGCCCCAGAAAATACATACACACCCGGTGACTAAATGTCAGAGTCATGTTGAGCTGTCTGTAAATAAGCACTTTATTTTGTATTTAAGTCACTTCCCTTAAAGAAAGTCAGAAAGCATTTTAGAATGTTAGATAAGCCTTCTAAACATGCTTGTAATAAAACTATGTAGGTAAAGTAGTATACGGGCTTTTATTTCAGCCCTGTTTGGATTTCCTTATCTGAATAATGGGAATTACAACTTTGAGGCTCTCATCTACGCGGAGCTAATAAAGCTCTTATAAACCAATTTGCAAATGTTAATTTGGTAATATTGGAGGCCATGAAATCGGCATCCACAAGCTGCTGGACGATGAACACAATCTAGAAATTGTAATGCCACAGCTTGCAGATTTAGCTTGAGACTAACAACACATCTGAGGAGATGGAGCTTTTATGCTAACTCACACCTGGGAAACTCCACATGGCTAAGATGCTCACTCACACAACAAAGCCCAAGACAGTGTTTTATTTTTTCTTGTCTTGGCAGTACCCACTAGTTGAAAAATATCTAACTAAAGAGAAAAAAAAAGATGGACAAAGAGGACCAATTTGTCCCCAAGTTTCTTACCCTCTTTTAAATGCAGTCTTCTGTTTTATTAAAAAAAAAAAAAAAAAAAAAGGCCTAACAATACAAGCCTGTCTGTCTGATGGGGTTTTGTATCATAACATGGAAATATTGTGTATTCCTATATAAATATCTGGGCTTTGGAGAAGTATTCATTAATTTATTCACTCATCAATTATGTGGGTAAATGAATAGAATGAGCTTTCCTGATGGAGGAGGTGGGTGGGGTACACTGGTGACAGATGTTCATTATTACCTTCACACATGATTTAGCTACTTGTTCGCACGCTGACAGAGATATCTGACTTCTCTGACAATTTCATCGGCATCCAGAATGAGGCAGTCAACATTAAATACTGCAACGGCACGCTATCTAAGTGTACCCCGGAACACAGCCATCCCGCCAACCTAACATCAACCAACCCATTTTTCAAGCACTTCTTCCTGTTAGCCTTCTTTCTGACCTTCAGATGCTCACTCGCTATAAGCAGGCATTTCAAGCAGCCACTCTCTCTACAAATCTCCAGCAACTGATGACTTCTATAAAATCTCCTTTTATAGGCAGGTTTATCACGAGAACACTTCCAAAACTCTTTATAAGAGAATTTGTGCAAGAGAATAACTTCCAACGGCGAAAAACAAACGTCCAACATTTTCTGCTCTTTCTCTCCTGAGTTGCCTATTTGAGTTGCTTTAACTACTTTGGTTCTATCTTCCTGCCAGAAATAAAATAGCCAGGGCCATCACTGGTACTGCATCTGGTCATCAGGAGAACAGTAAATTCCCCGCTATCCCTATTTATCACGTGTGCAGTAAACATTCTCTAAAAGCTACTGCGAAGGAGGCTAACACTAGTGCTGTGGGATATTTACACAAACTTTGAATGAAATGTTTTCAGACAGTTACTTTTGGAAACTTGGAGATGAATATTTGGCTTCACACTGCTATTACTTCTTGTGGTTACCTTTAGTAAAATATTTAAGCTTTCTGAGCCTCAGCTTTCTAATTCGTTAAATGAGGTAACAAATTGTAGTGGTGAAAATAATTGAAAGAATGTATGTAGGTCACCTCGTTCTGTATCTGGCACATAATAGATACTAAATAAATGGTAAATATATTAAAAAAAAAACAACAAGTGGGTCTATGGCACATTAATATTTACTTGGACATCTTCTAGCAAAGCTGTAGAAGGTTTCTTGTCCTCTTAATTTGACAGAGACATACTTGGAATATTCATAGAAAAGGAGAAAAATTATTACAAACCTGAAGAAATCAGTGACTTTATGGAGTCCAGATTCCTTGTTCCAGTCTATTAGCTGTCAGGTCCCGTTCTTTTCCCAAGATCAGGTCCTCCTCGTGGTAAGACCGGATACGTGAGACCAGAGGCTCAGCGTGGAGTCCCTTGATCTGGTATCAGTGCTAAACCGGGTGAAATTTTCCACTGCACCCCAACATGCTTTTTATTCTTCACTCTTGGCTTGGTATGGGTCTTTAGGTCAGCTACTCTGGGCTCCACATGTGAATCCTGTCTTATTCTAGGCAGTCCTCAGGAAAGAACTTGCTTACTTGCCTGATCTCGTAGCACACCATTCTCTCGCATTTCAAGATGTGCATGCCCCCTCTTCTCCATCTTATTTGTTTCTGTCGCTGGACATGTTCATATCCATGATTTATTTGTTTGACAAATATTTATTGGAAGCCAACTACATGCCAGGCAGTTTTGTAGGGATGCATAAAATGGACAAAAGTTCTGCTTCTAGTGAAGTTTACATCTGCTGATGAATAATTAATAAGCAATTCGTTAATTAAATGGAGAGGTGATGGATGCTGTAAGTGAACTAAAACAGCATCATGGAATAAATGGTGATTAGGTCAGATACAGGCAGAATTAGAAGACTGGGTTGGGAAGTAACATTTTTGTTGGGACCTAAAGAACAACGGAGCCAGTCAGGGAAAGTTCTGGGGAAGAGGGTTTTAAGCAGAAGGAGAGTTAGGGCTAAGGCCTTGATACTTGACCTTGAGCTGGAGCTACTGGATGAAGAGAGGAAGGTAGTAGATGAGTATAAGAGGTATTCAGGGGCCCAGATAAAGTGATCGCAAGCAATTTGGAGTTTATTTTTAGGAAGCCAATTTTTTAAAAAGATTTTATTTATTTATTTGGCAGACAGAGACACAGCGAGAGAGGGAACACAAGCAGGGGGAGTGAGAGAGGGAGAAGCAGGCTTCCCACTGAGCAGGGAGCCCAATGTGGGGCTGGATCCCAGGACCGAAGGCAGACAGGCAGATGCTTAACGACTGAGCCACCCAGGCGCCCCAGGAAGCCATTTTTTATGCAAATATCCCTTTGGAGACTTCTCTTTCTCTTGCCTGAGGGGCTTTACTTTTCTGTGAGCTGCCAGAGCTGGTTCCCCTCTACTGTAAGGAATTTCTTCCCGAATCCTTGTAAATCTGGTGGTTTTGGTGGAGTCTGCGTGGTCCCGTCAGCTTTCTCTCCCAAGAGAAACAAAGCTCTTTTTTATCCTTTCTCTTCAAGTTTCCAGGCCCATCGTCCTTCCTCCACTTTCTGGCCACCACTGAACCCGGGAGCATGTTCCTATTGTCTCTTTGAGGCACACTGTCAGATCTGAGTGGTCCTGACACAGCGGGAGTGGCTGATGGCTTCTGAACTCGTGGCTTCACTTTCCCCTTCTCAAGGAGACTATCCCTGTAGGTCACAAGATCAGAAACGCTTCACACATATAGCAGTTCCACCAAGGGGAGAAGAGGGGCATGTTCTCTCAGCTTGTATCCACACTGGAACAGAATGTTGTAAGACACACCCTGACACTGAGGAATTTGACAGGTTTTTAAAGCATAGCTCTGAAGTGATTTGGTAACAGATGACACAAAAGCTCTTTAGACTTTCATAGCCTCACCAGTCTTGAAAGAAAGTAAATTTTGTTTTAAAGTCAGATCAAAACTGAATACAGAATTCAAAAGGCAAGTTGGCTTTGAGGTTGAATACATAGGGTGGGATTAATTCAAATCTGTAAAGCCTTTTTCATCTTGTCTGTAGACCATAGCAAAGCGGGGCAAAACCTTCTGTCCGTACAAATATTTCACTTAGTGGGATACCTGATTTGAGGCTTATCCCCTTCTATCTTTGCCTTTGTATCTGGGCTAAACTTGATCTCTCTCTGTGGGTCTCTGTATCATTTCTGCAAGAGCTAAACTACCTTCCACCTCTAGCAAATTAACTAACTTGGGAAGAATTTGTTATTGTTTTTTTCCTAGAAATTTCTTTGTTCATTTGAAAATGTAATTAACACGGGACCTAGTAAGTAATGGCTCTGAGTTCTAATCCTTAAATACACTTTCCTATTTTCCAACAGACTCAGCTGAAGTGTTTGTTTCCCAAGTCATGCAACACGTTTTTTTTGAGATAAATGAAGACGGCAGTGAAGCCGCAACATTGACTGGTAGGACAAATGGTTTCACAACCAGCCAAGAGGAAAGACTGGGGGGGAAATGCGCAGCGTTAGGACATTGGCATTTCTGCATGACTCTGACCTCCTGTTTCCTTCCTACTGTCCCCTACACTGTAGGAAGAAAAGAGAAATTGGTTGTATAAGCTATTTCTGCATCTCTGCAGGTGCTGCTTAATAAAAAAGGCCGGGGAAGGGATTTGATTAGGACTTGAGGCCTACCTACTAATATTGGCTTTTTTGTAAGTTGCATTTTACCTGCCAATCAGGAGATAGGACCTGTGGAGGAAACTTCCTGTTCAAACATGAAATCCTTATTGTTCAGGAATGCTTACTCTTAGGTAATTGTATTAATTTCCTTCTTTTATTACACCAAGTAGGCCCCTACTTTTCTAATATGGTTTTTGTCATTATCTACACACCAGTGCCTCTCAAAGTTAGCTGCCCATTAGAATTACCTGGAAAGCTTTTTAAAATCCTATGTGCAGTCTATTCCCCAAAATTAAATTAGTAAATTAATTAAATTAGTATCTCTGGAGGTGAAATCCAGACTCTAGCATTTTCTTACATTTCCCTAAGTGATTTCCATGTACATCCAAGGTTGGGAACCAGAGCTCTGCGGTGGCTTGCGGCCCGTCCTCGCTACTGCAAGTCAAATGTAGTGTGTAGACGTGGCAACAACATCACTTGGGAGCTTGTTAGAAATGCCAACCCTCAGGCCCAACGCTGGAGCTACTTAATCAGAATCTGTGTTTTTTCCAAGGTCCCTAGGTGATTTGTGCACAGTTTTACAGTTTGTGATCCACTCCTTTATGATAGATTTTCTTGAATAAATGGCATTTTGAATAGTATCTATGCTGCATACAAGTAATCCTCAAAAAAATAATTGGAGGAAATTTAATTAGAAATGCAAAAGCGACTTTAATGAATGTCTCATAAGTCTATTTTAATTCTTCAGACTCTTGTGATTTTAGCCAATATGTAAAAGATATGCACCCTTTAAATGGTCTTATTGATAAATTTCTATAAATGTATATCCGTGTTGTTAATTTCTCGGTTAATTTGTAATACTATGTAGTGTCAGTGGATTTTGACACGTGGGTGGGTCACACTGGACTCCCGCTACTGTTCTGTCATCTCCCAAAGGACTTGGCATCGCTGTGCTCAAGGAACTTAGATTGGAGAGCATGGGCTATTTCAATCTTGGAGAAATAAAAAAGTTGCATTGGATGAAGTTGTTGGCCTATGTAGACAAATTTTCCAGGTGCTTTTACATAAGAGTCTTTACAGATCATCATCTGATTCTCTCATTATATTGATGAAGAAAGAGGCCCACGACATGAAGTGGTTTGCCTAGGGTCATACTATTAATTGACAGCTCAGTTTGTACTCTAATCAGGTTCTCTGACTTCAGGTTCAGAGCTCTTTGGACTATCACCCACTGCCTCTAATTTAAGTCTAGAGTTCTCTTAGAGGGGCTAACAGTCATAAAGGGATCAGCAGTGACCCTGATGTGTTACACATCAGAATAGTTTTCAGTGTGAGTATTTTGACTTTCAGGCATCTGCTCAGTGGATGCTCAAGAACAACAACAACAAAAATCTCAAGTGTTCACCCAAGTGAGAATGGGAATGACACTGACTATGCTTTTTTGTATTCTCTCATCAGTTCAGATATAGGTCTCTATTCACTCGTAATTTGGGCATTGTAGCCCTGATATTGCAGGTAGGAGAGTGCCATGCATTTTATATTACTAAGGTTATGCTTGATTCTGAAGGTGATCAGAATATGCCACCCCAAATAAGCCACTTTGTCTGAAGGGTTCTTGTGAGCTGAAGAAAATGGAGAAACAGCACAGGAAAAAAAAAAGAGCTCTCTACTCTCCCCCGATCTGCCTATAAACAGGGCATAAATTTCCCTTGTGAAGGTGTCTGTCCTCCTCTCTTGCATATCAGAAGGAGAATAACCTTTATCACAAGAGATGAAAGTTGGCACTGAAGTGAGTCTACATAACAAACCTTACTAAATAACCCTCTTATACTATTAATTTTTCCCATATATTTACCTTCCTACAATTTATTGCCCCTTTTTCGGTCTAGTCACTTCTCCACAATTTACTACCTTTTGTTAAAAAGGTAGATAAGCTCTCAAGCCTAACATTTTGGGGGGATATTTACTTCTTTTCTGTGAGGCTCCTTTGGGGTTATAGAATAAACCGTTTCTTCTGCTAATCTAGCTTTTGTCAGTTTAATTTGCATACCCCCGCCACAAAGAGTGTAGAGGATATTTTTCCTTCTCTACCATTATTTTTCAGTTCTGATCATTCCTGTTGCATTTTTAAAAATGATTTTCATGAGTCTGAAAAAAATTTGTACAAAATCATTGCATTATTGGTAAAGGAAACATCTGAATTGAGTGTAGAAATACTTAATTTAAAAAGAAAGAAAACCCAGCCATTTAAGTTTATCCACTCTAAATGTCGGCAAGTTCTACAATGGAGCCACATGATATAAATTATTATAGTAAATAATTATTAAGGCAACAAATCTCTTCTTCTAACCACATAATAAAAATCCCATAATCATTCACAGCACAAATCCTAAAAGCTCTGAGCCCACAGAATAATTCTGGAAAAGTTGAAAAAAAATAAATTTGAACTCGGATGTGATTACCACAAGCCTGGAGAATAGAAATGAAATGCAAACATATCTGGATAGGAATTAAAAGTTGAAACATTAGAAGAATAAATCATATAATGTAAATAAAAAGTAAGCAGAAAATTACTGTTTAAAAGAACTTTTTCAACTGCTTTCACTAAATTGAATCTAGTATCTGACTTTCTTCTTCATTGAGCATGAATGTGAAGTTAGAATTATTCCTTGAACAATCCACTATTTGTTCTTCTGCTCTTTGATTTTAAATTTATTCCAGATTTCTCTGTATTTTGAAAATGGTTATTTTTCTACATGTTAACTCATCAAATGAAATGTCTTTTCCTGTCCACAAAAAGTATTATGGATATATTTTCTTTTTTCATCCTTTAATGTGCACATCTAAATAAGTATTGTCTCTATTTCATAGGCATGCACATCCCTGTGATCATGAGTCTGGCTCAAAACCAATTTATAGCAAATCATCCATTTCTGTTTATTGTGAAGAATAACCCAACAGGTATCTTTTCTAGTATTCTCTGGGGGAACTGCTTGAGTCAAACAGACCTAGTTCTAGTCGCTATTTGTAATCTACATATCTGAGATCATTTATCCTTTCAATGTATTTAATCTGTTTCCATTTTTCAATTTATTCTTTCAGTGGTCTATTTAGTGAATGCCTCTTTTTATTCCAGGCATTGTATTTTAAGAGGTGACAGGGGCCTAAAATAGGGCATTGGTAGTAATAGCTGCCAACACAGCTATTATTATATGCTAGCGATTTTAAATACCTATCTCTAAAGCTAACACCATTCCAACAGGTTAGCTATTTGAGCAATGACAACATAGAAGCTCAGAGAGAAGTTATATAATTTGTCTAAAGTCATATGGCTGGAGAGTGGCAGAGTGGAAATAGGACTTGTTTGTCTCAGAAATCAACTCTCCATGATGCTGCAAGAGGAATAGAAATGGGGAGTTGCACATTTGTGAAGGTTTCAGAGGTAAATTCAAAAAGAACAAGTGACGAGCTATATTCTCTGAGTGGGAGGGAGAGGTCAAATATAATTACAAATCTCCAGTGTGGGCAGTTGATGAAAGATGATGCAGTTAGCTACAAAAGGTAGAGGTAGGTGTGGATTGGACTGCATTTGACACAAAGGCAACATGTGGAGTATTTGGCCACTTGCTCTGCACACAATATCAGCATCCCTAGAGACTGACAGTGTGAACTTGGGTGTTAGACTTGGCTCAAGTCCTAGCTCTGTTAACTAATGGTTGTAAGACAAGTCAATGATACTTCCTAAGCCCTGTTTTCTCCACCTCCTATTTAAACATAATATTAGTACTCATCTCTTAAGAGTTAAAAGAATATATGAAGGCTGTAAAACCATGCCTGGCACGTACTGTTCATTCTGTTAAGTCAATAATTATGAATGAGGGACTGATTGAATACATGAAGGAAGGAAGGAAAATGGAGAAGTTTGTATAAGTTGGGTTACATGGAAAAGAGACATAGTTAATTTTAGATCTGAATCTGTTAGATTAGCTAATGGTACTGATATTATTGTCCTCCTGAAGGATGTACCACTCTCTCTTTTAAGGCTCCATGAAACCAATGCTGAGTGACCCTTCTGAAAGTTACATCTTGGAAACAATGAGATAGTTTTAGATATGCTGAGATTGCATTAACACAACTTCAATTCCAGTGGTGGATGTGTCAGTGTTAAAGGATATTCTGAGCGTGTCATTTGATCTATGCATGCTTAACCTTTGGATAACTCTAATTTCTTACAATTAGTATGTAATTATCGAGTATGGAGAATTGAAAGAAATGAAGCTGCATTGGACATCAATGCACAAGGAAATAATGGCATTTATAATAATGTTGTTGGATTCTCTGTTTATAAAGTTGATGATCAAGGCCATGTAATTGCTACCAGTTAAACAGCAGTGAAAATTCTAATTCCCAAATAATCCATTTATTTATTTATCTGTGATAATGCTTAACTATCAGAACTTAATGACAATTTCTACTGTCTCATGATCTTTATTGTAATGAGACTTTCTAAACTAGGGTTACTCCCTTAAAGTATTGTTTAAAACGAATGGCTACTCATTTATCAGGGGCTGTATGTTGTTGCCATATAAAATGTAGAATGGGTCATTATCTTAAGATGATACACATTCGGTGGTTTATTTATTTTTCTCTCACAAATGAACTGAGGAAATCATTGCAATTGACAAAAATGGTGCCTTAGCATAGCATAGTAAACTACTAAATGGCTTAATGCTTTACATAAAATATATTCATTTGACGATTACTGAAGTAAGAGGGTGAATGATTTTAGATTTAGTATAATCAATTTTTATCAGATTTAAAATTTTCTTTCAGTCAAACAGTCCTCTTGGGCAAAATCCAAACATTATTTGTATTTTTCTACCACGTTAGTTTTATATTTCAGTATATTTACCCAAACCTCTTACTAAGCTGAACTTCCAAGGAAATGAAGAACATTTTTTCTACTTTCAGGCTGAGGGGGTAGGCCAGTGTTGGAGACTTCCAAACAAAATTGTGAAAGATGCTATATGAAATGTGCAATTTCTCAGAAAATGAATCATGATCCTGAAACTGACAGTAGTCCACACACAATAAAACAAATCGTGTTTAAAACTCTTTACGGTTTTGGGTTGAAAGAAGAAGCAGACTGCAGGATATACATTAAGAAATCTTTCTTCTAGGCTATTGGCTTTGGTTATGCTAGTGTATTTTAATATTAGGAAGTAAAAGTTGTTGTAGACATATATTGGTTAAATATGGAGGACACCTCTTTGAGAAGGGGGAATGTAGAGAAAAATGGAAACAATAATGATTTCTGCTTCAGCCTGCCTTTCTATCCATTGCTGTTATGTCCAGGGAGAGTTCACTAATCCATCCAATTTAATGGAGAGTAGATTGGTGACTGCATAAGGACTCCATTCAAAACGTGCTACTCCTTGGTCAAAGAAACAGATTGAGAAGACTGGGACAAATGGCTTTTATGTGATGTCTTACACTTCTGAGTGTTTAAAATTTTAAACTATTGTCTTCAATTATGAGTTCAGTTTCCATAAAAGTCACTTAAGGAATTTCCCAAACAATTCCAATAAGCATTTTAATGCCATAGAATTATAAATAGACAACAGTCATTACTGATTCCTATTGTGACAAAAGGCAATATACATCTTGGGAAAGTTATTTATGGGTCCCCATCTACCTGAAAAACAGGAGAATATGTTTTCTTTTTCTTGAAGTTATTCTGAGATTTTTGAGGGAAAGTATTATTGATTATAATCATTAAAAGAAAAAATCTGCTGGAGATTATGTCTATTTCTGTGTTACTGGCTCTTCTAGGACTATCTGTCTTTGGGCCAAACAGTAAAGAGTTAATGGAAAAGGACTCTAATAATTATTACAAGTACATTTCAGTATAATTTTCATTAGCTTTAAAATTATGTAAAATTTATTTTATCACTTTGAAATTCACATTTATTACATATATCTGTAAGGAACGTAAAAGTCAAGGCAACCCTTGGCATTGATCCATTCAAGCCACTTCTCTTACCCTAGTTGAAAAGAAAGGTGAATGGATTTTGACACATCCTTTATTTCTGTTTTGTCCTCTAGTTGTTAGTTCCTTTTTACTCGCAAACACAGAAAGGCTGGATTCAGGTGTTTACATTTCTGCTGTATACAATATCACCTCAGTGAGGATTTGGAAAGCACTAGCAATAAAAAATATTATCTTTTGGGCGCCTGGGTGGCTCAGTTGGTTAAGCGACTGCCTTCGGCTCAGGTCATGATCCTGGAGTCCCGGGATCGAGTCCCGCATCGGGCTCCCTGCTTGGCAGGGAGCCTGCTTCTCCCTCTGACCCTCCCCCCTCTCATGTGCTCTCTCTCTCTCATTCTCTCTGTCTCAAATAAATAAATAAAATCTT